>NC_064648.1:89857936-90549782 GCF_023864345.2 Schistocerca serialis cubense | reverse complement strand
TTTTTTATACTTTTGGAATTTTGGTCTTTCATGTTGATTTTAAAACGACCTTTTTCATGTTTGAAATGTACTAACTCGTTTTTTTCTCACAGCAGGTCAACTTGTGTGTGGTTGGAACATTACGGTCCCATTGAATACATTTTTGGAGAAAGGGACATCTGTTGCACCACAGGGCGGGAGGAGGCTGCAGAGCACGATACATTTTCTTTCTTCGGTTAGCATCTGTTTTTTTTATACTTTTGGAATTTTTGTTTTTCATGTTGATTTAAAAACGACCTTTTTCATGTTTGAAATGTACTAACTCGTTTTTTCCTCACAGCAGGTCAACTTGTGTGTGGTTGGAACATTACGGTCCCATTGAATACATTTTTGGAGAAAGGGACATCTGTTGCACCACAGGGCGGGAGGAGGGTGCAGAGCACGATACATTTTCTTTCTTCGGTTAGCATCTGTTTTTTTTATACTTTTGGAATTTTTGTTTTTCATGATGATTTTAAAACGACCTTTTTCATGTTTGAAATATACTAACTCGTTTTTTCCTCACTGCAGGTCAACTTGTGTGTGGTTGGAACATTACGGTCCCATTGAGTACATTTTTGCAGATAGGGACATCTGTTGCACCACAGGGCGGGAGGAGGGTGCCGAGCACGATACATTTTCTTTCTTCGGTTAGCATCTGTTTTTTTTATACTTTTGGAATTTTTGTTTTTCATGTTGATTTTAAAACGACCTTTTTCATGTTTGAAATGTACTAACTCGTTTTTTTCTCACAGCAGGTCAACTTGTGTGTGGTTGGAACATTACGGTCCCATTGAATACATTTTTGGAGAAAGGGACATCTGTTGCACCACAGGGCGGGAGGAGGCTGCAGAGCACGATACATTTTCTTTCTTCGGTTAGCATCTGTTTTTTTTATACTTTTGGAATTTTTGTTTTTCATGTTGATTTTAAAACGACCTTTTTCATGTTTGAAATGTACTAACTCGTTTTTTCCTCACAGCAGGTCAACTTGTGTGTGGTCGGAACATTACGGTCCCATTGAGTACATTTTTGGAGAAAGGGACATCTGTTGCACCACAGGGCGGGAGGAGGGTGCAGAGCACGATACATTTTCTTTCTTCGGTTAGCATCTGTTTTTTTTATACTTTTGGAATTTTGGTTTTTCATGTTGATTTTAAAATGACCTTTTTCATGTTTGAAATGTACTAACTCGTTTTTTCCTCACTGCAGGTCAACTTGTGTGTGGTTGGAACATTACGGTCCCATTGAGTACATTTTTGGAGAAAGGGACATCTGTTGCACCACAGGGAGGGAGGAGGGTGCGGAGCACGATACATTTTCTTTCTTCGGTTAGCATCTGTTTTTTTTTTTTTATACTTTTGGAATTTTGGTTTTTCATGTTGATTTTAAAATGACCTTTTTCATGTTTGAAATGCACTAACTCGTTTTTTCCTCACTGCAGGTCAACTTGTGTGAGGTTGCAACATTACGGTCCCATTGAGTACATTTTTGGAGAAAGAGACATCTGTTGCACCACAGGGAGGGAGGAGGGTGCGGAGCACGATACATTTTCTTTCTTCGGTTAGCATCTGTTTTTTTTATGCTTTTGGAACTTTTGTTTTTCATGATGATTTTAAAACGACCTTTTTCATGTTTTTTCCTCACTGCAGGTCAACTTGTGTGTGGTTGGAACATTACGGTCCCATTGAGTACATTTTTGCAGAAAGGGACATCTGTTGCACCACAGGGCGGGAGGAGGGTGCCGAGCACGATACATTTTCTTTCTTCGGTTAGCATCTGTTTTTTTTATACTTTTGGAATTTTTGTTTTTCATGTTGATTTTAAAACGACCTTTTTCATGTTTGAAATGTACTAACTCGTTTTTTTCTCACAGCAGGTCAACTTGTGTGTGGTTGGAACATTACGGTCCCATTGAATACATTTTTGGAGAAAGGGACATCTGTTGCACCACAGGGCGGGAGGAGGGTGCAGAGCACGATACATTTTCTTTCTTCGGTTAGCATCTGTTTTTTTTATACTTTTGGAATTTTTGTTTTTCATGTTGATTTTAAAACGACCTTTTCCATGTTTGAAATGTACTAACTCGTTTTTTCCTCACAGCAAGTCAACTTGTGTGTGGTTGGAACATTACGGTCCCATTGAGTACATTTTTGGAGATAGGGACATCTGTTGCACCACAGGGCGGGAGGAGGGTGCAGAGCACGATACATTTTCTTTCTTCGGTTAGCATCTGTTTTTTTTATACTTTTGGAATTTTGGTTTTTCATGTTGATTTTAAAATGACCTTTTTCATGTTTGAAATGTACTAACTCGTTTTTTCCTCACTGCAGGTCAACTTGTGTGTGGTTGGAACATTACGGTCCCATTGAGTACATTTTTGGAGAAAGGGACATCTGTTGCACCACAGGGCGGGAGGAGGGTGCAGAGCACGATACATTTTCTTTCTTCGGTTAGCATCTGTTTTTTTTATACTTTTGGAATTTTAGTTTTTCATGTTGATTTTAAAATGACCTTTTTCATGTTTGAATTGTACTAACTCGTTTTTTCCTCACGGCAGGTCAACTTGTGTGTGGTTGGAACATTACAGTCCCTTTGAGTACATTTTTGGAGAAAGGGACATCTGTTGCACCACAGGGCGGGAGGAGGGTGCAGAGCACGATACATTTTCTTTCTTCGGTTAGCATCTGTTTTTTTTATACTTTTGGAATTTTAGTTTCTCATGTTGATTTTAAAACGACCTCATTCATGTTTGAAATGTACTAACTCGTTTTCTCCTCACTGCAGGTCAACTTGTGTGTGGTTGGAACATTACGGTCACATTGAGTACATTTTTGGAGAAAGGGACATCTGTTGCACCACAGGGCGGGAGGAGGCTGCAGAGCAAGATACATTTTCTTTCTTCGGTTAGCATCTCTTTTTTATATACTTTTGGAATTTTGGTTTTTCATGTTGATTTTAAAATGACCTTTTTCATGTTTGAAATGTACTAACTCGTTTTTTCCTCACAGCAGGTCAACTTGTGTGTGGTTGCAACATTGCGGTCGCATTGAGTACATTTTTGGAGAAAGGGACATCTGTTGCACCACAGGGAGGGAGGAGGGTGCGGAGCACGATACATTTTCTTTCTTCGGTTAGCATCCGTTTTTTTATACTTTTGGAATTTTGGTTTTTCATGTAGATTTTAATATGACCTTTTTCATGTTTGAAATGTACTAACTCGTTTTTTCCTCACTGCAGGTCAACTTGTGTGTGGTTGCAACATTACGGTCCCATTGAGTACATTTTTGGAGAAAGGGACATCTGTTGCACCACAGGGAGGGAGGGGGGTGCGGAGCACGATACATTTTCTTTCTTCGGTTAGCATCTGTTTTTTTTATACTTTTGGAATTTTGGTTTTTCACATTGATTTTAAAATGACCTTTTTCATGTTTGAAATGTACTAACTCGTTTTTTCCTCACTGCAGGTCAACTTGTGTGTGGTTGCAACATTACGGTCCCATTGAGTACATTTTTGGAGAAAGGGACATCTGTTGCACCACAGGGAGGGAGGAGGGTGCGGAGCACGATACATTTTCTTTCTTCGGTTAGCATCTGTTTTTTTTTTATACTTTTGGAATTTTGGTTTTTCACATTGATTTTAAAATGACCTTTTTCATGTTTGAAATGTACTAACTCGTTTTTTCCTCACTGCAGGTCAACTTGTGTGTGGTTGCAACATTACGGTCCCATTGAGTACATTTTTGGAGAAAGGGACATCTGTTGCACCACAGGGAGGGAGGAGGGTGCGGAGCACGATACATTTTCTTTCTTCGGTTAGCATCTGTTTTTTTTATACTTTTGGAATTTTGGTTTTTCATGTTGATTTTAAAATGACCTTTTTCATGTTTGAAATGCACTAACTCGTTTTTTCCTCACTGCAGGTCAACTTGTGTGTGGTTGGAACATTACGGTCCCATTGAGTACATTTTTGGAGAAAGGGACATCTGTTGCACCACAGGGAGGGAGGAGGGTGCGGAGCACGATACATTTTCTTTCTTCGGTTAGCATCTGTTTTTTTTATACTTTTGGAATTTTGGTTTTTCATGTTGATTTTAAAATGACCTTTTTCATGTTTGAAATGTACTAAGTTGTTTTTTTCTCACTGCAGGTCAACTTGTGTGAGGTTGCAACATTACGGTCCCATTGAGTACATTTTTGGAGAAAGGGACATCTGTTGCACCACAGGGAGGGAGGAGGGTGCGGAGCACGATACATTTTCTTTCTTCGGTTAGCATCTGTTTTTTTTTTATACTTTTGGAATTTTGGTTTTTCATGTTGATTTTAAAATGACCTTTTTCATGTTTGAAATGTACTAACTCGTTTTTTCCTCACTGCAGGTCAACTTGTGTGTGGTTGGAACATTACGGTCCCATTGAGTACATTTTTGGAGAAAGGGACATCTGTTGCACCACAGGGCGGGAGGAGGCTGCAGAGCACGATACATTTTCTTTCTTCGGTTAGCATTTGTCTTTTTTATACTTTTGGAAGTTTGGTTTTTCATGTTGATTTTAAAATGACCTTTTTCATGTCTGAAATGTACTAACTCGTTTTTTCCTCACTGCAGGTCAACTTGTGTGTGGTTTTAACATTACGGTCCCATTGAGTACATTTTTGGAGAAAGGGACATCTGTTGCACCACAGGGCGGGAGGAGGGTGCGGAGCACGATACATTTTCTTTCTTCGGTTTGCATCTGTTATTTTTATACTTTTGGAATTTTGGTTTTTCATGTTGATTTTAAAATGACCTTTTTCATGTTTGAAATGTACTAACTCGTTTTTTCCTCACTGCAGGTCAACTTGTGTGTGGTTGCAACATTACGGTCCCATTGAGTACATTTTTGGAGAAAGGGACATCTTTTGCACCACAGGGAGGGAGGGGGGTGCGGAGCACGATACATTTTCTTTCTTCGGTTAGCATCTGTTTTTTTTTTATACTTTTGGAATTTTGGTTTTTCATGTTGATTTTAAAATGACCTTTTTCATGTTTGAAATGTACTAACTCGTTTTTTCCTCACTGCAGGTCAACTTGTGTGTGGTTGCAACATTACGGTCCCATTGAGTACATTTTTGGAGAAAGTGACATCTGTTGCACCACAGGGAGGGAGGAGGGTGCGGAGCACGATACATTTTCTTTCTTCGGTTAGCATCTGTTTTTTTTATACTTTTGGAATTTTGCTTTTTCATGTTGATTTTAAAATGACCTTTTTCATGTTTGAAATGCACTAACTCGTTTTTTCCTCACTGCAGGTCAACTTGTGTGTGGTTGGAACATTACGGTCCCATTGAGTACATTTTTGGAGAAAGGGACATCGTTTGCACCACAGGGAGGGAGGAGGGTGCGGAGCACGATACATTTTCTTTCTTCGGTTAGCATCTGTTTTTTTTTATACTTTTGGAATTTTGGTTTTTCATGTTGATTTTAAAATGACCTTTTTCATGTTTGAATTGTACTAACTTGTTTTTTTCTCACTGCAGGTCAACTTGTGTGTGGTTGCAACATTACGGTCCCATTGAGTACATTTTTGGAGAAAGGGACATCTGTTGCACCACAGGGAGGGAGGAGGGTGCGGAGCACGATACATTTTCTTTCTTCGGTTAGCATCTGTTTTTTTTATACTTTTGGAATTTTGGTTTTTCATGTTGATTTTAAAATGACCTTTTTCATGTTTGAAATGTACTAACTCGTTTTTTCCTCACTGCAGGTCAACTTGTGTGTGGTTGCAACATTACGGTCCCATTGAGTACATTTTTGGAGAAAGGGACATCTGTTGCACCACATTGAGGGAGGAGGGTGCGGAGCACGATACATTTTCTTTCTTCGGTTAGCATCTGTTTTTTTTATACTTTCGAAATTTTGGTTTTTCATGTTGATTTTAAAATGACCTTTTTCATGTTTGAAATGTACTAACTCGTTTTATCCTCACAGCAGGTCAACTTGTGTGTGGTTGCAACATTACGGTCCAATTGAGTACATTTTTGGAGAAAGGGACATCTGTTGCACCACAGGGAGGGAGGAGGGTGCGGAGCACGATACATTTTCTTTCTTCGGTTAGCATCTGTTTTTTTTTATACTTTTGGAATTTTGGTTTTTCATGTTGATTTTAAAATGACCTTTTTCATGTTTGAGATGTACTAACTCGTTTTTTCCTCACTGCAGGTCAACTTGTGTGTGGTTGCAAAATTACGGTCCCATTGAGTACATTTTTGGAGAAAGGGACATCTGTTGCATCACAGGGAGGGAGGAGGGTGCGCAGCACGATACATTTTCTTTCTTCGGTTAGCATCTGTTTTTTTTATACTTTTGGAATTTTGGTTTTTCACGTTCAATTTAAAATGACCTCTTTCATGTTTGAAATGTACTAACTCGTTTTTTCCTCACTGCAGGTCAACTTGTGTGTGGTTGCAACATTACGGTCCCATTGAGTACATTTTTGGAGAAAGGGACATCTGTTGCACCACAGGGAGGGAGGAGGGTGCGGAGCACGATACATTTTCTTTCTTCGGTTAGCATCTGCTTTTTTTATACTTTTGGAATTTTGGTTTTTCATGTTGATTTTAAAATGACCTCTTTCATGTTTGAAATGCACTAACTCGTTTTTTCCTCTCTGCAGGTCAACTTGTGTGTGGTTGGAACATTACGGTCCCATTGAGTACATTTTTGGAGAAAGGGACATCTGTTGCACCACAGGGCGGGAGGAGGGTGCGGAGCACGATACATTTTCTTTCTTCGGTTAGCATCTGTTTTTTTTTATACTTTTGGAATTTTGGTTTTTCATGTTGATTTTAAAATGACCTTTTTCATGTTTGAAATGTACTAACTTGTTTTTTTCTCACTGCAGGTCAACTTGTGTGTGGTTGCAACATTACGGTCCCATTGAGTACATTTTTGGAGAAAGGGACATCTGTTGCACCACAGGGAGGGAGGAGGGTGCGGAGCACGATACATTTTCTTTCTTCGGTTAGCATCTGTTTTTTTTATACTTTTGGATTTTGGTTTTTCATGTTGATTTTAAAATGACCTTTTTCATGTTTGAAATGTACTAACTCGTTTTTTCCTCACTGCAGGTCAACTTGTGTGTGGTTGCAACATTACGGTCGCATTGAGTACATTTTTGGAGAAAGGGACATCTGTTGCACCACAGGGAGGGAGGAGGGTGCGGAGCACGATACATTTTCTTTCTTCGGTTAGCATCTGTTTTTTTTATACTTTTGGAATTTTGGTTTTTCATGTTGATTTTAAAATGACCTTTTTCATGTTTGAAATGCACTAACTCCTTTTTTCCTCACTGCAGGTCAACTTGTGTGTGGTTGGAACATTACGGTCCCATTGAGTACATTTTTGGAGAAAGGGACATCTGTTGCACCACAGGGAGGGAGGAGGGTGCGGAGCACGATACATTTTCTTTCTTCGGTTAGCATCTGTTTTTTTTTATACTTTTGGAATTTTGGTTTTTCATGTTGATTTTAAAATGACCTTTTTCATGTTTGAAATGTACTAACTTGTTTTTTTCTCACTGCAGGTCATCTTGTGTGTGGTTGCAACATTACGGTCCCATTGAGTACATTTTTGGAGAAAGGGACATCTGTTGCACCACAGGGAGGGAGGAGGGTGCGGAGCACGATACATTTTCTTTCTTCGGTTAGCATCTGTTTTTTTTATACTTTTGGAATTTTGGTTTTTCATGTTGATTTTAAAATGACCTTTTTCATGTTTGAAATGTACTAACTCGTTTTTTCCTCACTGCAGGTCAACTTGTGTGTGGTTGCAACATTACGGTCCCATTGAGTACATTTTTGGAGAAAGGGACATCTGTTGCACCACAGGGAGGGAGGAGGGTGCGGAGCACGATACATTTTCTTTCTTCGGTTAGCATCTGTTTTTTTTATACTTTTGGAATTTTGGTTTTTCATGTTGATTTTAAAATGACCTTTTTCGTGTTTGAAATGTACTAACTGGTTTTTTCCTCACTGCAGGTAAACTTGTGTGTGGTTGCAACATTACGGTCCCATTGAGTACATTTTTGGAGAAAGGGACATTTGTTGCGCCACAGGGAGGGAGGAGGGTGCGGAGCACGATACATTTTCTTTCTTCGGTTAGCATCTGTTTTTTTTTATACTTTTGGAATTTTGGTTTTTCATGTTGATTTTAAAATGACCTTTTTCATGTTTGAAATCTACTAACTCGTTTTTTCCTCACTGCAAGTCAACTTGTGTGTGGTTGCAACATTACGGTCCCATTGAGTACATTTTTGGAGAAAGGGACATCTGTTGCATCACAGGGAGGGAGGAGGGTGCGGAGCACGATACATTTTCTTTCTTCGGTTAGCATCTGTTTTTTTTATACTTTTGGAATTTTGGTTTTTCATGTTGATTTTAAAATGACCTTTTTCATGTTTGAAATGTACTAACTCGTTTTTTCCTCACTGCAGGTCAACTTGTGTGTGGTTGCAACATTACGGTCCCATTGAGTACATTTTTGGAGAAAGGGACATCTGTTGCATCACAGGGAGGGAGGAGGGTGCGGAGCACGATACATTTTCTTTCTTCGGTTAGCATCTGTTTTTTTTATACTTTTGGAATTTTGGTTTTTCATGTTGATTTTAAAATGACCTGTTTCATGTTTGAAATGTACTAACTCGTTTTTTCCTCACTGCAGGTCAACTTGTGTGTGGTTGCAACATTACGGTCCCATTGAGTACATTTTTGGAGAAAGGGACATCTGTTGCACCACAGGGCAGGAGGAGGGTGCGGAGCACGATACATTTTCTTTCTTCGGTTAGCATCTGTTTTTTTTATACTTTTGGAATTTTGGTTTTTCATGTTGATTTTAAAATGACCTTTTTCATGTTTGAAATGTACAGACTCGTTTTTTTCTCACTGCAGGTCAACTTGTGTGTGGTTGCAACATTACGGTCCCATTGAGTACATTTTTGGAGAAAGGGACATCTGTTGCATCACAGGGAGGGAGGAGGGTGCAGAGCACGATAAATTTTCTTTCTTCGGTTAGCATCTGTTTTTTTTATATTTTTGGAATTTTGGTTTATCATGTTGATTTTAAAATGACCTTTTTCATGTTTGAATTGTACTAACTCGTTTTTTCCTCACTGCAGGTCAACTTGTGTGTGGTTGCAACATTACGGTCCCATTGAGTACATTTTTGGAGAAAGGGACATCTGTTGCACCACAGGGAGGGAGGAGGGTGCGGAGCACAATACATTTTCATTCTTCGGTTAGCATCTGTTTTTTTTATACTTTTGGAATTTTGGTTCTTCATGTTGATTTTAAAATGACCTTTTCCATGTTTGAAATGTACTAACTCGTTTTTTCCTCACTGCAGGTCAACTTGTGTGTGGTTGCAACATTACGGTCCCATTGAGTACATTTTTGGAGAAAGGGACATCTGTTGCACCACAGGGAGGGAGGAAGGTGCGGAGCACGATACATTTTCTTTCTTCGGTTAGCATCTGTTTTTTTTATACTTTTGGAATTTTAATTTTTCATGTTGATTTTAAAATGACCTTTTTCATGTTTGAAATGTACTAACTCGTTCTTTCCTCACAGCAGGTCAACTTGTGTGTGGTTGCAACATTACGGTCCCATTGAGTACATTTTTGGAGAAAGGGACATCTGTTGCACCACAGGGAGGGAGGAGGGTGCGGAGCACGATACATTTTCTTTCTTCGGTTAGCATCTGTTTTTTTTATACTTTTGGAATTTTGGTTTTTCATGTTGATTTTAAAATGACCTTTTTCATGTTTGAAATGTACTAACTCGTTTTTTCCTCACTGCAGGTCAACTTGTGTGTGGTTGCAACATTACGGTCCCATTGAGTACATTTTTGGAGAAAGGGACATCTGTTGCACCACAGGGAGGGAGGAGGGTGCGGAGCACGATACATTTTGTTTCTTCGGTTAGCATCTGTTTTTTTTTTATACTTTTGGAATTTTGGTTTTTTATGTTGATTTTAAAATGACCTTTTTCATGTTTGAAATGTACTAACTCGTTTTTCCTCACTGCAGGTCAACTTGTGTGTGGTTGCAACATTACGGTCCGATTGAGTACATTTATGGAGAAAGGGACATCTGTTGCACCACAGGGAGGGAGGAGGGTGCGGAGCACGATACATTTTCTTTCTTCGGTTAGCATCTGTTTTTTTTATACTTTTGGAATTTTGGTTTTTCATGTTTATTTTAAAATGACCTTTTTCATGTTTGAAATGTACTAACTCGTTTTTTCCTCACTGCAGGTCAACTTGTGTGTGGTTGCAACATTACGGTCCCATTGAGTACATTTTTGGAGAAAGGGACATCTGTTGCACCACAGGGAGGGAGGAGGGTGCGGAGCACGATACATTTTCTTTCTTCGGTTAGCATCTGTTTTTTTTATACTTTTGGAATTTTGGTTTTTCATGTTGATTTTAAAATGACCTTTTTCATGTTTGAAATGTACTAACTCGTTTTTTCCTCACAGCAGGTCAACTTGTGTGTGGTTGCATCATTACGGTCCCATTGAGTACATTTTTGGAGAAAGGGACATCTGTTGCACCACAGGGCGGGAGTAGGGTGCGGAGCACGATACATTTTCTTTCTTCGGTTAGCATCTGTTTTTTTTTATACTTTTGGAATTTTGGTTTTTTATGTTGATTTTAAAATGACCTTTTTCATGTTTGAAATGTACTAACTCGTTTTTTCCTCACTGCAGGTCAACTTGTGTGTGGTTGCAACATTACGGTCCCATTGAGTACATTTTTGGAGAAAGGGACATCTGTTGCACCACAGGGCGGGAGTAGGGTGCGGATCACGATACATTTTCTTTCTTCGGTTAGCATCTGTTTTTTTTATACTTTTGGAATTTTGGTTTTTCATGTTGATTTTAAAATGACCTTTTTCATGTTTGAAATGTACTAACTCGTTTTTTCCTCACTGCAGGTCAACTTGTGTGTGGTTGCAACATTACGGTCCCATTGAGTACATTTTTGGAGAAAGGGACATCTGTTGCACCACAGGGAGGGAGGAGGGTGCGGAGCACGATACATTTTCTTTCTTCGGTTAGCATCTGTTTTTTTTATACTTTTGGAAATTTGGTTTTTCATGTTGATTTTAAAATGACCTTTTTCATGTTTGAAATGTACTAACTCGTTTTTTCCTCACAGCAGGTCAACTTGTGTGTGGTTGCAACATTACGGTCCAATTAAGTACATTTTTGGAGAAAGGGACATCTGTTGCACCACAGGGAGGGAGGAGGGTGCGGAGCACGATACATTTTCTTTCTTCGGTTAGCATCTGTTTTTTTTTATACTTTTGGAATTTTGGTTTTTCATGTTGATTTTAAAATGACCTCTTTCATGTTTGAAGTGTACTAACTCGTTTTTTCCTCACTGCAGGTCAACTTGTGTGTGGTTGCAACATTACGGTCCCATTGAGTACATTTTTGGAGAAAGGGACATCTGTTGCATCACAGGGAGGGAGGAGGGTGCGGAGCACGACACATTTTCTTTCTTCGGTTAGCATCTGTTTTTTTTATACTTTTGGAATTTTGGTTTTCCATGTTGATTTTAAAATGACCTCTTTCATGTTTGAAATGTACTAACTCGTTTTTTCCTCACTGCAGGTCAACTTGTGTGTGGTTGCAACATTACGGTCCCATTGAGTACATTTTTGGAGAAAGGGACATCTGTTGCACCACAGGGAGGGAGGAGGGTGCGGAGCACGATTCATTTTCTTTCTTCGGTTAGCATCTGTTTCTTTTATACTTTTGGAATTTTGGTTTTTCATGTTGATTTTAAAATGACCTTTTTCATGTTTGAAATGTACTAACTCGTTTTTTCCTCACTGCAGGTCAACTTGTGTGTGGTTGCATCATTACGGTCCCATTGAGTACATTTTTGGAGAAAGGGACATCTGTTGCACCACAGGGCGGGAGTAGGGTGCGGAGCACGATACATTTTCTTTCTTCGGTTAGCATCTGTTTTTTTTTATACTTTTGGAATTTTGGTTTTTCATGTTGATTTTAAAATGACCTTTTTCATGTTTGAAATGTACTAACTCGTTTTTTCCTCACTGCAGGTCAACTTGTGTGTGGTTGCAACATTACGGTCCCATTGAGTACATTTTTGGAGAAAGGGACATCTGTTGCACCACAGGGAGGGAGGAGGGTGCGGAGCACGATACATATTCTTTCTTCGGTTAGCATCTGTTTTTTTTATACTTTTGGAATTTTGGTTTTTCATGTTGATTTTAAAATGACCTTTTTCGTGTTTGAAATGTACTAACTGGTTTTTTCCTCACTGCAGGTCAACTTGTGTGTGGTTGCAACATTACGGTCCCATTGAGTACATTTTTGGAGAAAGGGACATCTGTTGCACCACAGGGAGGGAGGAGGGTGCGGAGCACGATACATTTTCTTTCTTCGGTTAGCATCTGTTTTTTTTTTTTTACTTTTGGAATTTTGGTTTTTCATGTTGATTTTAAAATGACCTTTTTCATGTTTGAAATCTACTAACTCGTTTTTTCCTCACTGCAAGTCAACTTGTGTGTGGTTGCAACATTACGGTCCCATTGAGTACATTTTTGGAGAAAGGGACATCTGTTGCATCACAAGGAGGGAGGAGGATGCGAAGCACGATACATTTTCTTCCTTCGGTTAGCATCTGTTTTTTTTATACTTTTGGAATTTTGGTTTTTCATGTTGATTTTAAAATGACCTTTTTCATGTTTGAAATGTACTAACTCGTTTTTTCCTCACTGCAGGTCAACTTGTGTGTGGTTGCAACATTACGGTCCCATTGAGTACATTTTTGGAGAAAGGGACATCTGTTGCATCACAGGGAGGGAGGAGGGTGCGGAGCACGATACATTTTCTTTCTTCGGTTAGCATCTGTTTTTTTTATACTTTTGGAATTTTGGTTTTTCATGTTGATTTTAAAATGACCTGTTTCATGTTTGAAATGTACTAACTCGTTTTTGCCTCACTGCAGGTCAACTTGTGTGTGGTTGCAACATTACGGTCCCATTGAGTACATTTTTGGAGAAAGGGACATCTGTTGCACCACAGGGAGGGAGGAGGGTGCGGAGCACGATACATTTTCTTTCTTCGGTTAGCATCTGTTTTTTTTATACTTTTGGAATTTTGGTTTTTCATGTTGATTTTAAAATGACATTTTTCATGTTTGAAATGTACTAACTCGTTTTTTCCTCACTGCAGGTCAACTTGTGTGTGGTTGCAACATTACGGTCCCATTGAGTACATTTTTGGAGGAAGGGACATCTGTTGCACCACAGGGAGGGAGGAGGGTGCGGAGCACGATACATTTTGTTTCTTCGGTTAGCATCTGTTTTTTTTTATACTTTTGGAATTTTGGTTTTTTATGTTGATTTTAAAATGACCTTTTTCATGTTTGAAATGTACTAACTCGTTTTTCCTCACTGCAGGTCAACTTGTGTGTGGTTGCAACATTACGGTCCGATTGAGTACATTTATGGAGAAAGGGACATCTGTTGCACCACAGGGAGGGAGGAGGGTGCGGAGCACGATACATTTTCTTTCTTCGGTTAGCATCTGTTTTTTTTATACTTTTGGAATTTTGGTTTTTCATGTTGATTTTAAAATGACCTTTTTCATGTTTGAAATGTACTAACTCGTTTTTTCCTCACTGCAGGTCAACTTGTGTGTGGTTGCAACATTACGGTCCCATTGAGTACATTTTTGGAGAAAGGGACATCTGTTGCACCACAGGGAGGGAGGAGGGTGCGGAGCACGATACATTTTCTTTCTTCAGTGAGCATCTGTTTTTTTTATACTTTTGGAATTTTGGTTTTTCATGTTGATTTTAAAATGGCCTTTTTCATGGTTGAAATGTACTAACTCATTTTTTCCTCACTGCAGGTCAACTTATGTGTGGTTGCAACATTACGGTCCCATTGAGTACATTTCTGGAGAAAGGGACATCTGTTGCACCACAGGGAGGGAGGAGGGTTGTGGAGCACGATACATTTTCTTTCTTCGGTTAGCATCTGTTTTTTTTTATACTTTCGGAATTTTGGTTTTTCATGTTGATTTTAAAATGACCTTTTTCATGTTTGAAATGTACTAACTCGTTTTTTCCACACTGCAGGTCAACTTGTGTGTGGTTGCAACATTACGGTCCCATTGAGTACATTTTTCGAGAAAGGGACATCTGTTGCACCACAGGGCGGGAGGAGGGTGCAGAGCACGATACATTTTCTTTCTTCGGTTAGCATCTGTTTTTTTTATACTTTTGGAATTTTGGTTTTTCATGTTGATTTTAAAATGACCTTTTTCATGTTTGAAATGTACTAACTCGTTTTTTCCTCACTGCAGGTCAACTTGTGTGTGGTTGCAACATTACGGTCCCATTGAGTACATTTTTGGAGAAAGGGCCATCTGTTGCACCACAGGGAGGGAGGAGGGTGCGGAGCACGATACATTTTCTTTCTTCGGTTAGCATCTGTTTTTTTTATGCTTTTGGAATTTTGGTTTTTCATGTTGATTTTAAAATGACTTTTTTCATGTTTGAAATGTACTAACTCGTTTTTTCCTCACTGCAGGTCAACTTGTGTGTGGTTGCAACATTACGGTCCCGTTGAGTTCATTTATGGAGAAAGGGACATGTGTTGCACCACAGGGAGGGAGGAGGGTGCGGAGAACGATACATTTTCTTTCTTCGGTTAGCATCTGATTTTTTTATACTTTTGGAATTTTGGTTTATCATGTTGATTTTAAAATGACCTTTTTCATGTTTGAAATGTACTAACTCGTTTTTTCCTCACTGCAGGTCAACTTGTGTGTGGTTGCAACATTACGGTCCCATTGAGTACATTTTTGGAGAAAGGGCCATCTGTTGCACCACAGGGAGGGGGGAGGGTGCGGAGCACGATACATTTTCTTTCTTCGGTTAGCATCTGTTTTTTTTATACTTTTGGAATTTTGGTTTTTCATGTTGATCTTAAAATGACCTTTTTCATGTTTGAAATGTACTAACTCGATTTTTCCTCACTGCAGGTCAACTTGTGTGTGGTTGCAACATTACGGTCCCATCGAGTACATTTATAGAGAAAGGGACATCTGTTGCACCACAGGGAGGGAGGAGGGTGCAGAGCACGATACATTTTCTTTCTTCGGCTAGCATCTGTTTTTTTTATACTTTTGGAATTTTGGTTTGTCATGTTGATTTTAAAATGACCTTTTTCATGTTTGAAGTGTACTAACTCGTTTTTTCCTCACTGCAGGTCAACTTGTGTGTGGTTGCAACATTACGGTCCCATTGAGTACATTTTTGGAGAAAGGGACATCTGTTGCACCACAGGGAGGGAGGAGGGTGCGGAGCACGATACATTTTCTTTCTTCGGTTAGCATCTGTTTTTTTTATACTTTTGGAATTTTGGTTTTTCATGTTGATTTTAAAATGACCTTTTTCATGTTTGAAATGTACTAACTCGTTTTTTCCTCACTGCAGGTCAACTTGTGTGTGGTTGCAACATTACGGTCCCATTGAGTACATTTTTGGAGAGAGGGCCATCTGTTGCACCACAGGGAGGGAGGAGGGTGCGGAGCACGATAAATTTTCTTTCTTCGGTTAGCATCTGATTTTTTTATACTTTTGGAATTTTGGTTTTTCATGTTGATTTTAAAATGACCTTTTTCATGTTTGAAATGTACTAACTCGTTTTTTCCTCACTGCAGGTCAACTTGTGTGTGGTTGCAACATTACGGTCCCATTGAGTACATTTTTGGAGAAAGGGACATCTGTTGCACCACAGGGAGGGAGGAGGGTGCGGAGCACGATACATTTTCTTTCTTCGGCTAGCATCTGTTTTTTTTATACTTTTGGAATTTTGGTTTTTCATGTTGATTTTAAAATGACCTTTTTCATGTTTGAAATGTACTAACTCGTTTTTTCCTCACTGCAGGTCAACTTGTGTGTGGTTGCAACATTACGGTCCCATTGAGTACATTTTTGGAGAAAGGGCCATCTGTTGCACCACAGGGAGGGAGGAGGGTGCGGAGCACGATACATTTTCTTTCTTCGGTTAGCATCTGATTTTTTTATACTTTTGGAATTTTGATTTTTCATGTTGATTTTAAAATGACCTTTTTCATGTTTGAAATGTACTAACTCGTTTTTTCCTCACTGCAGGTCAACTTGTGTGTGGTTGCAACATTACGGTCCCATTGAGTACATTTTTGGAGATAGGGACATCTGTTGCACCACAGGGAGGGAGGAGGGTGCGGAGCACGATACATTTTGTTTCTTCAGTTAGCATCTGTTTTTTTTATACTTTTGGAATTTTGGTTTTTCATGTTGATTTTAAAATGACCTTAATCCTGTTTGAAATGTACTAACTCGTTTTTTCCTCACTGCAGGTCAACTTGTGTGTGGTTGCAACATTACGGTCCCATTGAGTACATTTTTGGAGAATGGGACATCTGTTGCACCACAGGGAGGGAGGAGGGTGCGGAGCACGATACATTTTCTTTCTTCGGTTAGCATCTGTTTTTTTTATACTTTTGGAATTTTGGTTTTTCATGTTGATTTTAAAATGACCTTTTTCATGTTTGAAATGTACTAACTCGTTTTTTCCTCACTGCAGGTCAACTTGTGTGTGGTTGCAACACTACGGTCCCATTGAGTACATTTTTGGAGAAAGGGACATCTGTTGCACCACAGGGAGGGAGGAGGGTGCGAGCACGATACATTTTCTTTCTTCGGTTAGCATCTGTTTTTTTTATACTTTTGGAATTTTGGTTTTTCATGTTGATTTTAAAATGACCTTATTCATGTTTGAAATGTACTAACTCGTTTTTTCCACACTGCAGGTCAACTTGTGTGTGGTTGCAACATTACGGTCCCATTGAGTACATTTTCGGAGAAAGGGACATCTGTTGCACCACAGGGAGGGAGGAGGGTGCGGAGCACGATACATTTTCTTTCTTCGGTTAGCATCTGTTTTTTTTATACTTTTGGAATTTTGGTTTTTCATGTTGATTTTAAAATGACCTTTTTCATGTTTGAAATGTACTAACTCCTTTTTTCCTCACTGCAGGGCAACTTGTGTGTGGTTGCAACATTACGGTCCCATTGAGTACCTTTTTGGAGAAAGGGCCATCTGTTGCACCACAGGGAGGGAGGAGGGTGCGGAGCACGATACATTTTCTTTCTTCGGTTAGCATCTGTTTTTTTTTATACTTTTGGAATTTTGGGTTTTCATGTTGATTTTAAAATGACCTTTTTCATGTTTGAAATGTACTAACTCGTTTTTTCCTCACTGCAGGTCAACTTGTGTGTGGTTGCAACATTACGGTCCCATTGAGTACATTTTTGGAGAAAGGGACATCTGTTGCACCACAGGGAGGGAGGAGGGTGCGGAGCACGATACATTTTCGTTCTTCGATTAGCATCTGTTTTTTTTATACTTTTGGAATTTTGGTTTTTCGTGTTGATTTTATAATGACCTTTTTCATGTTTGAAATGTACTAACTCGTTTTTTCCTCACTGCAGGTCAACTTGTGTGTGGTTGCTACATTACGGTCCCATTGAGTACATTTTTGGAGAAAGGGACATCTGTTGCACCACAGGGAGGGAGGAGGGTGCGGAGCACGATACATTTTCTTTCTTCGGTTAGCATCTGTTTTTTTTATACTTTTGGAATTTTGGTTTTTCATGTTGATTTTAAAATGACCTTTTTCATGTTTGAAATGTACTAACTCGTTTTTTCCTCACTGCAGGTCAACTTGTGTGTGGTTGCAACATTATGGTCCCATTGAGTACATTTTTGGAGAAAGGGACATCTGTTGCACCACAGGGCGGGAGGTGGGTGTGGAGCACGATACATATTCTTTCTTCGCTTAGCATCTGTTTTTTTTTATACTTTTCGAATTTTGGGTTTTCATGTTGATTTTAAAATGACCTTTTTCATGTTTGAAATGTACTAACTCGTTTTTTCCTCACTGCAGGTCAACTTGTGTGTGGTTGCAACATTACGGTCCCATTGAGTACATTTTTGGTGAAAGGTGCATCTGTTGCACCACAGGGAGGGAAAAGGGTGCGGAGCACGATACATTTTCGTTCTTCGATTAGCATCTGTTTTTTTTATACTTTTGGAATTTTGGTTTTTCATGTTGAGTTTATAATGACCTTTTTCATGTTTGAAATGTACTAACTCGTTTTTTCCTCACTGCAGGTCAACTTGTGTGTGGTTGCAACATTACGGTCCCATTGAGTACATTTTTGGAGAAAGGGACATCTGTTGCACCACAGGGAGGGAGGAGGGTGCGGATCACGATACATTTTCTTTCTTCGGTTAGCATCTGTTTTTTTTATACTTTTGGAATTTTGGTTTTTCATGTTGATTTTAAAATGACCTTATTCATGTTTGAAATGTACTAACTCGTTTTTTCCTCACTGCAGGTCAACTTGTGTGTGGTTGCAACATTACGGTCCCATTGAGTACATTTTTTGAGAAAGGGACATCTGTTGCACCACAGGGAGGGAGGAGGGTGCGGAGCACGATAGATTTTCTTTCTTCGGTTAGCATCTGTTTTTTTTATACTTTTGGAATTTTGGTTTTTCATGTTGATTTTAAAATGACCTTTTTCATGTTTGAAATGTACTAACTCGTTTTTTCCTCACTGCAGGTCAACTTGTGTGTGGTTGCAACATTACGGTCCCATTGAGTACATTTTTGGAGAAAGGGACATCTGTTGCACCACAGGGTGGGAGGAGGGTGCGGAGCACGATACATTTTCTTTCTTCGGTTAGCATCTGTTTTTTTTATACTTTTGAAATTTTGGTTTTTCATGTTGATTTTAAAATGACCTTTTTCATGTTTGAAATGTACTAACTCGTTTTTTCCTCACTGCAGGCCAACTTGTGTGTGGTTGCAACATTACGGTCCCATTAAGTACATTTTTGGTGAAAGGTGCATCTGTTGCACCACAGGGAGGGAAAAGGGTGCGGAGCACGATACATTTTCGTTCTTCGATTAGCATCTGTTTTTTTTATACTTTTGGAATTTTGGTTTTTCATGTTGAGTTTATAATGACCTTTTTCATGTTTGAAATGTACTAACTCGTTTTTTCCTCACTGCAGGTCAACTTGTGTGTGGTTGCAACATTACGGTCCCATTGAGTACATTTTTGGAGAAAGGGACATCTGTTGCACCACAGGGAGGGAGGAGGGTGCGGATCACGATACATTTTCTTTCTTCGGTTAGCATCTGTTTTTTTTATACTTTTGGAATTTTGGTTTTTCATGTTGATTTTAAAATGACCTTATTCATGTTTGAAATGTACTAACTCGTTTTTTCCTCACTGCAGGTCAACTTGTGTGTGGTTGCAACATTACGGTCCCATTGAGTACATTTTTGGTGAAAGGTGCATCTGTTGCACCACAGGGAGGGAAAAGGGTGCGGAGCACGATACATTTTCGTTCTTCGATTAGCATCTGTTTTTTTTATACTTTTGGAATTTTGGTTTTTCATGTTGAGTTTATAATGACCTTTTTCATGTTTGAAATGTACTAACTCGTTTTTTCCTCACTGCAGGTCAACTTGTGTGTGGTTGCAACATTACGGTCCCATTGAGTACATTTTTGGAGAAAGGGACATCTGTTGCACCACAGGGAGGGAGGAGGGTGCGGATCACGATACATTTTCTTTCTTCGGTTAGCATCTGTTTTTTTTATACTTTTGGAATTTTGGTTTTTCATGTTGATTTTAAAATGACCTTATTCATGTTTGAAATGTACTAACTCGTTTTTTCCTCACTGCAAGTCAACTTGTGTGTGGTTGCAACATTACGGTCCCATTGAGTACATTTTTTGAGAAAGGGACATCTGTTGCACCACAGGGAGGGAGGAGGGTGCGGAGCACGATAGATTTTCTTTCTTCGGTTAGCATCTGTTTTTTTTATACTTTTGGAATTTTGGTTTTTCATGTTGATTTTAAAATGACCTTTTTCATGTTTGAAATGTACTAACTCGTTTTTTCCTCACTGCAGGTCAACTTGTGTGTGGTTGCAACATTATGGTCCCATTGAGTACATTTTGGAGAAAGGGACATCTGTTGCACCACAGGGAGGGAGGAGGGTGCGGAGCACAATACATTTTCTTTCTTCGGTTAGCATCTGTTTTTTTTATACTTTTGGAATTTTGGTTTTTCATGTTGATTTTAATATGACCTTTTTCATGTTTCAAATGTACTAACTCGTTTTTTCCTCACAGCAGGTCAACTTGTGTGTGGTTGCAACATTACGGTCCCATTGAGTACATTTTTGGAGAAAGGGACATCTGTTGCACCACAGGGAGGGAGGAGGGTGCGGAACACGATACATTTTCTTTCTTCAGTTAGCATCTGTTTTTTTTATACTTTTGGAATTTTGGTATTTCATGTTGATTTTAAAATGACCTTTTTCGTGTTTGAAATGTACTAACTCGTTTTTTCCTCACTGCAGGTCAACTTGTGTGTGGTTGCAACATTACGGTCCCATTGAGTACATTTTTGGAGAAAGGGACATCTGTTGCACCACAGGGCGGGAGGAGGGTGCGGAGCACGATACGTTTTCTTTCTTGGGTTAGCATCTGTTTTTTTTTATACTTTTGGAATTTTGGTTTTTCATGTTGATTATAAAATGACATTTTTCATGTTTGAAATGTACTAACTCGTTTTTTCCTCACTGCAGGTCAACTTGTGTGTGGTTGCAACATTATGGTCCCATTGAGTACATTTTTGGAGAAAGGGACATCTGTTGCACCACAGGGCGGGAGGAGGGTGTGGAGCACGATACATTTTCTTTCCTCGGTTAGCATCTGTTTTTTTTATACTTTTGGAATTTTGATTTTTCATGTTGATTTTAAAATGACCTTTTTCATGTTTGAAATGTACTAACTCGTTTTTTCCTCACTGCAGGTCATCTTGTGTGTGGTTGCAACATTACAGTCCCATTGAGTACATTTTTGGAGAAAGGGACATCTGTTGCACCACAGGGAGGGAGGAGGGTGCGGAGCACGATACATTTTCTTTCTTCGGTTAGCATCTGTTTTTTTTATACTTTTGAAATTTTGGTTTTTTATGTTGATTTTAAAATGACCTTTTTCATGTTTGAAATGTACTAACTCGTTTTTTCCTCACTGCAGGTCAACTTGTGTGTGGTTGCAACATTACGGTCCCATTGAGTACATTTTTGGAGAAAGGGACATCTGTTGCACCACAGGGAGGGAGGAGGGTGTGGAGCACGATACATTTACTTCTTCGGTTAGCATCTGTTTTTTTTTTATACTTTTGCAATTTTGGTTTTTCATGTTGATTTTAAAATGACCTTTTTCATGTTTGAAATGTACTAACTCGTTTTTTCCTCACTGCAGGTCAACTTGTGTGTGGTTGCAACATTACGGTCCCATTGAGTACATTTTTGGAGAAAGGGACATCTGTTGCACCACAGGGAGGGAGGAGGGTGCGGAGCACGATACATTTTCTTTCTTCGGTTAGCATTTGTTTTTTTTTATACTTTTGGAATTTTGGTTTTTCATGTTGATTTTAAAATGACCTTTTTCATGTTTGAAACGTACTAACTCGTTTTTTCCTCACTGCAGGTCAACTTGTGTGTGGTTGCAACATTACGGTCCCATTGAGTACATTTTTGGAGAAAGGGACATCTGTTGCACCACAGGGAGGGAGGAGGGTGCGGAGCACGATACATTTTCTTTCTTCGGTTAGCATCTGTTTTTTTTTATACTTTTGGAATTTTGGTTTTTCATGTTGATTTTAAAATGACCTTTTTCATGTTTGAAATGTACTAACTCGTTTTTTCCTCACTGCGGAGCACGATACATTTTCTTTCTTCGGTTAGCATGTGTTTTTTTTATACTTTTGGAATTTTGGTTTTTCATGTTGATTTTAAAATGACCTTTTTCATGTTTGAAATGTACTAACTCGTTTTTTCCTCACTGCACTTCAACTTGTGTGTGGTTGCAACATTATGGTCCCATTGAGTACATTTTTGGAGAAAGGGACATCTGTTGCACCACAATGCAGGAGGAGGGTGCGGAGCACGATACATTTTCTTTCTTCGGTTAGCATCTGTTTTTTTTTATACTTTTGGAATTTTGGTTTTTCATGTTGATTTTAATATGACCTTTTTCATGTTTCAAATGTACTAACTCGTTTTTTCCTCACAGCAGGTCAACTTGTGTGTGGTTGCAACATTACGGTCCCATTGAGTACATTTTTGGAGAAAGGGACATCTGTTGCACCACAGGGAGGGAGGAGGGTGCGGAACACGATACATTTTCTTTCTTCAGTTAGCATCTGTTTTTTTTATACTTTTGGAATTTTGGTATTTCATGTTGATTTTAAAATGACCTTTTTCGTGTTTGAAATGTACTAACTTGTTTTTTCCTCACTGCAGGTCAACTTGTGTGTGGTTGCAACATTACGGTCCCATTGAGTACATTTTTGGAGAAAGGGACATCTGTTGCACCACAGGGCGGGAGGAGGGTGCGGAGCACGATACGTTTTCTTTCTTGGGTTAGCATCTGTTTTTTTTTATACTTTTGGAATTTTGGTTTTTCATGTTGATTATAAAATGACATTTTTCATGTTTGAAATGTACTAACTCGTTTTTTCCTCACTGCAGGTCAACTTGTGTGTGGTTGCAACATTATGGTCCCATTGAGTACATTTTTGGAGAAAGGGACATCTGTTGCACCACAGGGCGGGAGGAGGGTGTGGAGCACGATACATTTTCTTTCCTCGGTTAGCATCTGTTTTTTTTATACTTTTGGAATTTTGATTTTTCATGTTGATTTTAAAATGACCTTTTTCATGTTTGAAATGTACTAACTCGTTTTTTCCTCACTGCAGGTCATCTTGTGTGTGGTTGCAACATTACAGTCCCATTGAGTACATTTTTGGAGAAAGGGACATCTGTTGCACCACAGGGAGGGAGGAGGGTGCGGAGCACGATACATTTTCTTTCTTCGGTTAGCATCTGTTTTTTTTTATACTTTCTGAATTTTGGTTTTTCATGTTGATTTTAAAATGACCTTTTTCATGTTTGAAATGTACTAACTCGATTTTCCTCACTGCAGGTTAACTTGTGTGTGGTTGCAACATTACGGTCCCATTGAGTACATTTTTGGAGAAAGGGACATCTGTTGCACCACAGGGAGGGAGGAGGGTGCGGAGCACGATACATTTTCTTTCTTCGGTTAGCATCTGTTTGTTTTATACTTTTGGAATTTTGGTTTTTCATGTTTATTTTAAAATGACCTTTTTCATGTTTGAAATGTACTAACTCGTTTTTTCCTCACTGCAGGTCAACTTGTGTGTGGTTGCAACATTAGGGTCCCATTGAGTACATTTTTGGAGAACGGGACATCTGTTGCACCACAGGGAGGGAAGAGGGTGCGGAGAACGATACATTTTCTTTCTTCGGTTAGCATCTGTTTTTTTTATACTTTTGGAATTTTGGTTTTTCATGTTGATTTTAAAATGACCTTTTTCATGTTTGAAATGTACTAACTCGTTTTTTCCTCACAGCAGGTCAACTTGTGTGTGGTTGCAACATTACGGTCCCATTGAGTACATTTTTGGAGAAAGGGACATCTGTTGCACCACAGGGAGGGAGGAGGGTGCGGAGCACGATACATTTTCTTTCTTCGGTTACCATCTGTTTTATTTTATACTTTTGGAAGTTTGGTTTTTCATGTTGATTTTAAAATGACCTTTTTCATGTTTGAAATGTACTAACTCGTTTTTTCCCCACTGCAGGTCAACTTGTGTGTGGTTGCAACGTTACGGTCCCATTGAGTACATTTTTGGAGAAAGGGACATCTGTTGCACCACAGGGAGGGAGGAGGTTGCGGAGCACGATACATTTTCTTTCTTCGGTTAGCATCTGTTTTTTTTATACTTTTGGAATTTTGGTTTTTCATGTTGATTTTAAAATGACCTTTTTCATGTTTGAAATGTACTAACTCGTTTTTTCCTCACTGCAGGTCAACTTGTGTGTGGTTGCAACATTACGGTCCCATTGAGTACATTTTTGGAGAAAGGGACATCTGTTGCACCACAGGGAGAGAGGAGGGTGCGGAGCACGATACATTTTCTTTCTTCGGTTAGCATCTGTTTTTTTTATACTTTTGGAATTTTGGTTTTTCATGTTGATTTTAAAATGACCTTTTTCATGTTTGAAATGTACTAACTCGTTTTTTTTTTCACTGCAGGCCAACTTGTGTGTGGTTGCAACATTACGGTCCCATTGAGTACATTTTTGGAGAAAGGGACATCTGTTGCACCACAGGGAGGGAGGAGGGTGCGGAGCACGATACATTTTCTTTCTTCGGTTAGCATCTGTTTGTTTTATACTTTTGGAATTTTGGTTTTTCATGTTTATTTTAAAATGACCTTTTTCATGTTTGAAATGTACTAACTCGTTTTTTCCTCACAGCAGGTCAACTTGTGTGTGGTTGCAACATTACGGTCCCATTGAGTACATTTTTGGAGAAAGGGACATCTGTTGCACCACAGGGAGGGAGGAGGGTGCGGAGCACGATACATTTTCTTTCTTCGGTTAGCATCTGTTTTTTTTATACTTTTGGAATTTTGGTTTTTCATGTTGATTTTAAAATGACCTTTATCATGTTTGAAATGTACTAACTCGTTTTTTCCTCACTGCAGGTCAACTTGTGTGTGGTTGCAACATTACGGTCCCATTGAGTACATTTTTGGAGAAAGGGACATCTGTTGCACCACAGGGAGGGAGGAGGGTGCGGAGCACGATACATTTTCTTTCTTCGGTTAGCATCTGTTTTTTTTATACTTTTGGAATTTTGGTTTTTCATGTTGATTTTAAAATGACCTTTTTCATGTTTGAAATGTACTAACTCGTTTTTTCCTCACTGCAGGTCAACTTGTGTGTGGTTGCAACATTATGGTCCCATTGAGTACATTTTTGGAGAAAGGGACATCTGTTGCACCACAGGGAGGGAGGAGGGTGCGGAGCACGATACATTTTCTTTCTTCGGTTAGCATCTGTTTTTTTTATACTTTTGGAATTTTGGTTTTTCATGTTGACTTTAAAATGACCTTTTTCATGTTTGAAATGTACTAACTCGTTTTTTCCTCACAGCAGGTCAACTTGTGTGTGGTTGCAACATTACGGCCCCATTGAGTACATTTTTGGAGAAAGGGACATCTGTTGCACCACAGGGAGGGAGGAGGGTGCAGAGCACGATACATTTTCTTTCTTCGGTTAGCATCTGTTTTTTTTATACTTTTGGAATTTTGGTTTTTCATGTTGATTTTAAAATGACCTTTTTCATGTTTGAAATGTACTAACTCGTTTTTTCCTCACTGCAGGTCAACTTGTGTGTGGTTGCAACATTATGGTCCCATTGAGTACATTTTTGGAGAAAGGGACATCTGTTGCACCACAGGGAGGGAGGAGGGTGCGGAGCACGATACATTTTCTTTCTTCGGTTAGCATCTGTTTTTTTTATACTTTTGGAATTTTGGTTTTTCATGTTGATTTTAAAATGACCTTTTTCATGTTTGAAATGTACTAACTCGTTTTATCCTCACAGCAGGTCAACTTGTGTGTGGTTGCAACATTACGGTCCCATTGAGTACATTTTTGGAGAAAGGGACATCTGTTGCACCACAGGGAGGGAGGAGGGTGCGGAGCACGATACATTTTCTTTCTTCGGTTAGCATCTGTTTTTTTTTATACTTTTGGAATTTTGGTTTTTCATGTTTATTTTAAAATGACCTTTTTCATGTTTGAAATGTACTAACTCGTTTTTTCCTCACAGCAGGTCAACTTGTGTGTGGTTGCAACATTACGGTCCCATTGAGTACATTTTTGGAGAAAGGGACATCTGCTGCACCACAGGGAGGGAGGAGGGTGCGGAGCACGATACATTTTCTTTCTTCGGTTAGCACCTGTTTTTTTTATACTTTTGGAATTTTGGTTTTTTCATGTTGATTTTAAAATGACCTTTTTCATGTTTGAAATGTACTAACTCGTTTTTTCCTCACTGCAGGTCAACTTGTGTGTGGTTGCAACATTACGGTCCCATTGAGTACATTTTTGGAGAAAGGGACATCTGTTGCACGACAGGGAGGGAGGAGGGTGCGGAGCACGATACATTTTCTTTCTTCAGTTAGCATCTGTTTTTTTTATACTTTTGGAATTTTGGTTTTTCATGTTGATTTTAAAATGACCTTTTTCATGTTTGAAATGTACTAACTCGTTTTTTCCTCACTGCAGGTCAACTTGTGTGTGGTTGCAACATTACGGTCCCATTGAGTACATTTTTGGAGAAAGGGACATCTGTTGCACCACAGGGAGGGAGGAGGGTGCGGAGCACGATACATTTTCTTCCTTCGGTTAGCATCTGTTTTTTTTATACTTTTGGAATTTTGGTTTTTCATGTTGATTTTAAAATGACCTTTTCCATGTTTGAAATGTACTAACTCGTTTTTTCCTCACTGCAGGTCAACTTGTGTGTGGTTGCAACATTACGGACCCATTGAGTACATTTCTGGAGAAAGGGACATCTGTTGCACGACAGGGAGGGAGGAGGGTGCGGAGCACGATACATTTTCTTTCTTCGGTTAGCATCTGTTTGTTTTATACTTTTGGAATTTTGGTTTTTCATGTTTATTTTAAAATGACCTTTTTCATGTTTGAAATGTACTAACTCGTTTTTTCCTCACAGCAGATCAACTTGTGTGTGGTTGCAACATTATGGTCCCATTGAGTACATTTTTGGAGAAAGGGACATCTGTTGCACCACAGGGAGGGAGGAGGGTGTGGACCACGATACATTTTCTTTCTTCGGTTAGCATCTGTTTTTTTTATACTTTTGGAATTTTGGTTTTTCATGTTTATTTTAAAATGACCTTTTTCATGTTTGAAATGTACTAACTCGTTTTTTCCTCACAGCAGGTCAACTTGTGTGTGGTTGCAACATTACGGTCCCATTGAGTACATTTTTGGAGAAAGGGACATCTGTTGCACCACAGGGAGGGAGGAGGGTGCGGAGCACGATACATTTTCTTTCTTCGGTTAGCATCTGTTTTTTTTATACTTTTGGAATTTTGGTTTTTCATGTTGATTTTAAAATGACCTTTTTCATGTTTGAAATGTACTAACTCGTTTTTTCCTCACTGCAGGTCATCTTGTGTGTGGTTGCAACATTACGGTCCCATTGAGTTCATTTTTGGAAAAAGGGGCATCCGTTGCACCACAGGGAGGGAGGAGGGTGCGGAGCACGATACATTTTCTTTCTTCGGTTAGCATCTGTTTTTTTTATACTTTTGGAATTTTGGTTTTTCATGTTGATTTTAAAATGACCTTTTTCACGTTTGAAATGTACTAACTCGTTTTTTCTTCACTGCAGGTCAACTTGTGTGTGGTTGCAACATTATGGTCCCATTGAGTACATTTTGGAGAAAGGGACATCTGTTGCACCACAGGGAGGGAGGAGGGTGCGGAGCACAATACATTTTCTTTCTTCGGTTAGCATCTGTTTTTTTTATACTTTTGGAATTTTGGTTTTTCATGTTGATTTTAAAATGACCTTTTTCATGTTTGAAATGTACTAACTCGTTTTTTCCTCACAGCAGGTCAACTTGTGTGTGGTTGCAACATTACGGTCCCATTGAGTACATTTTTGGAGAAAGGGACATCTGTTGCACCACAGGGAGGGAGGAGGGTGCGGAGCACGATACATTTTCTTTCTTCCGTTAGCGTCTGTTTTTTTTATACTTTTGGAATTTTGGTTTTTCATGTTGATTTTAAAATGACCTTTTTCATGTTTGAAATGTACTAACTCGTTTTTTCCTCACTGCAGGTCAACTTGTGTGTGGTTGCAACATTACGGTCCCATTCAGTACATTTTTGGAGAAAGGGACATCTGTTGCACCACAGGGAGGGAGGAGGGTGCGGAGCACGATACATTTTCTTTCTTCGGTTAGCATCTGTTTTTTTTATACTTTTGGAATTTTGGTTTTTCATGTTGATTTTAAAATGACCTTTTTCATGTTTGAAATGTACTAACTCGTTTTTTCCTCACTGCAGGTCAACTTGTGTGTGGATGCAACATTACGGTCCCATTGAGTACATTTTTGGAGAAAGGGACATCTGTTGCACCACAGGGAGGGAGGAGGGTGCAGAGCACGATACATTTTCTTTCTTCGGTTAGCATCTGTTTTTTTTATACTTTTGGAATTTTGGTTTTTCATGTTGATTTTAAAATGACCTTTTTCATGTTTGAAATGTACTAACTCGTTTTTTCCTCACTGCAGGTCAACTTGTGTGTGGTTGCAACATTATGGTCCCATTGAGTACATTTTTGGAGAAAGGGACATCTGTTGCACCACAGGGAGGGAGGAGGGTGCGGAGCACGATACATTTTCTTTCTTCGGTTAGCATCTGTTTTTTTTATACTTTTGGAATTTTGGTTTTTCATGTTGATTTTAAAATGACCTTTTTCATGTTTGAAATGTACTAACTCGTTTTTTCCTCACAGCAGGTCAACTTGTGTCTGGTTGCAACATTACGGTCCCATTGAGTACATTTTTGGAGAAAGGGACATCTGTTGCACCACAGGGAGGGAGGAGGGTGCAGAGCACGATACATTTTCTTTCTTCGGTTAGCATCTGTTTTTTTTATACTTTTGGAATTTTGGTTTTTCATGTTGATTTTAAAATGACCTTTTTCATGTTTGAAATGTACTAACTCGTTTTTTCCTCACTGCAGGTCAACTTGTGTGTGGTTGCAACATTATGGTCCCATTGAGTACATTTTTGGAGAAAGGGACATCTGTTGCACCACAGGGAGGGAGGAGGGTGCAGAGCACGATACATTTTCTTTCTTCGGTTAGCATCTGTTTTTTTTATACTTTTGGAATTTTGGTTTTTCATGTTGATTTTAAAATGACCTTTTTCATGTTTGAAATGTACTAACTCGTTTTATCCTCACAGCAGGTCAACTTGTGTGTGGTTGCAACATTACGGTCCCATTGAGTACATTTTTGGAGAAAGGGACATCTGTTGCACCACAGGGAGGGAGGAGGGTGCGGAGCACGATACATTTTCTTTCTTCGGTTAGCATCTGTTTTTTTTATACTTTTGGAATTTTGGTTTTTCATGTTTATTTTAAAATGACCTTTTTCATGTTTGCAATGTACTAACTCGTTTTTTCCTCACAGCAGGTCAACTTGTGTGTGGTTGCAACATTACGGTCCCATTGAGTACATTTTTGGAGAAAGGGACATCTGTTGCACCACAGGGAGGGAGGAGGGTGCGGAGCACGATACATTTTCTTTCTTCGGTTAGCACCTGTTTTTTTTATACTTTTGGAATTTTGGTTTTTCATGTTGATTTTAAAATGACCTTTTTCATGTTTGAAATGTACTAACTCGTTTTTTCCTCACTGCAGGTCAACTTGTGTGTGGTTGCAACATTACGGTCCCATTGAGTACATTTTTGGAGAAAGGGACATCTGTTGCACCACAGGGAGGGAGGAGGGTGCGGAGCACGATACATTTTCTTTCTTCGGTTAGCATCTGTTTTTTTTATACTTTTGGAATTTTGGTTTTTCATGTTGATTTTAAAATGACCTTTTTCATGTTTGAAATGTACTAACTCGTTTTTTCCTCACTGCAGGTCAACTTGTGTGTGGTTGCAACATTACGGTCCCATTGAGTACATTTTTGGAGAAAGGGACATCTGTTGCACCACAGGGAGGGAGGAGGGTGCGGAGCACGATACATTTTCTTTCTTCGGTTAGCATCTGTTTTTTTGTACTTTTGGAATTTTGGTTTTTCATGTTGATTTTAAAATGACCTTTTTCATGTTTGAAATGTACTAACTCGTTTTTTCCTCACTGCAGGTCAACTTGTGTGTGGTTGCAACATTACGGTCCCATTGAGTACATTTTTGGAGAAAGGGACATCTGTTGCACGACAGGGAGGGAGGAGGGTGCGGAGCACGATACATTTTCTTTCTTCGGTTAGCATCTGTTTGTTTTATACTTTTGGAATTTTGGTTTTTCATGTTTATTTTAAAATGACCTTTTTCATGTTTGAAATGTACTAACTCGTTTTTTCCTCACAGCAGATCAACTTGTGTGTGGTTGCAACATTACGGTCCCATTGAGTACATTTTTGGAGAAAGGGACATCTGTTGCACCACAGGGAGGGAGGAGGGTGCGGAGCACGATACATTTTCTTTCTTCGGTTAGCATCTGTTTTTTTTATACTTTTGGAATTTTGGTTTTTCATGTTGATTTTAAAATGACCTTTTTCATGTTTGAAATGTACTAACTCGTTTTTTCCTCACTGCAGGTCATCTTGTGTGTGGTTGCAACATTACGGTCCCATTGAGTTCATTTTTGGAAAAAGGGGCATCCGTTGCACCACAGGGAGGGAGGAGGGTGCGGAGCACGATACATTTTCTTTCTTCGGTTAGCATCTGTTTTTTTTATACTTTTGGAATTTTGGTTTTTCATGTTGATTTTAAAATGACCTTTTTCACGTTTGAAATGTACTAACTCGTTTTTTCTTCACTGCAGGTCAACTTGTGTGTGGTTGCAACATTATGGTCCCATTGAGTACATTTTGGAGAAAGGGACATCTGTTGCACCACAGGGAGGGAGGAGGGTGCGGAGCACAATACATTTTCTTTCTTCGGTTAGCATCTGTTTTTTTTATACTTTTGGAATTTTGGTTTTTCATGTTGATTTTAAAATGACCTTTTTCATGTTTGAAATGTACTAACTCGTTTTTTCCTCACAGCAGGTCAACTTGTGTGTGGTTGCAACATTACGGTCCCATTGAGTACATTTTTGGAGAAAGGGACATCTGTTGCACCACAGGGAGGGAGGAGGGTGCGGAGCACGATACATTTTCTTTCTTCCGTTAGCGTCTGTTTTTTTTATACTTTTGGAATTTTGGTTTTTCATGTTGATTTTAAAATGACCTTTTTCATGTTTGAAATGTACTAACTCGTTTTTTCCTCACTGCAGGTCAACTTGTGTGTGGTTGCAACATTACGGTCCCATTCAGTACATTTTTGGAGAAAGGGACATCTGTTGCACCACAGGGAGGGAGGAGGGTGCGGAGCACGATACATTTTCTTTCTTCGGTTAGCATCTGTTTTTTTTATACTTTTGGAATTTTGGTTTTTCATGTTGATTTTAAAATGACCTTTTTCATGTTTGAAATGTACTAACTCGTTTTTTCCTCACTGCAGGTCAACTTGTGTGTGGATGCAACATTACGGTCCCATTGAGTACATTTTTGGAGAAAGGGACATCTGTTGCACCACAGGGAGGGAGGAGGGTGCAGAGCACGATACATTTTCTTTCTTCGGTTAGCATCTGTTTTTTTTATACTTTTGGAATTTTGGTTTTTCATGTTGATTTTAAAATGACCTTTTTCATGTTTGAAATGTACTAACTCGTTTTTTCCTCACTGCAGGTCAACTTGTGTGTGGTTGCAACATTATGGTCCCATTGAGTACATTTTTGGAGAAAGGGACATCTGTTGCACCACAGGGAGGGAGGAGGGTGCGGAGCACGATACATTTTCTTTCTTCGGTTAGCATCTGTTTTTTTTATACTTTTGGAATTTTGGTTTTTCATGTTGATTTTAAAATGACCTTTTTCATGTTTGAAATGTACTAACTCGTTTTTTCCTCACAGCAGGTCAACTTGTGTGTGGTTGCAACATTACGGTCCCATTGAGTACATTTTTGGAGAAAGGGACATCTGTTGCACCACAGGGAGGGAGGAGGGTGCAGAGCACGATACATTTTCTTTCTTCGGTTAGCATCTGTTTTTTTTATACTTTTGGAATTTTGGTTTTTCATGTTGATTTTAAAATGACCTTTTTCATGTTTGAAATGTACTAACTCGTTTTTTCCTCACTGCAGGTCAACTTGTGTGTGGTTGCAACATTATGGTCCCATTGAGTACATTTTTGGAGAAAGGGACATCTGTTGCACCACAGGGAGGGAGGAGGGTGCAGAGCACGATACATTTTCTTTCTTCGGTTAGCATCTGTTTTTTTTATACTTTTGGAATTTTGGTTTTTCATGTTGATTTTAAAATGACCTTTTTCATGTTTGAAATGTACTAACTCGTTTTATCCTCACAGCAGGTCAACTTGTGTGTGGTTGCAACATTACGGTCCCATTGAGTACATTTTTGGAGAAAGGGACATCTGTTGCACCACAGGGAGGGAGGAGGGTGCGGAGCACGATACATTTTCTTTCTTCGGTTAGCATCTGTTTTTTTTATACTTTTGGAATTTTGGTTTTTCATGTTTATTTTAAAATGACCTTTTTCATGTTTGCAATGTACTAACTCGTTTTTTCCTCACAGCAGGTCAACTTGTGTGTGGTTGCAACATTACGGTCCCATTGAGTACATTTTTGGAGAAAGGGACATCTGTTGCACCACAGGGAGGGAGGAGGGTGCGGAGCACGATACATTTTCTTTCTTCGGTTAGCACCTGTTTTTTTTATACTTTTGGAATTTTGGTTTTTCATGTTGATTTTAAAATGACCTTTTTCATGTTTGAAATGTACTAACTCGTTTTTTCCTCACTGCAGGTCAACTTGTGTGTGGTTGCAACATTACGGTCCCATTGAGTACATTTTTGGAGAAAGGGACATCTGTTGCACCACAGGGAGGGAGGAGGGTGCGGAGCACGATACATTTTCTTTCTTCGGTTAGCATCTGTTTTTTTTATACTTTTGGAATTTTGGTTTTTCATGTTGATTTTAAAATGACCTTTTTCATGTTTGAAATGTACTAACTCGTTTTTTCCTCACTGCAGGTCAACTTGTGTGTGGTTGCAACATTACGGTCCCATTGAGTACATTTTTGGAGAAAGGGACATCTGTTGCACCACAGGGAGGGAGGAGGGTGCGGAGCACGATACATTTTCTTTCTTCGGTTAGCATCTGTTTTTTTATACTTTTGGAATTTTGGTTTTTCATGTTGATTTTAAAATGACCTTTTTCATGTTTGAAATGTACTAACTCGTTTTTTCCTCACTGCAGGTCAACTTGTGTGTGGTTGCAACATTACGGTCCCATTGAGTACATTTTTGGAGAAAGGGACATCTGTTGCACGACAGGGAGGGAGGAGGGTGCGGAGCACGATACATTTTCTTTCTTCGGTTAGCATCTGTTTGTTTTATACTTTTGGAATTTTGGTTTTTCATGTTTATTTTAAAATGACCTTTTTCATGTTTGAAATGTACTAACTCGTTTTTTCCTCACAGCAGATCAACTTGTGTGTGGTTGCAACATTACGGTCCCATTGAGTACATTTTTGGAGAAAGGGACATCTGTTGCACCACAGGGAGGGAGGAGGGTGCGGAGCACGATACATTTTCTTTCTTCGGTTAGCATCTGTTTTTTTTATACTTTTGGAATTTTGGTTTTTCATGTTTATTTTAAAATGACCTTTTTCATGTTTGAAATGTACTAACTCGTTTTTTCCTCACAGCAGGTCAACTTGTGTGTGGTTGCAACATTACGGTCCCATCGAGTACATTTTTGGAGAAAGGGATATCTGTTGCACCACAGGGAGGGAGGAGGGTGCGGAGCACGATACATTTTCTTTCTTCGGTTAGCATCTGTTTTTTTTATACTTTTGGAATTTTGGTTTTTCATGTTGATTTTAAAATGACCTTTTTCATGTTTGAAATGTACTAACTCGTTTTTTCCTCACTGCAGGTCAACTTGTGTGTGGTTGCAACATTACGGTCCCATTGAGTACATTTTTGGAAAAAGGGGCATCCGTTGCACCACAGGGAGGGAGGAGGGTGCGGAGCACGATACATTTTCTTTCTTCGGTTAGCATCTGTTTTTTTTATACTTTTGGAATTTTGGTTTTTCATGTTGATTTTAAAATGACCTTTTTCACGTTTGAAATGTACTAACTCGTTTTTTCTTCACTGCAGGTCAACTTGTGTGTGGTTGCAACATTATGGTCCCATTGAGTACATTTTGGAGAAAGGGACATCTGTTGCACCACAGGGAGGGAGGAGGGTGCGGAGCACGATACATTTTCTTTCTTCGGTTAGCATCTGTTTTTTTTATACTTTTGGAATTTTGGTTTTTCATGTTGATTTTAAAATGACCTTTTTCATGTTTGAAATGTACTAACTCGTTTTTTCCTCACAGCAGGTCAACTTGTGTGTGGTTGCAACATTACGGTCCCATTGAGTACATTTTTGGAGAAAGGGACATCTGTTGCACCACAGGGAGGGAGGAGGGTGCGGAGCACGATACATTTTCTTTCTTCGGTTAGCATCTGTTTTTTTTATACTTTTGGAATTTTGGTTTTTCATGTTGATTTTAAAATGACCTTTTTCATGTTTGAAATGTACTAACTCGTTTTTTCCTCACTGCAGGTCAACTTGTGTGTGGTTGCAACATTACGGTCCCATTCAGTACATTTTTGGAGAAAGGGACATCTGTTGCACCACAGGGAGGGAGGAGGGTGCGGAGCACGATACATTTTCTTTCTTCGGTTAGCATCTGTTTTTTTTATACTTTTGGAATTTTGGTTTTTCATGTTGATTTTAAAATGACCTTTTTCATGTTTGAAATGTACTAACTCGTTTTTTCCTCACAGCAGGTCAACTTGTGTGTGGTTGCAACATTACGGTCCCATTGAGTACATTTTTGGAGAAAGGGACATCTGTTGCACCACAGGGAGGGAGGAGGGTGCGGAGCACGATACATTTTCTTTCTTCGGTTAGCATCTGTTTTTTTTAAACTTTTGGAATTTTGGTTTTTCATGTTGATTTTAAAATGACCTTTTTCACGTTTGAAATGTACTAACTCGTTTTTTCCTCACTGCAGGTCAACATGTGTGTGGTTGCAACATTATGGTCCCATTGAGTACATTTTGGAGAAAGGGACATCTGTTGCACCACGGGGAGGGAGGAGGGTGCAGAGCACGATACATTTTCTTTCTTCGGTTAGCATCTGTTTTTTTTATACTTTTGGAATTTTGGTTTTTCATGTTCATTTTAAAATGACCTTTTTCATGTTTGAAATGTACTAACTCGTTTTTTCCTCACTGCAGGTCAACTTGTGTGTGGTTGAAACATTATGGTCCCATTGAGTACATTTTTGGAGAAAGGGACATCTGTTGCACCACAGGGAGGGAGGAGGGTGCGGAGCACGATACATTTTCTTTCTTCGGTTAGCATCTGTTTTTTTTATACTTTTGGAATTTTGGTTTTTCATGTTGATTTTAAAATGACCTTTTTCATGTTTGAAATGTACTAACTCGTTTTTTCCTCACTGCAGGTCAACTTGTGTGTGGTTGCAACATTACGGTCCCATTGAGTACATTTTTGGAGAATGGGACATCTGTTGCACCACAGGGAGGGAGGAGGGTGCGGAGCACGATACATTTTCTTTCTTCGGTTAGCATCTGTTTTTTTATACTTTTGGAATTTTGGTTTTTCATGTTGATTTTAAAATGACCTTTTTCATGTTTGAAATGTACTAACTCCTTTTTTCCTCACTGCAGGTCAACTTGTGTGTGGTTGCAACATTACGGTCCCATTGAGTACATTTTTGGAGAAAGGGACATCTGTTGCACCACAGGGAGGGAGGAGGATGCAGAGCACGATACATTTTCTTTCTTCGGTTAGCATCTGTTTTTTTTATACTTTTGGAATTTTGGTTTTTCATGTTGATTTTAAAATGACCTTTTTCATGTTTGAAATGTACTAACTCGTTTTTTCCTCACTGCAGGTCAACTTGTGTGTGGTTGCAACATTATGGTACCATTGAGTACATTTTTGGAGAATGGGACATCTCTTGCACCACAGGGAGGGAGTAGGGTGCGGAGCACGATACATTTTCTTTCTTCGGTTAGCATCTGTTTTTTTTATACTTTTGGAATTTTGGTTTTTCATGTTGATTTTAAAATGACCTTTTTCATGTTTGAAATGTACTAACTCCCTTTTTCCTCACTGCAGGTCAACTTGTGTGTGGTTGCAACATTACGGTCCCATTGAGTACATTTTTGGAGAAAGGGCCATCTGTTGCACCACAGGGAGGGAGGAGGGTGCAGAGCACGATACATTTTCTTTCTTCGGTTAGCATCTGTTTTTTTTATACTTTTGGAATTTTGGTTTTTCATGTTGATTTTAAAATGACCTTTTTCATGTTTGAATTGTACTAACTCGTTTTTTCCTCACTCCAGGTCAACTTGTGTGTGGTTGCAACATTACGGTCCCATTGAGTACATTTTTGGAGAAAGGGACATCTGTTGCACCACAGGGAGGGAGGAGGGTGCAGAGCACGATACATTTTCTTTCTTCGGTTAGCATCTGTTTTTTTTTATACTTTTGGAATTTTGTTTTTCATGTTGATTTTAAAATGACCTTTTTCATGTTTGAAATGTACGAACTCGTTTTTTCCTCACTGCAGGTCAACTTGTGTGTGGTTGCAACATTACGGTCCCATTGAGTACATTTTTGGAGAAAGGGACATCTGTTGCACCACAGGGAGGGAGGAGGGTGCAGAGCACGATACATTTTCTTTCTTCGGTTAGCATCTGTTTTTTTTATACTTTTGGAATTTTGATTTTTCATGTTGATTTTAAAATGACCTTTTTGATGTTTGAAATGAACTAACTCGTTTTTTCCTCGCTGCAGGTCAACTTGTGTGTGGTTGCAACATTATGGTCCCATTGAGTACATTTTTGGAGAAAGGGACATCTGTTGCACCACAGGGAGGGAGGAGGGTGCGGAGCACAATTCATTTTCTTTCTTCGGTTAGCATCTGTTTTTTTTATACTTTTGGAATTTTGGTTTTTCATGTTGATTTTAAAATGACCTTTTTCACGTTTGAAATGTACTGACTCGTTTTTTCCTCACCGCAGGTCAACTTGTGTGTGGTTGCAACATTACGGTCCCATTGAGTACATTTTTGGAGAAAGGGACATCTGTTGCACCACAGGGAGGGAGGAGGGCGCAGAGCACGATACATTTTCTTTCTTCGGTTAGCATCTGTTTTTTTTTATACTTTTGGAATTTTGGTTTTTCATGTTGATTTTGAAATGACCTTTTTCATGTTTGAAATGTACTAACTCGTTTTTTCCTCACTGCAGGTCAACTTGTGTGTGGTTGCAACATTACGGTCCCATTGAGTACATTTTTGGAGAAAGGGACATCTGTTGCACCACAGGGAGGGAGGAGGGTGCGGAGCACGATACATTTTCTTTCTTCGGTTAGCATGTGTTTTTTTTTATACTTTTGGAATTTTGTTTTTCATGTTGATTTTAAAATGACCTTTTTCATGTTTGAAATGTACTAACTCGTTTTTTCCTCACTGCAGGTCAACTTGTGTGTGGTTGCAACATTACGGTCCCATTGAGTACATTTTTGGAGAAACGGACATCTGTTGCACCACAGGGAGGGAGGAGGGTGCGGAGCACGATACATTTTCTTTCTTTGGTTCGCATCTGTTTTTTTTATACTTTTGGAATTTTGGTTTTTCATGTTGATTTTAAAATGACCTTTTTCATGTTTGAAATGTACTAACTCGTTTTTTCCTCACTCCAGGTCAACTTGTGTGTGGTTGCAACATTACGGTCCCATTGAGTACATTTCTGGAGAAAGGGATATCTGTTGCACCACAGGGAGGGAGGAGGGTGCGAAGCACGATACATTTTCTTTCTTCGGTTAGCATCTGTTTTTTTTTATACTTTTGGAATTTTGTTTTTCATGTTGATTTTAAAATGACCTTTTTCATGTTTGAAATGTACTAACTCGTTTTTTCCTCACTGCAGGTCAACTTGTGTGTGGTTGCAACATTACGGTCCCATTGAGTACATTTTTGGAGAAAGGGACATCTGTTGCACCACAGGGAGGGAGGAGGGTGCGGAGCACGATACATTTTCTTTCTTCGGTTAGCATGTTTTTTTTATACTTTTGGAATTTTGGTGTTTCATGTTGATTTTAAAATGACCTTTTTCATGTTTGAAATGTACTAACTCGTTTTTTCCTCACTGCAGGTCAACTTGTGTGTGGTTGCAACATTACGATCCCATTGAGTACATTTTTGGAGAAAGGGACATCCGTTGCACCACAGGGAGGGAGGAGAGTGCGGAGCACGATACATTTTCTTTCTTCGGTTAGCATCTGTTTTTTTTATACTTTTGGAATTTTGGTTTTTCATGTTGATTTTAAAATGACCTTTTTCACGTTTGAAATGTACTAACTCGTTTTTTCCTCACTGCAGGTCAACTTGTGTGTGGTTGCAACATTAAGGTCCCATTGAGTACATTTTTGGACAAAGGGACATCTGTTGCACCACAGTGAGGGAGGAGGGTGCGGAGCACCATACATTTTCTTTCTTCGGTTAGCATCTGTTTTTTTTATACTTTTGGAATTTTTGTTTTTCATGTTGATTTTAAAATGACCTTTTTCATGTTTGAAATGTACTAACTCGTATTTTCCTCACTGCAGGTCAACTTGTGTGTGGTTGCAACATTACGGTCCCATTGAGTACATTTTTGGAGAAAGGGACATCTGTTGCACCACAGGGAGGGAGGAGGGTGCGGAGCACGATACATTTTCTTTCTTTGGTTAGCATCTGTTTTTTTTATACTTTTGGAATTTTGGTTTTTCATGTTGATTTTAAAGTGACCTTTTTCATGTTTGAAATGTACTAACTCGTTTTTTCCTCACTGCAGGTCAACTTGTGTGTGGTTGCAACATTACGGTCCCATTGAGTACATTTTTGGAGAAAGGGACATCTGTTGCACCACAGTGAGGGAGGAGGGTGCGGAGCACCATACATTTTCTTTCTTCGGTTAGCATCTGTTTTTTTTATACTTTTGGAATTTTTGTTTTTCATGTTGATTTTAAAATGACCTTTTTCATGTTTGAAATGTACTAACTCGTATTTTCCTCACTGCAGGTCAACTTGTGTGTGGTTGCAACATTACGGTCCCATTGAGTACATTTTTGGAGAAAGGGACATCTGTTGCACCACAGGGAGGGAGGAGGGTGCGGAGCACGATACATTTTCTTTCTTTGGTTAGCATCTGTTTTTTTTATACTTTTGGAATTTTGGTTTTTCATGTTGATTTTAAAATGACCTTTTTCATGTTTGAAATGTACTAACTCGTTTTTTCCTCACTGCAGGTCAACTTGTGTGTGGTTGCAACATTACGGTCCCATTGAATACATTTTTGGAGAAAGGGACATCTGTTGCACCACAGGGCGGGAGGAGGGTGCGGAGCACGATACATTTTCTTCCTTCGGTTAGCATCTGTTTTTTTTTATACTTTTGGAATTTTGGTTTTTCATGTTGATTTTAAAGTGACCTTTTTCATGTTTGAAATGTACTAACTCGTTTTTTCCTCACTGCAGGTCAACTTGTGTGTGGTTGCAACATTACGGTCCCATTGAGTACATTTTTGGAGAAAGGGACATCTGTTGCACCACAGGGAGGGAGGAGGGTGCGGAGCACGATACATTTTCTTTCTTTGGTTAGCATCTGTTTTTTTTATACTTTTGGAATTTAGGTTTTTCATGTTGATTTTAAAATGACCTTTTTCATGTTTGAAATGTACTAACTCGTATTTTCCTCACTGCAGGTCAACTTGTGTGTGGTTGCAACATTACGGTCCCATTGAGTACATTTTTGGAGAAAGGGACATCTGTTGCACCACAGGGAGGGAGGAGGGTGCGGAGCACGATACATTTTCTTTCTTTGGTTAGCATCTGTTTTTTTTATACTTTTGGAATTTTGGTTTTTCATGTTGATTTTAAAATGACCTTTTTCATGTTTGAAATGTACTAACTCGTTTTTTCCTCACTGCAGGTCAACTTGTGTGTGGTTGCAACATTACGGTCCCATTGAATACATTTTTGGAGAAAGGGACATCTGTTGCACCACAGGGCGGGAGGAGGGTGCGGAGCACGATACATTTTCTTTCTTCGGTTAGCATCTGTTTTTTTTTATACTTTTGGAATTTTGGTTTTTCATGTTGATTTTAAAGTGACCTTTTTCATGTTTGAAATGTACTAACTCGTTTTTTCCTCACTGCAGGTCAACTTGTGTGTGGTTGCAACATTACGGTCCCATTGAGTACATTTTTGGAGAAAGGGACATCTGTTGCACCACAGGGAGGGAGGAGGGTGCGGAGCACGATACATTTTCTTTCTTCGGTTAGCATCTGTTTTTTTTATACTTTTGGAATTTAGGTTTTTCATGTTGATTTTAAAATGACCTTTTTCATGTTTGAAATGTACTAACTCGTTTGTTCCACACTGCAGGTCAACTTGTGTGTGGTTGCAACAATACGGTCCCATTGAGTACATTTTTGGAGAAAGGGACATCTGTTGCACCACAGGGAGGGAGGAGGGTGCGGAGCACGATACATTTTCTTTCTTCTGTTAGCATCTGTTTTTTTTATATATTTGGAATTTTTGTTTTTCATGTTGATTTTAAAATGACCTTTTTCATGTTTGAAATGTACTAACTCGTTTTTTCCTCACTGCAGGTCAACTTGTGTGTGGTTGCAACATTACGGTCCCATTGAGTACATTTTTGGAGAAAGGGACATCTGTTGCACCACAGGGATTGAGGAGGGTGCGGAGCACGATACATTTTCTTTCTTGGGTTAGCATCTGTTTTTTTTATACTTTTGGAATTTTGGTTTTTCATGTTGATTTTAAAATGACCTTTTTCATGTTTGAAATGTACTAACTCGTTTTTTCCTCACTGCAGGTCAACTTGTGTGTGGTTGCAATATTATGGTCCCATTGAGTACATTTTTGGAGAAAGGGACATCTGTTGCACCACAGGGAGGGAGGAGGGTGCGGAGCACGATACATTTTCTTTCCTCAGTTAGCATCTGTTTTTTTTATACTTTTGGAATTTTGGTTTTTCATGTTGATTTTAAAATGACCTTTTTCATGTTTGAAATGTACTAACTCGTTTTTTCCTCACTCCAGGTCAACTTGTGTGTGGTTGCAACATTACGGTCCCATTGAGTACATTTTTGGAGAAAGGGACATCTGTTGCACCACAGGGAGGGAGGAGGGTGCGGAGCACGATACATTTTTTTTCTTCGGTTAGCATCTGTTTTTTTTTATACTTTTGGAATTTTGTTTTTCATGTTGATTTTAAAATGACCTTTTTCATGTTTGAAATGTACTAATTCGTTTTTTCCTCACTGCAGGTCAACTTGTGTGTGGTTGCAACATTACGGTCCCATTGAGTACATTTTTGGAGAAAGGGACATCTGTTGCACCACAGGGAGGGAGGAGGGTGCGGAGCACGATACATTTTCTTTCTTCGGTTAGCATGTTTTTTTTAAACTTTTGGAATTTTGGTGTTTCATGTTGATTTTAAAATGACCTTTTTCATGTTTGAAATGTACTAACTCGTTTTTTCCTCACTGCAGGTCAACTTGTGTGTGGTTGCAACATTACGATCCCATTGAGTACATTTTTGGAGAAAGGGACATCCGTTGCACCACAGGGAGGGAGGAGAGTGCGGAGCACGATACATTTTCTTTCTTCGGTTAGCATCTGTTTTTTTTATACTTTTGGAATTTTGGTTTTTCATGTTGATTTTAAAATGACCTTTTTTACGTTTGAAATGTACTAACTCGTTTTTTCCTCACTGCAGGTCAACTTGTGTGTGGTTGCAACATTAAGGTCCCATTGAGTACATTTTTGGAGAAAGGGACATCTGTTGCACCACAGTGAGGGAGGAGGGTGCGGAGCACCATACATTTTCTTTCTTCGGTTAGCATCTGTTTTTTTTATACTTTTGGAATTTTTGTTTTTCATGTTGATTTTAAAATGACCTTTTTCATGTTTGAAATGTACTAACTCGTATTTTCCTCACTGCAGGGCAACTTGTGTGTGGTTGCAACATTACGGTCCCATTGAGTACATTTTTGGAGAAAGGGACATCTGTTGCACCACAGGGAGGGAGGAGGGTGCGGAGCACGATACATTTTCTTTCTTCGGTTAGCATCTGTTTTTTTTATACTTTTGGAATTTTGGTTTTTCATGTTTATTTTAAAATGACCTTTTTCATGTTTGAAATGTACTAACTCGTTTTTTCCTCACTGCAGGTCAACTTGTGTGTGGTTGCAACATTACGGTCCCATTGAGTACATTTTTGGAGAAAGGGACATCTGTTGCACCACAGGGAGGGAGGAGGGTGCGGAGCACGATACATTTTCTTTCTTCGGTTAGCATCTGTTTTTTTTATACTTTTGGAATTTTGGTTTCTCATGTTGATTTTAAAATGACCTTTTTCATGTTTGAAATGTACTAACTCGTTTTTTTCCTCACTGCAGGTCAACTTGTGTGTGGTTGCAACATTACGGTCCCATTCAGTACATTTTTGGAGAAAGGGACATCTGTTGCACCACAGGGAGGGAGGAGGGTGCGGAGCACGATACATTTTCTTTCTTCGGTTAGCATCTGTTTTTTTTATACTTTTGGAATTTTGGTTTTTCATGTTGATTTTAAAATGACCTTTTTCATGTTTGAAATGTACTAACTCGTTTTTTCCTCACTGCAGGTCAACTTGTGTGTGGTTGCAACATTACGGTCCCATTGAGTACGTTTTTGGAGAAAGGGACATCTGTTGCACCACAGGGAGGGAGGAGGGTGCAGAGCACGATACATTTTCTTTCTTCGGTTAGCATCTGTTTTTTTTATACTTTTTGAATTTTGGTTTTTCATGTTGATTTTAAAATGACCTTTTTCATGTTTGAAATGTACTAACTCGTTTTTTCCTCACTGCAGGTCAACTTGTGTGTGGTTGCAACATTACGGTCCCATTGAGTACATTTTTGGAGAAAGGGACATCTGTTGCACCACAGGGAGGGAGGAGGGTGCGGAGCACGATACATTTTCTTTCTTCGGTTAGCATCTGTTTTTTTTATACTTTTGGAATTTTGGTTTTTCATGTTGCTTTTAAAATGACCTTTTTCATGTTTGAAATGTACTAACTCGTATTTTCCTCACTGCAGGTCAACTTGTGTGTGGTTGCAACATTACGGTCCCATTGAGTACATTTTTGGAGAAAGGGACATCTGTTGCACCACAGGGAGGGAGGAGGGTGCGGAGCACGATACATTTTCTTTCTTCGGTTAGCATCTGTTTTTTTTATACTTTTGGACTTTGGTTTTTCATGTTGATTTTAAAATGACCTTTTTCATGTTTGAAATGTACTAACTCGTTTTTTCCTCACTGCAGGTCAACATGTGTGTGGTTGCAACATTACGGTCCCATTGAGTACATTTTTGGAGAAAGGGACATCTGTTGCACCACAGGGAGGGAGGAGGGTGCGGAGCACGATACATTTTCTTTCTTCGGTTAGCATCTGTTTTTTTTATACTTTTGGACTTTGGTTTTTCATGTTGATTTTAAAATGACCTTCTTCATGTTTGAAATGTACTAACTCGTATTTTCCTCACTGCAGGTCAACTTGTGTGTGGTTGCAACATTACGGTCCCATTGAGTACATTTTTGGAGAAAGGGACATCTGTTGCACCACAGGGCGGGAGGAGGGTGCAGAGCACGATACATTTTCTTTCATCGGTTAGCATCTGTTTTTTTTATACTTTTGGAATTTTGGTTTTTCATGTTGATTTTAAAATGACCTTTTTCATGTTTGAAATGTACTAACTCGTTTTTTCCTCACTGCAGGTCAACTTGTGTGTGGTTGCAACATTACGGTCCCATTGAGTACATTTCTGGAGAAAGGGACATCCGTTGCACCACAGGGACGGAGGAGGGTGCGGAGCACGATACATTTTCTTTCTTCGGTTAGCATCTGTTTTTTTAATACTTTTGGAATTTTGGTTTTTCATGTTGATTTTAAAATGACCTTTTTCATGTTTGATATGTACTAACTCGTTTTTTCCTCACTGCAGGTCAACTTGTGTGTGGTTGCAACATTACGGTCCCATTGAGTACATTTTTGGAGAAAGGGACATCTGTTGCACCACAGGGCGGGAGGAGGGTGCGGAGCACGGTACATTTTCTTTCTTCGGTTAGCATCTGTTTTTTTTTATACTTTTGGAATTTTGGTTTTTCATGTTGATTTTAAAATGACCTTTTTCATGTTTGAAATGTACTAACTCGTTTTTTCCTCACTGCAGGTCAACTTGTGTGTGGTTGCAACATTACGGTCCCATTGAGTACATTTCTGGAGAAAGGGACATCCGTTGCACCACAGGGACGGAGGAGGGTGCGGAGCACGATACATTTTCTTTCTTCGGTTAGCATCTGTTTTTTTAATACTTTTGGAATTTTGGTTTTTCATGTTGATTTTAAAATGACCTTTTTCATGTTTGAAATGTACTAACTCGTATTTTCCTCACTGCAGGTCAACTTGTGTGTGGTTGCAACATTACGGTCCCATTGAGTACATTTTTGGAGAAAGGGACATCTGTTGCACCACAGGGAGGGAGGAGGGTGCGGAGCACGGTACATTTTCTTTCTTCGGTTAGCATCTGTTTTTTTTTATACTTTTGGAATTTTGGTTTTTCATGTAGATTTTAAAATGACCTTTTTCATGTTTGAAATGTACTAACTCGTTTTTTCCTCACTGCAGGTCAACATGTGTGTGGTTGCAACATTACGGTCCCATTGAGTACATTTTTGGAGAAAGGGACATCTGTTGCACCACAGGGAGGGAGGAGGGTGCGGAGCACGATACATTTTCTTTCTTCGGTTAGCATCTGTTTTTTTTATACTTTTGGACTTTGGTTTTTCATGTTGATTTTAAAATGACCTTCTTCATGTTTGAAATGTACTAACTCGTATTTTCCTCACTGCAGGTCAACTTGTGTGTGGTTGCAACATTACGGTCCCATTGAGTACATTTTTGGAGAAAGGGACATCTGTTGCACCACAGGGCGGGAGGAGGGTGCAGAGCACGATACATTTTCTTTCATCGGTTAGCATCTGTTTTTTTTATACTTTTGGAATTTTGGTTTTTCATGTTGATTTTAAAATGACCTTTTTCATGTTTGAAATGTACTAACTCGTTTTTTCCTCACTGCAGGTCAACTTGTGTGTGGTTGCAACATTACGGTCCCATTGAGTACATTTCTGGAGAAAGGGACATCCGTTGCACCACAGGGACGGAGGAGGGTGCGGAGCACGATACATTTTCTTTCTTCGGTTAGCATCTGTTTTTTTAATACTTTTGGAATTTTGGTTTTTCATGTTGATTTTAAAATGACCTTTTTCATGTTTGATATGTACTAACTCGTTTTTTCCTCACTGCAGGTCAACTTGTGTGTGGTTGCAACATTACGGTCCCATTGAGTACATTTTTGGAGAAAGGGACATCTGTTGCACCACAGGGCGGGAGGAGGGTGCGGAGCACGGTACATTTTCTTTCTTCGGTTAGCATCTGTTTTTTTTTATACTTTTGGAATTTTCGTTTTTCATGTAGATTTTAAAATGACCTTTTTCATGTTTGAAATGTACTAACTCGTTTTTTCCTCACTGCAGGTCAACTTGTGTGTGGTTGCAACATTACGGTCCCATTGAGTACATTTTTGGAGAAAGGGACATCTGTTGCACCACAGGGAGGGAGGAGGGTGCGGAGCACGATACATTTTCTTTCTTCGGTTAGCATCTGTTTTTTTTTATACTCTTGGAATTTTGGTTTTTCATGTTGATTTTAAAATGACCTTTTTCATGTTTGAAATGTACTAACTCGTTTTTTCCTCACTGCAGGTCAACTTGTGTGTGGTTGCAACATTACGGTCCCATTGAGTACATTTTCGGAGAAAGGGACATCTGTTGCACCACAGGGAGGGAGGAGGGTGCGGAGCACGATACATTTTCTTTCTTCGGTTAGCATCTGTTTTTTTTATACTTTTGGAATTTTGGTTTTTCATGTTGATTTTAAAATGACCTTTTTCATGTTTGAAATTTACTAACTCGTTTTTTCCTCACTGCAGGTCAACTTGTGTGTGGTTGCAACATTACGGTCCCATTGAGTACATTTTTGGAGAAAGGGACATCTGTTGCACCACAGGGCGGTAGGAGGGTGCGGAGCACGGTACATTTTCTTTCTTCGGTTAGCATCTGTTTTTTTTTATACTTTTGGAATTCTGGTTTTACATGTAGATTTTAAAATGACCTTTTTCATGTTTGAAATGTACTAACTCGTTTTTTCCTCACTGCAGGTCAACATGTGTGTGGTTGCAACATTACGGTCCCATTGAGTAGATTTTTGGAGAAAGGGACATCTGTTGCACCACAGGGAGGGAAGAGGGTGCGGAGCAAGATACATTTTCTTTCTTCGGTTAGCATCTGTTTTTTTTGCACTTTTGGAATTTTGGTTTTTCATGTTGATTTTAAAATGACCTTCTTCATGTTTGAAATGTACTAACTCGTTTTTTCCTCACTGCAGGTCAACTTGTGTGTGGTTGCAACATTACGGTCCCATTGAATACATTTTTGGAGAAAGGGACATCTGTTGCACCACAGGGCGGGAGGAGGGTGCAGAGCACGATACATTTTCTTTCATCGGTTAGCATCTGTTTTTTTTATACTTTTGGAATTTTGGTTTTTCATGTTGATTTTAAAATGACCTTTTTCATGTTTGAAATGTACTAACTCGTTTTTTCCTCACTGCAGGTCAACTTGTGTGTGGTTGCAACATTACGGTCCCATTGAGTACATTTCTGGAGAAAGGGACATCCGTTGCACCACAGGGAGGGAGGAGGGTGCGGAGCACGATACATTTTCTTTCTTCCGTTAGCATCTGTTTTTTTAATACTTTTGGAATTTTGGTTTTTCATGTTGATTTTAAAATGACCTTTTTCATGTTTGAAATGTACTAACTCGTTTTTTCCTCACTGCAGGTCAACTTGTGTGTGGTTGCAACATTACGGTCCCATTGAGTACATTTTTGGAGAAAGGGACATCTGTTGCACCACAGGGCGGGAGGAGGGTGCGGAGCACGGTACATTTTCTTTCTTCGGTTAGCATCTGTTTTTTTTTATACTTTTGGAACTTTGGTTTTTCATGTAGATTTTAAAATGACCTTCTTCATGTTTGAAATGTACTAACTCGTTTTTTCCTCACTGCAGGTCAACTTGTGTGTGGTTGCAACATTACGGTCCCATTGAATACATTTTTGGAGAAAGGGACATCTGTTGCACCACAGTGCGGGAGGAGGGTGCAGAGCACGATACATTTTCTTTCATCGGATAGCATCTGTTTTTTTTATACTTTTGGAATTTTGGTTTTTCATGTTGATTTTAAAATGACCTTTTTCATGTTTGAAATGTACTAACTCGTTTTTTCCTCACTGCAGGTCCACATGTGTGTGAATGCAACATTACGGTCCCATTGAGTACATTTTTGGAGAAAGGGACATCTGTTGCACCACAGGGAGGGAGGAGGGTGCGGAGCACGATACATTTTCTTTCTTCGGTTAGCATCTGTTTTTTTTATACTTTTGGAATTTTGGTTTTTCATGTAGATTTTAAAATGACCTTTTTCATGTTTGAAATGTACTAACTCGTTTTTTCCTCACTGCAGGTCAACATGTGTGTGGTTGCAACATTACGGCCCCATTGAGTACATTTTTGGAGAAAGGGACATCTGTTGCACCACAGGGAGGGAGGAGGGTGCGGAGCACGATACATTTTCTTTCTTCGGTTAGCATCTGTTTTTTTTATACTTTTGGAATTTTGGTTTTTCATGTTGATTTTAAAATGACCTTTTTCATGTTTGAAATGTACTAACTCGTTTTTTCCTCACTGCAGGTCAACTTGTGTGTGGTTGCAACATTACGGTCCCATTGAGTACATTTCTGGAGAAAGGGACATCCGTTGCACCACAGGGAGGGAGGAGGGTGCGGAGCACGATACATTTTCTTTCTTCGGTTAGCATTTGTTTTTTTTATACTTTTGGAATTTTGGTTTTTCATGTTGATTTTAAAATGACCTTTTTCATGTTTGAAATGTACTAACTCGTTTTTTCCTCACTGCAGGTCAACTTGTGTGTGGTTGATACATTACGGTCCCATTGAGTAAATTTTTGGAGAAAGGGACATCTGTTGCACCACAGGGCGGGAGGAGGGTGCAGAGCACGATACATTTTCTTTCTTCGGTTAGCATCTGTTTTTTTTATACTTTTGGAATTTTGGTTTTTCATGTTGATTTTAAAATGACCTTTTTCATGTTTGAAATTTACTAACTCGTTTTTTTATCACAGCAGGTCAACTTGTGTGTGGTTGCAACATTACGGTCCCATTGAGTAAATTTTTTGGGAAAGGGACATCTGTTGCACCACAGGGAGGGAGGAGAGCGCGGAGCACGATACAATTTCTTCCTTCGGTTATCATCTGTTTTTTTTATACTTTTCGAATTTTGGTTTTTCATGTTGATTTTAAAATGACCTTTTTCATGTTTGAAATGTACTAACTCGTTTTTTCCTCACTGCAGGTCAACATGTGTGTGGTTGCAACATTACGGTCCCATTGAGTACATTTTTGGAGAAAGGAACATCTGTTGCACCACAGGGAGGGAGGAGGGTGCGGAGCACGATACATTTTCTTCGTTCGGTTAGCATCTGTTTTTTTTATACTTTTCGAATTTTGGTTTTTCATGTTGATTTTAAAATGACCTTTTTCATGTTTGAAATGTACTAACTCGTTTTTTCCTCACTGCAGGTCAACTTGTGTGTGGTTGCAACATTACGGTCCCATTGATTACATTTTTGGAGAAAGGGACATCTGTTGCACCACAGGGCGGGAGGAGGGTGCGGAGCACGGTACATTTTCTTTCTTCGGTTAGCATCTGTTTTTTTTTATACTTTTGGAATTTTGGTTTTTCATGTAGATTTTAAAATGACCTTTTTCATGTTTGAAATGTACTAACTCGTTTTTTCCTCACTGCAGGTCAACATGTGTGTGGTTGCAACATTACGGTCCCATTGAGTACATTTTTGGAGAAAGGGACATCTGTTGCACCACAGGGAGGGAGGAGGGTGCGGAGCACGATACATTTTCTTTCTTCGGTTAGCATCTGTTTTTTTTATACTTTTGGACTTTGATTTTTCATGTTGATTTTAAAATGACCTTCTTCATGTTTGAAATGTACTAACTCGTTTTTTCCTCACTGCAGGTCAACTTGTGTGTGGTTGCTACATTACGGTCCCATTGAATACATTTTTGGAGAAAGGGACATCTGTTGCACCACAGGGCGGGAGGAGGGTGCAGAGCACGATACATTTTCTTTCATCGGTTAGCATCTGTTTTTTTTATACTTTTGGAATTTTGGTTTTTCATGTTGATTTTAAAATGACCTTTTTCATGTTTGAAATGTACTAACTCGTTTTTTCCTCACTGCAGGTTAACTTGTGTGTGGTTGCAACATTACGGTCCCATTGAGTACATTTCTGGAGAAAGGGACATCCGTTGCACCACAGGGAGGGTGGAGGGTGCGGAGCACGATACATTTTCTTTCTTCGGTTAGCATCTGTTTTTTTAATACTTTTGGAATTTTGGTTTTTCATGTTGATTTTAAAATGACCTTTTTCATGTTTGATATGTACTAACTCGTTTTTTCCTCACTGCAGGTCAACTTGTGTGTGGTTGCAACATTACGGTCCCATTGAGTACATTTTTGGAGAAAGGGACATCTGTTGCACCACAGGGCGTGGGGAGGGTGCGGAGCACGATACATTTTCTTTCTTCGGTTAGCATCTGTTTTTTTTATACTTTTGGAATTTTGGTATTTCATGTTGATTTTAAAATGACCTTTTTCATGTTTGAAATGTACTAACTCGTTTTTTCCTCACTGCAGGTCAACTTGTGTGTGGTTGCAACATTACGGTCCCATTGAGTACATTTTTGGAGAAAGGGACATCTGTTGCACCACAGGGCGGGAGGAGGGTGCGGAGCACGGTACATTTTCTTTCTTCGGTTAGCATCTGTTTTTTTTTATACTTTTGGAACTTTGGTTTTTCATGTAGATTTTAAAATGACCTTCTTCATGTTTGAAATGTACTAACTCGTTTTTTCCTCACTGCAGGTCAACTTGTGTGTGGTTGCAACATTACGGTCCCATTGAATACATTTTTGGAGAAAGGGACATCTGTTGCACCACAGGGCGGGAGGAGGGTGCAGAGCACGATACATTTTCTTTCATCGGTTAGCATCTGTTTTTTTTATACTTTTGGAATTTGGGTTTTTCATGTTGATTTTAAAATGACCTTTTTCATGTTTGAAATGTACTAACTTGTTTTTTCCTCACTGCAGGTCAACTTGTGTGTGGTTGCAACATTACGGTCCCATTGAGTACATTTCTGGAGAAAGGGACATCCGTTGCACCACAGGGAGGGAGGAGGGTGCGGAGCACGATACATTTTCTTTCTTCGGTTAGCATCTGTTTTTTTAATACTTTTGGAATTTTGGTTTTTCATGTTGATTTTAAAATGACCTTTTTCATGTTTGAAATGTACTAACTCGTTTTTTCCTCACTGCAGGTCAACTTGTGTGTGGTTGCAACATTACGGTCCCATTGAGTACATTTTTGGAGAAAGGGACATCCGTTGCACCACAGGGAGGGAGGAGGGTGCGGAGCACGATACATTTTCTTTCTTCGGTTAGCATCTGTTTTTTTAATACTTTTGGAATTTTGGTTTTTCATGTTGATTTTAAAATGACCTTTTTCATGTTTGAAATGTACTAACTCGTTTTTTCCTCACTGCAGGTCAACTTGTGTGTGGTTGCAACGTTACGGTCCCATTGAGTACATTTTTGGAGAAAGGGACATCTGTTGCACCACAGGGTGGGAGGAGGGTGCGGAGCACGGTACATTTTCTTTCTTCGGTTAGCATCTGTTTTTTTTTATACTTTTGGAATTTTGGCTTTTCATGTAGATTTTAAAATGACCTTTTTCATGTTTGAAATGTACTAACTCGTTTTTTCCTCACTGCAGGTCAACATGTGTGTGAATGCAACATTACGGTCCCATTGAGTACATTTTTGGAGAAAGGGACATCTGTTGCACCACAGGGAGGGAGGAGGGTGCGGAGCACGATACATTTTCTTTCTTCGGTTAGCATCTGTTTTTTTTTATACTTTTGGAATTTTGGTTTTTCATGTAGATTTTAAAATGACCTTTTTCATGTTTGAAATGTACTAACTCGTTTTTCCCTCACTGCAGGTCAACATGTGTGTGGTTGCAACATTACGGTCCCATTGAGTACATTTTTGGAGAAAGGGACATCTGTTGCACCACAGGGAGGGAGGAGGGTGCGGAGCACGATACATTTTCTTTCTTCGGTTAGCATCTGTTTTTTTTATACTTTTGGACTTTGATTTTTCATTTTGATTTTAAAATGACCTTCTTCATGTTTGAGATGTACTAACTCGTTTTTTCCTCACTGCAGGTCAACTTGTGTGTGGTTGCTACATTACGGTCCCATTGAATACATTTTTGGAGAAAGGGACATCTGTTGCACCACAGGGCGGGAGGAGGGTGCAGAGCACGATACATTTTCTTTCATCGGTTAGCATCTGTTTTTTTTATACTTTTGGAATTTTGGTTTTTCATGTTGATTTTAAAATGACCTTTTTCATGTTTGAAATGTACTAACTCGTTTTTTCCTCACTGCAGGTTAACTTGTGTGTGGTTGCAACATTACGGTCCCATTGAGTACATTTCTGGAGAAAGGGACATCCGTTGCACCACAGGGAGGGAGGAGGGTGCGGAGCACGATACATTTTCTTTCTTCGGTTAGCATCTGTTTTTTTAATACTTTTGGAATTTTGGTTTTTCATGTTGATTTTAAAATGACCTTTTTCATGTTTGATATGTACTAACTCGTTTTTTCCTCACTGCAGGTCAACTTGTGTGTGGTTGCAACATTACGGTCCCATTGAGTACATTTTTGGAGAAAGGGACATCTGTTGCACCACAGGGCGTGAGGAGGGTGCGGAGCACGATACATTTTCTTTCTTCGGTTAGCATCTGTTTTTTTTATACTTTTGGAATTTTGGTATTTCATGTTGATTTTAAAATGACCTTTTTCATGTTTGAAATGTACTAACTCGTTTTTTCCTCACTGCAGGTCAACTTGTGTGTGGTTGCAACATTACGGTCCCATTGAGTACATTTTTGGAGAAAGGGACATCTGTTGCACCACAGGGCGGGAGGAGGGTGCGGAGCACGGTACATTTTCTTTCTTCGGTTAGCATCTGTTTTTTTTTATACTTTTGGAACTTTGGTTTTTCATGTAGATTTTAAAATGACCTTCTTCATGTTTGAAATGTACTAACTCGTTTTTTCCTCACTGCAGGTCAACTTGTGTGTGGTTGCAACATTACGGTCCCATTGAATACATTTTTGGAGAAAGGGACATCTGTTGCACCACAGGGCGGGAGGAGGGTGCAGGGCACGATACATTTTCTTTCATCGGTTAGCATCTGTTTTTTTTATACTTTTGGAATTTGGGTTTTTCATGTTGATTTTAAAATGACCTTTTTCATGTTTGAAATGTACTAACTTATTTTTTCCTCACTGCAGGTCAACTTGTGTGTGGTTGCAACATTACGGTCCCATTGAGTACATTTCTGGAGAAAGGGACATCCGTTGCACCACAGGGAGGGAGGAGGGTGCGGAGCACGATACATTTTCTTTCTTCGGTTAGCATCTGTTTTTTTAATACTTTTGGAATTTTGGTTTTTCATGTTGATTTTAAAATGACCTTTTTCATGTTTGAAATGTACTAACTCGTTTTTTCCTCACTGCAGGTCAACTTGTGTGTGGTTGCAACATTACGGTCCCATTGAGTACATTTCTGGAGAACGGGACATCCGTTGCACCACAGGGAGGGAGGAGGGTGCGGAGCACGATACATTTTCTTTCTTCGGTTAGCATCTGTTTTTTTAATACTTTTGGAATTTTGGTTTTTCATGTTGATTTTAAAATGACCTTTTTCATGTTTGAAATGTACTAACTCGTTTTTTCCTCACTGCAGGTCAACTTGTGTGTGGTTGCAACATTACGGTCCCATTGAGTACATTTTTGGAGAAAGGGACATCTGTTGCACCACAGGGTGGGAGGAGGGTGCGGAGCACGGTACATTTTCTTTCTTCGGTTAGCATCTGTTTTTTTTTATACTTTTGGAATTTTGGTTTTTCATGTAGATTTTAAAATGACCTTTTTCATGTTTGAAATGTACTAACTCGTTTTTTCCTCACTGCAGGTCAACATGTGTGGGAATGCAACATTACGGTCCCATTGAGTACATTTTTGGAGAAAGGGACATCTGTTGCACCACAGGGAGGGAGGAGGGTGCGGAGCACGATACATTTTCTTTCTTCGGTTAGCATCTGTTTTTTTTTATACTTTTGGAATTTTGGTTTTTCATGTAGATTTTAAAATGACCTTTTTCATGTTTGAAATGTACTAACTCGTTTTTCCCTCACTGCAGGTCAACATGTGTGTGGTTGCAACATTACGGTCCCATTGAGTACATTTTTGGAGAAAGGGACATCTGTTGCACCACAGGGAGGGAGGAGGGTGCGGAGCACGAATCATTTTCTTTCTTCGGTTAGCATCTGTTTTTTTTATACTTTTGGAATTTTGGTTTTTCATGTTGATTTTAAAATGACCTTTTTCATGTTTGAAATGTACTAACTCGTTTTTTCCTCACTGCAGGTCAACATGTGTGTGGTTGCAACATTACGGTCCCATTGAGTACATTTTTGGGGAAAGGGACATCTGTTGCACCACAGGGAGGGAGGAGGGTGCGGAGCACGATACATTTTCTTTCTTCGGTTAGCATCTGTTTTTTTTATGCTTTTGGAATTTTGGTTTTTCATGTTGATTTTAAAATGACCTTTTTCATGTTTGAAATGTACTAACTCGTTTTTTCCTCACTGCAGGTCAACTTGTGTGTGGTTGCAACATTACGGTCCCATTGAGTACATTTCTGGAGAAAGGGACATCCGTTACACCACAGGGAGGGAGGAGGGTGCGGAGCACGATACATTTTCTTTCTTCGGTTAGCATTTGTTTTTTTAATACTTTTGGAATTTTGGTTTTTCATGTTGATTTTAAAATGACCTTTTTCATGTTTGAAATGTACTAACTCGTTTTTTCCTCACTGCAGGTCAACTTGTGTGTAGTTGATACATTACGGTCCCATTGAGTAAATTTTTGGAGAAAGGGACATCTGTTGCACCACAGGGCGGGAGGAGGGTGCAGAGCACGATACATTTTCTTTCTTCGGTTAGCATCTGTTTTTTTTATACTTTTGGAATTTTGGTTTTTCATGTAGATTTTAAAATGACCTTTTTCATGTTTGAAATGTACTAACTCGTTTTTTCCTCACTGCAGGTCAACATGTGTGTGGTTGCAACATTACGGTCCCATTGAGTACATTTTTGGAGAAAGGAACATCTGTTGCACCACAGGGAGGGAGGAGGGTGCGGAGCACGATACATTTTCTTTGTTCGGTTAGCATCTGTTTTTTTTATACTTTTCGAATTTTGGTTTTTCATGTTGATTTTAAAGTGACCTTTTTCATGTTTGAAATGTACTAACTCGTTTTTTCCTCACTGCAGGTCAACTTGTGTGTGGTTGCAACATTACGGTCCCATTGAGTACATTTTTGGAGAAAGGGACATCTGTTGCACCACAGGGCGGGAGGAGGGTGCGGAGCACGGTACATTTTCTTTCTTCGGTTAGCATCTGTTTTTTTTTTATACTTTTGGAATTTTGGTTTTTTATGTAGATTTTAAAATGACCTTTTTCATGTTTGAAATGTACTAACTCGTTTTTTCCTCACTGCAGGTCAACATGTGTGTGATTGCAACATTACGGTCCCATTGAGTACATTTTTGGAGAAAGGGACATCTGTTGCACCACAGGGAGGGAGGAGGGTGCGGAGCACGATACATTTTCTTTCTTCGGTTAGCATCTGTTTTTTATATACTTTTGGACTTTGATTTTTCATGTTGATTTTAAAATGACCTTCTTCATGTTTGAAATGTACTAACTCGTTTTTTCCTCACTGCAGGTCAACTTGTGTGTGGTTGCTACATTACGGTCCCATTGAATACATTTTTGGAGAAAGGGACATCTGTTGCACCACAGGGCGGGAGGAGGGTGCAGAGCACGATACATTTTCTTTCATCGGTTAGCATCTGTTTTTTTTTATACTTTTGGAATTTTGGTTTTTCATGTTGATTTTAAAATGACCTTTTTCATGTTTGAAATGTACTAACTCGTTTTTTCCTCACTGCAGGTTAACTTGTGTGTGGTTGCAACATTACGGTCCCATTGAGTACATTTCTGGAGAAAGGGACATCCGTTGCACCACAGGGAGGGAGGAGGGTGCGGAGCACGATACATTTTCTTTCTTCGGTTAGCATCTGTTTTTTTAATACTTTTGGAATTTTGGTTTTTCATGTTGATTTTAAAATGACCTTTTTCATGTTTGATATGTACTAACTCGTTTTTTCCTCACTGCAGGTCAACTTGTGTGTGGTTGCAACATTACGGTCCCATTGAGTACATTTTTGGAGAAAGCGACATCTGTTGCACCACAGGGCGGGAGGAGGGTGCGGAGCACGGTACATTTTCTTTCTTCGGTTAGCATCTGTTTTTTTTTATATTTTTGGAATTTTGGTTTTTCATGTAGATTTTAAAATGACGTTTTTCATGTTTGAAATGTACTAACTCGTTTTTTCCTCACTGCAGGTCAACATGTGTGTGGTTGCAACATTACGGTCCCATTGAGTACATTTCTGGAGAAAGGGACATCCGTTGCACCACAGGGAGGGAGGAGGGTGCGGAGCACGATACATTTTCTTTCTTCGGTTAGCATCTGTTTTGTTAATACTTTTGGAATTTTGGTTTTTCATGTTGATTTTAAAATGACCTTTTTCATGTTTGAAATGTACTAACTCGTTTTTTCCTCACTGCAGGTCAACTTGTGTGTGGTTGCAACATTACGGTCCCATTGAGCACATTTCTGGAGAAAGGGACATCTGTTGAACCACACGGAGGGAGGAGGGTGCGGAGCACGATACATTTTCTTTCTTCGGTTAGCATCTGTTTTTTTTATACTTTTGGAATTTTGGTTTTACATGTTGATTTTAAAATGACCTTTTTCATGTTTGAAATGTACTAACTCGTTTTTTCCTCACTGCAGGTCAACTTGTGTGTGGTTGCAACATTACGGTCCCATTGAGTACATTTTTGGAGAAAGGGACATCTGTTGCACCACAGGGCGGGAGGAGGGTGCGGAGCACGGTACATTTTCTTTCTTCGGTTAGCATCTGTTTTTTTTTATACTTTTGGAACTTTGGTTTTTCATGTAGATTTTAAAATGACCTTCTTCATGTTTGAAATGTACTAACTCGTTTTTTCCTCACTGCAGGTCAACTTGTGTGTGGTTGCAACATTGCGGTCCCATTGAATACATTTTTGGAGAAAGGGACATCTGTTGCACCACAGGGCTTGAGGAGGGTGCAGAGCACGATACATTTTCTTTCATCGGTTAGCATCTGTTTTTTTTATACTTTTGGAATTTGGGTTTTTCATGTTGATTTTAAAATGACCTTTTTCATGTTTGAAATGTACTAACTTGTTTTTTCCTCACTGCAGGTCAACTTGTGTGTGGTTGCAACATTACGGTCCCATTGAGTACATTTCTGGAGAAAGGGACATCCGTTGCACCACAGGAGGGAGGAGGGTGCGGAGCACGATACATTTTCTTTCTTCGGTTAGCATCTGTTTTTTTAATACTTTTGGAATTTTGGTTTTTCATGTTGATTTTAAAATGACCTTTTTCATGTTTGAAATGTACTAACTCGTTTTTTCCTCACTGCAGGTCAACATGTGTGTGAATGCAACATTACGGTCCCATTGAGTACATTTTTGGAGAAAGGGACATCTGTTGCACCACAGGGAGGGAGGAGGGTGCGGAGCACGGTACATTTTCTTTCTTCGGTTAGCATCTGTTTTTTTTTATACTTTTGGAATTTTGGTTTTTCATGTAGATTTTAAAATGACCTTTTTCATGTTTGAAATGTACTAACTCGTTTTTTCCTCACTGCAGGTCAACATGTGTGTGGTTGCAACATTACGGTCCCATTGAGTACATTTTTGGAGAAAGGGACATCTGTTGCACCACAGGGAGGGAGGAGGGTGCGGAGCACGATACATTTTCTTTCTTCGGTTAGCATCTGTTTTTTTTATACTTTTGGAATTTTGGTTTTTCATGTTGATTTTAAAATGACCTTTTTCATGTTTGAAATGTACTAACTCGTTTTTTCCTCACTGCAGGTCAACTTGTGTGTGGTTGCAACATTACGGTCCCATTGAGTACATTTCTGGAGAAAGGGACATCCGTTGCACCACAGGGCGGGAGGAGGGTGCAGAGCACGATACATTTTCTTTCATCGGTTAGCATCTGTTTTTTTTATACTTTTGGAATTTTGGTTTTTCATGTTGATTTTAAAATGACCTTTTTCATGTTTGAAATGTACTAACTCGTTTTTTCCTCACTGCAGGTTAACTTGTGTGTGGTTGCAACATTACGGTCCCATTGAGTACATTTCTGGAGAAAGGGACATCCGTTGCACCACAGGGAGGGAGGAGGGTGCGGAGCACGATACATTTTCTTTCTTCGGTTAGCATCTGTTTTTTTAATACTTTTGGAATTTTGGTTTTTCATGTTGATTTTAAAATGACCTTTTTCATGTTTGATATGTACTAACTCGTTTTTTCCTCACTGCAGGTCAACTTGTGTGTGGTTGCAACATTACGGTCCCATTGAGTACATTTTTGGAGAAAGGGACATCTGTTGCACCACAGGGCGTGAGGAGGGTGCGGAGCACGATACATTTTCTTTCTTCGGTTAGCATCTGTTTTTTTTATACTTTTGGAATTTTGGTATTTCATGTTGATTTTAAAATGACCTTTTTCATGTTTGAAATGTACTAACTCGTTTTTTCCTCACTGCAGGTCAACTTGTGTGTGGTTGCAACATTACGGTCCCATTGAGTACATTTTTGGAGAAAGGGACATCTGTTGCACCACAGGGCGGGAGGAGGGTGCGGAGCACGGTACATTTTCTTTCTTCGGTTAGCATCTGTTTTTTTTTATACTTTTGGAACTTTGGTTTTTCATGTAGATTTTAAAATGACCTTCTTAATGTTTGAAATGTACTAACTCGTTTTTTCCTCACTGCAGGTCAACTTGTGTGTGGTTGCAACATTACGGTCCCATTGAATACATTTTTGGAGAAAGGGACATCTGTTGCACCACAGGGCGGGAGGAGGGTGCAGGGCACGATACATTTTCTTTCATCGGTTAGCATCTGTTTTTTTTATACTTTTGGAATTTGGGTTTTTCATGTTGATTTTAAAATGACCTTTTTCATGTTTGAAATGTACTAACTTGTTTTTTCCTCACTGCAGGTCAACTTGTGTGTGGTTGCAACATTACGGTCCCATTGAGTACATTTCTGGAGAAAGGGACATCCGTTGCACCACAGGGAGGGAGGAGGGTGCGGAGCACGATACATTTTCTTTCTTCGGTTAGCATTTGTTTTTTTAATACTTTTGGAATTTTGGTTTTTCATGTTGATTTTAAAATGACCTTTTTCATGTTTGAAATGTACTAACTCGTTTTTTCCTCACTGCAGGTCAACTTGTGTGTAGTTGATACATTACGGTCCCATTGAGTAAATTTTTGGAGAAAGGGACATCTGTTGCACCACAGGGCGGGAGGAGGGTGCAGAGCACGATACATTTTCTTTCTTCGGTTAGCATCTGTTTTTTTTATACTTTTGGAATTTTGGTTTTTCATGTAGATTTTAAAATGACCTTTTTCATGTTTGAAATGTACTAACTCGTTTTTTCCTCACTGCAGGTCAACATGTGTGTGGTTGCAACATTACGGTCCCATTGAGTACATTTTTGGAGAAAGGAACATCTGTTGCACCACAGGGAGGGAGGAGGGTGCGGAGCACGATACATTTTCTTTGTTCGGTTAGCATCTGTTTTTTTTATACTTTTCGAATTTTGGTTTTTCATGTTGATTTTAAAATGACCTTTTTCATGTTTGAAATGTACTAACTCGTTTTTTCCTCACTGCAGGTCAACTTGTGTGTGGTTGCAACATTACGGTCCCATTGAGTACATTTTTGGAGAAAGGGACATCTGTTGCACCACAGGGCGGGAGGAGGGTGCGGAGCACGGTACATTTTCTTTCTTCGGTTAGCATCTGTTTTTTTTTATACTTTTGGAATTTTGGTTTTTCATGTAGATTTTAAAATGACCTTTTTCATGTTTGAAATGTACTAACTCGTTTTTTCCTCACTGCAGGTCAACATGTGTGTGGTTGCAACATTACGGTCCCATTGAGTACATTTTTGGAGAAAGGGACATCTGTTGCACCACAGGGAGGGAGGAGGGTGCGGAGCACGATACATTTTCTTTCTTCGGTTAGCATCTGTTTTTTATATACTTTTGGACTTTGATTTTTCATGTTGATTTTAAAATGACCTTCTTCATGTTTGAAATGTACTAACTCGTTTTTTCCTCACTGCAGGTCAACTTGTGTGTGGTTGCTACATTACGGTCCCATTGAATACATTTTTGGAGAAAGGGACATCTGTTGCACCACAGGGCGGGAGGAGGGTGCAGAGGACGATACATTTTCTTTCATCGGTTAGCATCTGTTTTTTTTTATACTTTTGGAATTTTGGTTTTTCATGTTGATTTTAAAATGACCTTTTTCATGTTTGAAATGTACTAACTCGTTTTTTCCTCACTGCAGGTTAACTTGTGTGTGGTTGCAACATTACGGTCCCATTGAGTACATTTCTGGAGAAAGGGACATCCGTTGCACCACAGGGCGGGAGGAGGGTGCGGAGCACGATACATTTTCTTTCTTCGGTTAGCATCTGTTTTTTTAATACTTTTGGAATTTTGGTTTTTCATGTTGATTTTAAAATGACCTTTTTCATGTTTGATATGTACTAACTCGTTTTTTCCTCACTGCAGGTCAACTTGTGTGTGGTTGCAACATTACGGTCCCATTGAGTACATTTTTGGAGAAAGGGACATCTGTTGCACCACAGGGCGGGAGGAGGGTGCGGAGCACGGTACATTTTCTTTCTTCGGTTAGCATCTGTTTTTTTTTATACTTTTGGAATTTTGGTTTTTCATGTAGATTTTAAAATGACGTTTTTCATGTTTGAAATGTACTAACTCGTTTTTTCCTCACTGCAGGTCAACATGTGTGTGGTTGCAACATTACGGTCCCATTGAGTACATTTCTGGAGAAAGGGACATCCGTTGCACCACAGGGAGGGAGGAGGGTGCGGAGCACGATACATTTTCTTTCTTCGGTTAGCATCTGTTTTGTTAATACTTTTGGAATTTTGGTTTTTCATGTTGATTTTAAAATGACCTTTTTCATGTTTGAAATGTACTAACTCGTTTTTTCCTCACTGCAGGTCAACTTGTGTGTGGTTGCAACATTACGGTCCCATTGAGCACATTTCTGGAGAAAGGGACATCTGTTGAACCACACGGAGGGAGGAGGGTGCGGAGCACGATACATTTTCTTTCTTCGGTTAGCATTTGTTTTTTTTATACTTTTGGAATATTGGTTTTTCATGTTGATTTTAAAATGACCTTTTTCATGTTTGAAATGTACTAACTCGTTTTTTCCTCACTGCAGGTCAACTTGTGTGTGGTTGCAACATTACGGTCCCATTGAGTACATTTTTGGAGAAAGGGACATCTGTTGCACCACAGGGCGGGAGGAGGGTGCGGAGCACGGTACATTTTCTTTCTTCGGTTAGCATCTGTTTTTTTTTATACTTTTGGAACTTTGGTTTTTCATGTAGATTTTAAAATGACCTTCTTCATGTTTGAAATGTACTAACTCGTTTTTTCCTCACTGCAGGTCAACTTGTGTGTGGTTGCAACATTGCGGTCCCATTGAATACATTTTTGGAGAAAGGGACATCTGTTGCACCACAGGGCTTGAGGAGGGTGCAGAGCACGATACATTTTCTTTCATCGGTTAGCATCTGTTTTTTTTATACTTTTGGAATTTGGGTTTTTCATGTTGATTTTAAAATGACCTTTTTCATGTTTGAAATGTACTAACTTGTTTTTTCCTCACTGCAGGTCAACTTGTGTGTGGTTGCAACATTACGGTCCCATTGAGTACATTTCTGGAGAAAGGGACATCCGTTGCACCACAGGAGGGAGGAGGGTGCGGAGCACGATACATTTTCTTTCTTCGGTTAGCATCTGTTTTTTTAATACTTTTGGAATTTTGGTTTTTCATGTTGATTTTAAAATGACCTTTTTCATGTTTGAAATGTACTAACTCGTTTTTTCCTCACTGCAGGTCAACATGTGTGTGAATGCAACATTACGGTCCCATTGAGTACATTTTTGGAGAAAGGGACATCTGTTGCACCACAGGGAGGGAGGAGGGTGCGGAGCACGATACATTTTCTTTCTTCGGTTAGCATCTGTTTTTTTTTATACTTTTGGAATTTTGGTTTTTCATGTAGATTTTAAAATGACCTTTTTCATGTTTGAAATGTACTAACTCGTTTTTTCCTCACTGCAGGTCAACATGTGTGTGGTTGCAACATTACGGTCCCATTGAGTACATTTTTGGAGAAAGGGACATCTGTTGCACCACAGGGAGGGAGGAGGGTGCGGAGCACGATACATTTTCTTTCTTCGGTTAGCATCTGTTTTTTTTATACTTTTGGAATTTTGGTTTTTCATGTTGATTTTAAAATGACCTTTTTCATGTTTGAAATGTACTAACCCGTTTTTTCCTCACTGCAGGTCAACTTGTGTGTGGTTGCAACATTACGGTCCCATTGAGTACATTTCTGGAGAAAGGGACATCCGTTGCACCACAGGGCGGGAGGAGGGTGCAGAGCACGATACATTTTCTTTCATCGGTTAGCATCTGTTTTTTTTATACTTTTGGAATTTTGGTTTTTCATGTTGATTTTAAAATGACCTTTTTCATGTTTGAAATGTACTAACTCGTTTTTTCCTCACTGCAGGTTAACTTGTGTGTGGTTGCAACATTACGGTCCCATTGAGTACATTTCTGGAGAAAGGGACATCCGTTGCACCACAGGGAGGGAGGAGGGTGCGGAGCACGATACATTTTCTTTCTTCGGTTAGCATCTGTTTTTTTAATACTTTTGGAATTTTGGTTTTTCATGTTGATTTTAAAATGACCTTTTTCATGTTTGATATGTACTAACTCGTTTTTTCCTCACTGCAGGTCAACTTGTGTGTGGTTGCAACATTACGGTCCCATTGAGTACATTTTTGGAGAAAGGGACATCTGTTGCACCACAGGGCGTGAGGAGGGTGCGGAGCACGATACATTTTCTTTCTTCGGTTAGCATCTGTTTTTTTTATACTTTTGGAATTTTGGTATTTCATGTTGATTTTAAAATGACCTTTTTCATGTTTGAAATGTACTAACTCGTTTTTTCCTCACTGCAGGTCAACTTGTGTGTGGTTGCAACATTACGGTCCCATTGAGTACATTTTTGGAGAAAGGGACATCTGTTGCACCACAGGGCGGGAGGAGGGTGCGGAGCACGGTACATTTTCTTTCTTCGGTTAGCATCTGTTTTTTTTTATACTTTTGGAACTTTGGTTTTTCATGTAGATTTTAAAATGACCTTCTTAATGTTTGAAATGTACTAACTCGTTTTTTCCTCACTGCAGGTCAAATTGTGTGTGGTTGCAACATTACGGTCCCATTGAATACATTTTTGGAGAAAGGGACATCTGTTGCACCACAGGGCGGGAGGAGGGTGCAGGGCACGATACATTTTCTTTCATCGGTTAGCATCTGTTTTTTTTATACTTTTGGAATTTGGGTTTTTCATGTTGATTTTAAAATGACCTTTTTCATGTTTGAAATGTACTAACTTGTTTTTTCCTCACTGCAGGTCAACTTGTGTGTGGTTGCAACATTACGGTCCCATTGAGTACATTTCTGGAGAAAGGGACATCCGTTGCACCACAGGGAGGGAGGAGGGTGCGGAGCACGATACATTTTCTTTCTTCGGTTAGCATCTGTTTTTTTAATACTTTTGGAATTTTGGTTTTTCATGTTGATTTTAAAATGACCTTTTTCATGTTTGAAATGTACTAACTCGTTTTTTCCTCACTGCAGGTCAACTTGTGTGTGGTTGCAACATTACGGTCCCATTGAGTACATTTTTGGAGAAAGGGACATCCGTTGCACCACAGGGAGGGAGGAGGGTGCGGAGCACGATACATTTTCTTTCTTCGGTTAGCATCTGTTTTTTTAATACTTTTGGAATTTTGGTTTTTCATGTTGATTTTAAAATGACCTTTTTCATGTTTGAAATGTACTAACTCGTTTTTTCCTCACTGCAGGTCAACTTGTGTGTGGTTGCAACATTACGGTCCCATTGAATACATTTTTGGAGAAAGGGACATCTGTTGCACCACAGGGTGGGAGGAGGGTGCGGAGCACGGTACATTTTCTTTCTTCGGTTAGCATCTGTTTTTTTTTATACTTTTGGAATTTTGGTTTTTCATGTAGATTTTAAAATGACCTTTTTCATGTTTGAAATGTACTAACTCGTTTTTTCCTCACTGCAGGTCAACATGTGTGGGAATGCAACATTACGGTCCCATTGAGTACATTTTTGGAGAAAGGGACATCTGTTGCACCACAGGGAGGGAGGAGGGTGCGGAGCACGATACATTTTCTTTCTTCGGTTAGCATCTGTTTTTTTTTATACTTTTGGAATTTTGGTTTTTCATGTAGATTTTAAAATGACCTTTTTCATGTTTGAAATGTACTAACTCGTTTTTCCCTCACTGCAGGTCAACATGTGTGTGGTTGCAACATTACGGTCCCATTGAGTACATTTTTGGAGAAAGGGACATCTGTTGCACCGCAGGGAGGGAGGAGGGTGCGGAGCACGAATCATTTTCTTTCTTCGGTTAGCATCTGTTTTTTTTATACTTTTGGAATTTTGGTTTTTCATGTTGATTTTAAAATGACCTTTTTCATGTTTGAAATGTACTAACTCGTTTTTTCCTCACTGCAGGTCAACATGTGTGTGGTTGCAACATTACGGTCCCATTGAGTACATTTTTGGGGAAAGGGACATCTGTTGCACCACAGGGAGGGAGGAGGGTGCGGAGCACGATACATTTTCTTTCTTCGGTTAGCATCTGTTTTTTTTATGCTTTTGGAATTTTGGTTTTTCATGTTGATTTTAAAATGACCTTTTTCATGTTTGAAATGTACTAACTCGTTTTTTCCTCACTGCAGGTCAACTTGTGTGTGGTTGCAACATTACGGTCCCATTGAGTACATTTCTGGAGAAAGGGACATCCGTTGCACCACAGGGAGGGAGGAGGGTGCGGAGCACGATACATTTTCTTTCTTCGGTTAGCATTTGTTTTTTTAATACTTTTGGAATTTTGGTTTTTCATGTTGATTTTAAAATGACCTTTTTCATGTTTGAAATGTACTAACTCGTTTTTTCCTCACTGCAGGTCAACTTGTGTGTAGTTGATACATTACGGTCCCATTGAGTAAATTTTTGGAGAAAGGGACATCTGTTGCACCACAGGGCGGGAGGAGGGTGCAGAGCACGATACATTTTCTTTCTTCGGTTAGCATCTGTTTTTTTTATACTTTTGGAATTTTGGTTTTTCATGTTGATTTTAAAATGACCTTCTTCATGTTTGAAATTTACTAACTCGTTTTTTCATCACAGCAGGTCAACTTGTGTGTGGTTGCAACATTACGGTCCCATTGAGTACATTTTTGGAGAAAGGGACATCTGTTGCACCACAGGGAGGGAGGAGAGCGCGGAGCACGATACATTTTCTTCCTTCGGTTATCATCTGTTTTTTTTATACTTTTCGAATTTTGGTTTTTCATGTTGATTTTAAAATGACCTTTTTCATGTTTGAAATGTACTAACTCGTTTTTTCCTCACTGCAGGTCAACTTGTGTGTGGTTGCAACATTACGGTCCCATTGAGTACATTTTTGGAGAAAGGGACATCTGTTGCACCACAGGGCGGGAGGAGGGTGCGGAGCACGGTACATTTTCTTTCTTCGGTTAGCATCTGTTTTTTTTATACTTTTGGAATTTTGGTTTTTCATGTAGATTTTAAAATGACCTTTTTCATGTTTGAAATGTACTAACTCGTTTTTTCCTCACTGCAGGTCAACATGTGTGTGGTTGCAACATTACGGTCCCATTGAGTACATTTTTGGAGAAAGGAACATCTGTTGCACCACAGGGAGGGAGGAGGGTGCGGAGCACGATACATTTTCTTTGTTCGGTTAGCATCTGTTTTTTTATACTTTTCGAATTTTGGTTTTTCATGTTGATTTTAAAATGACCTTTTTCATGTTTGAAATGTACTAACTCGTTTTTTCCTCACTGCAGGTCAACTTGTGTGTGGTTGCAACATTACGGTCCCATTGAGTACATTTTTGGAGAAAGGGACATCTGTTGCACCACAGGGCGGGAGGAGGGTGCGGAGCACGGTACATTTTCTTTCTTCGGTTAGCATCTGTTTTTTTTTATACTTTTGGAATTTTGGTTTTTCATGTTGATTTTAAAATGACCTTTTTCATGTTTGAAATGTACTAACTCGTTTTTTCCTCACTGCAGGTCAACATGTGTGTGGTTGCAACATTACGGTCCCATTGAGTACATTTTTGGAGAAAGGGACATCTGTTGCACCACAGGGAGGGAGGAGGGTGCGGAGCACGATACATTTTCTTTGTTCGGTTAGCATCTGTTTTTTATATACTTTTGGACTTTGATTTTTCATGTTGATTTTAAAATGACCTTCTTCATGTTTGAAATGTACTAACTCGTTTTTTCCTCACTGCAGGTCAACTTGTGTGTGGTTGCTACATTACGGTCCCATTGAATACATTTTTGGAGAAAGGGACATCTGTTGCACCACAGGGCGGGAGGAGGGTGCAGAGCACGATACATTTTCTTTCATCGGTTAGCATCTGTTTTTTTTTATACTTTTGGAATTTTGGTTTTTCATGTTGATTTTAAAATGACCTTTTTCATGTTTGAAATGTACTAACTCGTTTTTTCCTCACTGCAGGTTAACTTGTGTGTGGTTGCAACATTACGGTCCCATTGAGTACATTTCTGGAGAAAGGGACATCCGTTGCACCACAGGGAGGGAGGAGGGTGCGGAGCACGATACATTTTCTTTCTTCGGTTAGCATCTGTTTTTTTAATACTTTTGGAATTTTGGTTTTTCATGTTGATTTTAAAATGACCTTTTTCATGTTTGATATGTACTAACTCGTTTTTTCCTCACTGCAGGTCAACTTGTGTGTGGTTGCAACATTACGGTCCCATTGAGTACATTTTTGGAGAAAGGGACATCTGTTGCACCACAGGGCGGGAGGAGGGTGCGGAGCACGGTACATTTTCTTTCTTCGGTTAGCATCTGTTTTTTTTTATACTTTTGGAATTTTGGTTTTTCATGTAGATTTTAAAATGACGTTTTTCATGTTTGAAATGTACTAACTCGTTTTTTCCTCACTGCAGGTCAACATGTGTGTGGTTGCAACATTACGGTCCCATTGAGTACATTTCTGGAGAAAGGGACATCCGTTGCACCACAGGGAGGGAGGAGGGTGCGGAGCACGATACATTTTCTTTCTTCGGTTAGCATCTGTTTTGTTAATACTTTTGGAATTTTGGTTTTTCATGTTGATTTTAAAATGACCTTTTTCATGTTTGAAATGTACTAACTCGTTTTTTCCTCACTGCAGGTCATCTTGTGTGTGGTTGCAACATTACGGTCCCATTGAGCACATTTCTGGAGAAAGGGACATCTGTTGAACCACACGGAGGGAGGGGGGTGCGGAGCACGATACATTTTCTTTCTTCGGTTAGCATCTGTTTTTTTTATACTTTTGGAATTTTGGTTTTTCATGTTGATTTTAAAATGACCTTTTTCATGTTTGAAATGTACTAACTCGTTTTTTCCTCACTGCAGGTCAACTTGTGTGTGGTTGCAACATTACGGTCCCATTGAGTACATTTTTGGAGAAAGGGACATCTGTTGCACCACAGGGCGGGAGGAGGGTGCGGAGCACGGTACATTTTCTTTCTTCGGTTAGCATCTGTTTTTTTTTATACTTTTGGAACTTTGGTTTTTCATGTAGATTTTAAAATGACCTTCTTCATGTTTGAAATGTACTAACTCGTTTTTTCCTCACTGCAGGTCAACTTGTGTGTGGTTGCAACATTGCGGTCCCATTGAATACATTTTTGGAGGAAGGGACATCTGTTGCACCACAGGGCTTGAGGAGGGTGCAGAGCACGATACATTTTCTTTCATCGGTTAGCATCTGCTTTTTTTTATACTTTTGGAATTTGGGTTTTTCATGTTGATTTTAAAATGACCTTTTTCATGTTTGAAATGTACTAACTTGTTTTTTCCTCACTGCAGGTCAACTTGTGTGTGGTTGCAACATTACGGTCCCATTGAGTACATTTCTGGAGAAAGGGACATCCGTTGCACCACAGGAGGGAGGAGGGTGCGGAGCACGATACATTTTCTTTCTTCGGTTAGCATCTGTTTTTTTAATACTTTTGGAATTTTGGTTTTTCATGTTGATTTTAAAATGACCTTTTTCATGTTTGAAATGTACTAACTCGTATTTTCCTCACTGCAGGTCAACATGTGTGTGAATGCAACATTACGGTCCCATTGAGTACATTTTTGGAGAAAGGGACATCTGTTGCACCACAGGGAGGGAGGAGGGTGCGGAGCACGATACATTTTCTTTCTTCGGTTAGCATCTGTTTTTTTTTATACTTTTGGAATTTTGGTTTTTCATGTAGATTTTAAAATGACCTTTTTCATGTTTGAAATGTACTAACTCGTTTTTTCCTCACTGCAGGTCAACATGTGTGTGGTTGCAACATTACGGTCCCATTGAGTACATTTTTGGAGAAAGGGACATCTGTTGCACCACAGGGAGGGAGGAGGGTGCGGAGCACGATACATTTTCTTTCTTCGGTTAGCATCTGTTTTTTTTATACTTTTGGAATTTTGGTTTTTCATGTTGATTTTAAAATGACCTTTTTCATGTTTGAAATGTACTAACTCGTTTTTTCCTCACTGCAGGTCAACTTGTGTGTGGTTGCAACATTACGGTCCCATTGAGTACATTTCTGGAGAAAGGGACATCCGTTGCACCACAGGCAGGGAGGAGGGCGCGGAGCACGATACATTTTCTTTCTTCGGTTGGCATTTGTTTTTTTTATACTTTTGGAATTTTGGTTTTTCATGTTGATTTTAAAATGACCTTTTTCATGTTTGAAATGTACTAACTCGTTTTTTCCTCACTGCAGGTCAACTTGTGTGTGGTTGCAACATTACGGTCCCATTGAGTACATTTCTGGAGAAAGGGACATCCGTTGCACCACAGGGAGGGAGGAGGATGCGGAGCACGATACATTTTCTTTCTTCGGTTAGCATCTGTTTTTTTAATACTTTTGGAATTTTGGTTTTTCATGTTGATTTTAAAATGACCTTTTTCATGTTTGAAATGTACTAACTCGTTTTTTCCTCACTGCAGGTCAACTTGTGTGTGGTTGCAACATTACGGTCCCATTGAGTACATTTCTGGAGAAAGGGACATCCGTTGCACCACACGGAGGGAGGAGGGTGCGGAGCACGATACATTTTCTTTCTTCGGTTAGCATCTGTTTTTTTTATACTTTTGGAATTTTGGTTTTTCATGTTGATTTTAAAATGACCTTTTTCATGTTTGAAATGTACTAACTCGTTTTTTCCTCACTGCAGGTCAACTTGTGTGTGGTTGCAACATTGCGGTCCCATTGAATACATTTTTGGAGAAAGGGACATCTGTTGCACCACAGGGCTTGAGGAGGGTGCAGAGCACGATACATTTTCTTTCATCGGTTAGCATCTGTTTTTTTTATACTTTTGGAATTTGGGTTTTTCATGTTGATTTTAAAATGACCTTTTTCATGTTTGAAATGTACTAACTTGTTTTTTCCTCACTGCAGGTCAACTTGTGTGTGGTTGCAACATTACGGTCCCATTGAGTACATTTCTGGAGAAAGGGACATCCGTTGCACCACAGGAGGGAGGAGGGTGCGGAGCACGATACATTTTCTTTCTTCGGTTAGCATCTGTTTTTTTAATACTTTTGGAATTTTGGTTTTTCATGTTGATTTTAAAATGACCTTTTTCATGTTTGAAATGTACTAACTCGTTTTTTCCTCACTGCAGGTCAACATGTGTGTGAATGCAACATTACGGTCCCATTGAGTACATTTTTGGAGAAAGGGACATCTGTTGCACCACAGGGAGGGAGGAGGGTGCGGAGCACGATACATTTTCTTTCTTCGGTTAGCATCTGTTTTTTTTTATACTTTTGGAATTTTGGTTTTTCATGTAGATTTTAAAATGACCTTTTTCATGTTTGAAATGTACTAACTCGTTTTTTCCTCACTGCAGGTCAACATGTGTGTGGTTGCAACATTACGGTCCCATTGAGTACATTTTTGGAGAAAGGGACATCTGTTGCACCACAGGGAGGGAGGAGGGTGCGGAGCACGATACATTTTCTTTCTTCGGTTAGCATCTGTTTTTTTTATACTTTTGGAATTTTGGTTTTTCATGTTGATTTTAAAATGACCTTTTTCATGTTTGAAATGTACTAACTCGTTTTTTCCTCACTGCAGGTCAACTTGTGTGTGGTTGCAACATTACGGTCCCATTGAGTACATTTCTGGAGAAAGGGACATCCGTTGCACCACAGGGAGGGAGGAGGGCGCGGAGCACGATACATTTTCTTTCTTCGGTTGGCATTTGTTTTTTTTATACTTTTGGAATTTTGGTTTTTCATGTTGATTTTAAAATGACCTTTTTCACGTTTGAAATGTACTAACTCGTTTTTTCCTCACTGCAGGTCAACTTGTGTGTGGTTGCAACATTACGGTCCCATTGAGTACATTTCTGGAGAAAGGGACATCCGTTGCACCACAGGGAGGGAGGAGGATGCGGAGCACGATACATTTTCTTTCTTCGGTTAGCATCTGTTTTTTTAATACTTTTGGAATTTTGGTTTTTCATGTTGATTTTAAAATGACCTTTTTCGTGTTTGAAATGTACTAACTCGTTTTTTCCTCACTGCAGGTCAACTTGTGTGTGGTTGCAACATTACGGTCCCATTGAGTACATTTCTGGAGAAAGGGACATCCGTTGCACCACAGGGAGGGAGGAGGGTGCGGAGCACAATACATTTTATTTCTTCGGTTAGCATCTGTTTTTTTAATACTTTTGGAATTTTGGTTTTTCATGTTGATTTTAAAATGACCTTTTTCATGTTTGAAATGTACTAACTCGTTTTTTCCTCACTGCAGGTCAACTTGTGTGTGGTTGCAACATTACGGTCCCATTGAGTACATTTTTGGAGAAAGGGACGTCCGTTGCACCACAGGGAGGGAGGAGGGTGCGGAGCACGATACATTTTCTTTCTTCGGTTAGCATCTGTTTTTTTTATACTTTTGGAATTTTGGTTTTTCATGTTGATTTTAAAATGACCTTTTTCACGTTTGAAATGTACTAACTCGTTTTTTCCTCACTGCAGGTCAACTTGTGTGTGGTTGCAACATTACGGTCCCACTGAGTACATTTTTGGAGAAAGGGACATCTGTTGCACCACAGGAAGGGAGCAGGGTGCGGAGCACGATACATTTTCTTTCTTCGGTAAGCATCTGTTTTTTTTTATACTTTTGGAATTTTGGTTTTTCATGTTGATTTTAAAATGATCTTTTTCATGTTTGAAATGTACTAACTCGTTTTTTCCTCACTGCAGGTCAACTTGTGTGTGGTTGCAACATTACGGTCCCATTGAGTACATTTTTGGAGAAAGGGACATCTGTTGCACCACAGGGAGGGAGGAGGCTGCGGAGCACGATACATTTCCTTCCTTCGGTTAGCATCTGTTTTTTTTATACTTTTGGAATTTTGGTTTTTCATGTTGATTTTAAAATGACCTTTTTCATGTTTGAAATGTACTAACTCGTTTTTTCCTCACTGCAGGTTAACTTGTGTGTGGTTGCAACATTACGGTCCCACTGAGTACATTTTTGGAGAAAGGGACATCTGTTGCACCACAGGGAGGGAGGAGGGTGCGGAGCACGATACATTTTCTTTCTTCGGTTAGCATCTGTTTTTTTTTATACTTTTGGAATTTTGGTTTTTCATGTTGATTTTAAAATGACCTTTTCCATGTTTGAAATGTACTAACTCGTTTTTTCCTCACTGCAGGTCAACTTGTGTGTGGTTGCAACATTACGGTCCCATTGAGTACATTTTTGGAGAAAGGGACATCTGTTGCACCACAGGGAGGGAGGAGGGTGCGGAGCACGATACATTTTCTTTCTTCGGTTAGCATCTGTTTTTTTTATACTTTTGGAATTTTGGTTTTTCATGTTGATTTTAAAATGACCTTTTTCATGTTTGAAATGTACTAACTCGTTTCTTCCTCACTGCAGGTGAACTTGTGTGTGGTTGCAACATTACGGTCCCATTGAGTACATTTTTGGGGAAAGGGACATCCGTTGCACCACAGGGAGGGAGGAGGGTGCGAAGCACGATACATTTTCTTTCTTCGGTTAGCATCTGTTTTTTTTATACTTTTGGAATTTTGGTTTTTCATGTAGATTTTAAAATGACCTTTTTCATGTTTGAAATGTACTAACTCTTTTTTTCCTCACTGCAGGTCAACTTGTGTGTGGTTGCAACATTACGGTCCCATTGAGTACATTTTTGGAGAAAGGGACATCTGTTGCACCACAGGGATGGAGAAGGGTGCGGAGCACGATACATTTTCTTTCTTCGGTTAGCATCTGTTTTTTTTATACTTTTGGAATTTTGGTTTTTCATGTTGATTTTAAAATGACCTTTTTCATGTTTGAAATGTACTAACTCGTTTTTTCCTCACTGCAGGTCAACTTGTGTGTGGTTGCAACATTACGGTCCCATTGAGTAAATTTTTGGAGAAAGGGACATCTGTTGCACCACAGAGAGGGAGGAGGGTGGGGAGCACGATACATTTTCTTTCTTTGGTTAGCATCTGTTTTTTTTATACATTTGGAATTTTGGTTTTTCGTGTTGATTTTAAAATGACCTTTTTCATGTTTGAAATGTACTAACTCGTTTTTTCCTCACTGCAGGACAAATTAAGTGTGGTTGCAACATTACGGTCCCATTGAGTACATTTTTGGAGAAAGGGACATCTGTTGCACCACAGGGAGGGAGGAGGGTGCGGAGCACGATACATTTTCTTTCTTCGGTTAGCATCTGTTTTTTTTATACTTTTGGAATTTTGGTTTTTCATGTTGATTTTAAAATGACCTTTTTCATGTTTGAAATGTACTAACTCGTTTTTTCCTCAGTGCAGGTCAACTTGTGTGTGGTTGCAACATTACGGTCCCATTGAGTACATTTTTGGAGAAAGGGACATCTGCTGCACCACAGGGCGGGAGCAGGGTTCAGAGCACGATACATTTTCTTTCTTCGGTTAGCATCTGTTTTTTTTATACTTTTGGAATTTTGGTTTTTCATGTTGATTTTAAACTGACCTTTTTCATGTTTGAAATGTACTAACTCGTTTTTTCCTCAATGCAGATCAACTTGTGTGTGGTTGCAACATTACAGTCCCATTGAGTACATTTTTGGAGAAAGGGACATCCGTTGCACCACAGGGTGGGAGGAGGGTGCGGAGCACGATACATTTTCTTTCTTCGGTTAGCATTTGTTTTTTTTATACTTTTGGAATTTTGGTTTTTCATGTTGATTTTAAAATGACCTTTTTCATGTTTGAAATGCACTAACTCGTTTATTCCTCACTGCAGGTCAACTTGTGTGTGGTTGGAACATTACGGTCCCATTGAGTAAATTTTTGGAGAAAGGGACATCTGTTGCACCACAGGGCGGGAGGAGGGTGCAGAGCACGATACATTTTCTTTCTTCGGTTAGCATCTGTTTTTTTTATACTTTTGGAATTTTGGTTTTTCATGTTGATTTTAAAATGACCTTTTTCATGTTTGAAATTTACTAACTCGTTTTTTCCTCACAGCAGGTCAACTTGTGTGTGGTTGCAACATTACGGTCCAATTGAGTACATTTTTGGAGAAAGGGACATCTGTTGCACCACAGGGAGGGAGGAGAGCGCGGAGCACGATACATTTTCTTCCTTCGGTTATCATCTGTTTTTTTTATACTTTTCGAATTTTGGTTTTTCATGTTGATTTTAAAATGACCTTTTTCATGTTTGAAATGTACTAACTCGTTTTTTCCTCACTGCAGGTCAACTTGTGTGTGGTTGCAACATTACAGTCCCATTGAGTACATTTTTGGAGAAAGGGACATCTGTTGCACCACAGGGCGGGAGGAGGGTGCGGAGCACGGTACATTTTCTTTCTTCGGTTAGCATCTGTTTTTTTTATACTTTTGGAATTTTGGTTTTTCATGTAGATTTTAAAATGACCTTTTTCATGTTTGAAATGTACTAACTCGTTTTTTCCTCACTGCAGGTCAACATGTGTGTGGTTGCAACATTACGGTCCCATTGAGTACATTTTTGGAGAAAGGAACATCTGTTGCACCACAGGGAGGGAGGAGGGTGCGGAGCACGATACATTTTCTTTGTTCGGTTAGCATCTGTTTTTTTTATACTTTTCGAATTTTGGTTTTTCATGTTGATTTTAAAACGACCTTTTTCATGTTTGAAATGTACTAACTCGTTTTTTACTCACTGCAGGTCAACTTGTGTGTGGTTGCAACATTACGGTCCCATTGAGTACATTTTTGGAGAAAGGGACATCTGTTGCACCACAGGGCGGGAGGAGGGTGCGGAGCACGGTACATTTTCTTTCTTCGGTTAGCATCTGTTTTTTTTTATACTTTTGGAATTTTAGTTTTTCATGTAGATTTTAAAATGACCTTTTTCATGTTTGAAATGTACTAACTCGTTTTTTCCTCACTGCAGGTCAACATGTGTGTGGTTGCAACATTACGGTCCCATTGAGTACATTTTTGGAGAAAGGGACATCTGTTGCACCACAGGGAGGGAGGAGGGTGCGGAGCACGATACATTTTCTTTCTTCGGTTAGCATCTGTTTTTTTTATACTTTTGGTCTTTGGTTTTTCATGTTGATTTTAAAATGACCTTCTTCATGTTTGAAATGTACTAACTCGTTTTTTCCTCACTGCACGTCAACTTGTGTGTGGTTGCTACATTACGGTCCCATTGAATACATTTTTGGAGAAAGGGACATCTGTTGCACCACAGGGCGGGAGGAGGGTGCAGAGCACGATACATTTTCTTTCATCGGTTAGCATCTGTTTTTTTTATACTTTTGGAATTTTGGTTTTTCATGTTGATTTTAAAATGACCTTTTTCATGTTTGAAATGTACTAACTCATTTTTTCCTCACTGCAGGTCAACTTGTGTGTGGTTGCAACATTACGGTCCCATTGAGTACATTTCTGGAGAAAGGGACATCCGTTGCACCACAGGGAGGGAGGAGGGTGCGGAGCACGATACATTTTCTTTCTTCGGTTAGCATCTGTTTTTTTAATACTTTTGGAATTTTGGTTTTTCATGTTGATTTTAAAATGACCTTTCTCATGTTTGATATGTACTAACTCGCTTTTTCCTCACTGCAGGTCAACTTGTGTGTGGTTGCAACATTACGGTCCCATTGAGTACATTTTTGGAGAAAGGGACATCTGTTGCACCACAGGGCGGGAGGAGGGTGCGGAGCACGGTACATTTTCTTTCTTCGGTTAGCATCTGTTTTTTTTTATACTTTTGGAATTTTGGTTTTTCATGTAGATTTTAAAATGACCTTATCCATGTTTGAAATGTACTAACTCATTTTTTCCTCACTGCAGGTCAACTTGTGTGTGGTTGCAACATTACGGTCCCATTGAGTATATTTTTGGAGAAAGGGACATCTGTTGCACCACAGGGAGGGAGGAGGGTGCGGAGCACGATACATTTTCTTTCTTCGGTTAGCATCTGTTTTTTTTATACTCTTGGAATTTTGGTTTTTCATGTTGATTTTAAAATGACCTTTTTCATGTTTGAAATGTACTAACTCGTTTTTTCCTCACTGCAGGTCAACTTGTGTGTGGTTGCAACATTACGGTCCCATTGAGTACATTTTTGGAGAAAGGGACATCTGTTGCACCACAGGGAGGGAGGAGGGTGCGGAGCACGATACATTTTCTTTCTTCGGTTAGCATCTGTTTTTTTTATACTTTTGGAATTTTGGTTTTTCATGTAGATTTTAAAATGACCTTTTTCATGTTTGAAATTTACTAACTCGTTTTTTCCTCACTGCACGTCAACTTGTGTGTGGTTGCAACATTACGGTCCCATTGAGTACATTTTTGGAGAAAGGGACATCTGTTGCACCACAGGGCGGTAGGAGAGTGCGGAGCACGGTACATTTTCTTTCTTCGGTTAGCATCTGTTTTTATTATACTTTTGGAATTTTGGTTTTTCATGTAGATTTTAAAATGACCTTTTTCATGTTTGAAATGTACTAACTCGTTTTTTCCTCACTGCAGGTCAACATGTGTGTGGTTGCAACATTACGGTCCCATTGAGTACATTTTTGGAGAAAGGGACATCTGTTGCACCACAGGGAGGGAAGAGGGTGCGGAGCACGATACATTTTCTTTCTTCGGCTAGCATCTGTTTTTTTTATACTTTTGGAATTTTGGTTTTTCATGTTGATTTTAAAATGACCTTCTTCATGTTTGAAATGTACTAACTCGTTTTTTCCTCACTGCAGGTCAACTTGTGTGTGGTTGCAACATTACGGTCCCATTGAATACATTTTTGGAGAAAGGGACATCTGTTGCACCACAGGACGAGAGGAGGGTGCAGAGCACGATACATTTTCTTTCATCGGTTAGCATCTGTTTTTTTTATACTTTTGGAATTTTGGTTTTTCATGTAGATTTTAAAATGACCTTTTCATGTTTGAAATGTACTAACTCGTTTTTTCCTCACTGCAGGTCAACTTGTGTGTGGTTGCAACATTACGGTCCCATTGAGTACATTTCTGGAGAAAGGGACATCCGTTGCACCACAGGGAGGGAGGAGGGTGCGGAGCACGATACATTTTCTTTATTCGGTTAGCATCTGTTTTTTTAATACTTTTGGAATTTTGGTTTTTCATGTTGATTTTAAAATGACCTTTTTCATGTTTGAAATGTACTAACTCGTTTTTCCTCACTGCAGGTCAACTTGTGTGTGGTTGGAACATTACGGTCCCATTGAGCACATTTCTGGAGAAAGGGACATCTGTTGCACCACACGGAGGGAGGAGGGTGCGGAGCACGATACATTTTCTTTCTTCGGTTAGCATCTGTTTTTTTTATACTTTTGGAATTTTGGTTTTTCATGTTGATTTTAAAATGACCTTTTTCATGTTTGAAATGTACTAACTCGTTTTTTCCTCACTGCAGGTCAACTTGTGTGTGGTTGCAACATTACGGTCCCATTGAGTACATTTTTGGAGAAAGGGACATCTGTTGCACCACAGGGCGGGAGGAGGGTGCGGAGCACGGTACATTTTCTTTCTTCGGTTAGCATCTGTTTTTTTTTTATACTTTTGGAACTTTGGTTTTTCATGTAGATTTTAAAATGACCTTCTTCATGTTTAAAATGTACTAACTCGTTTTTTCCTCACTGCAGGTCAACTTGTGTGTGGTTGCAACATTACGGTCCCATTGAATACATTTTTGGAGAAAGGGACATCTGTTGCACCACAGGGCGGGAGGAGGGTGCAGAGCACGATACATTTTTCTTTCATCGGTTAGCATCTGTTTTTTTTATACTTTTGGAATTTTGGTGTTTCATGTTGATTTTAAAATGACCTTTTTCATGTTTGAAATGTACTAACTCGTTTTTTCCTCACTGCAGGTCAACTTGTGTGTGGTTGCAACATTACGGTCCCATTGAGCACATTTCTGGAGTAAGGGACATCCGTTGCACCACAGGGAGGGAGGAGGGTGCGGAGCACGATACATTTTCTTTCTTCGGTTAGCATCTGTTTTTTTAATACTTTTGGAATTTTGGTTTTTCATGTTGATTTTAAAATGACCTTTTTCATGTTTGAAATGTACTAACTCGTTTTTTCCTCACTGCAGGTCAACTTGTGTGTGGTTGCAACATTACGGTCCCATTGAGTACATTTTTGGAGAAAGGGACATCCGTTGCACCACAGGGAGGGAATAGGGTGCGGAGCACGATACATTTTCTTTCTTCGGTTAGCATCTGTTTTTTTAATACTTTTGGAATTTTGGTTTTTCATGTTGATTTTAAAATGACCTTTTTCATGTTTGAAATGTACTAACTCGTTTTTTCCTCACTGCAGGTCAACTTGTGTGTGGTTGCAACATTACGGTCCCATTGAGTACATTTTTGGAGAAAGGGACATCTGTTGCACCACAGGGCGGGAGGAGGGTGCGGAGCACGGTACATTTTCTTTCTTCGGTTAGCATCTGTTTTTTTTTATACTTTTGGAATTTTGGTTTTTCATGTAGATTTTAAAATGACCTTTTTCATGTTTGAAATGTACTAACTCGTTTTTTCCTCACTGCAGGTCAACATGTGTGTGGTTGCAACATTACGGTCCCATTGAGTACATTTTTGGAGAAAGGGACATCTGTTGCACCACAGGGAGGGAGGAGGGTGCGGAGCACGATACATTTTCTTTCTTCGGTTAGCATCTGTTTTTTTTATACTTTTGGAATTTTGGTTTTTCATGTTGATTTTAAAATGACCTTTTTCATGTTTGAAATGTACTAACTCGTTTTTTCCTCACTGCAGGTCAACTTGTGTGTGGTTGCAACATTACGGTCCCATTGAGTACATTTCTAGAGAAAGGGACATCCGTTGCACCACAGGGTGGGAGGAGGGTGCGGAGCACGATACATTTTCTTTCTTCGGTTAGCATTTGTTTTTTTTATACTTTTGGAATTTTGGTTTTTCATGTTGATTTTAAAATGACCTTTTTCATGTTTGAAATGTACTAACTCGTTTTTTCCTCACTGCAGGTCAACTTGTGTGTGGTTACAACATTACGGTCCCATTGAGTACATTTCTGGAGAAAGGGACATCCGTTGCACCACAGGGAGGGAGGAGGGTGCGGAGCACGATACATTTTCTTTCTTCGGTTAGCATCTGTTTTTTTAATACTTTTGGAATTTTGGTTTTTCATGTTGATTTTAAAATGACCTTTTTCATGTTTGAAATGTACTAACTCGTTTTTTCCTCACTGCAGGTCAACTTGTGTGTGGTTGCAACATTACGGTCCCATTGAGTACATTTCTGGAGAAAGGGACATCCGTTGCACCACAGGGAGGGAGGAGGGTGCGGAGCACGATACATTTTCTTTCTTCGGTTAGCATCTGTTTTTTTAATACTTTTGGAATTTTGGTTTTTCATGTTGACATTAAAATGACCATTTTCATGTTTGAAATGTACTAACTCTTTTTTTCCTCACTGCAGGTCAACTTGTGTGTGGTTGCAACATTACGGTCCCATTGAGTACATTTTTGGAGAAAGGGACATCCGTTGCACCACAGGGAGGGAGGAGGGTGCGGAGCACGATACATTTTCTTTCTTCGGTTAGCATCTGTTTTTTTTATACTTTTGGAGTTTTGGTTTTTCATGTTGATTTTAAAATGACCTTTTTCATGTTTGAAATGTACTAACTCGTTTTTTCCTCACTGCAGGTCAACTTGTGTGTGGTTGCAACATTACGGTCCCATTGAGTACATTTTTGGAGAAAGGGACATCCGTTGCACCACAGGGAGGGAGGAGGGTGTGGAGCACGATACATTTTCTTTCTTCGGTTAGCATCTGTTTTTTTTATACTTTTGGAATTTTGGTTTTTCATGTTGATTTTAAAATGACCTTTTTCATGTTTGAAATGTACTAACTCGTTTTTTCCTCACTGCAGGTCAACTTGTGTGTGGTTGCAACATTACGGTCCCATTGAGTACATTTTTGGAGAAAGGGACATCCGTTGCACCACAGGGAGGGAGGAGGGTGCGGAGCACGATACATTTTCTTTCTTCGGTTAGCATCTGTTTTTTTTATACTTTTGGAATTTCGGTTTTTCATGTTGATTTTAAAATGACCTTTTTCTTGTTTGAAATGTACTAACTCGTTTTTTCCTCACTGCAGGTCAACTTGTGTGTGGTTGCAACATTACGGTCCCATTGAGTACATTTTTGGAGAAAGGGACATCTGTTTCACCACAGGGCGGGAGGAGGGTGCAGAGCACGATATATTTTCTTTCTTCGGTTAGCATCTGTTTTTTTTATACTTTTGGAATTTTGGTTTTTCATGTTGATTTTAAACTGACCTTTTTCATGTTTGAAGTGTACTAACTCGTTTTTCCTCACTGCAGGTCAACTTGTGTGTGGTTGCAACATTACGGTCCCATTGAATACATTTTTGGAGAAAGGGACATCCGTTGCACCACAGGGAGGGAGGAGGGTGCGGAGCACGATACATTTTCTTTCTTCGGTTAGCATCTGTTTTTTTTATACTTTTGGAATTTTGGTTTTTCATGTTGATTTTAAAATGACCTTTTTCATGTTTGAAATGCACTAACTCGTTTATTCCTCACTGCAGGTCAACTTGTGTGTGGTTTGAACATTACGGTCCCATTGAGTAAATTTTTGGAGAAAGGGACATCTGTTGCACCACAGGGCGGGAGGAGGGTGCGGAGCACGATACATTTTCTTTCTTCGGTTAGCATCTGTTTTTTTTATACTTTTGGAATTTTGGTTTTTCATGTTGATTTTAAACTGACCTTTTTCATGTTTGAAATGTACTAACTCGTTTTTTCCTCACTGCAGGTCAACTTGTGTGTGGTTGCAACGTTACGGTCCCATTGAGTACATTTTTGGAGAAAGGGACATCCGTTGCACCACAGGGAGGGAGGAGGGTGCGGAGCACGATACATTTTCTTCCTTCGGTTAGCATCTGTTTTTTTTATACTTTTGGAATTTTGGTTTTTCATGTTGATTTTAAAATGACCTTTTTCATGTTTGAAATGCACTAACTCGTTTATTCCTCACTGCAGGTCAACTTGTGTGTGGTTTGAACATTACGGTCCCATTGAGTAAATTTTTGGAGAAAGGGACATCTTTTGCACCCCAGGGCGGGAGGAGGGTGCAGAGCACGATACATTTTCTTTCTTCGGTTAGCATCTGTTTTTTTTATACTTTTGGAATTTTGGTTTTTCATGTTGATTTTAAACTGACCTTTTCATGTTTGAAATGTACTAACTCGTTTTTTCCTCACTGCAGGTCAACTTGTGTGTGGTTGCAACATTACGGTCCCATTGAGTACATTTTTGGAGAAAGGGACATCTGTTGCACCACACGGAGGGAGGAGGGTGCGGAGCACGATACATTTTCTTTCTTCGGTTAGCATCTGTTTTTTTTATACTTTTGGAATTTTGGTTTTTCATGTTGATTTAAAAATGACCTTTTTCATGTTTGAAATGTACTAACTCATTTTTTCCTCACTGCAGGTCAACTTGTGTGTGGTTGCAACATTACGGTCCCATTGAGTACATTTTTGGAGAAAGGGACATCCGTTGCACCACAGGGAGGGAGGAGGGTGCGGAGCACGATACATTTTCTTTCTTCGGTTAGCATCTGCTTTTTTTATACTTTTTGAATTTTGGTTTTTCATGTTGATTTTAAAATGACCTTTTTCATGTTTGAAATGCACTAACTCGTTTATTCCTCACTGCAGGTCAACTTGTGTGTGGTTTGAACATTACGGTCCCATTGAGTAAATTTTTGGAGAAAGGGACATCTGTTGCACCACAGGGCGGGAGGAGGATGCAGAGCACGATACATTTTCTTTCTTCGGTTAGCATCTGTTTTTTTTTATACTTTTGGAATTATGGTTTTTCATGTTGATTTTAAAATGACCTTTTTCATGTTTGAAATTTACTAACTCGTTTTTTCCTCACAGCAGGTCAACTTGTGTGTGGTTGCAACATTACGGTCCCATTGAGTACATTTTTGGAGAAAGGGACATCTGTTGCAACACAGGGAGGGAGGAGAGCGCGGAGCACGATACATTTTCTTCCTTCGGTTAGCATCTGTTTTTTTTATACTTTTCGAATTTTGGTTTTTCATGTTGATTTTAAAATGACCTTTTTCATGTTTGAAATGTACTAACTCGTTTTTTCCTCACTGCAGGTCAACTTGTGTGTGGTTGCAACATTACGGTCCCATTGAGTACATTTTTGGAGAAAGGGACATCTGTTGCACCACAGGGAGGGAGGAGGGTGCGGAGCACGATACATTTTCTTTCTTCGGTTAGCATCTGTTTGTTTTATACTTTTGGAATTTTGGTTTTTCATGTTGATTTTAAAATGACCTTTTTCACGTTTGAAATGTACTAACTCGTTTTTTCCTCACTGCAGGTCAACTTGTGTGTGGTTGCAACATTACGGTCCCATTGAGTACATTTTTGGAGAAAGGGACATCTGTTGCACCACAGGGAGGGAGGAGGGTGCGGAGCACGATACATTTTCTTTCTTCGGTTAGCATCTGTTTTTTTTTATACTTTTGGAATTTTGGTTTTTCATGTTGATTTTAAAATGACCTTTTTCATGTTTGAAATGTACTAACTCGTTTTTTCCTCACTGCAGGTCAACTTGGGTGTGGTTGCAACATTACGGTCCCATTGAGTACATTTCTGGAGAAAGGGACATCCATTGCACCACAGGGAGGGAGGAGGGTGCGGAGCACGATACATTTTCTTTCTTCGGTTAGCATCTGTTTTTTTAATACTTTTGGAATTTTGGTTTTTCATGTTGATTTTAAAATGACCTTTTTCATGTTTGAAATGTACTAACTCGTTTTTTCCTCACTGCAGGTCAACTTGTGTGTGGTTGCAACATTACGGTCCCATTGAGTACATTTCTGGAGAAAGGGACATCCGTTGCACCACAGGGAGGGAGGAGGGTGCGGAGCACGATACATTTTCTTTCTTCGGTTAGCATCTGTTTTTTTAATACTTTTGGAATTTTGGTTTTTCATGTTGATTTTAAAATGACCTTTTTCATGTTTGAAATGTACTAACTCATTTTTTCCTCACTGCAGGTCAACTTGTGTGTGGTTTGAACATTACGGTCCCATTGAGTACATTTTTGGAGAAAGGGACATCCGTTGCACCACAGGGAGGGAGGAGGGTGCGGAGCACGATACATTTTCTTTCTTCGGTTAGCATCTGTTTTTTTAATACTTTTGGAATTTTGGTTTTTCATGTTGATTTTAAACTGACCTTTTCATGTTTGAAATGTACTAACTCGTTTTTTCCTCACTGCAGGTCAACTTGTGTGTGGTTGCAACATTACGGTCCCATTGAGTACATTTTTGGAGAAAGGGACATCTGTTGCACCACACGGAGGGAGGAGGGTGCGGAGCACGATACATTTTCTTTCTTCGGTTAGCATCTGTTTTTTTTATACTTTTGGAATTTTGGTTTTTCATGTTGATTTTAAAATGACCTTTTTCATGTTTGAAATGTACTAACTCATTTTTTCCTCACTGCAGGTCAACTTGTGTGTGGTTGCAACATTACGGTCCCATTGAGTACATTTTTGGAGAAAGGGACATCCGTTGCACCACAGGGAGGGAGGAGGGTGCGGAGCACGATACATTTTCTTTCTTCGGTTAGCATCTGCTTTTTTTATACTTTTTGAATTTTGGTTTTTCATGTTGATTTTAAAATGACCTTTTTCATGTTTGAAATGCACTAACTCGTTTATTCCTCACTGCACGTCAACTTGTGTGTGGTTTGAACATTACGGTCCCATTGAGTAAATTTTTGGAGAAAGGGACATCTGTTGCACCACAGGGCGGGAGGAGGGTGCAGAGCACGATACATTTTCTTTCTTCGGTTAGCATCTGTTTTTTTTTATACTTTTGGAATTATGGTTTTTCATGTTGATTTTAAAATGACCTTTTTCATGTTTGAAATTTACTAACTCGTTTTTTCCTCACAGCGGGTCAACTTGTGTGTGGTTGCAACATTACGGTCCCATTGAGTACATTTTTGGAGAAAGGGACATCTGTTGCAACACAGGGAGGGAGGAGAGCGCGGAGCACGATACATTTTCTTCCTTCGGTTAGCATCTGTTTTCTTTATACTTTTCGAATTTTGGTTTTTCATGTTGATTTTAAAATGACCTTTTTCATGTTTGAAATGTACTAACTCGTTTTTTCCTCACTGCAGGTCAACTTGTGTGTGGTTGCAACATTACGGTCCCATTGAGTACATTTTTGGAGAAAGGGACATCTGTTGCACCACAGGGAGGGAGGAGGGTGCGGAGCACGATACATTTTCTTTCTTCGGTTAGCATCTGTTTGTTTTATACTTTTGGAATTTTGGTTTTTCATGTTGAATTTAAAATGACCTTTTTCACGTTTGAAATGTACTAACTCGTTTTTTCCTCACTGCAGGTCAACTTGTGTGTGGTTGCAACATTACGGTCCCATTGAGTACATTTTTGGAGAAAGGGACATCTGTTGCACCGCAGGGAGGGAGGAGGGTGCGGAGCACGATACATTTTCTTTCTTCGGTTAGCATCTGTTTTTTTTTTATACTTTTGGAATTTTGGTTTTTGATGTTGATTTTAAAATGACCTTTTTCATGTTTGAAATGTACTAACTCAATTTTTCCTCACTGCAGGTCAACTTGTGTGTGGTTGCAACATTACGGTCCCATTGAGTACATTTCTGGAGAAAGGGACATCCATTGCACCACAGGGAGGGAGGAGGGTGCGGAGCACGATACATTTTCTTTCTTCGGTTAGCATCTGTTTTTTTAATACTTTTGGAATTTTGGTTTTTCATGTTGATTTTAAAATGACCTTTTTCATGTTTGAAATGTACTAACTCGTTTTTTCCTCACTGCAGGTCAACTTGTGTGTGGTTGCAACATTACGGTCCCATTGAGTACATTTCTGGAGAAAGGGACATCCGTTGCACCACAGGGAGGGAGGAGGGTGCGGAGCACGATACATTTTCTTTCTTCGGTTAGCATCTGTTTTTGTTTATACTTTTGGAATTATGGTTTTTCATGTTGATTTTAAAATGACCTTTTTCATGTTTGAAATTTACTAACTCGTTTTTTCCTCACAGCAGGTCAACTTGTGTGTGGTTGCAACATTACGGTCCCATTGAGTACATTTTTGGAGAAAGGGACATCTGTTGCAACACAGGGAGGGAGGAGAGCGCGGAGCACGATACATTTTCTTCCTTCGGTTAGCATCTGTTTTTTTTATACTTTTCGAATTTTGGTTTTTCATGTTGATTTTAAAATGACCTTTTTCATATTTGAAATGTACTAACTCGTTTTTTCCTCACTGCAGGTCAACTTGTGTGTGGTTGCAACATTACGGTCCCATTGAGTACATTTTTGGAGAAAGGGACATCTGTTGCACCACAGGGAGGGAGGAGGGTGCGGAGCACGATACATTTTCTTTCTTCGGTTAGCATCTGTTTGTTTTATACTTTTGGAATTTTGGTTTTTCATGTTGATTTTAAAATGACCTTTTTCACGTTTGAAATGTACTAACTCGTTTTTTCCTCACTGCAGGTCAACTTGTGTGTGGTTGCAACATTACGGTCCCATTGAGTACATTTTTGGAGAAAGGGACATCTGTTGCACCACAGGGAGGGAGGAGGGTGCGGAGCACGATACATTTTCTTTCTTCGGTTAGCATCTGTTTTTTTTTATACTTTTGGAATTTTGGTTTTTCATGTTGATTTTAAAATGACCTTTTTCATGTTTGAAATGTACTAACTCGTTTTTTCCTCACTGCAGGCCAACTTGTGTGTGGTTGCAACATTACGGTCCCATTGAGTACATTTCTGGAGAAAGGGACATCCATTGCACCACAGGGAGGGAGGAGGGTGCGGAGCACGATACATTTTCTTTCTTCGGTTAGCATCTGTTTTTTTAATACTTTTGGAATTTTGGTTTTTCATGTTGATTTTAAAATGACCTTTTTCATGTTTGAAATGTACTAACTCGTTTTTTCCTCACTGCAGGTCAACTTGTGTGTGGTTGCAACATTACGGTCCCATTGAGTACATTTTTGGAGAAAGGGACATCTGTTGCACCACAGGGAGGGAGGAGGGTGCGGAGCACGATACATTTTCTTTCTTCGGTTAGCATCTGTTTTTTTTATACTTTTGGAATTTTGGTTTTTCATGTTGATTTTAAAATGACCTTTTTCATGTTTGAAATGTACTAACTCGTTTTTTCCTCACTGCAGGTCAACTTGTGTGTGGTTACAACATTACAGTCCCATTGAGTACATTTTTGGAGAAAGGGACATCTCTTGCACCACAGGGCGGGAGGAGGGTGCAGAGCACGATACATTTTCTTTCTTCGGTTAGCATCTGTTTTTTTTATACTTTTGGAATTTTGGTTTTTCATGTTGATTTTAAACTGACCTTTTTCATGTTTGAAATGTACTAACTCGTTTTTTCCTCACTGCAGGTCAACTTGTGTGTGGTTGCAACATTATGGTCCCATTGAGTACATTTTTGGAGAAAGGGACATCCGTTGCACCACAGGGAGGAAGGAGGGTGCGGAGCACGATACATTTTCTTTCTTCGGTTAGCATCTGTTTTTTTTATACTTTTGGAATTTTGGTTTTTCATGTTGATTTTAAAATGACCTTTTTCATGTTTGAAATGCACTAACTCGTTTATTCCTCACTGCAGGTCAACTTGTGTGTGGTTGGAACATTACGGTCCCATTGAGAAAATTTTTGGAGAATGGGACATCTGTTGCACCACAGGGCGGGAGGAGGGTGCAGAGCACGATACATTTTCTTTCTTCGGTTAGCATCTGTTTTTTTTATACTTTTGGAATTTTGGTTTTTCATGTTGATTTTAAAATGACCTTTTTCATGCTTGAAATTTACTAACTCGTTTTTTCCTCACAGCAGGTCAACTTGTGTGTGGTTGCAACATTACGGTCCCATTGAGTACATTTTTGGAGAAAGGGACATCTGTTGCACCACAGGGAGGGAGGAGAGCGCGGAGCACGATACATTTTCTTCCTTCGGTTAGCATCTGTTTTTTTTATACTTTTCGAATTTTGGTTTTTCATGTTGATTTTAAAATGACCTTTTTCATGTTTGAAATGTACTAACTCATTTTTTCCTCACTGCAGGTCAACTTGTGTGTGGTTGCAACATTATGGTCCCATTGAGTACATTTTTGGAGAAAGGGACATCTGTTGCACCAAAGGGCGGGAGAAGGGTGCGGAGCACGGTACATTTTCTTTCTTCGGTTAGCATCTGTTTCTTTTTATACTTTTGGAATTTTGGTTTTTCATGTAGATTTTAAAATGACCTTTTTCATGTTTGAAATGTACTAACTCGTTTTTTCCTCACTGCAGGTCAACTTGTGTGTGGTTGCAACATTACGGTCCCATTGAGTACATTTTTGGAGAAAGGGACATCTGTTGCACCACAGGGAGGGAGGAGGGTGCGGAGCACGATACATTTTCTTTCTTCGGTTAGCATCTGTTTTTTTTATACTTTTGGAATTTTGGTTTTTCATGTTGATTTTAAAATAACCTTCTTCATGTTTGAAATGTACTAACTCGTTTTTTCCTCACTGCAGGTCAACTTGTGTGTGGTTGCAACATTACGGTCCCATTGAATACATTTTTGGAGAAAGGGACATCTGTTGCACCACAGGGCGGGAGGAGGGTGCAGAGCACGATACATTTTCTTTCATCGGTTAGCATCTGTTTTTTTTATACTTTTGGAATTTTGGATTTTCATGTTGATTTTAAAATGACCTTTTTCATGTTTGAAATGTACTAACCCATTTTTTCCTCACTGCAGGTCAACTTGTGTGTGGTTGCAACATTACGGTCCCATTGAGTACATTTCTGGAGAAAGGGACATCCGTTGCACCACAGGGAGGGAGGAGGGTGCGGAGCACGATACATTTTCTTTCTTCGGTTAGCATCTGTTTTTTTAATACTTTTGGAATTTTGGTTTTTCATGTTGATTTTAAAATGACCTTTTTCATGTTTGAAATGTACTAACTCGTTTTTTCCTCACTGCAGGTCAACTTGTGTGTGGTTGCAACATTACGGTCCCATTGAGTACATTTTTGGAGAAAGGGACATCTGTTGCACCACAGGGAGGGAGGAGGGTGCGGAGCACGATACATTTTCTTTCTTCGGTTAGCATCTGTTTTTTTAATACTTTTGGAATTTTGGTTTTTCATGTTGATTTTAAAATGACCTTTTTCATGTTTGAAATGTACTAACTCGTTTTTTCCTCACTGCAGGTCAACTTGTGTGTGGTTGCAACATTACGGTCCCATTGAGTACATTTTTGGAGAAAGGGACATCTGTTGCACCACAGGGCGGGAAGAGGGTGCAGAGCACGATACATTTTCTTTCTTCGGTTAGCATCTGTTTTTTTTATACTTTTGGAATTTTGGTTTTTCATGTTGATTTTAAACTGACCTTTTTCATGTTTGAAATGTAGTAACTCGTTTTTTCCTCACTGCAGGTCAACTTGTGTGTGGTTGCAACATTACGGTCCCATTGAGTAAATTTTTGGAGAAAGGGACATCTATTGCACCACAGGGCGTGAGGAGGGTGCAGAGCACGATACATTTTCTTTCTTCGGTTAGCATCTGTTTTTTTTATACTTTTGGAATTTTGGTTTTTCATGTTGATTTTAAACTGACCTTTTTCATGTTTGAAATGTACTAACTCGCTTTTTCCTCACTGCAGGTCAACTTGTGTGTGGTTGCAACGTTACGGTCCCATTGAGTACATTTTTGGAGAAAGGGACATCCGTTGCACCACAGGGACGGAGGAGGGTGCGGAGCACGATACATTTTCTTTCTTCGGTTAGCATCTGTTTTTTTTATACTTTTGGAATTTTGGTTTTTCATGTTGATTTTAAAATGACCTTTTTCATGTTTGAAATGCACTAACTCGTTTATTCCTCACTGCAGGTCAACTTGTGTGTGGTTTGAACATTACGGTCCCATTGAGTAAATTTTTGGAGAAAGGGACATCTGTTGCACCACAGGGCGGGAGGAGGGTGCAGAGCACGATACATTTTCTTTCTTCGGTTAGCATCTGTTTTTTTTATACTTTTGGAATTTTGGTTTTTCATGTTGATTTTAAAATGACCTTTTTCATGTTTGAAATGTACTAACTCGTTTTTTCCTCACTGCAGGTCAACTTGTGTGTGGTTGCAACATTACGGTCCCATTGAGTACATTTTTGGAGAAAGGGACATCCGTTGCACCACAGGGAGGGAGGAGGGTGCGGAGCACGATACATTTTCTTTCTTCGGTTAGCATCTGCTTTTTTTATACTTTTTGAATTTTGGTTTTTCATGTTGATTTTAAAATGACCTTTTTCATGTTTGAAATGCACTAACTCGTTTATTCCTCACTGCAGGTCAACTTGTGTGTGGTTTGAACATTACGGTCCCATTGAGTAAATTTTTGGAGAAAGGGACATCTGTTGCACCACAGGGCGGGAGGAGGGTGCAGAGCACGATACATTTTCTTTCTTCGGTTAGCATCTGTTTTTTTTTATACTTTTGGAATTATGGTTTTTCATGTTGATTTTAAAATGACCTTTTTCATGTTTGAAATTTACTAACTCGTTTTTTCCTCACAGCAGGTCAACTTGTGTGTGGTTGCAACATTACGGTCCCATTGAGTACATTTTTGGAGAAAGGGACATCTGTTGCAACACAGGGAGGGAGGAGAGCGCGGAGCACGATACATTTTCTTCCTTCGGTTAGCATCTGTTTTTTTTATACTTTTCGAATTTTGGTTTTTCATGTTGATTTTAAAATGACCTTTTTCATGTTTGAAATGTACTAACTCGTTTTTTCCTCACTGCAGGTCAACTTGTGTGTGGTTGCAACATTACGGTCCCATTGAGTACATTTTTGGAGAAAGGGACATCTGTTGCACCACAGGGAGGGAGGAGGGTGCAGAGCACGATACATTTTCTTTCTTCGGTTAGCATCTGTTTTTTTTATACTTTTGGAATTTTGGTTTTTCATGTTGATTTTAAACTGACCTTTTTCATGTTTGAAATGTACTAACTCGTTTTTTCCTCACTGCAGGTCAACTTGTGTGTGGTTGCAACATTACGGTCCCATTGAGTACATTTTTGGAGAAAGGGACATCTGTTGCACCACACGGAGGGAGGAGGGTGCGGAGCACGATACATTTTCTTTCTTCGGTTAGCATCTGTTTTTTTTATACTTTTGGAATTTTGGTTTTTCATGTTGATTTTAAAATGACCTTTTTCATGTTTGAAATGTACTAACTCGTTTTTTCCTCACTGCAGGTCAACTTGTGTGTGGTTGCAACATTACGGTCCCATTGAGTACATTTTTGGAGAAAGGGACATCCGTTGCACCACAGGGAGGGAGGAGGGTGCGGAGCACGATACATTTTCTTTCTTCGGTTAGCATCTGCTTTTTTTATACTTTTTGAATTTTGGTTTTTCATGTTGATTTTAAAATGACCTTTTTCATGTTTGAAATGCACTAACTCGTTTATTCCTCACTGCAGGTCAACTTGTGTGTGGTTTGAACATTACGGTCCCATTGAGTAAATTTTTGGAGAAAGGGACATCTGTTGCACCACAGGGCGGGAGGAGGGTGCAGAGCACGATACATTTTCTTTCTTCGGTTAGCATCTGTTTTTTTTTATACTTTTGGAATTATGGTTTTTCATGTTGATTTTAAAATGACCTTTTTCATGTTTGAAATTTACTAACTCGTTTTTTCCTCACAGCAGGTCAACTTGTGTGTGGTAGCAACATTACGGTCCCATTGAGTACATTTTTGGAGAAAGGGACATCTGTTGCAACACAGGGAGGGAGGAGAGCGCGGAGCACGATACATTTTCTTCCTTCGGTTAGCATCTGTTTTTTTTTATACTTTTCGAATTTTGGTTTTTCATGTTGATTTTAAAATGACCTTTTTCATGTTTGAAATGTACTAACTCGTTTTTTCCTCACTGCAGGTCAACTTGTGTGTGGTTGCAACATTACGGTCCCATTGAGTACATTTTTGGAGAAAGGGACATCTGTTGCACCACAGGGAGGGAGGAGGGTGCGGAGCACGATACATTTTCTTTCTTCGGTTAGCATCTGTTTTTTTTATACTTTTGGAATTTTGGTTTTTCATGTTGATTTTAAAATGACCTTTTTCACGTTTGAAATGTACTAACTCGTTTTTTCCTCACTGCAGGTCAACTTGTGTGTGGTTGCAACATTACGGTCCCATTGAGTACATTTTTGGAGAAAGGGACATCTGTTGCACCACAGGGAGGGAGGAGGGTGCGGAGCACGATACATTTTCTTTCTTCGGTTAGCATCTGTTTTTTTTTATACTTTTGGAATTTTGGTTTTTCATGTTGATTTTAAAATGACCTTTTTCATGTTTGAAATGTACTAACTCGTTTTTTCCTCACTGCAGGTCAACTTGTGTGTGGTTGCAACATTACGGTCCCATTGAGTACATTTCTGGAGAAAGGGACATCCATTGCACCACAGGGAGGGAGGAGGGTGCGGAGCACGATACAGTTTCTTTCTTCGGTTAGCATCTGTTTTTTTAATACTTTTGGAATTTTGGTTTTTCATGTTGATTTTAAAATGACCTTTTTCATGTTTGAAATGTACTAACTCGTTTTTTCCTCACTGCAGGTCAACTTGTGTGTGGTTGCAACATTACGGTCCCATTGAGTACATTTTTGGAGAAAGGGACATCTGTTGCACCACAGGGAGGGAGGAGGGTGCGGAGCACGATACATTTTCTTTCTTCGGTTAGCATCTGTTTTTTTTATACTTTTGGAATTTTGGTTTTTCATGTTGATTTTAAAATGACCTTTTTCATGTTTGAAATGTACTAACTCGTTTTTTCCTCACTGCAGGTCAACTTGTGTGTGGTTGCAACATTACGGTCCCATTGAGTACATTTTTGGAGAAAGGGACATCCGTTGCACCACAGGGAGGAAGGAGGGTGCGGAGCACGATACATTTTCTTTCTTCGGTTAGCATCTGTTTTTTTTATACTTTTGGAATTTTGGTTTTTCATGTTGATTTTAAAATGACCTTTTTCATGTTTGAAATGCACTAACTCGTTTATTCCTCACTGCAGGTCAACTTGTGTGTGGTTGGAACATTACGGTCCCATTGAGTAAATTTTTGGAGAAAGGGACATCTGTTGCACCACAGGGCGGGAGGAGGGTGCAGAGCACGATACATTTTCTTTCTTCGGTTAGCATCTGTTTTTTTTATACTTTTGGAATTTTGGTTTTTCATGTTGATTTTAAAATGACCTTTTTCATGCTTGAAATTTACTAACTCGTTTTTTCCTCACAGCAGGTCAACTTGTGTGTGGTTGCAACATTACGGTCCCATTGAGTACATTTTTGGAGAAAGGGACATCTGTTGCACCACAGGGAGGGAGGAGAGCGCGGAGCACGATACATTTTCTTCCTTCGGTTAGCATCTGTTTTTTTTATACTTTTCGAATTTTGGTTTTTCATGTTGATTTTAAAATGACCTTTTTCATGTTTGAAATGTACTAACTCGTTTTTTCCTCACTGCAGGTCAACTTGTGTGTGGTTGCAACATTATGGTCCCATTGAGTACATTTTTGGAGAAATGGACATCCGTTGCACCAAAGGGCGGGAGGAGGGTGCGGAGCACGGTACATTTTCTTTCTTCGGTTAGCATCTGTTTCTTTTTATACTTTTGGAATTTTGGTTTTTCATGTAGATTTTAAAATGACCTTTTTCATGTTTGAAATGTACTAACTCGTTTTTTCCTCACTGCAGGTCAACTTGTGTGTGGTTGCAACATTACGGTCCCATTGAGTACATTTTTGGAGAAAGGGACATCTGTTGCACCACAGGGAGGGAGGAGGGTACGGAGCACGATACATTTTCTTTCTTCGGTTAGCATCTGTTTTTTTTATACTTTTGGAATTTTGGTTTTTCATGTTGATTTTAAAATGACCTTCTTCATGTTTGAAATGTACTAACTCGTTTTTTCCTCGCTGCAGGTCAACTTGTGTGTGGTTGCAACATTACGGTCCCATTGAATACATTTTTGGAGAAAGGGACATCTGTTGCACCACAGGGCGGGAGGAGGGTGCAGAGCACGATACATTTTCTTTCATCGGTTAGCAACTGTTTTTTTTATACTTTTGGAATTTTTGTTTTCATGTTGATTTTAAAATGACCTTTTTCATGTTTGAAATGTACTAACTCGTTTTTTCCTCACTGCAGGTCAACTTGTGTGTGGTTGCAACATTACGGTCCCATTGAGTACATTTCTGGAGAAAGGGACATCCGTTGCACCACAGGGAGGGAGGAGGGTGCGGAGCACGATACATTTTCTTTCTTCGGTTAGCATCTGTTTTTTTAATACTTTTGGAATTTTGGTTTTTCATGTTGATTTTAAAATGACCTTTTTCATGTTTGAAATGTACTAACTCGTTTTTTCCTCACTGCAGGTCAACTTGTGTGTGGTTGCAACATTACGGTCCCATTGAGTACATTTTTGGAGAAAGGGACATCTGTTGCACCACAGGGCGGGAGGAGGGTGCAGAGCACGATACATTTTCTTTCTTCGGTTAGCATCTGTTTTTTTAATACTTTTGGAATTTTGGTTATTCATGTTGATTTTAAAATGACCTTTTTCATGTTTGAAATGTACTAACTCGTTTTTTCCTCACTGCAGGTCAACTTGTGTGTGGTTGCAACATTACGGTCCCATTGAGTACATTTTTGGAGAAAGGGACATCTGTTGCACCACAGGGCGGGAAGAGGGTGCAGAGCACGATACATTTTCTTTCTTCGGTTAGCATCTGTTTTTTTTATACTTTTGGAATTTTGGTTTTTCATGTTGATTTTAAACTGACCTTTTTCATGTTTGAAATGTAGTAACTCGTTTTTTCCTCACTGCAGGTCAACTTGTGTGTGGTTGCAACATTACGGTCCCATTGAGTACATTTTTGGAGAAAGGGACATCCGTTGCACCACAAGGAGGGAGGAGGGTGCGGAGCACGATACATTTTCTTTCTTCGGTTAGCATCTGTTTTTTTTATACTTTTGGAATTTTGGTTTTTCATGTTGATTTTAAAATGACCTTTTTCATGTTTGAAATGCACTAACTCGTTTATTCCTCACTGCAGGTCAACTTGTGTGTGGTTGGAACATTACGGTCCCATTGAGTAAATTTTTGGAGAAAGGGACATCTGTTGCACCACAGGGCGGGAGGAGGGTGCAGAGCACGATACATTTTCTTTCTTCGGTTAGCATCTGTTTTTTTCATACTTTTGGAATTTTGGTTTTTCATGTTGATTTTAAAATGACCTTTTTCATGTTTGAAATTTACTAACTCGTTTTTTCCTCACAGCAGGTCAACTTGTGTGTGGTTGCAACTTTACGGTCCCATTGAGTACATTTTTGGAGAAAGGGACATCTGTTGCACCACAGGGAGGGAGGAGAGCGCGGAGCACGATACATTTTCTTCCTTTGGTTAGCATCTGTTTTTTTTATACTTTTGGAAATTTGGTTTTTCATGTTGATTTTAAAATGACCTTTTTCATGTTTGAAATGTACTAACTCGTTTTTTCCTCACTGCAGGTCAACTTGTGTGTGGTTGCAACATGATGGTCCCATTGAGTACATTTTTGGAGAAAGGGACATCTGTTGCACCACAGGGCGGGAGGAGGGTGCAGAGCACCATACATTTTCTTTCTTCGGTTAGCATCTGTTTTTTTTATACTTTTGGAATTTTGGTTTTTCATGTTGATTTTAAAATGACCTTTTTCATGTTTGAAATGCACTAACTCGTTTATTCCTCACTGCAGGTCAACTTGTGTGTGGTTGGAACATTACGGTCCCGTTGAGTAAATTTTTGGAGAAAGGGACATCTGTTGCACCACAGGGCGGGAGGAGGGTGCAGAGCACGATACATTTTCTTTCTTCGGTTAGCATCTGTTTTTTTTATACTCTTGGAATTTTGGTTTTTCATGTTGATTTTAAAATGACCTTTTTCATGTTTGAAATGCACTAACTCGTTTATTCCTCACTGCAGGTCAACTTGTGTGTGGTTGGAACATTACGGTCCCATTGAGTAAATTTTTGGAGATAGGGACATCTGTTGCACCACAGGGCGGGAGGAGGGTGCAGAGCACGATACATTTTCTTTCTTCGGTTAGCATGTGTTTTTTTTATACTCTTGGAATTTTGGTTTTTCATGTTGATTTTAAAATGACCTTTTTCATGTTTGAAATGCACTAACTCGTTTATTCCTCACTGCAGGTCAACTTGTGTGTGGTTGGAACATTACGGTCCCATTGAGTAAATTTTTGGAGAAAGGGACATCTGTTGCACCACAGGGCGGGAGGCGGGTGCGGAGCACGATACATTTTCTTTCTTCGGTTAGCATCTGTTTTTTATATACTTTTGGAATTTTGGTTTTTCATGTTGATTTTAAAATGACCTTTTTCACGTTTGAAATGCACTAACTCGTTTATTCCTCACTGCAGGTCAACTTGTGTGTGGTTGGAACATTACGGTCCCATTGAGTAAATTTTTGGAGAAAGGGACATCTGTTGCACCACAGGGCGGGAGGAGGGTGCAGAGCACGATACATTTTCTTTCTTCGGTTAGCATCTGTTTTTTTTATACTCTTGGAATTTTGGTTTTTCATGTTGATTTTAAAATAACCTTTTTCATGTTTGAAATGCACTAACTCGTTTATTCCTCACTGCAGGTCAACTTGTGTGTGGTTGGAACATTACGGTCCCATTGAGTAAATTTTTGGAGAAAGGGACATCTGTTGCACCACAGGGCGGGAGGAGGGTGCGGAGCACGATACATTTACTTTCTTCTGTTAGCATCTGTTTTTTTTATACTTTTGGAATTTTGGTTTTTCATGTAGATTTTAAAATGACCTTTTTCATGTTTGAAATGCACTAACTCGTTTATTCCTCACTGCAGGTCAACTTGTGTGTGGTTGGAACATTACGGTCCCATTGAGTAAATTTTTGGAGAAAGGGACATCTGTTGCACCACACGGAGGGAGGAGGGTGCGGAGCACGATACATTTTCTTTCTTCGGTTGGCATCTGTTTTTTTTATACTTTTGGAATTTTGGTTTTTCATGTTGATTTTAAAATGACCTTTTTCATGTTTGAAATGCACTAACTCGTTTATTCCTCACTGCAGGTCAACTTGTGTGTGGTTGGAACATTACGGTCCCATTGAGTAAATTTTTGGAGAAAGGGACATCTGTTGTACCACAGGGCGGGAGGAGGGTGCAGAGCACGATACATTTTCTTTCTTCGGTTAGCATCTGTTTTTTTTATACTCTTGGAATTTTGGTTTTTCATGTTGATTTTAAAATGACCTTTTTCATGTTTGAAATGCACTAACTCGTTTATTCCTCACTGCAGGTCAACTTGTGTGTGGTTGGAACATATTGGTCCCATTGAGTAAATTTTTGGAGAAAGGGACATCTGTTGCACCACAGGGCGGGAGGAGGGTGCAGAGCACGATACATTTTCTTTCTTCGGTTAGCATCTGTTTTTTTTATACTCTTGGAATTTTGGTTTTTCATGTTGATTTTAAAATGACCTTTTTCATGTTTGAAATGCACTAACTCGTTTATTCCTCACTGCAGGTCAACTTGTGTGTGGTTGCAACATTACGGTCCCATTGAGTAAATTTTTGGAGAAAGGGACATCTGTTGGACCACAGGGTGGGAGGAGGGTGCGGAGCACGATACATTTTCTTTCTTCGGTTAGCATCTGTTTTTTTTATACTTTTGGAATGTTGGTTTTTCATGTTGATTTTAAAATGACCTTTTTCATGTTTGAAATGCACTAACTCGTTTATTCCTCACTGCAGGTCAACTTGTGTGTGGTTGGAACATTACGGTCCCATTGAGAAAATTTTTGGAGAAAGGGACATCTGTTGCACCATAGGGCGGGAGGAGGGTGCAGAGCACGATACATTTTCTTTCTTCGGTTAGCATCTGTTTTTTTTATACTCTTGGAATTTTGGTTTTTCATGTTGATTTTAAAATGACCTTTTTCATGTTTGAAATGCACTAACTCGTTTATTCCTCACTGCAGGTCAACTTGTGTGTGGTTGGAACATTACGGTCCCATTGAGTAAATTTTTGGAGAAAGGGACATCTGTTGCACCACAGGGCGGGAGGAGGGTGCAGAGCACGATACATTTTCTTTCTTCGGTTAGCATCTGTATTTTTATACTCTTGGAATTTTGGTTTTTCATGTTGATTTTAAAATGACCTTTTTCATGTTTGAAATGCACTAACTCGTTTATTCCTCACTGCAGGTCAACTTGTGTGTGGTTGGAACATTACGGTCCCATTGAGTAAATATTTGGAGAAAGGGACATCTGTTGAACCACAGGGCGGGAGGAGGGTGCGGAGCACGATACATTTTCTTTCTTCGGTTAGCATCTGTTTTTTTTATACTTTTGGAATTTTGGTTTTTCATGTTGATTTTAAAATGACCTTTTTCATGTTTGAAATGCACTAACTCGTTTATTCCTCACTGCAGGTCAACTTGTGTGTGGTTGGAACATTACGGTCCCATTGAGTAAATTTTTGGAGAAAGGGACATCTGTTGCACCACAGGGCGGGAGGAGGGTGCGAGGCACGATACATTTTCTTTCTTCGGTTAGCATCTGTTTTTTTTATACTTTTGGAATTTTGGTTTTTCATGTTGATTTTAAAATGACCTTTTTCGTGTTTGAAATGCACTAACTCGTTTATTCCTCACTGCAAGTCAACTTGTGTGTGGTTGGAACATTACGGTCCGATTGAGTAAATTTTTGGAGAAAGGGACATCTGTTGCACCACAGGGCGGGAGGAGGGTGCAGAGCACGATACATTTTCTTTCTTCGGTTAGCATCTGTTTTTTTTATACTCTTGGAATTTTGGTTTATCATGTTGATTTTAAAATGACCTTTTTCATGTTTGAAATGCACTAACTCGTTTATTCCTCACTGCAGGTCAACTTGTGTGTGGTTGCAACATTACGGTCCCATTGAGTACATTTTTGGAGAAAGGGACATCTGTTGCACCACACGGAGGGAGGAGGGTGCGAAGCACGATACATTTTCTTTCTTCGGTTAGCATCTGTTTTTTTTATACTTTTTGAATTTTGGTTTCTCATGTTGATTTTAAAATGACCTTTTTCATGTTTGAAATGTCCTAACTCGTTTATTCCTCACTGCAGGTCAACTTGTGTGTGGTTGCAACATTACGGTCCCATTGAGTACATTTTTGGAGAAAGGGACATCTGTTGCAGCACACGGAGGGGGGAGGGTGCGGAGCACGATACATTCTCTTTCTTCGGTTAGCATCTGTTTTTTTTATACTTTTGGAATTTTTGTTTTTCATGTTGATTTTAAAATGACCTGTTTCATGTTTGAAATGCACTAACTCGTTTATTCCTCACTGCAGGTCAACTTGTGTGTGGTTGCAACATTACGGTCCCATTGAGTACATTTTTGGAGAAAGGGACATCTGTTGCACCACACGGAGGGAGGAGGGTGCGGAGCACGATACATTTTCTTTCTTCGGTTAGCATCTGTTTTTTTTATACTTTTTGAATTTTGGTTTTTCATGTTGATTTTAAAATGACCTTTTCCATGTTTGAAATGTACTAACTCGTTTTTTCCTCACTGCAGGTCAACTTGTGTGTGGTTGCAACATTACGGTCCCATTGAGTACATTTTTGGAGAAAGGGACATCTGTTGCACCACACGGAGGGAGGAGGGTGCGGAGCACGATACATTTTCTTTCTTCGGTTAGCATCTGTTTTTTTTATACTTTTTGAATTTTGGTTTTTCATGTTGATTTTAAAATGACCTTTTTCACGTTTGAAATGTACTAACTCGTTTTTTCCTCACTGCAGGTCAACTTGTGTGTGGTTGCAACGTTACGGTCCCATTGAGTACATTTTTGGAGAAAGGGACATCTGTTGCACCACACGGAGGGAGGAGGGTGCGGAGCACGATACATTTTCTTTCTTCGGTTAGCATCTGTTTTTTTTATACTTTTTGAATTTTGGTTTTTCATGTTGATTTTAAAATGACCTTTTTCACGTTTGAAATGTACTAACTCGTTTTTTCCTCACTGCAGGTCAACTTGTGTGTGGTTGCAACGTTACGGTCCCATTGAGTACATTTTTGGAGAAAGGGACATCTGTTGCACCACACGGAGGTAGGAGGGTGCGGAGCACGATACATTTTCTTTCTTCGGTTAGCATCTGTTTTTTTTATACTTTTTGAATTTTGGTTTTTCATGTTGATTTTAAAATGACCTTTTTCACGTTTGAAATGTACTAACTCGTTTTTTCCTCACTGCAGGTCAACTTGTGTGTGGTTGCAACGTTACGGTCCCATTGAGTACATTTTTGGAGAAAGGGACATCTGTTGCACCACACGGAGGGAGGAGGGTACGGAGCACGATACATTTTCTTTCTTCGGTTAGCATCTGTTTTTTTTATACTTTTTGAATTTTGGTTTTTCATGTTGATTTTAAAATGACCTTTTCCATGTTTGAAATGTACTAACTCGTTTTTTCCTCACTGCAGGTCAACTTGTGTGTGGTTGCAACATTACGGTCCCATTGAGTACATTTTTGGAGAAAGGGACATCTGTTGCACCACACGGAGGGAGGAGGGTGCGGAGCACGATACATTTTCTTTCTTCGGTTAGCATCTGTTTTTTTTATACTTTTTGAATTTTGGTTTTTCATGTTGATTTTAAAATGACCTTTTTCACGTTTGAAATGTACTAACTCGTTTTTTCCTCACTGCAGGTCAACTTGTGTGTGGTTGCAACGTTACGGTCCCATTGAGTACATTTTTGGAGAAAGGGACATCTGTTGCACCACACGGAGGGAGGAGGGTGCGGAGCACGATACATTTTCTTTCTTCGGTTAGCATCTGTTTTTTTTATACTTTTTGAATTTTGGTTTTTCATGTTGATTTTAAAATGACCTTTTTCACGTTTGAAATGTACTAACTCGTTTTTTCCTCACTGCAGGTCAACTTGTGTGTGGTTGCAACGTTACGGTCCCATTGAGTACATTTTTGGAGAAAGGGACATCTGTTGCACCACACGGAGGGAGGAGGGTGCGGAGCACGATACATTTTCTTTCTTCGGTTAGCATCTGTTTTTTTTATACTTTTTGAATTTTGGTTTTTCATGTTGATTTTAAAATGACCTTTTTCACGTTTGAAATGTACTAACTCGTTTTTTCCTCACTGCAGGTCAACTTGTGTGTGGTTGCAACGTTACGGTCCCATTGAGTACATTTTTGGAGAAAGGGACATCTGTTGCACCACACGGAGGGAGGAGGGTGCGGAGCACGATACATTTTCTTTCTTCGGTTAGCATCTGTTTTTTTTATACTTTTTGAATTTTGGTTTTTCATGTTGATTTTAAAATGACCTTTTTCACGTTTGAAATGTACTAACTCGTTTTTTCCTCACTGCAGGTCAACTTGTGTGTGGTTGCAACGTTACGGTCCCATTGAGTACATTTTTGGAGAAAGGGACATCTGTTGCACCACACGGAGGGAGGAGGGTGCGGAGCACGATACATTTTCTTTCTTCGGTTAGCATCTGTTTTTTTTATACTTTTTGAATTTTGGTTTTTCATGTTGATTTTAAAATGACCTTTTTCACGTTTGAAATGTACTAACTCGTTTTTTCCTCACTGCAGGTCAACTTGTGTGTGGTTGCAACGTTACGGTCCCATTGAGTACATTTTTGGAGAAAGGGACATCTGTTGCACCACACGGAGGGAGGAGGGTGCGGAGCACGATACATTTTCTTTCTTCGGTTAGCATCTGTTTTTTTTATACTTTTTGAATTTTGGTTTTTCATGTTGATTTTAAAATGACCTTTTTCACGTTTGAAATGTACTAACTCGTTTATTCCTCACTGCAGGTCAACTTGTGTGTGGTTGCAACATTAAGGTCCCATTGAGTACATTTTTGGAGAAAGGGACATCTGTTGCACCACACGGAGGGAGGAGGGTGCGGAGCACGATACATTTTCTTTCTTCGGTTAGCATCTGTTTTTTTTCTACTTTTTGAATTTTGGTTTTTCATGTTGATTTTAAAATGACCTTTTTCACGTTTGAAATGTACTAACTCGTTTTTTCCTCACTGCAGGTCAACTTGTGTGTGGTTGCAACATTACGGTCCCATTGAGTACATTTTTGGAGAAAGGGACATCTGTTGCACCACACGGAGGGAGGAGGGTGCGGAGCACGATACATTTTCTTTCTTCGGTTAGCATCTGTTTTTTTTATACTCTTGGAATTTTGGTTTTTCATGTTGATTTTAAAATGACCTTTTCCACGTTTGAAATGTACTAACTCGTTTTTTCCTCACTGCAGTTCAACTTGTGTGTCGTTGCAACATTACGGTCCCATTGAGTACATTTTTGGAGAAAGGGACATCTGTTGCACCACACGGAGGGAGGAGGGTGCGGAGCACGATACATTTTCTTTCTTCGGTTAGCATCTGTTTTTTTTATACTTTTTGAATTTTGGTTTTTCATGTTGATTTTAAAATGACCTTTTTCATGTTTGAAATGCACTAACTCGTTTATTCCTCACTGCAGGTCAACTTGTGTGTGGTTGCAACATTACGGTCCCATTGAGTACATTTTTGGAGAAAGGGACATCTGTTGCACCACACGGAGGGAGGAGGGTGCGGAGCACGATACATTTTCTTTCTTCGGTTAGCATCTGTTTTTTTTATACTTTTTGAATTTTGGTTTTTCATGTTGATTTTAAAATGACCTTTTTCACGTTTGAAATGTACTAACTCGTTTATTCCTCACTGCAGATCAACTTGTGTGTGGTTGCAACATTACGGTCCCATTGAGTACATTTTTGGAGAAAGGGACATCTGTTGCACCACACGGAGGGAGGAGGGTGCGGAGCACGATACATTTTCTTTCTTCGGTTAGCATCTGTTTTTTTTATACTCTTGGAATTTTGGTTTTTCATGTTGATTTTAAAATGACCTTTTTCACGTTTGAAATGTACTAACTCGTTTTTTCCTCACTGCAGGTCAACTTGTGTGTGGTTGCAACGTTACGGTCCCATTGAGTACATTTTTGGAGAAAGGGACATCTGTTGCACCACACGGAGGGAGGAGGGTGCGGAGCACGATACATTTTCTTTCTTCGGTTAGCATCTGTTTTTTTTATACTTTTTGAATTTTGGTTTTTCTTGTTGATTTTAAAATGACCTTTTTCACGTTTGAAATGTACTAACTCGTTTATTCCTCACTGCAGGTCAACTTGTGTGTGGTTGCAACATTACGGTCCCATTGAGTACATTTTTGGAGAAAGGGACATCTGTTGCACCACACGGAGGGAGGAGGGTGCGGAGCACGATACATTTTCTTTCTTCGGTTAGCATCTGTTTTTTTTATACTTTTTGAATTTTGGTTTTTCATGTTGATTTTAAAATGACCTTTTTCACGTTTGAAATGTACTAACTCGTTTTTTCCTCACTGCAGGTCAACTTGTGTGTGGTTGCAACATTACGGTCCCATTGAGTACATTTTTGGAGAAAGGGACATCTGTTGCACCACACGGAGGGAGGAGGGTGCGGAGCACGATACATTTTCTTTCTTCGGTTAGCATCTGTTTTTTTTATACTCTTGGAATTTTGGTTATTCATGTTGATTTTAAAATGACCTTTTTCACGTTTGAAATGTACTAACTCGTTTTTTCCTCACTGCAGTTCAACTTGTGTGTGGTTGCAACATTACGGTCCCATTGAGTACATTTTTGGAGAAAGGGACATCTGTTGCACCACACGGAGGGAGGAGGGTGCGGAGCACGATACATTATCTTTCTTCGGTTAGCATCTGTTTTTTTTATACTTTTTGAATTTTGGTTTTTCATGTTGATTTTAAAATGACCTTTTTCATGTTTGAAATGCACTAACTCGTTTATTCCTCACTGCAGGTCAACTTGTGTGTGGTTGCAACATTACGGTCCCATTGAGTACATTTTTGGAGAAAGGGACATATGTTGCACCACACGGAGGGAGGAGGGTGCGGAGCACGATACATTTTCTTTCTTCGGTTAGCATCTGTTTTTTTTATACTTTTTGAATTTTGGTTTTTCATGTTGATTTTAAAATGACCTTTTTCACGTTTGAAATGTACTAACTCGTTTATTCCTCACTGCAGATCAACTTGTGTGTGGTTGCAACATTACGGTCCCATTGAGTACATTTTTGGAGCAAGGGACATCTGTTGCACCACACGGAGGGAGGAGGGTGCGGAGCACGATACATTTTCTTTCTTCGCTTAGCATCTGTTTTTTTTATACTTTTTGAATTTTGGTTTTTCATGTTGATTTTAAAATGACCTTTTTCACGTTTGAAATGTACTAACTCGTTTTTTCCTCACTGCAGGTCAACTTGTGTGTGGTTGCAACATTACGGTCCCATTGAGTACATTTTTGGAGAAAGGGACATCTGTTGCACCACAGGGAGGGAGGAGGGTGCGGAGCACGATACATTTTCTTTCTTCGGTTAGCATCTGTTTTTTTTATACTTTTTGAATTTTGGTTTTTCATGTTGATTTTAAAATGACCTTTTTCACGTTTGAAATGTACTAACTCGTTTTTTCCTCACTGCAGGTCAACTTGTGTGTGGTTGTAACATTACGGTCCCATTGAGTACATTTTTGGAGAAAGGGACATCTGTTGCACCACACGGAGGGAGGAGGGTGCGGAGCACGATACATTTTCTTTCTTCGGTTAGCATCTGTTTTTTTTATACTTTTTGAATTTTGGTTTTACATGTTGATTTTAAAATGACCTTTTTCACGTTTGAAATGTACTAACTCGTTTATTCCTCACTGCAGGTCAACTTGTGTGTGGTTGCAACATTACGGTCCCATTGAGTACATTTTTGGAGAAAGGGACATCTGTTGCACCACACGGAGGGAGGAGGTTGCGGAGCACGATACATTTTCTTTCTTCGGTTAGCATCTGTTTTTTTTATACTTTTTGAATTTTGGTTTTTCATGTTGATTTTAAAATGACCTTTTTCACGTTTGAAATGTACTAACTCGTTTTTTCCTCACTGCAGGTCAACTTGTGTGTGGTTGCAACATTACGGTCCCATTGAGTACATTTTTGGAGAAAGGGACATCTGTTGCACCACACGGAGGGAGGAGGGTGCGGAGCACGATACATTTTCTTTCTTCGGTTAGCATCTGTTTTTTTTATACTCTTGGAATTTTGGTTTTTCATGTTGATTTTAAAATGACCTTTTTCACGTTTGAAATGTACTAACTCGTTTTTTCCTCACTGCAGGTCAACTTGTGTATGGTTGCAACATTACGGTCCCATTGAGTACATTTTTGGAGAAAGGGACATATGTTGCACCACACGGAGGGAGGAGGGTGTGGAGCACGATACATTTTCTTTCTTCGGTTAGCATCTGTTTTTTTTATACTTTTTGAATTTTGGTTTTTCATGTTGATTTTAAAATGACCTTTTTCACGTTTGAGATGTACTAACTCGTTTATTCCTCACTGCAGGTCAACTTGTGTGTGGTTGCAACATTACGGTCCCATTGAGTACATTTTTGGAGAAAGGGACATCTGTTGCACCACACGGAGGGAGGAGGGTGCGGAGCACGATACATTTTCTTTCTTCGGTTAGCATCTGTTTTTTTTATACTTTTTGAATTTTGGTTTTACATGTTGATTTTAAAATGACCTTTTTCACGTTTGAAATGTACTAACTCGTTTATTCCTCACTGCAGGTCAACTTGTGTGTGGTTGCAACATTACGGTCCCATTGAGTACATTTTTGGAGAGAGGGACATCTGTTGCACCACACGGAGGGAGGAGGGTGCGGAGCACGATACATTTTCTTTCTTCGGTTAGCATCTGTTTTTTTTATACTCTTGGAATTTTGGTTTTTCATGTTGATTTTAAAATGACCTTTTTCACGTTTGAAATGTACTAACTCGTTTTTTCCTCACTGCAGGTCAACTTGTGTGTGGTTGCAACATTACGGTCCCATTGAGTACATTTTTGGAGAAAGGGACATCTGTTGCACCACACGGAGGGAGGAGGGTGCGGAGCACGATACATTTTCTTTCTTCGGTTAGCATCTTTTTTTTTTATACTTTTTGAATTTTGGTTTTTCATGTTGATTTTAAAATGACCTTTTTGATGTTTGAAATGCACTAACTCGTTTATTCCTCACTGCAGGTCAACTTGTGTGTGGTTGCAACATTACGGTCCCATTGAGTACATTTTTGGAGAAAGGGACATCTGTTGCACCACACGGAGGGAGGAGGTTGCGGAGCACGATACATTTTCTTTCTTCGGTTAGCATCTGTTTTTTTTATACTTTTTGAATTTTGGTTTTTCATGTTGATTTTAAAATGACCTTTTTCACGTTTGAAATGTACTAACTCGTTTTTTCCTCACTGCAGGTCAACTTGTGTGTGGTTGCAACATTACGGTCCCATTGAGTACATTTTTGGAGAAAGGGACATCTGTTGCACCACACGGAGGGAGGAGGGTGCGGAGCACGATACATTTTCTTTCTTCGGTTAGCATCTGTTTTTTTTATACTCTTGGAATTTTGGTTTTTCATGTTGATTTTAAAATGACCTTTTTCACGTTTGAAATGTACTAACTCGTTTTTTCCTCACTGCAGGTCAACTTGTGTATGAATGCAACATTACGGTCCCATTGAGTACATTTTTGGAGAAAGGGACATCTGTTGCACCACACGGAGGGAGGAGGGTGTGGAGCACGATACATTTTCTTTCTTCGGTTAGCATCTGTTTTTTTTATACTTTTTGAATTTTGGTTTTTCATGTTGATTTTAAAATGACCTTTTTCACGTTTGAAATGTACTAACTCGTTTATTCCTCACTGCAGGTCAACTTGTGTGTGGTTGCAACATTACGGTCCCATTGAGTACATTTTTGGAGAAAGGGACATCTGTTGCACCACACGGAGGGAGGAGGGTGCGGAGCACGATACATTTTCTTTCTTCGGTTAGCATCTGTTTTTTTTATACTTTTTGAATTTTGGTTTTACATGTTGATTTTAAAATGACCTTTTTCACGTTTGAAATGTACTAACTCGTTTATTCCTCACTGCAGGTCAACTTGTGTGTGGTTGCAACATTACGGTCCCATTGAGTACATTTTTGGAGAGAGGGACATCTGTTGCACCACACGGAGGGAGGAGGGTGCGGAGCACGATACATTTTCTTTCTTCGGTTAGCATCTGTTTTTTTTATACTCTTGGAATTTTGGTTTTTCATGTTGATTTTAAAATGACCTTTTTCACGTTTGAAATGTACTAACTCGTTTTTTCCTCACTGCAGGTCAACTTGTGTGTGGTTGCAACATTACGGTCCCATTGAGTACATTTTTGGAGAAAGGGACATCTGTTGCACCACACGGAGGGAGGAGGGTGCGGAGCACGATACATTTTCTTTCTTCGGTTAGCATCTTTTTTTTTTATACTTTTTGAATTTTGGTTTTTCATGTTGATTTTAAAATGACCTTTTTGATGTTTGAAATGCACTAACTCGTTTATTCCTCACTGCAGGTCAACTTGTGTGTGGTTGCAACATTACGGTCCCATTGAGTACATTTTTGGAGAAAGGGACATCTGTTGCACCACACGGAGGGAGGAGGGTGCGGAGCACGATACATTTTCTTTCTTCGGTTAGCATCTGTTTTTTTTATACTTTTTGAATTTTGGTTTTTCATGTTGATTTTAAAATGACCTTTTTCACGTTTGAAATGTACTAACTCGTTTATTCCTCACTGCAGGTCAACTTGTGTGTGGTTGCAACATTACGGTCCCATTGAGTACATTTTTGGAGAAAGGGACATCTGTTGCACCACAGGGAGGGAGGAGGGTGCGGAGCACGATACGTTTTCTTTCTTCGGTTAGCATCTGTTTTTTTTATACTTTTTGAATTTTGGTTTTTCATGTTGATTTTAAAATGACCTTTTTCACGTTTGAAATGTACTAACTCGTTTATTCCTCACTGCAGGTCAACTTGTGTGTGGTTGCAACATTACGGTCCCATTGAGTACATTTTTGGAGAAAGGGACATCTGTTGCACCACACGGAGGGAGGAGGGTGCGGAGCACGATACATTTTCTTTCTTCGGTTAGCATCTGTTTTTTTTATACTTTTTGAATTTTGGTTTTTCATGTTGAATTTAAAATGACCTTTTTCACGTTTGAAATGTACTAACTCGTTTTTTCCTCACTGCAGGTCAACTTGTGTGTGGTTGCAACATTACGGTCCCATTGAGTACATTTTTGGAGAAAGGGACATCTGTTGCACCACACGGAGGGAGGAGGGTGCGGAGCACGATACATTTTCTTTCTTCGGTTAGCATCTGTTTTTTTTATACTTTTTGAATTTTGGTTTTTCATGTTGATTTTAAAATGACCTTTTTCACGTTTGGAATGTACTAACTCGTTTATTCCTCACTGCAGGTCAACTTGTGTGTGGTTGCAACATTACGGTCCCATTGAGTACATTTTTGGAGAAAGGGACATCTGTTGCACCACACGGAGGGAGGAGGGTGCGGAGCACGATACATTTTCTTCCTTCGGTTAGCATCTGTTTTTTTTATACTTTTTGAATTTTGGTTTTACATGTTGATTTTAAAATGACCTTTTTCACGTTTGAAATGTACTAACTCGTTTATTCCTCACTGCAGGTCAACTTGTGTGTGGTTGCAACATTACGGTCCCATTGAGTACATTTTTGGAGAAAGGGACATCTGTTGCACCACACGGAGGGAGGAGGGTGCGGAGCACGATACATTTTCTTTCTTCGGTTAGCATCTGTTTTTTTTATACTCTTGGAATTTTGGTTTTTCATGTTGATTTTAAAATGACCTTTTTCACGTTTGAAATGTACTAACTCGTTTTTTCCTCACTGCAGGTCAACTTGTGTATGGTTGCAACATTACGGTCCCATTGAGTACATTTTTGGAGAAAGGGACATCTGTTGCACCACACGGAGGGAGGAGGGTGCGGAGCACGATACATTTTCTTTCTTCGGTTAGCATCTGTTTTTTTTATACTTTTGGAATTTTGGTTTTTCATGTTGATTTTAAAATGACCTTTTTCACGTTTGAAATGTACTAACTCGTTTTTTCCTCACTGCAGGTCAACTTGTGTGTGGTTGCAACATTACGGTCCCATTGAGTACATTTTTGGAGAAAGGGACATCTGTTGCACCACAGGGAGGGAGGAGGGTGCGGAGCACGATACATTTTCTTTCTTCGGTTAGCATCTTTTTTTTTTTATACTTTTGGAATTTTGGTTTTTCATGTTGATTTTAAAATGACCTTTTTCATGTTTGAAATGTACTAACTCGTTTATTCCTCACTGCAGGTCAACTTGTGTATGGTTGCAACATTACGGTCCCATTGAGTACATTTTTGGAGAAAGGGACATCTGTTGCACCACACGGAGGGAGGAGGGTGCGGAGCACGATACATTTTCTTTCTTCGGTTAGCATCTGTTTTTTTTATACTTTTTGAATTTTGGTTTTTCATGTTGATTTTAAAATGACCTTTTTCACGTTTGAAATGTACTAACTCGTTTTTTCCTCACTGCAGGTCAACTTGTGTGTGGTTGCAACATTACGGTCCCATTGAGTACATTTTTGGAGAAAGGGACATCTGTTGCACCACAGGGAGGGAGGAGGGTGCGGAGCACGATACATTTTCTTTCTTCGGTTAGCATCTTTTTTTTTTATACTTTTGGAATTTTGGTTTTTCATGTTGATTTTAAAATGACCTTTTTCACGTTTGAAATGTACTAACTCGTTTTTTCCTCACTGCAGGTCAACTTGTGTGTGGTTGCAACATTACGGTCCCATTGAGTACATTTTTGGAGAAAGGGACATCTGTTGCACCACACGGAGGGAGGAGGGTGCGGAGCACGATACATTTTCTTTCTTCGGTTAGCATCTGTTTTTTTTATACTCTTGGAATTTTGGTTTTTCATGTTGATTTTAAAATGACCTTTTTCACGTTTGAAATGTACTAACTCGTTTTTTCCTCACTGCAGGTCAACTTGTGTATGGTTGCAACATTACGGTCCCATTGAGTACATTTTTGGAGAAAGGGACATCTGTTGCACCACACGGAGGGAGGAGGGTGCGGAGCACGATACATTTTCTTTCTTCGGTTAGCATCTGTTTTTTTTATACTCTTGGAATTTTGGTTTTTCATGTTGATTTTAAAATGACCTTTTTCACGTTTGAAATGTACTAACTCGTTTTTTCCTGACTGCAGGTCAACTTGTGTATGGTTGCAACATTACGGTCCCATTGAGTACATTTTTGGAGAAAGGGACATCTGTTGCACCACACGGAGGGAGGAGGGTGCGGAGCACGATACATTTTCTTTCTTCGGTTAGCATCTGTTTTTTTTATACTTTTGGAATTTTGGTTTTTCATGTTGATTTTAAAATGACCTTTTTCACGTTTGAAATGTACTAACTCGTTTTTTCCTCACTGCAGGTCAACTTGTGTGTGGTTGCAACATTACGGTCCCATTGAGTACATTTTTGGAGAAAGGGACATCTGTTGCACCACAGGGAGGGAGGAGGGTGCGGAGCACGATACATTTTCTTTCTTCGGTTAGCATCTTTTTTTTTTTATACTTTTGGAATTTTGGTTTTTCATGTTGATTTTAAAATGACCTTTTTCATGTTTGAAATGTACTAACTCGTTTATTCCTCACTGCAGGTCAACTTGTGTGTGGTTGCAACATTACGGTCCCATTGAGTACATTTTTGGAGAAAGGGACATCTGTTGCACCACACGGAGGGAGGAGGGTGCGGAGCACGATACATTTTCTTTCTTCGGTTAGCATCTGTTTTTTTTATACTCTTGGAATTTTGGTTTTTCATGTTGATTTTAAAATGACCTTTTTCACGTTTGAAATGTACTAACTCGTTTTTTCCTCACTGCAGGTCAACTTGTGTATGGTTGCAACATTACGGTCCCATTGAGTACATTTTTGGAGAAAGGGACATCTGTTGCACCACACGGAGGGAGGAGGGTGCGGAGCACGATACATTTTCTTTCTTCGGTTAGCATCTGTTTTTTTTATACTTTTTGAATTTTGGTTTTTCATGTTGATTTTAAAATGACCTTTTTCACGTTTGGAATGTACTAACTCGTTTATTCCTCACTGCAGGTCAACTTGTGTGTGGTTGCAACATTACGGTCCCATTGAGTACATTTTTGGAGAAAGGGACATCTGTTGCACCACACGGAGGGAGGAGGGTGCGGAGCACGATACATTTTCTTCCTTCGGTTAGCATCTGTTTTTTTTATACTTTTTGAATTTTGGTTTTACATGTTGATTTTAAAATGACCTTTTTCACGTTTGAAATGTACTAACTCGTTTATTCCTCACTGCAGGTCAACTTGTGTGTGGTTGCAACATTACGGTCCCATTGAGTACATTTTTGGAGAAAGGGACATCTGTTGCACCACACGGAGGGAGGAGGGTGCGGAGCACGATACATTTTCTTTCTTCGGTTAGCATCTGTTTTTTTTATACTTTTTGAATTTTGGTTTTTCATGTTGATTTTAAAATGACCTTTTTCACGTTTGAAATTTACTAACTCGTTTTTTCCTCACTGCAGGTCAACTTGTGTGTGGTTGCAACATTACGGTCCCATTGAGTACATTTTTGGAGAAAGGGACATCTGTTGCACCACACGGAGGGAGGAGGGTGCGGAGCACGATACATTTTCTTTCTTCGGTTAGCATCTTTTTTTTTTATACTTTTTGAATTTTGGTTTTTCATGTTGATTTTAAAATGACCTTTTTCATGTTTGAAATGCACTAACTCGTTTATTCCTCACTGCAGGTCAACTTGTGTGTGGTTGCAACATTACGGTCCCATTGAGTACATTTTTGGAGAAAGGGACATCTGTTGCACCACACGGAGGGAGGAGGGTGCGGAGCACGATACATTTTCTTTCTTCGGTTAGCATCTGTTTTTTTTATACTCTTGGAATTTTGGTTTTTCATGTTGATTTTAAAATGACCTTTTTCATGTTTGAAATGCACTAACTCGTTTATTCCTCACTGCAGGTCAACTTGTGTGTGGTTGCAACATTACGGTCCCATTGAGTACATTTTTGGAGAAAGGGACATCTGTTGCACCACACGGAGGGAGGAGGGTGCGGAGCACGATACATTTTCTTTCTTCGGTTAGCATCTGTTTTTTTTTATACTCTTGGAATTTTGGTTTTTCATGTTGATTTTAAAATGACCTTTTTCATGTTTGAAATGCACTAACTCGTTTATTCCTCACTGCAGGTCAACTTGTGTGTGGTTGCAACATTACGGTCCCATTGAGTACATTTTTGGAGAAAGGGACATCTGTTGCACCACACGGAGGGAGGAGGGTGCGGAGCACGATACGTTTTCTTTCTTCGGTTAGCATCTGTTTTTTTTATACTTTTTGAATTTTGGTTTTTCATGTTGATTTTAAAATGACCTTTTTCACGTTTGAAATGTACTAACTCGTTTTTTCCTCACTGCAGGTCAACTTGTGTGTGGTTGCAACATTACGGTCCCATTAAGTACATTTTTGGAGAAAGGGACATCTGTTGCACCACACGGAGGGAGGAGGGTGCGGAGCACGATACGTTTTCTTTCTTCGGTTAGCATCTGTTTTTTTTATACTTTTGGAATTTTGGTTTTTCATGTTGATTTTAAAATGACCTTTTTCACGTTTGAAATGTACTAACTCGTTTATTCCTCACTGCAGGTCAACTTGTGTGTGGTTGCAACATTACGGTCCCATTGAGTACATTTTTGGAGAAAGGGACATCTGTTGCACCACACGGAGGGAGGAGGGTGCGGAGCACGATACATTTTCTTTCTTCGGTTAGCATCTGTTTTTTTTATACTTTTTGAATTTTGGTTTTTCATGTTGATTTTAAAATGACCTTTTTCACGTTTGAAATGTACTAACTCGTTTTTTCCTCACTGCAGGTCAACTTGTGTGTGGTTGCAACATTACGGTCCCATTGAGTACATTTTTGGAGAAAGGGACATCTGTTGCACCACACGGAGGGAGGAGGGTGCGGAGCACGATACATTTTCTTTCTTCGGTTAGCATCTTTTTTTTTTATACTTTTTGAATTTTGGTTTTTCATGTTGATTTTAAAATGACCTTTTTCATGTTTGAAATGCACTAACTCGTTTATTCCTCACTGCAGGTCAACTTGTGTGTGGTTGCAACATTACGGTCCCATTGAGTACATTTTTGGAGAAAGGGACATCTGTTGCACCACACGGAGGGAGGAGGGTGCGGAGCACGATACATTTTCTTTCTTCGGTTAGCATCTGTTTTTTTTATACTTTTTGAATTTTGGTTTTTCATGTTGATTTTAAAATGACCTTTTTCACGTTTAAATGTACTAACTCGTTTTTTCCTCACTGCAGGTCAACTTGTGTGTGGTTGTAACATTACGGTCCCATTGAGTACATTTTTGGAGAAAGGGACATCTGTTGCACCACACGGAGGGAGGAGTGTGCGGAGCACGATACATTTTCTATCTTCGGTTAGCATCTGTTTTTTTTATACTTTCTGAATTTTGGTTTTTCATGTTGATTTTAAAATGACCTTTTTCACGTTTCACATGTACTAACTCGTTTATTCCTCACTGCAGGTCAACTTGTGTGTGGTTGCAACATTACGGTCCCATTGAGTACATTTTTGGAGAAAGGGACATCTGTTGCACCACACGGAGGGAGGAGGGTGCGGAGCACGATACATTTTCTTTCTTCGGTTAGCATCTGTTTTTTTTATACTTTTTGAATTTTGGTTTTTCATGTTGATTTTAAAATGACCTTTTTCACGTTTGAAATGTACTAACTCATTTTTTCCTCACTGCAGGTCAACTTGTGTGTGGTTGCAACATTACGGTCCCATTGAGTACATTTTTGGAGAAAGGGACATCTGTTGCACCACACGGAGGGAGGAGGGTGCGGAGCACGATACATTTTCTTTCTTCGGTTAGCATCTGTTTTTTTTATACTTTTTGAATTTTGGTTTTTCATGTTGATTTTAAAATGACCTTTTTCACGTTTGAAATGTACTAACTCGTTTTTTCCTCACTGCAGGTCAACTTGTGTGTGGTTGCAACATTACGGTCCCATTGAGTACATTTTTGGAGAAAGGGACATCTGTTGCACCACACGGAGGGAGGAGGGTGCGGAGCACGATACATTTTCTTTCTTCGGTTAGCATCTGTTTTTTTTATACTTTTTGAATTTTGGTTTTTCATGTTGATTTTAAAATGACCTTTTTCACGTTTGAAATGTACTAACTCGTTTATTCCTCACTGCAGGTCAACTTGTGTGTGGTTGCAACATTACGGTCCCATTGAGTACATTTTGGGAGAAAGGGACATCTGTTGCACCACACGGAGGGAGGAGGGTGCGGAGCACGATACATTTTCTTTCTTCGGTTAGCATCTGTTTTTTTATACTTTTTGAATTTTGGTTTTTCATGTTGATTTTAAAATGACCTTTTTCACGTTTGAAATGTACTAACTCGTTTATTCCTCACTGCAGGTCAACTTGTGTGTGGTTGCAACATTACGGTCCCATTGAGTACATTTTTGGAGAAAGGGACATCTGTTGCACCACACGGAGGGAGGAGGGTGCGGAGCACGATACATTTTCTTTCTTCGGTTAGCATCTGTTTTTTTTTATACTTCTTGAATTTTGGTTTTTCATGTTGATTTTAAAATGACCTTTTTCACGTTTGAAATGTACTAACTCTATTTTTCCTCACTGCAGGTCAACTTGTGTGTGGTTGCAACATTACGGTCCCATTGAGTACATTTTTGGAGAAAGGGACATCTGTTGCACCACACGGAGGGAGGAGGGTGCGGAGCACGATACATTTTCTTTCTTCGGTTAGCATCTGTTTTTTTTTATACTTTTTGAATTTTGGTTTTTCATGTTGATTTTAAAATGACCTTTTTCATGTTTGAAATGTACTAACTCGTTTATTCCTCACTGCAGGTCAACTTGTGTGTGGTTGCAACATTACGGTCCCATTGAGTACATTTTTGGAGAAAGGGACATCTGTTGCACCACACGGAGGGAGGAGGGTGCGGAGCACGATACATTTTCTTTCTTCGGTTAGCATCTGTTTTTTTTATACTTTTTGAATTTTGGTTTTACATGTTGATTTTAAAATGACCTTTTTCACGTTTGAAATGTACTAACTCGTTTATTCCTCACTGCAGGTCAACTTGTGTGTGGTTGCAACATTACGGTCCCATTGAGTACATTTTTGGAGAAAGGGACATCTGTTGCACCACACGGAGGGAGGAGGGTGCGGAGCACGATACATTTTCTTTCTTCGGTTAGCATCTGTTTTTTTTATACTTTTTGAATTTTGGTTTTTCATGTTGATTTTAAAATGACCTTTTTCTCGTTTGAAATGTACTAACTCGTTTTTTCCTCACTGCAGGTCAACTTGTGTGTGGTTGCAACATTACGGTCCCATTGAGTACATTTTTGGAGAAAGGGACATCTGTTGCACCACACGGAGGGAGGAGGGTGCGGAGCACGATACATTTTCTTTCTTCGGTTAGCATCTGTTTTTTTTATACTTTTTGAATTTTGGTTTTTCATGTTGATTTTAAAATGGCCTTTTTCACGTTTCAAATGTACTAACTCGTTTATTCCTCACTGCAGGTCAACTTGTGTGTGGTTGCAACATTACGGTCCCATTGAGTACATTTTTGGAGAAAGGGACATCTGTTGCACCACACGGAGGGAGGAGGGTGCGGAGCACGATACGTTTTCTTTCTTCGGTTAGCATCTGTTTTTTTTATACTTTTTGAATTTTGGTTTTTCATGTTGATTTTAAAATGACCTTTTTCACGTTTGAAATGTACTAACTTGTTTTTTCCTCACTGCAGGTCAACTTGTGTGTGGTTGCAACATTACGGTCCCATTGAGTACATTTTTGGAGAATGGGACATCTGTTGCACCACAGGGAGGGAGGAGGGTGCGGAGCACGATACATTTTCTTTCTTCGGTTAGCATCTGTTTTTTTTATACTTTTTGAATTTTGGTTTTTCATGTTGATTTTAAAATGACCTTTTTCATGTTTGAAATGTACTAACTCGTTTATTCCTCACTGCAGGTCAACTTGTGTGTGGTTGCAACATTACGGTCCCATTGAGTACATTTTTGGAGAAAGGGACATCTGTTGCACCACACGGAGGGAGGAGGGTGCGGAGCACGATACATTTTCTTTCTTCGGTTAGCATCTGTTTTTTTTATACTTTTTGAATTTTGGTTTTTCATGTTGATTTTAAAATGACCTTTTTCATGTTTGAAATGTACTAACTCGTTTATTCCTCACTGCAGGTCAACTTGTGTGTGGTTGCAACATTACGGTCCCATTGAGTACATTTTTGGAGAAAGGGACATCTGTTGCACCACACGGAGGGAGGAGGGTGCGGAGCACGATACATTTTCTTTCTTCGGTTAGCATCTGTTTTTTTTTATACTTTTTGAATTTTGGTTTTTCATGTTGATTTTAAAATGACCTTTTTCATGTTTGAAATGTACTAACTCGTTTATTCCTCACTGCAGGTCAACTTGTGTGTGGTTGCAACATTACGGTCCCATTGAGTACATTTTTGGAGAAAGGGACATCTGTTGCACCACACGGAGGGAGGAGGGTGCGGAGCACGATACATTTTCTTTCTTCGGTTAGCATCTGTTTTTTTTATACTTTTTGAATTTTGGTTTTTCATGTTGATTTTAAAATGACCTTTTTCATGTTTGAAATGTACTAACTCGTTTATTCCTCACTGCAGGTCAACTTGTGTGTGGTTGCAACATTACGGTCCCATTGAGTACATTTTTGGAGAAAGGGACATCTGTTGCACCACACGGAGGGAGGAGGGTGCGGAGCACGATACATTTTCTTTCTTCGGTTAGCATCTGTTTTTTTTATACTCTTGGAATTTTGGTTTTTCATGTTGATTTTAAAATGACCTTTTTCACGTTTGAAATGTACTAACTCGTTTTTTCCTCACTGCAGGTCAACTTGTGTATGGTTGCAACATTACGGTCCCATTGAGTACATTTTTGGAGAAAGGGACATCTGTTGCACCACACGGAGGGAGGAGGGTGCGGAGCACGATACATTTTCTTTCTTCGGTTAGCATCTGTTTTTTTTATACTTTTTGAATTTTGGTTTTTCATGTTGATTTTAAAATGACCTTTTTCACGTTTGGAATGTACTAACTCGTTTATTCCTCACTGCAGGTCAACTTGTGTGTGGTTGCAACATTACGGTCCCATTGAGTACATTTTTGGAGAAAGGGACATCTGTTGCACCACACGGAGGGAGGAGGGTGCGGAGCACGATACATTTTCTTCCTTCGGTTAGCATCTGTTTTTTTTATACTTTTTGAATTTTGGTTTTACATGTTGATTTTAAAATGAACTTTTTCACGTTTGAAATGTACTAACTCGTTTATTCCTCACTGCAGGTCAACTTGTGTGTGGTTGCAACATTACGGTCCCATTGAGTACATTTTTGGAGAAAGGGACATCTGTTGCACCACACGGAGGGAGGAGGGTGCGGAGCACGATACATTTTCTTTCTTCGGTTAGCATCTGTTTTTTTTATACTTTTTGAATTTTGGTTTTTCATGTTGATTTTAAAATGACCTTTTTCACGTTTGAAATTTACTAACTCGTTTTTTCCTCACTGCAGGTCAACTTGTGTGTGGTTGCAACATTACGGTCCCATTGAGTACATTTTTGGAGAAAGGGACATCTGTTGCACCACACGGAGGGAGGAGGGTGCGGAGCACGATACATTTTCTTTCTTCGGTTAGCATCTTTTTTTTTTATACTTTTTGAATTTTGGTTTTTCATGTTGATTTTAAAATGACCTTTTTCATGTTTGAAATGCACTAACTCGTTTATTCCTCACTGCAGGTCAACTTGTGTGTGGTTGCAACATTACGGTCCCATTGAGTACATTTTTGGAGAAAGGGACATCTGTTGCACCACACGGAGGGAGGAGGGTGCGGAGCACGATACATTTTCTTTCTTCGGTTAGCATCTGTTTTTTTTTATACTTTTTGAATTTTGGTTTTTCATGTTGATTTTAAAATGACCTTTTTCACGTTTGAAATGTACTAACTCGTTTATTCCTCACTGCAGGTCAACTTGTGTGTGGTTGCAACATTACGGTCCCATTAAGTACATTTTTGGAGAAAGGGACATCTGTTGCACCACACGGAGGGAGGAGGGTGCGGAGCACGATACGTTTTCTTTCTTCGGTTAGCATCTGTTTTTTTTATACTTTTGGAATTTTGGTTTTTCATGTTGATTTTAAAATGACCTTTTTCACGTTTGAAATGTACTAACTCGTTTATTCCTCACTGCAGGTCAACTTGTGTGTGGTTGCAACATTACGGTCCCATTGAGTACATTTTTGGAGAAAGGGACATCTGTTGCACCACACGGAGGGAGGAGGGTGCGGAGCACGATACATTTTCTTTCTTCGGTTAGCATCTGTTTTTTTTATACTTTTTGAATTTTGGTTTTTCATGTTGATTTTAAAATGACCTTTTTCACGTTTGAAATGTACTAACTCGTTTTTTCCTCACTGCAGGTCAACTTGTGTGTGGTTGCAACATTACGGTCCCATTGAGTACATTTTTGGAGAAAGGGACATCTGTTGCACCACACGGAGGGAGGAGGTTGCGGAGCACGATACATTTTCTTTCTTCGGTTAGCATCTGTTTTTTTTATACTTTTTGAATTTTGGTTTTTCATGTTGATTTTAAAATGACCTTTTTCATGTTTGAAATGCACTAACTCGTTTATTCCTCACTGCAGGTCAACTTGTGTGTGGTTGCAACATTACGGTCCCATTGAGTACATTTTTGGAGAAAGGGACATCTGTTGCACCACACGGAGGGAGGAGGGTGCGGAGCACGATACATTTTCTTTCTTCGGTTAGCATCTGTTTTTTTTATACTTTTTGAATTTTGGTTTTTCATGTTGATTTTAAAATGACCTTTTTCACGTTTAAATGTACTAACTCGTTTTTTCCTCACTGCAGGTCAACTTGTGTGTGGTTGTAACATTACGGTCCCATTGAGTACATTTTTGGAGAAAGGGACATCTGTTGCACCACACGGAGGGAGGAGGGTGCGGAGCACGATACATTTTCTATCTTCGGTTAGCATCTGTTTTTTTTATACTTTCTGAATTTTGGTTTTTCATGTTGATTTTAAAATGACCTTTTTCACGTTTGACATGTACTAACTCGTTTATTCCTCACTGCAGGTCAACTTGTGTGTGGTTGCAACATTACGGTCCCATTGAGTACATTTTTGGAGAAAGGGACATCTGTTGCACCACACGGAGGGAGGAGGGTGCGGAGCACGATACATTTTCTTTCTTCGGTTAGCATCTGTTTTTTTTATACTTTTTGAATTTTGGTTTTTCATGTTGATTTTAAAATGACCTTTTTCACGTTTGAAATGTACTAACTCATTTTTTCCTCACTGCAGGTCAACTTGTGTGTGGTTGCAACATTACGGTCCCATTGAGTACATTTTTGGAGAAAGGGACATCTGTTGCACCACACGGAGGGAGGAGGGTGCGGAGCACGATACATTTTCTTTCTTCGGTTAGCATCTGTTTTTTTTATACTTTTTGAATTTTGGTTTTTCATGTTGATTTTAAAATGACCTTTTTCACGTTTGAAATGTACTAACTCGTTTTTTCCTCACTGCAGGTCAACTTGTGTGTGGTTGCAACATTACGGTCCCATTGAGTACATTTTTGGAGAAAGGGACATCTGTTGCACCACACGGAGGGAGGAGGGTGCGGAGCACGATACATTTTCTTTCTTCGGTTAGCATCTGTTTTCTTTATACTTTTTGAATTTTGGTTTTTCATGTTGATTTTAAAATGACCTTTTTCACGTTTGAAATGTACTAACTCGTTTATTCCTCACTGCAGGTCAACTTGTGTGTGGTTGCAACATTACGGTCCCATTGAGTACATTTTGGGAGAAAGGGACATCTGTTGCACCACACGGAGGGAGGAGGGTGCGGAGCACGATACATTTTCTTTCTTCGGTTAGCATCTGTTTTTTTTATACTTTTTGAATTTTGGTTTTTCATGTTGATTTTAAAATGACCTTTTTCACGTTTGAAATGTACTAACTCGTTTATTCCTCACTGCAGGTCAACTTGTGTGTGGTTGCAACATTACGGTCCCATTGAGTACATTTTTGGAGAAAGGGACATCTGTTGCACCACACGGAGGGAGGAGGGTGCGGAGCACGATACATTTTCTTTCTTCGGTTAGCATCTGTTTTTTTTTATACTTCTTGAATTTTGGTTTTTCATGTTATTTTAAAATGACCTTTTTCACGTTTGAAATGTACTAACTCTATTTTTCCTCACTGCAGGTCAACTTGTGTGTGGTTGCAACATTACGGTCCCATTGAGTACATTTTTGGAGAAAGGGACATCTGTTGCACCACACGGAGGGAGGAGGGTGCGGAGCACGATACATTTTCTTTCTTCGGTTAGCATCTGTTTTTTTTTATACTTTTTGAATTTTGGTTTTTCATGTTGATTTTAAAATGACCTTTTTCATGTTTGAAATGTACTAACTCGTTTATTCCTCACTGCAGGTCAACTTGTGTGTGGTTGCAACATTACGGTCCCATTGAGTACATTTTTGGAGAAAGGGACATCTGTTGCACCACACGGAGGGAGGAGGGTGCGGAGCACGATACATTTTCTTTCTTCGGTTAGCATCTGTTTTTTTTTATACTTTTTGAATTTTGGTTTTTCATGTTGATTTTAAAATGACCTTTTTCATGTTTGAAATGTACTAACTCGTTTATTCCTCACTGCAGGTCAACTTGTGTGTGGTTGCAACATTACGGTCCCATTGAGTACATTTTTGGAGAAAGGGACATCTGTTGCACCACACGGAGGGAGGAGGGTGCGGAGCACGATACATTTTCTTTCTTCGGTTAGCATCTGTTTTTTTTATACTTTTTGAATTTTGGTTTTTCATGTTGATTTTAAAATGACCTTTTTCATGTTTGAAATGTACTAACTCGTTTATTCCTCACTGCAGGTCAACTTGTGTGTGGTTGCAACATTACGGTCCCATTGAGTACATTTTTGGAGAAAGGGACATCTGTTGCACCACACGGAGGGAGGAGGGTGCGGAGCACGATACATTTTCTTTCTTCGGTTAGCATCTGTTTTTTTTATACTCTTGGAATTTTGGTTTTTCATGTTGATTTTAAAATGACCTTTTTCACGTTTGAAATGTACTAACTCGTTTTTTCCTCACTGCAGGTCAACTTGTGTATGGTTGCAACATTACGGTCCCATTGAGTACATTTTTGGAGAAAGGGACATCTGTTGCACCACACGGAGGGAGGAGGGTGCGGAGCACGATACATTTTCTTTCTTCGGTTAGCATCTGTTTTTTTTATACTTTTTGAATTTTGGTTTTTCATGTTGATTTTAAAATGACCTTTTTCACGTTTGGAATGTACTAACTCGTTTATTCCTCACTGCAGGTCAACTTGTGTGTGGTTGCAACATTACGGTCCCATTGAGTACATTTTTGGAGAAAGGGACATCTGTTGCACCACACGGAGGGAGGAGGGTGCGGAGCACGATACATTTTCTTCCTTCGGTTAGCATCTGTTTTTTTTATACTTTTTGAATTTTGGTTTTACATGTTGATTTTAAAATGAACTTTTTCACGTTTGAAATGTACTAACTCGTTTATTCCTCACTGCAGGTCAACTTGTGTGTGGTTGCAACATTACGGTCCCATTGAGTACATTTTTGGAGAAAGGGACATCTGTTGCACCACACGGAGGGAGGAGGGTGCGGAGCACGATACATTTTCTTTCTTCGGTTAGCATCTGTTTTTTTTATACTTTTTGAATTTTGGTTTTTCATGTTGATTTTAAAATGACCTTTTTCACGTTTGAAATTTACTAACTCGTTTTTTCCTCACTGCAGGTCAACTTGTGTGTGGTTGCAACATTACGGTCCCATTGAGTACATTTTTGGAGAAAGGGACATCTGTTGCACCACACGGAGGGAGGAGGGTGCGGAGCACGATACATTTTCTTTCTTCGGTTAGCATCTTTTTTTTTTATACTTTTTGAATTTTGGTTTTTCATGTTGATTTTAAAATGACCTTTTTCATGTTTGAAATGCACTAACTCGTTTATTCCTCACTGCAGGTCAACTTGTGTGTGGTTGCAACATTACGGTCCCATTGAGTACATTTTTGGAGAAAGGGACATCTGTTGCACCACACGGAGGGAGGAGGGTGCGGAGCACGATACATTTTCTTTCTTCGGTTAGCATCTGTTTTTTTTATACTTTTTGAATTTTGGTTTTTCATGTTGATTTTAAAATGACCTTTTTCACGTTTGAAATGTACTAACTCGTTTATTCCTCACTGCAGGTCAACTTGTGTGTGGTTGCAACATTACGGTCCCATTAAGTACATTTTTGGAGAAAGGGACATCTGTTGCACCACACGGAGGGAGGAGGGTGCGGAGCACGATACGTTTTCTTTCTTCGGTTAGCATCTGTTTTTTTTATACTTTTGGAATTTTGGTTTTTCATGTTGATTTTAAAATGACCTTTTTCACGTTTGAAATGTACTAACTCGTTTATTCCTCACTGCAGGTCAACTTGTGTGTGGTTGCAACATTACGGTCCCATTGAGTACATTTTTGGAGAAAGGGACATCTGTTGCACCACACGGAGGGAGGAGGGTGCGGAGCACGATACATTTTCTTTCTTCGGTTAGCATCTGTTTTTTTTATACTTTTTGAATTTTGGTTTTTCATGTTGATTTTAAAATGACCTTTTTCACGTTTGAAATGTACTAACTCGTTTTTTCCTCACTGCAGGTCAACTTGTGTGTGGTTGCAACATTACGGTCCCATTGAGTACATTTTTGGAGAAAGGGACATCTGTTGCACCACACGGAGGGAGGAGGTTGCGGAGCACGATACATTTTCTTTCTTCGGTTAGCATCTGTTTTTTTTATACTTTTTGAATTTTGGTTTTTCATGTTGATTTTAAAATGACCTTTTTCATGTTTGAAATGCACTAACTCGTTTATTCCTCACTGCAGGTCAACTTGTGTGTGGTTGCAACATTACGGTCCCATTGAGTACATTTTTGGAGAAAGGGACATCTGTTGCACCACACGGAGGGAGGAGGGTGCGGAGCACGATACATTTTCTTTCTTCGGTTAGCATCTGTTTTTTTTATACTTTTTGAATTTTGGTTTTTCATGTTGATTTTAAAATGACCTTTTTCACGTTTAAATGTACTAACTCGTTTTTTCCTCACTGCAGGTCAACTTGTGTGTGGTTGTAACATTACGGTCCCATTGAGTACATTTTTGGAGAAAGGGACATCTGTTGCACCACACGGAGGGAGGAGGGTGCGGAGCACGATACATTTTCTATCTTCGGTTAGCATCTGTTTTTTTTATACTTTCTGAATTTTGGGTTTTCATGTTGATTTTAAAATGACCTTTTTCACGTTTGACATGTACTAACTCGTTTATTCCTCACTGCAGGTCAACTTGTGTGTGGTTGCAACATTACGGTCCCATTGAGTACATTTTTGGAGAAAGGGACATCTGTTGCACCACACGGAGGGAGGAGGGTGCGGAGCACGATACATTTTCTTTCTTCGGTTAGCATCTGTTTTTTTTATACTTTTTGAATTTTGGTTTTTCATGTTGATTTTAAAATGACCTTTTTCACGTTTGAAATGTACTAACTCGTTTTTTCCTCACTGCAGGTCAACTTGTGTGTGGTTGCAACATTACGGTCCCATTGAGTACATTTTTGGAGAAAGGGACATCTGTTGCACCACACGGAGGGAGGAGGGTGCGGAGCACGATACATTTTCTTTCTTCGGTTAGCATCTGTTTTTTTTATACTTTTTGAATTTTGGTTTTTCATGTTGATTTTAAAATGACCTTTTTCACGTTTGAAATGTACTAACTCGTTTATTCCTCACTGCAGGTCAACTTGTGTGTGGTTGCAACATTACGGTCCCATTGAGTACATTTTGGGAGAAAGGGACATCTGTTGCACCACACGGAGGGAGGAGGGTGCGGAGCACGATACATTTTCTTTCTTCGGTTAGCATCTGTTTTTTTTATACTTTTTGAATTTTGGTTTTTCATGTTGATTTTAAAATGACCTTTTTCACGTTTGAAATGTACTAACTCGTTTATTCCTCACTGCAGGTCAACTTGTGTGTGGTTGCAACATTACGGTCCCATTGAGTACATTTTTGGAGAAAGGGACATCTGTTGCACCACACGGAGGGAGGAGGGTGCGGAGCACGATACATTTTCTTTCTTCGGTTAGCATCTGTTTTTTTTTATACTTCTTGAATTTTGGTTTTTCATGTTATTTTAAAATGACCTTTTTCACGTTTGAAATGTACTAACTCTATTTTTCCTCACTGCAGGTCAACTTGTGTGTGGTTGCAACATTACGGTCCCATTGAGTACATTTTTGGAGAAAGGGACATCTGTTGCACCACACGGAGGGAGGAGGGTGCGGAGCACGATACATTTTCTTTCTTCGGTTAGCATCTGTTTTTTTTTATACTTTTTGAATTTTGGTTTTTCATGTTGATTTTAAAATGACCTTTTTCATGTTTGAAATGTACTAACTCGTTTATTCCTCACTGCAGGTCAACTTGTGTGTGGTTGCAACATTACGGTCCCATTGAGTACATTTTTGGAGAAAGGGACATCTGTTGCACCACACGGAGGGAGGAGGGTGCGGAGCACGATACATTTTCTTTCTTCGGTTAGCATCTGTTTTTTTTATACTTTTTGAATTTTGGTTTTACATGTTGATTTTAAAATGACCTTTTTCACGTTTGAAATGTACTAACTCGTTTATTCCTCACTGCAGGTCAACTTGTGTGTGGTTGCAACATTACGGTCCCATTGAGTACATTTTTGGAGAAAGGGACATCTGTTGCACCACACGGAGGGAGGAGGGTGCGGAGCACGATACATTTTCTTTCTTCGGTTAGCATCTGTTTTTTTTATACTTTTTGAATTTTGGTTTTTCATGTTGATTTTAAAATGGCCTTTTTCACGTTTCAAATGTACTAACTCGTCTATTCCTCACTGCAGGTCAACTTGTGTGTGGTTGCAACATTACGGTCCCATTGAGTACATTTTTGGAGAAAGGGACATCTGTTGCACCACACGGAGGGAGGAGGGTGCGGAGCACGATACGTTTTCTTTCTTCGGTTAGCATCTGTTTTTTTTATACTTTTTGAATTTTGGTTTTTCATGTTGATTTTAAAATGACCTTTTTCACGTTTGAAATGTACTAACTTGTTTTTTCCTCACTGCAGGTCAACTTGTGTGTGGTTGCAACATTACGGTCCCATTGAGTACATTTTTGGAGAATGGGACATCTGTTGCACCACAGGGAGGGAGGAGGGTGCGGAGCACGATACATTTTCTTTCTTCGGTTAGCATCTGTTTTTTTTATACTTTTTGAATTTTGGTTTTTCATGTTGATTTTAAAATGACCTTTTTCATGTTTGAAATGTACTAACTCGTTTATTCCTCACTGCAGGTCAACTTGTGTGTGGTTGCAACATTACGGTCCCATTGAGTACATTTTTGGAGAAAGGGACATCTGTTGCACCACACGGAGGGAGGAGGGTGCGGAGCACGATACATTTTCTTTCTTCGGTTAGCACCTGTTTTTTTTATACTCTTGGAATTTTGGTTTTTCATGTTGATTTTAAAATGACCTTTTTCACGTTTGAAATGTACTAACTCGTTTTTTCCTCACTGCAGGTCAACTTGTGTATGGTTGCAACATTACGGTCCCATTGAGTACATTTTTGGAGAAAGGGACATCTGTTGCACCACACGGAGGGAGGAGGGTGCGGAGCACGATACATTTTCTTTCTTCGGTTAGCATCTGTTTTTTTTATACTTTTTGAATTTTGGTTTTTCATGTTGATTTTAAAATGACCTTTTTCACGTTTGAAATGTACTAACTCGTTTATTCCTCACTGCAGGTCAACTTGTGTGTGGTTGCAACATTACGGTCCCATTGAGTACATTTTTGGAGAAAGGGACATCTGTTGCACCACACGGAGGGAGGAGGGTGCGGAGCACGATACATTTTCTTTCTTCGGTTAGCGTCTGTTTATTTTTATACTTTTTGAATTTTGGTTTTACATGTTGATTTTAAAATGACCTTTTTCACGTTTGAAATGTACTAACTCGTTTATTCCTCACTGCAGGTCAACTTGTGTGTGGTTGCAACATTACGGTCCCATTGAGTACATTTTTGGAGAAAGGGACATCTGTTGCACCACACGGAGGGAGGAGGGTGCGGAGCACGATACATTTTCTTTCTTCGGTTAGCATCTGTTTTTTTTATACTTTTTGAATTTTGGTTTTTCATGTTGATTTTAAAATGACCTTTTTCACGTTTGAAATGTACTAACTCGTTTTTTCCTCACTGCAGGTCAACTTGTGTGTGGTTGCAACATTACGGTCCCATTGAGTACATTTTTGGAGAAAGGGACATCTGTTGCACCACAGGGAGGGAGGAGGGTGCGGAGCACGATACATTTTCTTTCTTCGGTTAGCATCTTTTTTTTTTATACTTTTTGAATTTTGGTTTTTCATGTTGATTTTAAAATGACCTTTTTCATGTTTGAAATGCACTAACTCGTTTATTCCTCACTGCAGGTCAACTTGTGTGTGGTTGCAACATTACGGTCCCATTGAGTACATTTTTGGAGAAAGGGACATCTGTTGCACCACACGGAGGGAGGATGGTGCGGAGCACGATACATTTTCTTTCTTCGGTTAGCATCTGTTTTTTTTATACTTTTTGAATTTTGGTTTTTCATGTTGATTTTAAAATGACCTTTTTCACGTTTGAAATGTACTAACTCGTTTATTCCTCACTGCAGGTCAACTTGTGTGTGGTTGCAACATTACGGTCCCATTGAGTACATTTTTGGAGAAAGGGACATCTGTTGCACCACACGGAGGGAGGAGGGTGCGGAGCACGATACGTTTTCTTTCTTCAGTTAGCATCTGTTTTTTTTATACTTTTTGAATTTTGGTTTTTCATGTTGATTTTAAAATGACCTTTTTCACGTTTGAAATGTACTAACTCGTTTATTCCTCACTGCAGGTCAACTTGTGTGTGGTTGCAACATTACGGTCCCATTGAGTACATTTTTGGAGAAAGGGATATCTGTTGCACCACACGGAGGGAGGAGGGTGCGGAGCACGATACATTTTCTTTCTTCGGTTAGCATCTGTTTTTTTTATACTTTTTGAATTTTGGTTTTTCATGTTGATTTTAAAATGACCTTTTTCACGTTTGAAATGTACTAACTCGTTTTTTCCTCACTGCAGGTCAACTTGTGTGTGGTTGCAACATTACGGTCCCATTGAGTACATTTTTGGAGAAAGGGACATCTGTTGCACCACACGGAGGGAGGAGGGTGCGGAGCACAATACATTTTCTTTCTTCGGTTAGCATCTTTTTTTTTTTATACTTTTTGAATTTTGGTTTTTCATGTTGATTTTAAAATGACCTTTTTCATGTTTGAAATGCACTAACTCGTTTATTCCTCACTGCAGGTCAACTTGTGTGTGGTTGCAACATTACGGTCCCATTGAGTACATTTTTGGAGAAAGGGACATCTGTTGCACCACACGGAGGGAGGAGGGTGCGGAGCACGATACATTTTCTTTCTTCGGTTAGCATCTGTTTTTTTTATACTCTTGGAATTTTGGTTTTTCATGTTGATTTTAAAATGACCTTTTTCATGTTTGAAATGCACTAACTCGTTTATTCCTCACTGCAGGTCAACTTGTGTGTGGTTGCAACATTACGGTCCCATTGAGTACATTTTTGGAGAAAGGGACATCTGTTGCACCACACGGAGGGAGGAGGGTGCGGAGCACGATACATTTTCTTTCTTCGGTTAGCATCTGTTTTTTTTTATACTCTTGGAATTTTGGTTTTTCATGTTGATTTTAAAATGACCTTTTTCATGTTTGAAATGCACTAACTCGTTTATTCCTCACTGCAGGTCAACTTGTGTGTGGTTGCAACATTACGGTCCCATTGAGTACATTTTTGGAGAAAGGGACATCTGTTGCACCACACGGAGGGAGGAGGGTGCGGAGCACGATACGTTTTCTTTCTTCGGTTAGCATCTGTTTTTTTTATACTTTTTGAATTTTGGTTTTTCATGTTGATTTTAAAATGACCTTTTTCACGTTTGAAATGTACTAACTCGTTTTTTCCTCACTGCAGGTCAACTTGTGTGTGGTTGCAACATTACGGTCCCATTGAGTACATTTTTGGAGAATGGGACATCTGTTGCACCACAGGGAGGGAGGAGGGTGCGGAGCACGATACATTTTCTTTCTTCGGTTAGCATCTGTTTTTTTTATACTTTTTGAATTTTGGTTTTTCATGTTGATTTTAAAATGACCTTTTTCATGTTTGAAATGTACTAACTCGTTTATTCCTCACTGCAGGTCAACTTGTGTGTGGTTGCAACATTACGGTCCCATTGAGTACATTTTTGGAGAAAGGGACATCTGTTGCACCACACGGAGGGAGGAGGGTGCGGAGCACGATACATTTTCTTTCTTCGGTTAGCATCTGTTTTTTTTATACTCTTGGAATTTTGGTTTTTCATGTTGATTTTAAAATGACCTTTTTCACGTTTGAAATGTACTAACTCGTTTTTACCTCACTGCAGGTCAACTTGTGTATGGTTGCAACATTACGGTCCCATTGAGTACATTTTTGGAGAAAGGGACATCTGTTGCACCACACGGAGGGAGGAGGGTGCGGAGCACGATACATTTTCTTTCTTCGGTTAGCATCTGTTTTTTTTATACTTTTTGAATTTTGGTTTTTCATGTTGATTTTAAAATGACCTTTTTCACGTTTGAAATGTACTAACTCGTTTATTCCTCACTGCAGGTCAACTTGTGTGTGGTTGCAACATTACGGTCCCATTGAGTACATTTTTGGAGAAAGGGACATCGGTTGCACCACACGGAGGGAGGAGGGTGCGGAGCACGATACATTTTCTTTCTTCGGTTAGCATCTGTTTTTTTTATACTTTTTGAATTTTGGTTTTACATGTTGATTTTAAAATGACCTTTTTCACGTTTGAAATGTACTAACTCGTTTATTCCTCACTGCAGGTCAACTTGTGTGTGGTTGCAACATTACGGTCCCATTGAGTACATTTTTGGAGAAAGGGACATCTGTTGCACCACACGGAGGGAGGAGGGTGCGGAGCACGATACATTTTCTTTCTTCGGTTAGCATCTGTTTTTTTTATACTTTTTGAATTTTGGTTTTTCATGTTGATTTTAAAATGACCTTTTTCACGTTTGAAATGTACTAACTCGTTTTTTCCTCACTGCAGGTCAACTTGTGTGTGGTTGCAACATTACGGTCCCATTGAGTACATTTTTGGAGAAAGGGACATCTGTTGCACCACAGGGAGGGAGGAGGGTGCGGAGCACGATACATTTTCTTTCTTCGGTTAGCATCTTTTTTTTTTATACTTTTTGAATTTTGGTTTTTCATGTTGATTTTAAAATGACCTTTTTCATGTTTGAAATGCACTAACTCGTTTATTCCTCACTGCAGGTCAACTTGTGTGTGGTTGCAACATTACGGTCCCATTGAGTACATTTTTGGAGAAAGGGACATCTGTTGCACCACACGGAGGGAGGAGGGTGCGGAGCACGATACATTTTCTTTCTTCGGTTAGCATCTGTTTTTTTTATACTTTTTGAATTTTGGTTTTTCATGTTGATTTTAAAATGACCTTTTTCACGTTTGAAATGTACTAACTCGTTTATTCCTCACTGCAGGTCAACTTGTGTGTGGTTGCAACATTACGGTCCCATTGAGTACATTTTTGGAGAAAGGGACATCTGTTGCACCACACGGAGGGAGGAGGGTGCGGAGCACGATACATTTTCTTTCTTCGGTTAGCATCTGTTTTTTTTATACTCTTGGAATTTTGGTTTTTCATGTTGATTTTAAAATGACCTTTTTCATGTTTGAAATGTACTAACTCGTTTATTCCTCACTGCAGGTCAACTTGTGTGTGGTTGCAACATTACGGTCCCATTGAGTACATTTTTGGAGAAAGGGACATCTGTTGCACCACACGGAGGGAGGAGGGTGCGGAGCACGATACATTTTCTTTCTTCGGTTAGCATCTGTTTTTTTTATACTTTTGGAATTTTGGTTTTTCATGTTGATTTTAAAATGACCTTTTTCACGTTTGAAATGTACTAACTCGTTTATTCCTCACTGCAGGTCAACTTGTGTGTGGTTGCAACATTACGGTCCCATTGAGTACATTTTTGGAGAAAGGGACATCTGTTGCACCACACGGAGGGAGGAGGGTGCGGAGCACGATACATTTTCTTTCTTCGGTTAGCATCTGTTTTTTTTATACTTTTTGAAATTTGGTTTTTCATGTTGATTTTAAAATGACCTTTTTCACGTTTGAAATGTACTAACTCGTTTTTTCCTCACTGCAGGTCAACTTGTGTGTGGTTGTAACATTACGGTCCCATTGAGTACATTTTTGGAGAAAGGGACATCTGTTGCACCACACGGAGGGAGGAGGGTGCGGAGCACGATACATTTTCTTTCTTCGGTTAGCATCTGTTTTTTTTATACTTTTGGAATTTTGGTTTTTCATGTTGATTTTAAAATGACCTTTTTCACGTTTGAAATGTACTAACTCGTTTTTTCCTCACTGCAGGTCAACTTGTGTGTGGTTGCAACATTACGGTCCCATTGAGTACATTTTTGGAGAAAGGGACATCTGTTGCACCACAGGGAGGGAGGAGGGTGCGGAGCACGATACATTTTCTTTCTTCGGTTAGCATCTGTTTTTTTTATACTTTTTGAATTTTGGTTTTTCATGTTGATTTTAAAATGACCTTTTTCACGTTTGAAATGTACTAACTCGTTTTTTCCTCACTGCAGGTCAACTTGTGTGTGGTTGCAACATTACGGTCCCATTGAGTACATTTTTGGAGAAAGGGACATCTGTTGCACCACACGGAGGGAGGAGGGTGCGGAGCACGATACATTTTCTTTCTTCGGTTAGCATCTGTTTTTTTTATACTCTTGGAATTTTGGTTTTTCATGTTGATTTTAAAATGACCTTTTTCATGTTTGAAATGTACTAACTCGTTTATTCCTCACTGCAGGTCAACTTGTGTGTGGTTGCAACATTACGGTCCCATTGAGTACATTTTTGGAGAAAGGGACATCTGTTGCACCACACGGAGGGAGGAGGGTGCGGAGCACGATACATTTTCTTTCTTCGGTTAGCATCTGTTTTTTTTATACTTTTGGAATTTTGGTTTTTCATGTTGATTTTAAAATGACCTTTTTCACGTTTGAAATGTACTAACTCGTTTATTCCTCACTGCAGGTCAACTTGTGTGTGGTTGCAACATTACGGTCCCATTGAGTACATTTTTGGAGAAAGGGACATCTGTTGCACCACACGGAGGGAGGAGGGTGCGGAGCACGATACATTTTCTTTCTTCGGTTAGCATCTGTTTTTTTTATACTTTTTGAATTTTGGTTTTTCATGTTGATTTTAAAATGACCTTTTTCACGTTTGAAATGTACTAACTCGTTTTTTCCTCACTGCAGGTCAACTTGTGTGTGGTTGTAACATTACGGTCCCATTGAGTACATTTTTGGAGAAAGGGACATCTGTTGCACCACACGGAGGGAGGAGGGTGCGGAGCACGATACATTTTCTTTCTTCGGTTAGCATCTGTTTTTTTTATACTTTTGGAATTTTGGTTTTTCATGTTGATTTTAAAATGACCTTTTTCACGTTTGAAATGTACTAACTCGTTTTTTCCTCACTGCAGGTCAACTTGTGTGTGGTTGCAACATTACGGTCCCATTGAGTACATTTTTGGAGAAAGGGACATCTGTTGCACCACAGGGAGGGAGGAGGGTGCGGAGCACGATACATTTTCTTTCTTCGGTTAGCATCTGTTTTTTTTATACTTTTTGAATTTTGGTTTTTCATGTTGATTTTAAAATGACCTTTTTCACGTTTGAAATGTACTAACTCGTTTTTTCCTCACTGCAGGTCAACTTGTGTGTGGTTGCAACATTACGGTCCCATTGAGTACATTTTTGGAGAAAGGGACATCTGTTGCACCACACGGAGGGAGGAGGGTGCGGAGCACGATACATTTTCTTTCTTCGGTTAGCATCTGTTTTTTTTATACTCTTGGAATTTTGGTTTTTCATGTTGATTTTAAAATGACCTTTTTCATGTTTGAAATGCACTAACTCGTTTATTCCTCACTGCAGGTCAACTTGTGTGTGGTTGCAACATTACGGTCCCATTGAGTACATTTTTGGAGAAAGGGACATCTGTTGCACCACAGGGAGGGAGGAGGGTGCGGAGCACGATACATTTTCTTTCTTCGGTTAGCATCTGTTTTTTTTATACTTTTTGAATTTTGGTTTTTCATGTTGATTTTAAAATGACCTTTTTCACGTTTGAAATGTACTAACTCGTTTTTTCCTCACTGCAGGTCAACTTGTGTGTGGTTGCAACATTACGGTCCCATTGAGTACATTTTTGGAGAAAGGGACATCTGTTGCACCACAGGGAGGGAGGAGGGCGCGGAGCACGATACATTTTCTTCCTTCGGTTAGCATATGTTTTTTTTATACTTTTTGAATTTTGGTTTTTCATGTTGATTTTAAAATGACCTTTTTCACGTTTGAAATTTACTAACTCGTTTTTTCCTCACAGCAGGTCAACTTGTGTGTGGTTGCAACATTACGGTCCCATTGAGTACATTTTTGGAGAAAGGGACTTCTGTTGCACCACAGGGAGGGAGGAGGGTGCGGAGCACGATACATTTTCTTTCTTCGGTTAGCATCTGTTTTTTTTATACTTTTTGAATTTTGGTTTTTCATGTTGATTTTAAAATGACCTTTTACACGTTTGAAATTTACTAACTCGTTTTTTCCTCGCAGCAGGTCAACTTTTGTGTGGTTGCAACATTACGGTCCCATTGAGTACATTTTTGGAGAAAGGGACATCTGTTGCACCACAGGGAGGGAGGAGGGCGCGGAGCACGATACATTTTCTTCCTTCGGTTAGCATCTGTTTTTTTTATACTTTTCGAATTTTGGTTTTTCATGTTGATTTTAAAATGACCTTTTTCACGTTTGAAATTTACTAACTCGTTTTTTCCTCACAGCAGGTCAACTTGTGTGTGGTTGCAAAATTACGGTCCCATTGAGTACATTTTTGGAGAAAGGGACATCTGTTGCACCACAGGGAGGGAGGAGGGCGTGGAGCACGATACATTTTCTTTCTTCGGTTAGCATCTGTTTTATTTATACTTTTTGAATTTTGGTTTTTCATGTTGATTTTAAAATGACCTTTTTCACGTTTGAAATTTACTAACTCGTTTTTTCCTCACAGCAGGTCAACTTGTGTGTGGTTGCAACATTACGGTCCCATTGAGTACATTTTTGGAGAAAGGGACTTCTGTTGCACCACAGGGAGGGAGGAGGGTGCGGAGCACGATACATTTTCTTTCTTCGGTTAGCATCTGTTTTTTTTATACTTTTTGAATTTTGGTTTTTCATGTTGATTTTAAAATGACCTTTTACACGTTTGAAATTTACTAACTCGTTTTTTCCTCGCAGCAGGTCAACTTTTGTGTGGTTGCAACATTACGGTCCCATTGAGTACATTTTTGGAGAAAGGGACATCTGTTGCACCACAGGGAGGGAGGAGGGCGCGGAGCACGATACATTTTCTTCCTTCGGTTAGCATCTGTTTTTTTTATACTTTTCGAATTTTGGTTTTTCATGTTGATTTTAAAATGACCTTTTTCACGTTTGAAATTTACTAACTCGTTTTTTCCTCACAGCAGGTCAACTTGTGTGTGGTTGCAAAATTACGGTCCCATTGAGTACATTTTTGGAGAAAGGGACATCTGTTGCACCACAGGGAGGGAGGAGGGCGTGGAGCACGATACATTTTCTTTCTTCGGTTAGCATCTGTTTTATTTATACTTTTTGAATTTTGGTTTTTCATGTTGATTTTAAAATGACCTTTTTCACGTTTGAAATTTACTAACTCGTTTTTTCCTCACAGCAGGTCAACTTGTGTGTGGTTGCAACATTACGGTGCCATTGAGTACATTTTTGGAGAAAGGGACATCTGTTGCACCACACGGAGGGAGGAGGGTGCGGTGCACGATACATTTTCTTTCTTTGGTTAGCATCTGTTTTTTTTATACTCTTGGAATTTTGGATTTTCGTGTTGATTTTAAAATGACCTTTCTCATGTTTGAAATGCACTAACTCGTTTATTCCTCACTGCAGGTCAACTTGTGTGTGGTTGCAACATTACGGTCCCATTGAGTAAATTTTTGGAGAAAGGGACATCTGTTGCACCACACGGAGGGAGGAGGGTGCAGAGCACGATACATTTTCTTTCTTCGTTTAGCATCTGTTTTTTTTTATACTTTTTGAATTTTGGTTTTTCATGTTGTTTTTAAAATGACCTTTTTCACGTTTGAAATGTACTAACTCGTTTTTTCCTCACTGCAGGTCAACTTGTGTGTGGTTGGAACATTACGGTCCCATTGAGTACATTTTTGGAGAAAGGGACATCTGTTGCACCACAGGGAGGGAGGAGGGTGCGGAGCACGATACATTTTCTTTCTTCGGTTAGCATCTGTTTTTTTTATACTTTTTGAATTTTGGTTTTTCATGTTGATTTTAAAATTACCTTTTTCACGTTTGAAATGTACTAACTCGTTTTTTCCTCACTGCAGGTCAACTTGTGTGTGGTTGCAACATTACGGTCCCATTGAGTACATTTTTGGAGAAAGGGACATCTGTTGCACCACACGGAGGGAGGAGGGTGCGGAGCACGATACATTTTCTTTCTTCGGTTAGCATCTGTTTTTTTTATACTTTTTGAACTTTGGTTTTTCATGTTGATTTTAAAATGACCTTTTTCACGTTTGAAATGTACTAACTCGTTTATTCCTCACTGCAGGTCAACTTGTGTGTGGTTGCAATATTACGGTCCCATTGAGTACATTTTTGGAGAAAGGGACATCTGTTGCACCACACGGAGGGAGGAGGGTGCGGAGCACGATACATTTTCTTTCTTCGGTTAGCATCTGTTTTTTTTATACTTTTTGAATTTTGGTTTTTCATGTTGATTTTAAAATGACCTTTTTCACGTTTGAAATGTACTAACTCGTTTTTTCCTCACTGCAGGTCAACTTGTGTGTGGTTGCAACATTACGGTCCCATTGAGTACATTTTTGGAGAAAGGGACATCTGTTGCACCACACGGAGGGAGGAGGGTGCGGAGCACGATACATTTTCTTTCTTCGGTTAGCATCTGTTTTTTTTATACTTTTTGAATTTTGGTTTTTCATGTTGATTTTAAAATGACCTTTTTCACGTTTGAAATGTACTAACTCGTTTTTTCCTCACTGCAGGTCAACTTGTGTGTGGTTGCAACATTACGGTCCCATTGAGTACATTTTTGGAGAAAGGGACATCTGTTGCACCACACGGAGGGAGGAGGGTGCGGAGCACGATACATTTTCTTTCTTCGGTTAGCATCTGTTTTTTTTATACTCTTGGAATTTTGGTTTTTCATGTTGATTTTAAAATGACCTTTTTCATGTTTGAAATGCACTAACTCGTTTATTCCTCACTGCAGGTAAACTTGTGTGTGGTTGCAACATTACGGTCCCATTGAGTACATTTTTGGAGAAAGGGACATCTGTTGCACCACAGGGAGGGAGGAGGGTGCGGAGCACGATACATTTTCTTTCTTCGGTTAGCATCTGTTTTTTTTATACTTTTTGAATTTTGGTTTTTCATGTTGATTTTAAAATGACCTTTTTCACGTTTGAAATGTACTAACTCGTTTTTTCCTCACTGCAGGTCAACTTGTGTGTGGTTGCAACATTACGGTCCCATTGAGTACATTTTTGGAGAAAGGGACATCTGTTGCACCACAGGGAGGGAGGAGGGCGCGGAGCACGATACATTTTCTTCCTTCGGTTAGCATATGTTTTTTTTATACTTTTTGAATTTTGGTTTTTCATGTTGATTTTAAAATGACCTTTTTCACGTTTGAAATTTACTAACTCGTTTTTTCCTCACAGCAGGTCAACTTGTGTGTGGTTGCAACATTACGGTCCCATTGAGTACATTTTTGGAGAAAGGGACATCTGTTGCACCACAGGGAGGGAGGAGGGCGCGGAGCACGATACATTTTCTTCCTTCGGTTAGCATCTGTTTTTTTTATACTTTTCGAATTTTGGTTTTTCATGTTGATTTTAAAACGACCTTTTTCACGTTTGAAATTTACTAACTCGTTTTTTCCTCACAGCAGGTCAACTTGTGTGTGGTTGCAACATTACGGTCCCATTGAGTACATTTTTGGAGAAAGGGACATCTGTTGCACCACAGGGAGGGAAGAGGGCGTGGAGCACGATACATTTTCTTTCTTCGGTTAGCATCTGTTTTTTTTATACTTTTTGAATTTTGGTTTTTCATGTTGATTTTAAAATGACCTTTTTCACGTTTGAAATTTACTAACTCGTTTTTTCCTCACAGCAGGTCAACTTGTGTGTGGTTGCAACATTACGGTCCCATTGAGTACATTTTTGGAGAAAGGGACATCTGTTGCACCACACGGAGGGAGGAGGGTGCGGTGCACGATACATTTTCTTTCTTCGGTTAGCATCTGTTTTTTTTATACTCTTGGAATTTTGGATTTTCATGTTGATTTTAAAATGACCTTTTTCATGTTTGAAATGCACTAACTCGTTTATTCCTCACTGCAGGTCAACTTGTGTGTGGTTGCAACATTACGGTCCCATTGAGTAAATTTTTGGAGAAAGGGACATCTGTTGCACCACACGGAGGGAGGAGGGTGCAGAGCACGATACATTTTCTTTCTTCGTTTAGCATCTGTTTTTTTTATACTTTTTGAATTTTGGTTTTTCATGTTGATTTTAAAATGACCTTTTTCACGTTTGAAATGTACTAACTCGTTTTTTCCTCACTGCAGGTCAACTTGTGTGTGGTTGCAACATTACGGTCCCATTGAGTACATTTTTGGAGAAAGGGACATCTGTTGCACCACAGGGAGGGAGGCGGGCGCGGAGCACGATACATTTTCTTCCTTCGGTTAGCATCTGTTTTTTTTATACTTTTTGAATTTTGGTTTTTCATGTTGATTTTAAAATGACCTTTTTCACGTTTGAAATGTACTAACTCGTTTTTTCCTCACTGCAGGTCAACTTGTGTGTGGTTGCAACATTACGGTCCCATTGAGTACATTTTTGGAGAAAGGGACATCTGTTGCACCACAGGGAGGGAGGAGGGTGCGGAGCACGATACATTTTCTTTCTTCGGTTAGCATCTGTTTTTTTTATACTTTTTGAATTTTGGTTTTTCATGTTGATTTTAAAATGACCTTTTTCACGTTTGAAATGTACTAACTCGTTTTTTCCTCACTGCAGGTCAACTTGTGTGTGGTTGCAACATTACGGTCCCATTGAGTACATTTTTGGAGAAAGGGACATCTGTTGCACCACAGGGAGGGAGGAGGGCGCGGAGCACGATACATTTTCTTCCTTCGGTTAGCATCTGTTTTTTTTATACTTTTCGAATTTTGGTTTTTCATGTTGATTTTAAAATGACCTTTTACACGTTTGAAATTTACTAACTCGTTTTTTCCTCACAGCAGGGCAACTTGTGTGTGGTAGCAACATTACGGTCCCATTGAGTACATTTTTGGAGAAAGGGACATCTGTTGCACCACATGGAGGGAGGAGGGTGCGGAGCACGATACATTTTCTTTCTTCGGTTAGCATCTGTTTTTTTTATACTTTTTGAATTTTGGTTTTTCATGTTGATTTTAAAATGACCTTTTTCACCTTTCAAATTTACTAACTCGTTTTTTCCTCACAGCAGGTCAACTTGTGTGTGGTTGCAACATTACGGTCCCATTGAGTACATTTTTGGAGAAAGGGACATCTGTTGCACCACAGGGAGGGAGGAGGGCGCGGAGCACGATACATTTTCTTCCTTCGGTTAGCATCTGTTTTTTTTATACTTTTCGAATTTTGGTTTTTCATGTTGATTTTAAAATGACCTTTTTCATGTTTGAAATGTACTAACTCGTTTTTTCCTCACAGCAGGTCAACTTGTCTGTGGTTGCAACATTACGGTCCCATTGAGTACATTTTTGGAGAAAGGGACATCTGTTGCACCACAGGAAGGGAGGAGGGCGCGGAGCACGATACATTTTCTTTCTTCGGTTAGCATCTGTTTTTTTTATACTTTTTGAATTTTGGTTTTTCATGTTGATTTTAAAATGACCTTTTTCACGTTTGAAATTTACTAACTCGTTTTTTCCTCACAGCAGGTCAACTTGTGTGTGGTTGCAACATTACGGTCCCATTGAGTACATTTTTGGAGAAAGGGACATCTGTTGCACCACACGGATGGAGGACGGTGCGGAGCACGATACATTTTCTTTCTTCGGTTAGCATCTGTTTTTTTTTATACTCTTGGAATTTTGGTTTTTCATGTTGATTTTAAAATGACCTTTTTTATGTTTGAAATGCACTAACTCGTTTTTTCCTCACTGCAGGTCAACTTGTGTGTGGTTGCAACATTACGGTCCCATTGAGTACATTTTTGGAGAAAGGGACATCTGTTGCACCACAGGGAGGGAGGAGGGTGCGGAGCACGATACATTTTCTTCCTTCGGTTAGCATCTGTTTTTTTTATACTTTTCGAATTTTGGTTTTTCATGTTGATTTTAAAATGACCTTTTTCATGTTTGAAATGTACTAACTCGTTTTTTCCTCACAGCAGGTCAACTTGTGTGTGGTTGCAACATTACGGTCCCATTGAGTACATTTTTGGAGAAAGGGACATCTGTTGCACCACATGGAGGGAGGAGGGTGCGGAGCACGATACATTTTCTTTCTTCGGTTAGCATCTGTTTTATTTATACTTTTTGAATTTTGGTTTTTCATGTTGATTTTAAAATGACCTTTTTCACGTTTGAAATGTACTAACTCGTTTTTTCCTCACTGCAGGTCAACTTGTGTGTGGTTGCAACATTACGGTCCCATTGAGTACATTTTTGGAGAAAGGGACATCTGTTGCACCACAGGGAGGGAGGAGGGCGCGGAGCACGATACATTTTCTTCCTTCGGTTAGCATCTGTTTTTTTTATACTTTTCGAATTTTGGTTTTTCATGTTGATTTTAAAATGACCTTTTTCACGTTTGAAATGTACTAACTCGTTTTTTCCTCACTGCAGGTCAACTTGTGTGTGGTTGCAACATTACGGTTCCATTGAGTACATTTTTGGAGAAAGGGACATCTGTTGCACCACACGGAGGCAGGAGGGTGCGGAGCACGATACATTTTCTTTCTTCGGTTAGCATCTGTTTTTTTTTTACTTTTTGAATTTTGGTTTTTCATGTTGATTTTAAAATGACCTTTTTCACGTTTGAAATGTACTAACTCGTTTTTTCCTCAGTGCAGGTCAACTTGTGTGTGGTTGCAACATTACGGTCCCATTCAATACATTTTTGGAGAAAGGGACATCTGTTGCACCACAGGGCGGGAGGAGGGTGCAGAGCACGATACATTTTCTTTCATCGGTTAGCATCTCTTTTTTTTATACTTTTGGAATTTTGGTTTTTCATGTTGGTTTTAAAATGACCTTTTTCATGTTTTGAAATGTACTAACTCGTTTTTTCCTCACAGCAGGTCAACTTGTGTGTGGTTGCAACATTACGGTCCCATTGAGTACATTTTTGGAGAAACGGACATCTGTTGCACCACAGGGCGGGAGGAGGGTGCAGAGCACCATACATTTTCTTTCTTTGGTTAGCATCTGTTTTTTTTATACTTTTGGAATTTTGGTTTTTCAAGTTGATTTTAAAATGACCTTTTTCATGTTTGAAATGTACTAACTCGTTTTTTCCTCACAGCAGGTCAACTTGTGTGTGGTCGCAACATTACGGTCCCATTGAGTACATTTTTGGAGAAAGGGACATCTGTTGCACCACAGGGAGTGAGGAGGGTGCAGAGCATGATACATTTTCTTTCTTCGGTTAGCATCTGGTTTTTTTTATACTTTTGGAATTTTGGTTTTTCATGTTGATTTTAAAATGACCTTTTTCACGTTTGAAATGTACTAACTCCTTTTTCCCTCAGAGCAGGTCAACTTGTGTGTGGTAGCAACATTACGGTCCCATTGAGTACATTTTTGGAGAAAGGGACATCTGTTGCACCACAGGGCGGGAGGAGGGTGCAGAGCACGGTACATTTTCTTTCTTCGGTTAGCATCTGTTTTTTTTATACTTTTGGAATTTTGGTTTTTCATGTTGATTTTAAAATGACCTTTTTCATGTTTGAAATGTACTAACTCGTTTTTTCCTCACAGCAGGTCAACTTGTGAGTGGTTGCAACATTACGGTCCCATTGAGTACAATTTTGGAGAAAGGGACATCTGTTGCACAACAGGGCGGGAGGAGGGTGCAGAGCACGATACATTTTCTTTCTTCGGTTAGCATCTGTTTTTTTTATACTTTTGGAATTTTGGTTTTTCATGTTGATTTTAAAATGACCTTTTTCATGTTTGAAATGTACTAACTCATTTTTTCCTCACAGCAGGTCAACTTGAGTGTGGTTGCAACATTACGGTCCCATTGAGTACATTTTTGGAGAAAGGGACATCTGTTGCACCACAGGGAGGGAGGAGGGTGCAGAGCACGATACATTTTCTTCCTTCGGTTAGCATCTGTTTTTTTTATACATTTGGAATTTTGGTTTTTCATGTTGATTTTAAAATGACCTTTTTCATGTTTGAAATGTACTAACTCGTTTTTTCCTCACAGCAGGTCAACTTGTGCGTGGTTGGAACATTACGGTCCCATTGAGTACATTTTTGGAGAAAGGTACATCTGTTGCACCACAGGGCGGGAGGAGGGTGGAGAGCACGATACATTTTCTTTCTTCGGTTAGCATCTGTTTTTTTTATACTTTTTGAATTTTGGTTTTTCATGTTGATTTTAAAATGACGTTTTTCATGTTTGAAATGTACTAACTCTTTTTTTCCTCACTGCAGGTCAACTTGTGTGTGGTTGCAACATTATGGTCCCATTGAGTACATTTTTGGAGAAAGGGACATCTGTTGCACCACAGGGCGGTAGGAGGGTGCGGAGCACGATACATTTTCTTTCTTCGGTTAGCATCTGTTTTTTTTTATACTTTTGGAATTTTGGTTTTTCATGTAGATTTTAAAATGACCTTTTTCATGTTTGAAATGTACTAACTCGTTTTTTCCTCACTGCAGGTCAACTTGTGTGTGGTTGCAACATTACGGTCCCATTGAGTACATTTTTGGAGAAAGGGACATCTGTTGCACCACAGGGAGGGAGGAGGGTGCGGAGCACGATACGTTTTCTTTCTTCGGTTAGCATCTGTTTTTTTTATACTTTTGGAATTTTGGTTTTTCATGTTGATTTTAAAATGACCTTTTTCATGTTTGAAATGTACTAACTCGTTTTTTCCTCACTGCAGGTCAACTTGTGTGTGGTTGCAACATTACGGTCCCATTGAATACATTTTTGGATAAAGGGACATCTGTTGCACCACAGGGCGGGAGGAGGGTGCAGAGCACGATACATTTTCTTTCATCGGTTAGCATCTGTTTTTTTTATACTTTTGGAATTTTGGTTTTTCATGTTGATTTTAAAATGACCTTTTTCATGTTTGAAATGTACTAACTCGTTTTTTCCTCACAGGAGGTCAACTTGTGTGTGGTTGGAACATTACGGTCCCATTGAGTACAATTTTGGAGAAAGGTACATCTGTTACACCACAGGGCGGGAGGAGGGTGCAGAGCACGATACATTTTCTTTCTTCGGTTAGCATCTGTTTTCTTTATACTTTTGGAATTTTGGTTTTTCATGTTGATTTTAAAATGACCTTTTTCATGTTTGAAATGTACTAACTCGTTTTTTCCACACTGCAGCTGAACTTGTGTGTGGTTGCAACAATACGGTCCCATTGAGTACATTTTTGGAGAAAGGGACATCTGTTGCACCACAGGGAGGGAGGAGGGTGCGGAGCACGATACATTTTCTTTCTTCGGTTAGCATCTGTTTTTTTTATACTTTTGGAATTTTGGTTTTTCATGTTGATTTTAAACTGACCTTTTTCATGTTTGAAATGTACTAACTCGTTTTTTCCTCACTGCAGGTCAACTTGTGTGTGGTTGCAACATTACGGTCCCATTGAGTACATTTTTGGAGAAAGGGACATCTGTTGCACTACAGGGAGGGAGGAGGGTGCAGAGCACGATACAATTTCTTTCTTCGGTTAGCATCTGTTTTTTTTTATACTTTTGGAATTTTGGTTTTTTATGTTGATTTTAAAATTACCTTTTTCATGTTTGAAATGTACTAACTCGTTTTTTCCTCACTGCAGGTCAACTTGTGTGTGGTTGCAACATTACGGTCCCATTGAGTACATTTTTGGAGAAAGGGACATCCGTTGCACCACAGGGCGGGAGGAGGGTGCAGAGCACGATACATTTTCTTTCTTCGGTTAGCATCTGTTTTTTTTATACTTTTGGAATTTTGGTTTTTCATGTTGATTTTAAAATGACCTTTTTCATGTTTGAAATATACTAACTCGTTTTTTCCTCACTGCAGGTCAACTTTTGTGTGGTTGGAACATTACGGTCCCATTGAGTGCATTTTTGGAGAAAGGGACATCTGTTGCACCACAGGGAGGGAGGAGGGTGCGGAGCACGATACATTTTCTTTCTTCGGTTAGCATCTGTTTTTTTTATACTTTTGGAATTTTGGTTTTTATGTTGATTTTAAAATGACCTTTTTCATGTTTGAAATGTACTAACTCGTTTTTTCCTCACAGCAGGTCAACTTGTGTGTGGTTGGAACATTACGGTCCCATTGAGTACATTTTTGGAGAAAGGGACATCTGTTGCACCACAGGGAGGGAGGAGGGTGCAGAGCACGATACATTTTCTTTCCTCGGTTAGCATCTGTTTTTTTTATACTTTTGGAATTTTGGTTTTTCATGTTGATTTTAAAATGACCTTTTTCATGTTTGAAATGTACTAACTCGTTTTTTCCTCACTGCAGGTCAACTTGTGTGTGGTTGCAACATTATGGTCCCATTGAGTACATTTTTGGAGAAAGGGACATCTGTTGCACCACAGGGAGGGAAAAGGATGCGGAGCACTATTCATTTTCTTTCTTCGGTTAGCATCTGTTTTTTTTTATACTTTTGGAATATTGGTTTTTTATGTTGATTTTAAAATGACCTTTTTCATGTTTGAAATGTACTAACTCGTTTTTTCCTCACAGCAGGTCAACTTGTGTGTGGTTGCAACATTACGGTCCCATTGAGTACATTTTTGGAGAAAGGGACATCCGTTGCACCACAGTGAGGGAGGAGGGTGCAGTGCACGATACATTTTCTTTCTTCGGTTAGCATCTGTTTTTTTTATACTTTTGGAATTTTGGTTTTTCATGTTGATTTTAAAATGACCTTTTTCATGTTTGAAATGTACTAACTCGTTTTTTCCTCACTGCAGGTCAACTTGTGTGTGGTTGGAACATTACGGTCCCATTGAGTACATTTTTGGAGAAAGGGACATCTGTTGCACCACAGGGAGGGAGGAGGGTGCGGAGCACGATACATTTCTTTCTTCGGTTAACATCTGTTTTTTATATACTTTTGAAATTTTGGTTTTTCATGTTGATTTTAAAATGACCTTTTTCATGTTTGAAATGTACTAATTCGTTTCTTCCTCACAGCAGGTCAACTTGTGCGTGGTTGCAACATTACGGTCCCATTGAGTACATTTTTGGATAAAGGGACATCTGTTGCACCACAGAGAGGTAGGAGGGTGCGGAGCACGATACATTTTCTTACTTCGGTTAGCATCCGTTTTTTTTATACTTTTGCAATTTTGGTTTTTCATGTTGATTTTAAAATGACCTTTTTCATGTTTGAAATGTACTAACTCCTTTTTTCCTCACAGCAGGTCAACTTGTGTGTTGTTGGAACATCAGGGTCCCATTGAGTACATTTTTGGAGAAAGGGACATCTGTTGCACCACAGGCCGGGAGGAGGGTGCAGAGCACGATACATTTTCTTTCTTCGGTTAGCATCTGTTTTTTTTATACTTTTGGAATTTTGGTTTTTCATGTTGATTTTAAAACGACCTTATCCATGTGTGAAATGTACTAACTCGTTTTTTCCTCACAGCAGGTCAACTTGTGTGTGGTTGGAACATTACGGTCCCATTGAGTACATTTTTGGAGAAAGGGACATCTGTTGCACCACAGGGAGGGAGGAGGGTGCAGAGCACGATACATTTTCTTTCTTCGGTTAGCATCTGTTTTTTTTATACTTTTGGAATTTTGGTTTTTCTTGTTGATTTTAAAATGACCTTTTTCATTTTTTAAATGTACTAACTCGTTTTTTCCTCACTGCAGGTCAACTTGTGTGTGGTTACAACGTTACGGTCCCATTGAGTACATTTTTGGAGAAAGGGACATCTGTTGCACCACACGGAGGGAGGAGGGTGCAGAGCACGATACATTTTCTTTCTTCGGTTAGCATCTGTTTTCTTTATACTTTTGGAATTTTGGTTTTTCATGTTGATTTTAAAATGACCTTTTTCATGTTTGAAATGTACTAACTCGTTTTTTCCACACTGCAGCTGAACTTGTGTGTGGTTGCAACAATACGGTCCCATTGAGTACATTTTTGGAGAAAGGGACATCTGTTGCACCACAGGGAGGGAGGAGGGTGCGGAGCACGATACATTTTCTTTCTTCGGTTAGCATCTGTTTTTTTTATACTTTTGGAATTTTGGTTTTTCATGTTGATTTTAAACTGACCTTTTTCATGTTTGAAATGTACTAACTCGTTTTTTCCTCACTGCAGGTCAACTTGTGTGTGGTTGCAACATTACGGTCCCATTGAGTACATTTTTGGAGAAAGGGACATCTGTTGCACTACAGGGAGGGAGGAGGGTGCAGAGCACGATACAATTTCTTTCTTCGGTTAGCATCTGTTTTTTTTATACTTTTGGAATTTTGGTTTTTTATGTTGATTTTAAAATTACCTTTTTCATGTTTGAAATGTACTAACTCGTTTTTTCCTCACAGCAGGTCAACTTGTGTGTGGTTGCAACATTACGGTCCCATTGAGTACATTTTTGGAGAAAGGGACATCCGTTGCACCACAGGGCGGGAGGAGGGTGCAGAGCACGATACATTTTCTTTCTTCGGTTAGCATCTGTTTTTTTTATACTTTTGGAATTTTGGTTTTTCATGTTGATTTTAAAATGACCTTTTTCATGTTTGAAATATACTAACTCGTTTTTTCCTCACTGCAGGTCAACTTTTGTGTGGTTGGAACATTACGGTCCCATTGAGTGCATTTTTGGAGAAAGGGACATCTGTTGCACCACAGGGAGGGAGGAGGGTGCGGAGCACGATACATTTTCTTTCTTCGGTTAGCATCTGTTTTTTTTATACTTTTGGAATTTTGGTTTTTCATGTTGATTTTAAAATGACCTTTTTCATGTTTGAAATGTACTAACTCGTTTTTTCCTCACAGCAGGTCAACTTGTGTGTGGTTGGAACATTACGGTCCCATTGAGTACATTTTTGGAGAAAGGGACATCTGTTGCACCACAGGGAGGGAGGAGGGTGCAGAGCACGATACATTTTCTTTCCTCGGTTAGCATCTGTTTTTTTTATACTTTTGTAATTTTGGTTTTTCATGTTGATTTTAAAATGACCTTTTTCATGTTTGAAATGTACTAACTCGTTTCTTCCTCACAGCAGGTCAACTTGTGTGTGGTTGCAACATTATGGTCCCATTGAGTACATTTTTGGAGAAAGGGACATCTGTTGCACCACAGGGAGGGAAAAGGATGCGGAGCACTATTCATTTTCTTTCTTCGGTTAGCATCTGTTTTTTTTTATACTTTTGGAATATTGGTTTTTTATGTTGATTTTAAAATGACCTTTTTCATGTTTGAAATGTACTAACTCGTTTTTTCCTCACAGCAGGTCAACTTGTGTGTGGTTGCAACATTACGGTCCCATTGAGTACATTTTTGGAGAAAGGGACATCCGTTGCACCACAGTGAGGGAGGAGGGTGCAGTGCACGATACATTTTCTTTCTTCGGTTAGCATCTGTTTTTTTTATACTTTTGGAATTTTGGTTTTTCATGTTGATTTTAAAATGACCTTTTTCATGTTTGAAATGTACTAACTCATTTTTTCCTCACAGCAGGTCAACTTGAGTGTGGTTGCAACATTACGGTCCCATTGAGTACATTTTTGGAGAAAGGGACATCTGTTGCACCACAGGGAGGGAGGAGGGTGCAGAGCACGATACATTTTCTTCCTTCGGTTAGCATCTGTTTTTTTTATACATTTGGAATTTTGGTTTTTCATGTTGATTTTAAAATGACCTTTTTCATGTTTGAAATGTACTAACTCGTTTTTTCCTCACAGCAGGTCAACTTGTGCGTGGTTGGAACATTACGGTCCCATTGAGTACATTTTTGGAGAAAGGTACATCTGTTGCACCACAGGGCGGGAGGAGGGTGGAGAGCACGATACATTTTCTTTCTTCGGTTAGCATCTGTTTTTTTTATACTTTTTGAATTTTGGTTTTTCATGTTGATTTTAAAATGACGTTTTTCATGTTTGAAATGTACTAACTCTTTTTTTCCTCACTGCAGGTCAACTTGTGTGTGGTTGCAACATTATGGTCCCATTGAGTACATTTTTGGAGAAAGGGACATCTGTTGCACCACAGGGCGGTAGGAGGGTGCGGAGCACGATACATTTTCTTTCTTCGGTTAGCATCTGTTTTTTTTTTATACTTTTGGAATTTTGGTTTTTCATGTAGATTTTAAAATGACCTTTTTCATGTTTGAAATGTACTAACTCGTTTTTTCCTCACTGCAGGTCAACTTGTGTGTGGTTGCAACATTACGGTCCCATTGAGTACATTTTTGGAGAAAGGGACATCTGTTGCACCACAGGGAGGGAGGAGGGTGCGGAGCACGATACGTTTTCTTTCTTCGGTTAGCATCTGTTTTTTTTATACTTTTGGAATTTTGGTTTTTCATGTTGATTTTAAAATGACCTTTTTCATGTTTGAAATGTACTAACTCGTTTTTTCCTCACTGCAGGTCAACTTGTGTGTGGTTGCAACATTACGGTCCCATTGAATACATTTTTGGATAAAGGGACATCTGTTGCACCACAGGGCGGGAGGAGGGTGCAGAGCACGATTCATTTTCTTTCATCGGTTAGCATCTGTTTTTTTTATACTTTTGGAATTTTGGTTTTTCATGTTGATTTTAAAATGACCTTTTTCATGTTTGAAATGTACTAACTCGTTTTTTCCTCACAGGAGGTCAACTTGTGTGTGGTTGGAACATTACGGTCCCATTGAGTACAATTTTGGAGAAAGGTACATCTGTTACACCACAGGGCGGGAGGAGGGTGCAGAGCACGATACATTTTCTTTCTTCGGTTAGCATCTGTTTTCTTTATACTTTTGGAATTTTGGTTTTTCATGTTGATTTTAAAATGACCTTTTTCATGTTTGAAATGTACTAACTCGTTTTTTCCACACTGCAGCTGAACTTGTGTGTGGTTGCAACAATACGGTCCCATTGAGTACATTTTTGGAGAAAGGGACATCTGTTGCACCACAGGGAGGGAGGAGGGTGCGGAGCACGATACATTTTCTTTCTTCGGTTAGCATCTGTTTTTTGTATACTTTTGGAATTTTGGTTCTTCATGTTGATTTTAAACTGACCTTTTTCATGTTTGAAATGTACTAACTCGTTTTTTCCTCACTGCAGGTCAACTTGTGTGTGGTTGCAACATTACGGTCCCATTGAGTACATTTTTGGAGAAAGGGACATCTGTTGCACTACAGGGAGGGAGGAGGGTGCAGAGCACGATACAATTTCTTTCTTCGGTTAGCATCTGTTTTTTTTTATACTTTTGGAATTTTGGTTTTTTATGTTGATTTTAAAATTACCTTTTTCATGTTTGAAATGTACTAACTCGTTTTTTCCTCACTGCAGGTCAACTTGTGTGTGGTTGCAACATTACGGTCCCATTGAGTACATTTTTGGAGAAAGGGACATCCGTTGCACCACAGGGCGGGAGGAGGGTGCAGAGCACGATACATTTTCTTTCTTCGGTTAGCATCTGTTTTTTTTATACTTTTGGAATTTTGGTTTTTCATGTTGATTTTAAAATGACCTTTTTCATGTTTGAAATATACTAACTCGTTTTTTCCTCACTGCAGGTCAACTTTTGTGTGGTTGGAACATTACGGTCCCATTGAGTGCATTTTTGGAGAAAGGGACATCTGTTGCACCACAGGGAGGGAGGAGGGTGCGGAGCACGATACATTTTCTTTCTTCGGTTAGCATCTGTTTTTTTTATACTTTTGGAATTTTGGTTTTTCATGTTGATTTTAAAATGACCTTTTTCATGTTTGAAATGTACTAACTCGTTTTTTCCTCACAGCAGGTCAACTTGTGTGTGGTTGGAACATTACGGTCCCATTGAGTACATTTTTGGAGAAAGGGACATCTGTTGCACCACAGGGAGGGAGGAGGGTGCAGAGCACGATACATTTTCTTTCCTAGGTTAGCATCTGTTTTTTTTTATACTTTTGGAATTTTGGTTTTTCATGTTGATTTTAAAATGACCTTTTTCATGTTTGAAATGTACTAACTCGTTTTTTCCTCACTGCAGGTCAACTTGTGTGTGGTTGCAACATTATGGTCCCATTGAGTACATTTTTGGAGAAAGGGACATCTGTTGCACCACAGGGAGGGAAAAGGATGCGGAGCACTATTCATTTTCTTTCTTCGGTTAGCATCTGTTTTTTTTTATACTTTTGGAATATTGGTTTTTTATGTTGATTTTAAAATGACCTTTTTCATGTTTGAAATGTACTAACTCGTTTTTTCCTCACAGCAGGTCAACTTGTGTGTGGTTGCAACATTACGGTCCCATTGAGTACATTTTTGGAGAAAGGGACATCCGTTGCACCACAGTGAGGGATTAGGGTGCAGTGCATGATACATTTTCTTTCTTCGGTTAGCATCTGTTTTTTTTATACTTTTGGAATTTTGGTTTTTCATGTTGATTTTAAAATGACCTTTTTCATGTTTGAAATGTACTAACTCGTTTCTTCCTCACAGCAGGTCAACTTGTGTGTGGTTGCAACATTATGGTCCCATTGAGTACATTTTTGGAGAAAGGGACATCTGTTGCACCACAGGGAGGGAAAAGGATGCGGAGCACTATTCATTTTCTTTCTTCGGTTAGCATCTGTTTTTTTTTATACTTTTGGAATATTGGTTTTTTATGTTGATTTTAAAATGACCTTTTTCATGTTTGAAATGTACTAACTCGTTTTTTCCTCACAGCAGGTCAACTTGTGTGTGGTTGCAACATTACGGTCCCATTGAGTACATTTTTGGAGAAAGGGACATCCGTTGCACCACAGTGAGGGAGGAGGGTGCAGTGCACGATACATTTTCTTTCTTCGGTTAGCATCTGTTTTTTTTATACTTTTGGAATTTTGGTTTTTCATGTTGATTTTAAAATGACCTTTTTCATGTTTGAAATGTACTAACTCATTTTTTCCTCACAGCAGGTCAACTTGAGTGTGGTTGCAACATTACGGTCCCATTGAGTACATTTTTGGAGAAAGGGACATCTGTTGCACCACAGGGAGGGAGGAGGGTGCAGAGCACGATACATTTTCTTCCTTCGGTTAGCATCTGTTTTTTTTATACATTTGGAATTTTGGTTTTTCATGTTGATTTTAAAATGACCTTTTTCATGTTTGAAATGTACTAACTCGTTTTTTCCTCACAGCAGGTCAACTTGTGCGTGGTTGGAACATTACGGTCCCATTGAGTACATTTTTGGAGAAAGGTACATCTGTTGCACCACAGGGCGGGAGGAGGGTGGAGAGCACGATACATTTTCTTTCTTCGGTTAGCATCTGTTTTTTTTATACTTTTTGAATTTTGGTTTTTCATGTTGATTTTAAAATGACGTTTTTCATGTTTGAAATGTACTAACTCTTTTTTTCCTCACTGCAGGTCAACTTGTGTGTGGTTGCAACATTATGGTCCCATTGAGTACATTTTTGGAGAAAGGGACATCTGTTGCACCACAGGGCGGTAGGAGGGTGCGGAGCACGATACATTTTCTTTCTTCGGTTAGCATCTGTTTTTTTTTTATACTTTTGGAATTTTGGTTTTTCATGTAGATTTTAAAATGACCTTTTTCATGTTTGAAATGTACTAACTCGTTTTTTCCTCACTGCAGGTCAACTTGTGTGTGGTTGCAACATTACGGTCCCATTGAGTACATTTTTGGAGAAAGGGACATCTGTTGCACCACAGGGAGGGAGGAGGGTGCGGAGCACGATACGTTTTCTTTCTTCGGTTAGCATCTGTTTTTTTTATACTTTTGGAATTTTGGTTTTTCATGTTGATTTTAAAATGACCTTTTTCATGTTTGAAATGTACTAACTCGTTTTTTCCTCACTGCAGGTCAACTTGTGTGTGGTTGCAACATTACGGTCCCATTGAATACATTTTTGGATAAAGGGACATCTGTTGCACCACAGGGCGGGAGGAGGGTGCAGAGCACGATTCATTTTCTTTCATCGGTTAGCATCTGTTTTTTTTATACTTTTGGAATTTTGGTTTTTCATGTTGATTTTAAAATGACCTTTTTCATGTTTGAAATGTACTAACTCGTTTTTTCCTCACAGGAGGTCAACTTGTGTGTGGTTGGAACATTACGGTCCCATTGAGTACAATTTTGGAGAAAGGTACATCTGTTACACCACAGGGCGGGAGGAGGGTGCAGAGCACGATACATTTTCTTTCTTCGGTTAGCATCTGTTTTCTTTATACTTTTGGAATTTTGGTTTTTCATGTTGATTTTAAAATGACCTTTTTCATGTTTGAAATGTACTAACTCGTTTTTTCCACACTGCAGCTGAACTTGTGTGTGGTTGCAACAATACGGTCCCATTGAGTACATTTTTGGAGAAAGGGACATCTGTTGCACCACAGGGAGGGAGGAGGGTGCGGAGCACGATACATTTTCTTTCTTCGGTTAGCATCTGTTTTTTGTATACTTTTGGAATTTTGGTTCTTCATGTTGATTTTAAACTGACCTTTTTCATGTTTGAAATGTACTAACTCGTTTTTTCCTCACTGCAGGTCAACTTGTGTGTGGTTGCAACATTACGGTCCCATTGAGTACATTTTTGGAGAAAGGGACATCTGTTGCACTACAGGGAGGGAGGAGGGTGCAGAGCACGATACAATTTCTTTCTTCGGTTAGCATCTGTTTTTTTTTATACTTTTGGAATTTTGGTTTTTTATGTTGATTTTAAAATTACCTTTTTCATGTTTGAAATGTACTAACTCGTTTTTTCCTCACTGCAGGTCAACTTGTGTGTGGTTGCAACATTACGGTCCCATTGAGTACATTTTTGGAGAAAGGGACATCCGTTGCACCACAGGGCGGGAGGAGGGTGCAGAGCACGATACATTTTCTTTCTTCGGTTAGCATCTGTTTTTTTTATACTTTTGGAATTTTGGTTTTTCATGTTGATTTTAAAATGACCTTTTTCATGTTTGAAATATACTAACTCGTTTTTTCCTCACTGCAGGTCAACTTTTGTGTGGTTGGAACATTACGGTCCCATTGAGTGCATTTTTGGAGAAAGGGACATCTGTTGCACCACAGGGAGGGAGGAGGGTGCGGAGCACGATACATTTTCTTTCTTCGGTTAGCATCTGTTTTTTTTATACTTTTGGAATTTTGGTTTTTCATGTTGATTTTAAAATGACCTTTTTCATGTTTGAAATGTACTAACTCGTTTTTTCCTCACAGCAGGTCAACTTGTGTGTGGTTGGAACATTACGGTCCCATTGAGTACATTTTTGGAGAAAGGGACATCTGTTGCACCACAGGGAGGGAGGAGGGTGCAGAGCACGATACATTTTCTTTCCTAGGTTAGCATCTGTTTTTTTTTATACTTTTGGAATTTTGGTTTTTCATGTTGATTTTAAAATGACCTTTTTCATGTTTGAAATGTACTAACTCGTTTTTTCCTCACTGCAGGTCAACTTGTGTGTGGTTGCAACATTATGGTCCCATTGAGTACATTTTTGGAGAAAGGGACATCTGTTGCACCACAGGGAGGGAAAAGGATGCGGAGCACTATTCATTTTCTTTCTTCGGTTAGCATCTGTTTTTTTTTATACTTTTGGAATATTGGTTTTTTATGTTGATTTTAAAATGACCTTTTTCATGTTTGAAATGTACTAACTCGTTTTTTCCTCACAGCAGGTCAACTTGTGTGTGGTTGCAACATTACGGTCCCATTGAGTACATTTTTGGAGAAAGGGACATCCGTTGCACCACAGTGAGGGATTAGGGTGCAGTGCATGATACATTTTCTTTCTTCGGTTAGCATCTGTTTTTTTTATACTTTTGGAATTTTGGTTTTTCATGTTGATTTTAATATGACCTTTTTCATGTTTGAAATGTACTAACTCGTTTTTTCCTCACTGCAGGTCAACTTGTGTGTGGTTGGAACATTACGGTCCCATTGAGTACATTTTTGGAGAAAGGGACATCTGTTGCACCACAGGGAGGGAGGAGGGTGCGGAGCACGATACATTTCTTTCTTCGGTTAGCATCTGTTTTTTATATACTTTTGAAATTTTGGTTTTTCATGTTGATTTTAAAATGACCTTTTTCATGTTTGAAATGTACTAATTCGTTTCTTCCTCACAGCAGGTCAACTTGTGCGTGGCTGCAACATTACGGTCCCATTGAGTACATTTTTGGATAAAGGGACATCTGTTGCACCACAGGGAGGTAGGAGGGTGCGGAGCACGATACATTTTCTTACTTCGGTTAGCATCCGTTTTTTTTATACTTTTGGAATTTTGGTTTTTCATGTTGATTTTAAAATGACCTTTTTCATGTTTGAAATGTACTAACTCCTTTTTTCCTCACAGCAGGTCAACTTGTGTGTTGTTGGAACATCAGGGTCCCATTGAGTACATTTTTGGAGAAAGGGACATCTGTTGCACCACAGGCCGGGAGGAGGGTGCAGAGCACGATACATTTTCTTTCTTCGGTTAGCATCTGTTTTTTTTATACTTTTGGAATTTTGGTTTTTCATGTTGATTTTAAAACGACCTTATCCATGTGTGAAATGTACTAACTCGTTTTTTCCTCACAGCAGGTCAACTTGTGTGTGGTTGGAACATTACGGTCCCATTGAGTACATTTTTGGAGAAAGGGACATCTGTTGCACCACAGGGAGGGAGGAGGGTGCAGAGCACGATACATTTTCTTTCTTCGGTTAGCATCTGTTTTTTTTATACTTTTGGAATTTTGGTTTTTCTTGTTGATTTTAAAATGACCTTTTTCATTTTTTAAATGTACTAACTCGTTTTTTCCTCACTGCAGGTCAACTTGTGTGTGGTTACAACGTTACGGTCCCATTGAGTACATTTTTGGAGAAAGGGACATCTGTTGCACCACACGGAGGGAGGAGGGTGCAGAGCACGATACATTTTCTTTCTTCGGTTAGCATCTGTTTTCTTTATACTTTTGGAATTTTGGTTTTTCATGTTGATTTTAAAATGACCTTTTTCATGTTTGAAATGTACTAACTCGTTTTTTCCACACTGCAGCTGAACTTGTGTGTGGTTGCAACAATACGGTCCCATTGAGTACATTTTTGGAGAAAGGGACATCTGTTGCACCACAGGGAGGGAGGAGGGTGCGGAGCACGATACATTTTCTTTCTTCGGTTAGCATCTGTTTTTTTTATACTTTTGGAATTTTGGTTTTTCATGTTGATTTTAAACTGACCTTTTTCATGTTTGAAATGTACTAACTCGTTTTTTCCTCACTGCAGGTCAACTTGTGTGTGGTTGCAACATTACGGTCCCATTGAGTACATTTTTGGAGAAAGGGACATCTGTTGCACTACAGGGAGGGAGGAGGGTGCAGAGCACGATACAATTTCTTTCTTCGGTTAGCATCTGTTTTTTTTATACTTTTGGAATTTTGGTTTTTTATGTTGATTTTAAAATTACCTTTTTCATGTTTGAAATGTACTAACTCGTTTTTTCCTCACAGCAGGTCAACTTGTGTGTGGTTGCAACATTACGGTCCCATTGAGTACATTTTTGGAGAAAGGGACATCCGTTGCACCACAGGGCGGGAGGAGGGTGCAGAGCACGATACATTTTCTTTCTTCGGTTAGCATCTGTTTTTTTTATACTTTTGGAATTTTGGTTTTTCATGTTGATTTTAAAATGACCTTTTTCATGTTTGAAATATACTAACTCGTTTTTTCCTCACTGCAGGTCAACTTTTGTGTGGTTGGAACATTACGGTCCCATTGAGTGCATTTTTGGAGAAAGGGACATCTGTTGCACCACAGGGAGGGAGGAGGGTGCGGAGCACGATACATTTTCTTTCTTCGGTTAGCATCTGTTTTTTTTATACTTTTGGAATTTTGGTTTTTCATGTTGATTTTAAAATGACCTTTTTCATGTTTGAAATGTACTAACTCGTTTTTTCCTCACAGCAGGTCAACTTGTGTGTGGTTGGAACATTACGGTCCCATTGAGTACATTTTTGGAGAAAGGGACATCTGTTGCACCACAGGGAGGGAGGAGGGTGCAGAGCACGATACATTATCTTTCCTCGGTTAGCATCTGTTTTTTTTATACTTTTGTAATTTTGGTTTTTCATGTTGATTTTAAAATGACCTTTTTCATGTTTGAAATGTACTAACTCGTTTCTTCCTCACAGCAGGTCAACTTGTGTGTGGTTGCAACATTATGGTCCCATTGAGTACATTTTTGGAGAAAGGGACATCTGTTGCACCACAGGGAGGGAAAAGGATGCGGAGCACTATTCATTTTCTTTCTTCGGTTAGCATCTGTTTTTTTTTATACTTTTGGAATATTGGTTTTTTATGTTGATTTTAAAATGACCTTTTTCATGTTTGAAATGTACTAACTCGTTTTTTCCTCACAGCAGGTCAACTTGTGTGTGGTTGGAACATTACGGTCCCATTGAGTACATTTTTGGAGAAAGGGACATCTGTTGCACCACAGGGAGGGAGGAGGGTGCAGAGCACGATACATTTTCTTTCCTCGGTTAGCATCTGTTTTTTTTATACTTTTGTAATTTTGGTTTTTCATGTTGATTTTAAAATGACCTTTTTCATGTTTGAAATGTACTAACTCGTTTCTTCCTCACAGCAGGTCAACTTGTGTGTGGTTGCAACATTATGGTCCCATTGAGTACATTTTTGGAGAAAGGGACATCTGTTGCACCACAGGGAGGGAAAAGGATGCGGAGCACTATTCATTTTCTTTCTTCGGTTAGCATCTGTTTTTTTTTATACTTTTGGAATATTGGTTTTTTATGTTGATTTTAAAATGACCTTTTTCATGTTTGAAATGTACTAACTCGTTTTTTCCTCACAGCAGGTCAACTTGTGTGTGGTTGCAACATTACGGTCCCATTGAGTACATTTTTGGAGAAAGGGACATCCGTTGCACCACAGTGAGGGAGGAGGGTGCAGTGCACGATACATTTTCTTTCTTCGGTTAGCATCTGTTTTTTTTATACTTTTGGAATTTTGGTTTTTCATGTTGATTTTAAAATGACCTTTTTCATGTTTGAAATGTACTAACTCGTTTTTTCCTCACTGCAGGTCAACTTGTGTGTGGTTGGAACATTACGGTCCCATTGAGTACATTTTTGGAGAAAGGGACATCTGTTGCACCACAGGGAGGGAGGAGGGTGCGGAGCACGATACATTTCTTTCTTCGGTTAGCATCTGTTTTTTATATACTTTTGAAATTTTGGTTTTTCATGTTGATTTTAAAATGACCTTTTTCATGTTTGAAATGTACTAATTCGTTTCTTCCTCACAGCAGGTCAACTTGTGCGTGGTTGCAACATTACGGTCCCATGGAGTACATTTTTGGATAAAGGGACATCTGTTGCACCACAGGGAGGTAGGAGGGTGCGGAGCACGATACATTTTCTTACTTCGGTTAGCATCCGTTTTTTTTATACTTTTGGAATTTTGGTTTTTCATGTTGATTTTAAAATGACCTTTTTCATGTTTGAAGTGTACTAACTCCTTTTTTCCTCACAGCAGGTCAACTTGTGTGTGGTTGGAACATCAGGGTCCCATTGAGGACATTTTTGGAGAAAGGGACATCTGTTGCACCACAGGCCGGGAGGAGGGTGCAGAGCACGATACATTTTCTTTCTTCGGTTAGCATCTGTTTTTTTTATACTTTTGGAATTTTGGTTTTTCATGTTGATTTTAAAACGACCTTATCCATGTGTGAAATGTACTAACTCGTTTTTTCCTCACAGCAGGTCAACTTGTGTGTGGTTGGAACATTACGGTCCCATTGAGTACATTTTTGGAGAAAGGGACATCTGTTGCACCACAGGGAGGGAAGAGGGTGCAGAGCACGATACATTTTCTTTCTTCGGTTAGCATCTGTTTTTTTTATACTTTTGGAATTTTGGTTTTTCTTGTTGATTTTAAAATGACCTTTTTCATTTTTTAAATGTACTAACTCGTTTTTTCCTCACTGCAGGTCAACTTGTGTGTGGTTACAACATTACGGTCCCATTGAGTACATTTTTGGAGAAAGGGACATCTGTTGCACCACAGGGAGGGAGGAGGGTGCGGAGCACGATACATTTTCTTTCTTCGGTTAGCATCTGTTTTTTTTATACTTTTGGAAATTTGGTTTTTCATGTTGATTTTAAAATGACCTTTTTCATGTTTGAAATGTACTAACTCGTTTTTTCCTCACTGCAGGTCAACTTGTGTGTGGTTGGAACATTACGGTCCCATTGCGTACATTTTTGGAGAAAGTTACATCTGTTGCACCACAGGGAGGGAGGAGGGTGCGGAGCACGATACATCTTCTTTCTTCGGTTAGCATCTGTTTTTTTTATACTTTTGGAATTTTGGTTTTTCATGTTGATTTTAAAATGACCTTTTTCATGTTTGAAATGTACTAACTCGTTTTTTCCTCACAGCAGGTCAACTTGTGTGTGGTTGCAACATTACAGTCCCATTGAGTACATTTTTGGAGAAAGGGACATCTGTTGCACCATAGGGCGGAAGGAGGGTGCAGAGCACGATACATTTTCTTTCTTCGGTTAGCATCCGTCTTTTTTATTCTTTTGGAATTTTGGTTTTTCATGTTGATTTTAAAATGACCTTTTTCATGTTTGAAATGTACTAACTCGTTTTTTCCTCACAGCAGGTCAACTTGTGTGTGGTTGCAACATTACGGTCCCATTGAGTACATTTTTGGAGAAAGGGACATCTGTTGCACCACAGGCCGGGAGGAGGGTGCAGAGCACGATACATTTTCTTTCTTCGGTTAGCATCTGTTTTTTTTATACTTTTTGAATTTTGGTTTTTCATGTTGATTTTAAAACGACCTTATCCATGTGTGAAATGTACTAACTCGTTTTTTCCCCACAGCAGGTCAACTTGTGTGTGGTTGCAACATTACGGTCCCATTGAGTACACTTTTGGAGAAAGGGACATCTGTTGCACCACAGGGCGGGAGGAGGGTGCAGAGCACGATACAGTTTCTTTCTTCGGTTAGCATCTGTTTTTTTTATACTTTTGGAATTTTGGTTTTTCATGTTGATTTTAAAATGACCTTTTTCATGATTGAAATGTACTAACTCGTTTTTTCCTCACAGCAGGTCAACTTGTGTGTGGTTGCAACATTACGGTCCCATTGAGTACATTTTTGGAGAAAGGGACATCTGTTGCACCACAGGGCGGGAGGAGGGTGCAGAGCACGATACATTTTCTTTCTTCGGTTAGCATCTGTTTTTTTTATACTTTTGGAATTTTGGTTTTTCATGTTGATTTTAAAATGACCTTTTTCATGTTTGAAATGTACTAACTCGTTTTTTCCTCACTGCAGGTCAACTTGTGTGTGGTTGGAACATTACGGTCCCATTGAGTACGTTTTTGGAGAAAGGGACATCTGTTGCACCACAGGGCGGGAGGAGGGTGCAGAGCACGATACATTTTCTTTCTTCGGTTAGCATCTGTTTTTTTTATACTTTTGGAATTTTGGTTTTTCATGTTGATTTTAAAATGACCTTTTTCATGTTTGAAATGTACTAACTCGTTTTTTCCTCACTGCAGGTCAACTTGTGTGTGGTTGGAACATTACGGTCCCATTGAGTACATTTTTGGAGAAAGGGACATCTGTTGCACCACAGGGAGGGAGGAGGGTGCGGAGCACGATACATTTTCTTTCTTCGGTTAGCATCTGTTGTTTTTATACTTTTGGAATTTTGGTTTTTCATGTTGATTTTAAAATGACCTTTTTCATGTTTGAAATGTACTAACTCGTTTTTTCCTCACAGCAGGTCAACTTGTGTGTGGTTGCAATATTACGGTCCCATTGAGTACATTTTTGGAGAAAGGGACATCTGTTGCACCACAGGGAGGGAGGAGGGTGCGGAGCACGATACATTTTCTTTCTTCGGTTAGCACCTGTTTTTTTATACTTTTGGAATTTTGGTTTTTCATGTTGATTTTAAAATGACCTTTTTCATGTTTGAAATGTACTAACTCGTTTTTTCCTCACTGCAGGTCAACTTGTGTGTGGTTGGAACATTACGGTCCCATTGAGTACGTTTTTGGAGATAGGGACATCTGTTGCACCACAGGGAGGGAGGAGGGTGCAGAACACGATACATTTTCTTTCTTCGGTTAGCATCTGTTTTTTTTATACTTTTGGATTTTGGTTTTTCATGTTGATTTTAAAATGACCTTTCTCATGTTTGAAATGTACTAACTCGTTTTTTCCTCACTGCAGGTCAACTTGTGTGTGGTTGGAACATTACGGTCCCATTGAGTACGTTTTTGGAGAAAGGGACAATTGTTGCACCACAGGGAGGGCGGAGGGTGCAGAGCACGATACATTTTCTTTCTTCGGTTAGCATCTGTTTTTATTATACTTTTGGAATTTTGGTTTTTCATGTTGATTTTAAAATGACCTTTTTCATGTTTGAAATGTACTAACTCGTTTCTTCCTCACAGCAGGTCAACTTGTGTGTGGTTGCAGTGTTATGGTCCCATTGAGTACATTTTTGGAGAAAGGGACATCTGTTGCACCACAGGGCGGGAGGAGGGTGCAGAGCACGATACATTTTCTTTCTTCGGTTAGCATCTGTTTTTATTATACTTTTGGAATTTCGGTTTTTCATGATGATTTTAAAATGACCTTTTTCATGTTTGAAATGTACTAACTCGTTTTTTCCTCACAGCAGGTCAACTTGTGTGTGGTTGCAACATTACGGTCCCATTGAGTACATTTTTGGAGAAAGGGACATCTGTTGCACCACAGGGAGGGAGGATTGTGCAGAGCACGATACATTTTCTTTCTTCGGTTAGCATCTGTTTTTTTTATACTTTTGGAATTTTGGTTTTTCATGTTGATTTTAAAAGGACCTTTTTCATGTTTGAAATGTACTAACTCGTTTTTTCCTCACAGCAGGTCAACTTGTGTGTGGTTGCAACATTACGGTCCCATTGAGTACATTTTTGGAGAAAGGGACATCTGTTGCACCACAGGGAGGGAGGAGGGTGCAGAGCACAATACATTTTCTTTCTTCGGTTAGCATCTGTTTTTTTTATACTTTTGGAATTTTGGTTTTTCATGTTGATTTTAAAATGACCTTTTTCATGTTTGAAATGTACTAACTCGTTTTTTCCTCACAGCAGGTCAACTTGTGTGTGGTTGCAACGTTATGGTCCCATTGAGTAAATTTTTGGAGAAAGGGACATCTGTTGCACCACAGAGCGGGAGGAGGGTGCAGAGCACGATACATTTTCTTTCTTCGATTAGCATCTGTTTTTTTTATACTTTTGGAGTTTTGGTTTTTCATGTTGATTTTAAAATGACCTTTTTCATGTTTGAAATGTACTAACTCATTTTTTCCTCACAGCAGGTCAACTTGTGTGTGGTTGCAGCATTACGGTCCGATTGAGTACATTTTTGGAGAAAGGGACATCTGTTGCACCACAGGGAGGGAGGAGGGTGCGGAGCACGATACATCTTCTCTCTTCGGTTAGCATCTGTTTTTTTTATACTTTTGGAATTTTGGTTTTTCATGTTGATTTTAAAATGACCTTTTTCATGTTTGAAATGTACTAACTCGTTTTTTCCTCACAGCAGGTCAACTTGTGTGTGGTTGCAACATTACCGTCCCATTGAGTACATTTTTGGAGAAAGGGACATCTGTTGCACCACAGGGAGGGAGAAGGGTGCAGAGCACGATACATCTTCTCTCTTCGGTTAGCATCTGTTTTTTTTATACTTTTGGAATTTTGGTTTTTCATGTTGATTTTATAATGACCTTTTTCATGTTTGAAATGTACTAACTCGTTTTTTCCTCACTGCAGGTCAACTTGTGTGTGGTTGGAACATTACGGTCCCATTGAGTACATTTTTGGAGAAAGGGACATCTGTTGCACCACAGGGAGGGAGGAGGGTGCAGAGCGCGATACATCTTCTTTCTTCGGTTAGCATCTGTTTTTTTTTATACTTTTGGAATTTTGGTTTTTCATATTGATTTTAAAATGTCCTTTTTCATGTTTGAAATGTACTAACTCGTTTTCTTTTCACTGCAGGTCAACTTGTGTGTGGTTGCAACATTACGGTCCCATTGAGTGCATTTTTGGAGAAAGGGACATCTGTTGCACCACAGGGAGTTAGGAGGGTGCAGAGCACGATACATCTTCTCTCTTCGGTTAGCATCTGTTTTTTTTATACTTTTGGAATTTTGGTTTTTCATGTTGATTTTATAATGACCTTTTTCATGTTTGAAATGTACTAACTCGTTTTTTTTTCACTATAGGTCAACTTGTGTGTGGTTGCAACATTACGGTCCCATTGAGTACATTTTTGGAGAAAGGGACATCTGTTGCACCACAGGGAGGGAGGAGGGTGCAGAGCGCGATACATCTTCTTTCTTCGGTTAGCATCTGTTTTTTTTATACTTTTGGAATTTTGGTTTTTCATATTGATTTTAAAATGACCTTTTTCATGTTTGAAATGTACTAACTCGTTTTTTTTTCACTGCAGGTCAACTTATGTGTGGTTGCAACATTACGGTCCCATTGAGTGCATTTTTGGAGAAAGGGACATCTGTTGCACTACAGGGAGGGGGGAGGGTGCAGAGCACGATACATCTTCTCTCTTCGGTTAGCATCTGTTTTTTTTATACTTTTGGAATTTTGGTTTTTCATGTTGATTTTAAAATGACCTTCTTCATGTTTGAAATGTACTAACTCGTTTTTTCCTCACTGCAGGTCAACTTGTGTGTGGTTGCAACGTTACGGTCCCATTGAGTACATTTTTGGAGAAAGGAACATCTGTTGCACCACAGGGAGGGAGGAGGGTGCAGAGCACGATACATCTTCTCTCTTCGGTTAGCATCTGTTTTTTTTATACTTTTGGAATTTTGGTTTTTCATGTTGATTTTAAAATGACCTTTTTCATGTTTGAAATGTACTAACTCGTTTTTTCCTCACAGCAGGTCAACTTGTGTGTGGTTGCAACATTACGGTCCCATTGAGTACATTTTTGGAGAAAGGGACATCTGTTGCACCACAGGGACGGAGGAGGGTGCAGAGCACGATACATCTTCTCTCTTCGGTTAGCAACTGTTTTTTTTATACTTTTGGAATTTTCGTTTTTCATGTTGATTTTAAAATTACCTTTTTCATGTTTGAAATGTACTAACTCGTTTTTTTTTCACTGCAGGTCAACTTGTGTGTGGTTGCAACATTACGGTCCCATTGAGTACATTTTTGGAGAAAGGGACATCTGTTGCACCACAGGGAGGGAGGAGGGTGCGGAGCACGATACATTTTCTTTCTTCGGTTAGCAATTGTTTTTTTTATACTTTTGGAATTTTGGTTTTTCATGTTGATTTTAAAATGACCTTTTTCATGTTTGAAATGTACTAACTCGTTTTTTCCTCACTGCAGGTCAACTTGTGTGTGGTTGCAACATTACGGTCCCATTGAGTACATTTTTGGAGAAAGGGACATCTGTTGCACCACAGGGAGGGAGGAGGGTGCGGAGCACGATACATTTTCTTTCTTCGGTTAGCAATTGTTTTTTTTATACTTTTGGAATTTTGGTTGTTCATGTTGATTTTAAAATGACCTTTTTCATGTTTGAAATGTACTAACTCGTGTTATTTTTCACAGCAGGTCAACTTGTGTGTGGTTGCAACATTACGGTCCCATTGAGTACATTTTTGGAGAAAGGGACATCTGTTGCACCACAGGGAGGGAAAAAGGTGCAGAGCACGATACATTTTCTTTCTTCGGTTAGCAATTGTTTTTTTTATACTTTTGGAATTTTGGTTTTTCATGTTGATTTTAAAATGACCTTTTTCATGTTTGAAATGTACTAACTCGTTTTTTCCTCACAGCAGGTCAACTTGTGTGTGGTTGCAACATTATGGTCCCATTGAGTACATTTTTGGAGAACGGGACATCTGTTGCACCACAGGGAGGGAGGAGGGTGCGGAGCACGATACATTTTCTTTCTTCGGTTAGCATCTGTTTATTTTATACTTTTGGAATTTTGGTTTTTCATGTTGATTTTAAAATGACCTTTTTCATGTTTGAAATGTACCAACTCGTTTTTTTTTCACTGCAGGTCAATTTGTGTGTGGTTGCAACATTACGGTCCCATTGAGTACATTTTTGGAGAAAGGGGCATCTGTTGCACCACAGGGAGGGAGGTGGGTGCAGAGCACAATACATCTTCTCTCTTCGGTTAGCATCTGTTTTTTTTATACTTTTGGAATTTTGGTTTTTCATGTTGATTTTAAAATGACCTTTTTCATGTTTGAAATGTACTAACTCGTTTTTTCCTCACAGCTGGTCAACTTGTGTGTGGTTGCAACATTACGGTCCCATTGAGTTCATTTTTGAGAAAGGGACATCTGTTGCACCACAGGGAGGGAGGAGGGTGCAGAGCACGATACATCTTCTCTCTTCGGTTAGCATCTGTTTTTTTTATACTTTTGGAATTTTGGTTTTTCATGTTGATTTTAAAATGACCTTTTTCATGTTTGAAATGTACTAACTCGTTTTTTATCACTGCAGGTCAACTTGTGTGTGGTTGCAACATTACGGTCCCATTGAGTACATTTTTGGAGAAAGGGACATCTGTTGCACCACAGGGAGGGAGGAGGGTGCGGAGCATGATACATTTTCTTTCTTCGGTTAGCAATTGTTTTTTTTATACTTTTGGAATTTTGGTTTTTCATGTTGATTTTAAAATGACCTTTTTCATGTTTGAAATATACTAACTCGTTTTTTCCTCACTGCAGGTCAACTTGTGTGTGGTTGCAACGTTACGGTCCCATTGAGTACATTTTTGGAGAAAGGGACATCTGTTGCACCACAGGGAGGTAGGAGGGAGCGGAGCACGATACATTTTCTTTCTTCGGTTAGCATCTGTTTTTTTTATACTTTTGGAATTTTGGTTTTTCATGTTGATTTTAAAATGACCTTTTTCATGTTTGAAATGTACTAACTCGTTTTTTTTTTCACTGCAGGTCAACTTGTGCGTGGTTGCAACAATACGGTCCCATTGAGTACATTTTTGGAGAAAGGGACATCTGTTGCACCACAGGGAGGGAGGAGGGAGCGGAGCACGATACATTTTCTTTCTTCGGTCAGCATCTGTTTTTTTTATACTTTTGGAATTTTGGTTTTTCATGTTGATTTTAAAATGACCTTTTTCTTGTTTGAAATTTACTAACTCGTTTTATTTTTCACTGCAGGTCAACTTGTGTGTGGTTGCAACATTACGGTCCCATTGAGTACATTTTTGGAGAAAGGGACATCTGTTGCACCACAGGGAGGGAAAAGGGTGCAGAGCACGATACATCTTCTCTCTTTTGTTAGCATCTGTTTTTTTTATACTTTAGAAATTTTGGTTTTTCATGTTGATTTTAAAATGACCTTTTTCATGTTTGAAATGTACTAACTCGTTTTTTCCTCACAGCAGGTCAACTTGTGTGTGGTTGCAACATTACGGTCCCATTGAGTACATTTTTGGAGAAAGGGACATCTGTTGCACCACAGGGAGGGAGGAGGGTGCAGAGCACGATACATCTTCTCTCTTCGGTTAGCATCTGTTTTTTTTATACTTTTGGAATTTTGGTTTTTCATGTTGATTTTAAAATGACCTTTTTCATGTTTGAAATGTACTAACTCGTTTTTTCCTCACAGCAGGTCAACTTGTGTGTGGTTGCAACATTACGGTCCCATTGAGTACATTTTTGGAGAAAGGGACATCTGTTGCACCACAGGGAGGGAGGAGGGTGCAGAGCACGATACATCTTCTCTCTTCGGTTAGCATCTGTTTTTTTTATACTTTTGGAATTTTGGTTTTTCATGTTGATTTTAAAATGACCTTTTTCATGTTTGAAATGTACTAACTCGTTTTTTCCTCACAGCAGGTCAACTTGTGTGTGGTTGCAACATTATGGTCCCATTGAGTACATTTTTGGAGAAAGGGACATCTGTTGCACCACAGGGAGGGAGGAGGGTGCAGAGCACGATACATTTTCGTTCTTCGGTCAGCATCTGATTTTTTTATACTTTTGGAATTTTGGTTTTTCATGTTGATTTTAAAATGACCTTTTTCATGTTTGAAATGTATTAATCGTTTTATTTTTCACTGCAGGTCAACTTGTGTGTGGTTGCAACATTACGGTCCCATTGAGTACATTTTTGGAGAAAGGGACATCTGTTGCACCACAGGGAGGGAAAAGGGTGCAGAGCACGATACATCTTCTCTCTTTTGTTAGCATCTGTTTTTTTTATACCTTTGGAATTTTGGTTTTTCATGTTGATTTTAAAATGACCTTTTTTCATGTTTGAAATGTACTAACTCGTTTTTTCCTCACAGCAGGTCAACTTGTGTGTGGTTGCAACATTACGGTCCCATTGAGTACATTTTTGGAGAAAGGGACATCTGTTGCACCACAGGGAGGGAGGAGGGTGCAGAGCACGATACATCTTCTCTCTTCGGTTACCATGTGTTTTTTTTAAACTTTTGGGATTTTGGTTTTTCATGTTGATTTTAAAATGACCTTTTTCATGTTTGAAATGTACTAACTCGTTTTTTTCCACTGCAGGTCAACTTGTGTGTGGTTGCAACATTACGGTCCCATTGAGTACATTTTTGGAGAAAGGGACATCTGTTGCACCACAGGGAGGGAGGAGGGTGCGGAGCACGATACATTTTCTTTCTTCGGTTAGCATCTGTTTTTTTTATACTTTTGGAATTTTGGTTTTTCATGTTGATTTTAAAATGACCTTTTTCATGTTTGAAATGTACTAACTCGTTTTTTCCTCACAGCAGGTCAACTTGTGTGTGGTTGCAACATTACGGTCCCATTGAGTACATTTTTGGAGAAAGGGACATCTGTTGCACCACAGGGAGGGAGGAGGGTGCGGAGCACGATACATTTTCTTTCTTCGGTTAGCATCTGTTTTTTTTATACTTTTGGAATTTTGGTTTTTCATGTTGATTTTAAAATGACCTTTTTCTTGTTTGAAATGTACTACCTCGTTTTTTTTTCACTGCAGGTCAACTTGTGTGTGGTTGCAACATTACGGTCCCATTGAGTACATTTTTGGAGAAAGGGACATCTGTTGCACCACAGGGAGGGAAAAGGGTGCGGAGCACGATACATTTTCTTTCTTCGGTTAGCATCTGTTTTTTTTATACTTTTGGAATTTTGGTCTTTCATGTTGATTTTAAAATGACCTTTTTCATGTTTGAAATGTACTAACTCGTTTTTTTTTCACTGCAGGTCAACTTGTGTGTGGTTGCAACATTACGGTCCCATTGAGTACATTTTTGGAGAAAGGGACATCTGTTGCACCACAGGGAAGGAGGAGGGTGCAGAGCACGATACATCTTCTCTCTTCGGTTAGTATCTGTTTTTTTATACTTTTGGAATTTTGGTTTTTCATGTTGATTTTAAAATGACCTTTTTCATGTTTGAAATGTACTAACTCGTTTTTTCCTCACAGCAGGTCAACTTGTGTGTGGTTGCAACATTACGGTCCCATTGAGTACATTTTTGGAGAAAGGGACATCTGTTGCAACACAGGGAGGGAGGAGGGAGCGGAGCACGATACATTTTCTTTCTTCGGTTAGCATCTGTTTTTTTTATACTTTTGGAATTTTGGCTTTTCATGTTGATTTTAAAATGAGCTTTTTCATGTTTGAAATGTACTAACTCGTTTTTTTTCACTGCAGTTCAACTTGTGTGTGGTTGCAACATTACGGTCCCATTGAGTACATTTTTGGAGAAAGGGACATCTGTTGCACCACAGGGAGGGAGGAGGGTGCGGAGCACGATACATTTTCTTTCTTCGGTTAGCATGTGTTTTTTTTATACTTTTGGAATTTTGGTTTTTCATGTTGATTTTAAAATGACCTTTTTCATGTTTGAAATGTACTAACTCGTTTTTTCCTCACTGCAGGTCAACTTATGTGTGGTTGCAACATTACGGTCCCATTGAGTACATTTTTGGAGAAAGGGGCATCTGTTGCACCACAGGGAGGTAGGAGGGTGCGGAGCACGATACATTTTCTTTCTTCGGTTAGCATCTGTTTTTTTTATACTTTTGGAATTTTGGTTTTTCATGTTGATTTTAAAATGACCTTTTTCATGCTTGAAATGTACTAACTCGTTTTTTTTTCACTGCAGGTCAACTTGTGTGTGGTTGCAACATTTCGGTCCCATTGAGTACATTTTTGGAGAAAGGGACATCTGTTGCACCACAGGGAGGGAGGAGGGTGCAGAGCACGATACATCTTCTCTCTTCGGTTAGCATATTTTTTTTTATATACTTTTGGAATTTTGGTTTTTCATGTTGATTTTAAAATGACCTTTTTCATGTTTGAAATGTACTAACTCGTTTTTTCCTCACAGCAGGTCAACTTGTGTGTGGTTGCAACATTACGGTCCCATTGAGTACATTTTTGGAGAAAGTGACATCTGTTGCACCACAGGGAGGGAGGAGGGTGCGGAGCACGATACATTTTCTTTCTTCGGTTAGCATCTGTTTTTTTTATACTTTTGGAATTTTGGTTTTTCATGTTGATTTTAAAATGACCTTTTTCATGTTTGAAATGTACTAACTCGTTTTTCCCTCACTGCAGCTCAACTTGTGTGTGGTTGCAACATTACGGTCCCATTGAGTACATTTTTGGAGAAAGGGACATCTGTTGCACCACAGGGAGGGAGGAGGGTGCGGAGCACGATACATTTTCTTTCTTCGGTTAGCATCTGTTTTTTTTATACTTTTGGAATTTTGGTTTTTCATGTTGATTTTAAAATGACCTTTTTCATGTTTGAAATGTACTAACTCGTTTTTTCCTCACTGCAGGTCAACTTGTGTGTGGTTGCAACATTACGGTCCCATTGAGTACATTTTTGGAGAAAGGGACATCTGTTGCACCACAGAGAGGGAGGGGGGTGTGGAGCACGATACATTTTCTTTCTTCGGTTAGCATCTGTTTTTTTTATACTTTTGGAATTTTGGTCTTTCATGTTGATTTTAAAATGACCTTTTTCATGTTTTAAATGTACTAACTCGTTTTTTTTTTCACTGCAGGTCAACTTGTGTGTGGTTGCAACATTACGGTCCGATTGAGTACATTTTTGGAGAAAGGGACATCTGTTGCACCACAGGGAAGGAGGAGGGTGCAGAGCACGATACATCTTCTCTCTTCGTTTAGCATCTGTTTTTTTATACTTTTGGAATTTCTGTTTTTCATGTTGATTTTAAAATGACCTTTTTCATGTTTGAAATGTACTAACTCGTTTTTTCCTCACAGCAGGTCAACTTGTGTGTGGTTGCAACATTACGGTCCCATTGAGTACATTTTTGGAGAAAAGGACATCTGTTGCAACACAGGGAGGGAGGAGGGAGCGGAGCACGATACATTTTCTTTCTTCGGTTAGCATCTGTTTTTTTTATACTTTTGGAATTTTGGTTTTTCATGTTGATTTTAAAATGACCTTTTTCATGTTTGAAATGTACTAACTCGTTTTTTTTTCACTGCAGTTCAACTTGTGTGTGGTTGCAACATGACGGTCCCATTGAGTACATTTTAGGAGAACGGGACATCTGTTGCACCACAGGGAGGGAGGAGGGTGCGGAGCACGATACATTTTCTTTCTTCGGTTAGCATCTGTTTTTTTTATACTCTTGGAATTTTGGTTTTTCATGTTGATTTTAAAATGACCTTTTTCATGTTTGAAATGTACTAACTCGTTTTTTTTTCACTGCAGTTCAACTTCTGTGTGGTTGCAACATTACGGTCCCATTGAGTACATTTTTGGAGAAAGGGACATCTGTTGCACCACAGGGAGGGAGGAGGGTGCAGAGCACGATACATCTTCTCTCTTCGGTTACCATCTGTTTTTTTTAAACTTTTGGAATTTTGGTTTTTCATGTTGATTTTAAAATGACCTTTTTCATGTTTGAAATGTACTAACTCGTTTTTTTCCACTGCAGGTCAACTTGTGTGTGGTTGCAACATTACGGTCCCATTGAGTACATTTTTGGAGAAAGGGACATCTGTTGCACCACAGGGAGGGAGGAGGGTGCGGAGCACGATACATTTTCTTTCTTCGGTTAGCATCTGTTTTTTTTATACTTTTGGAATTTTGGTTTTTCATGTTGATTTTAAAATGACCTTTTTCATGTTTGAAATGTACTAACTCGTTTTTTCCTCACAGCAGGTCAACTTGTGTGTGGTTGCAACATTACGGTCCCATTGAGTACATTTTTGGAGAAAGGGACATCTGTTGCACCACAGGGAGGGAGGAGGGTGCGGAGCACGATACATTTTCTTTCTTCGGTTAGCATCTGTTTTTTTTATACTTTTGGAATTTTGGTTTTTCATGTTGATTTTAAAATGACCTTTTTCTTGTTTGAAATGTACTACCTCGTTTTTTTTTCACTGCAGGTCAACTTGTGTGTGGTTGCAACATTACGGTCCCATTGAGTACATTTTTGGAGAAAGGGACATCTGTTGCACCACAGGGAGGGAGGAGGGTGCGGAGCACGATACATTTTCTTTCTTCGGTTAGTATCTGTTTTTTTATACTTTTGGAATTTTGGTTTTTCATGTTGATTTTAAAATGACCTTTTTCATGTTTGAAATGTACTAACTCGTTTTTTCCTCACAGCAGGTCAACTTGTGTGTGGTTGCAACATTACGGTCCCATTGAGTACATTTTTGGAGAAAGGGACATCTGTTGCAACACAGGGAGGGAGGAGGGAGCGGAGCACGATACATTTTCTTTCTTCGGTTAGCATCGGTTTTTTTATACTTTTGGAATTTTGGCTTTTCATGTTGATTTTAAAATGAGCTTTTTCATGTTTGAAATGTACTAACTCGTTTTTTTTCACTGCAGTTCAACTTGTGTGTGGTTGCAACATTACGGTCCCATTGAGTACATTTTTGGAGAAAGGGACATCTGTTGCACCACAGGGAGGGAGGAGGGTGCGGAGCACGATACATTTTCTTTCTTCGGTTAGCATCTGTTTTTTTTATACTTTTGGAATTTTGGTTTTTCATGTTGATTTTAAAATGACCTTTTTCATGTTTGAAATGTACTAACTCGTTTTTTCCTCACTGCAGGTCAACTTATGTGTGGTTGCAACATTACGGTCCCATTGAGTACATTTTTGGAGAAAGGGGCATCTGTTGCACCACAGGGAGGTAGGAGGGTGCGGAGCACGATACATTTTCTTTCTTCGGTTAGCATCTGTTTTTTTTATACTTTTGGAATTTTGTTTTTCATGTTGATTTTAAAATGACCTTTTTCATGCTTGAAATGTACTAACTCGTTTTTTTTTCACTGCAGGTCAACTTGTGTGTGGTTGCAACATATCGGTCCCATTGAGTACATTTTTGGAGAAAGGGACATCTGTTGCACCACAGGGAGGGAGGAGGGTGCAGAGCACGATACATCTTCTCTCTTCGGTTAGCATATTTTTTTTTATATACTTTTGGAATTTTGGTTTTTCATGTTGATTTTAAAATGACCTTTTTCATGTTTGAAATGTACTAACTCGTTTTTTCCTCACAGCAGGTCAACTTGTGTGTGGTTGCAACATTACGGTCCCATTGAGTACATTTTTGGAGAAAGTGACATCTGTTGCACCACAGGGAGGGAGGAGGGTGCGGAGCACGATACATTTTCTTTCTTCGGTTAGCATCTGTTTTTTTTATACTTTTGGAATTTTGGTCTTTCATGTTGATTTTAAAATGACCTTTTTCATGTTTGAAATGTACTAACTCGTTTTTTTTTTACTGCAGGTCAACTTGTGTGTGGTTGCAACATTACGGTCCCATTTAGTACATTTTTGGAGAAAGGGACATCTGTTGCACCACAGGGAAGGAGGAGGGTGCAGAGCACGATACATCTTCTCTCTTCGGTTAGTATCTGTTTTTTTATACTTTTGGAATTTTGGTTTTTCATGTTGATTTTAAAATGACCTTTTTCATGTTTGAAATGTACTAACTCGTTTTTTCCTCACAGCAGGTCAACTTGTGTGTGGTTGCAACATTACGGTCCCATTGAGTACATTTTTGGAGAAAGGGACATCTGTTGCAACACAGGGAGGGAGGAGGGAGCGGAGCACGATACATTTTCTTTCTTCGGTTAGCATCTGTTTTTTTTATACTTTTGGAATTTTGGCTTTTCATGTTGATTTTAAAATGAGCTTTTTCATGTTTGAAATGTACTAACTCGTTTTTTTTCACTGCAGTTCAACTTGTGTGTGGTTGCAACATTACGGTCCCATTGAGTACATTTTTGGAGAAAGGGACATCTGTTGCACCACAGGGAGGGAGGAGGGTGCGGAGCACGATACATTTTCTTTCTTCGGTTAGCATCTGTTTTTTTTATACTTTTGGAATTTTGGTTTTTCATGTTGATTTTAAAATGACCTTTTTCATGTTTGAAATGTACTAACTCGTTTTTTCCTCACTGCAGGTCAACTTATGTGTGGTTGCAACATTACGGTCCCATTGAGTACATTTTTGGAGAAAGGGGCATCTGTTGCACCACGGGGAGGTAGGAGGGTGCGGAGCACGATACATTTTCTTTCTTCGGTTAGCATCTGTTTTTTTTATACTTTTGGAATTTTGGTTTTTCATGTTGATTTTAAAATGACCTTTTTCATGCTTGAAATGTACTAACTCGTTTTTTTTTCACTGCAGGTCAACTTGTGTGTGGTTGCAATATTTCGGTCCCATTGAGTACATTTTTGGAGAAAGGGACATCTGTTGCACCACAGGGAGGGAGGAGGGTGCAGAGCACGATACATCTTCTCTCTCGGTTAGCATATTTTTTTTTATATACTTTTGGAATTTTGGTTTTTCATGTTGATTTTAAAATGACCTTTTTCATGTTTGAAATGTACTAACTCGTTTTTTCCTCACAGCAGGTCAACTTGTGTGTGGTTGCAACATTACGGTCCCATTGAGTACATTTTTGGAGAAAGTGACATCTGTTGCACCACAGGGAGGGAGGAGGGTGCGGAGCACGATACATTTTCTTTCTTCGGTTAGCATCTGTTTTTTTTATACTTTTGGAATTTTGGTTTTTCATGTTGATTTTAAAATGACCTTTTTCATGTTTGAAATGTACTAACTCGTTTTTTCCTCACTGCAGGTCAACTTGTGTGTGGTTGCAACATTACGGTCCCATTGAGTACATTTTTGGAGAAAGGGACATCTGTTGCACCACAGGGAGGGAGGAGGGTGCGGAGCACGATACATTTTCTTTCTTCGGTTAGCATCTGTTTTTTTTATACTCTTGGAATTTTGGTTTTTCATGTTGATTTTAAAATGACCTTTTTCACGTTTGAAATGTACTAACTCGTTTTTTCCTCACTGGAGGTCAACTTGTGTGTGGTTGCAACATTACGGTCCCATTGAGTACATTTTTGGAGAAAGGGGCATCTGTTGCACCACAGGGAGGGAGGAGGGTGCGGAGCACGATACATTGTCTTTCTTCGGTTAGCATCTGTTTTTTTTATACTTTTGGAATTTTGGTTTTTCATGTTGATTTTAAAATGACCTTTTTCATGCTTGAAATGTACTAACTCGTTTTTTTTCACTGCAGGTCAACTTGTGTGTGGTTGCAACATTACTGTCCCATTGAGTACATTTTTGGAGAAAGGGACATCTGTTGCACCTCAGGGAGGGAGGAGGGTGCAGAGCACGATACATCTTCTCTCTTCGGTTAGCATCTGTTTTTTTATACTTTTGGAATTTTGGTTTTTCATGTTGATTTTAAAATGACCTTTTTCATGTTTGAAATGTACTAACTCGTTTTTTCCTCACAGCAAGTCAACTTGTGTGTGGTTGCAACATTACGGTCCCATTGAGTACATTTTTGGAGAAAGGGACATCTGTTGCACCATAGGGAGGGAGGAGGGTGCGGAGCACGATACATTTTCTTTCTTCGGTTAGCATCTGTTTTTTTTATACTTTTGGAATTTTGGTTTTTCATGTTGATTTTAAAATGACCTTTTTCATGTTTGAAATGTACTAACTCGTTTTTTCCTCACTGCAGGTCAACTTGTGTGTGGTTGCAACATTACGGTCCCATTGAGTACATTTTTGGAGAAAGGGACATCGGTTGCACCACAGGGAGGGAGGAGGGTGCGGAGCACGATACATCTTCTCTCTTCGGTTAGCATCTGTTTTTTTTATACTTTTGGAATTTTGGTTTTTCATGTTGATTTTAAAATGACCTTTTTCATGTTTGAAATGTACTAACTCGTTTTTTCCTCACAGCAGGTCAACTTGTGTGTGGTTGCAACATTACGGTCCCATTGAGTACATTTTTGGAGAAAGGGACATCTGTTGCACCACAGGGAGGGAGGAAGGTGCAGAGCACGATACATTTTCTCTCTTCGGTTAGCATGTGTTTTTTTATTCTTTTGGAATTTTGGTTTTTCATGTTGATTTTAAAATGACCTTTTTCATGTTTGAAATGTACTAACTCGTTTTTTCCTCACAGCAGGTCAACTTGTGTGTGGTTGCAACATTACGGTCCCATTGAGTACATTTTTGGAGAAAGGGACATCTGTTGCACGTCAGGGAGGGAGGAGGGTGCGGAGCACGATACATTTTCTTTCTTCGGTTAGCATCTGTTTTTTTTATACTTTTGGAATTTTGGTTTTTCATGTTGATTTTAAAATGACCTTTTTCATGTTTGAAATGTACTAACTCGTTTTTTCCTCACTGCAGGTCAACTTGTGTGTGGTTGCAACATTACGGTCCCATTGAGTACATTTTTGGAGAAAGGGACATCTGTTGCACCACAGGGAGGGAGGAGGGTGCGGAGCACGATACATCTTCTCTCTTCGGTTAGCATCTGTTTTTTTTATACTTTTGGAATTTTGGTTTTTCATGTTGATTTTAAAATGACCTTTTTCATGTTTGAAATGTACTAACTCGTTTTTTTTTTCACAGCAGGTCAACTTGTGTGTGGTTGCAACATTACGGTCCCATTGAGTACATTTTTGGAGAAAGGGACATCTGTTGCACCACAGGGAGGGAGGAGGGTGCAGAGCACGATACATCTTCTCTCTTCGGTTAGCATCTGTTTTTTTATACTTTTGGAATTTTGGTTTTTCATGTTGATTTTAAAATGACCTTTTTCATGTTTGAAATGTACTAACTCGTTTTTTCCTCACAGCAGGTCAACTTGTGTGTGGTTGCAACATTACGGTCCCATTGAGTACATTTTTGGAGAAAGGGACATCTGTTGCACCACAGGGAGGGAGGAGGGTGCGGAGCACGATACATCTTCTCTCTTCGGTTAGCATCTGTTGTTTTTATACTTTTGGAATTTTGGTTTTTCATGTTGATTTTAAAATGACCTTTTTCATGTTTGAAATGTACTAACTCGTTTTTTTTTTTCACTGCAGGTCAACTTGTGTGTGGTTGCAACATTACGGTCCCATTGAGTACATTTTTGGAGAAAGGGACATCTGTTGCACCACAGGGAGGGAGGAGGGTGCAGAGCACGATACATCTTCTCTCTTCGGTTAGCATCTGTTTTTTTATACTTTTAGAATTTTGGTTTTTCATGTTGATTTTAAAATGACCTTTTTCATGTTTGAAATGTACCAACTCGTTTTTTTTTTTTCACTGCAGGTCAACTTGTGTGTGGTTGCAACATTACGGTCCCATTGAGTACATTTTTGGAGAAAGGGACATCTGTTGCACCACAGGGAGGGAGGAGGGTGCGGAGCACGATACATTTTCTTTCTACGGTTAGCATCTGTTTTTTTTATACTTTTGGAATTTTGGTTTTACATGTTGATTTTAAAATGACCTTTTTCATGTTTGAAATGTACCAACTCGTTTTTTTTTTTCACTGCAGGTCAACTTGTGTGTGGTTGCAACATTACGGTCCCATTGAGTACATTTTTGAAGAAAGGGACATCTGTTGCACCACAGGGAGGGAGGAGGGTGCAGAGCACGATAAATCTTCTCTCTTCGGTTAGCATCTGCTTTTTATACTTTTGGAATTTTGGTTTTTCATGTTGATTTTAAAATGACCTTTTTCATGTTTGAATTGTACTAACTCGTTTTTTCCTCACAGCAGGTCAACTTGTGTGTGGTTGCAACATTACGGTCCCATTGAGTACATTTTTGGAGAAAGGGACATCTGTTGCACCACAGGGAGGGAGGAGGGTGCAGAGCACGATACATTTTCTTTCTTCGGTTAGCATCTGTTTTTTTTATACTTTTGGAATTTTGGTTTTTCATGTTGATTTTAAAATGACCTTTTTCATGTTTGAAATGTACTAACTCGCTTTGTCCACACAGCGGGTCAACTTGTGTGTGGTTGCAACATTACGGTCCCATTGAGTACATTTTTGGAGAAAGGGACATCTGTTGCACCACAGGGAGGGAGGAGGGTGCGGAGCACGATACATCTTCTCTCTTCGGTTAGCATCTGTTTTTTTTATACTTTTGGAAATTTGGTTTTTCATGTTGATTTTAAAATGACCTTTTTCATGTTTGAAATGTACTAACTCGTTTTTTTTCACTGCAGGTCAACTTGTGTGTGGTTGCAACATTACGGTCCCATTGAGTACATTTTTGGAGAAAGGGACATCTGTTGCACCACAGGGAGGGAGGAGGGTGCGGAGCACGATACATTTTCTTTCTTCGGTTAGCATCTGTTTTTTTTATACTTTTGGAATTTTGGTTTTTCATGTTGATTTTAAAATGACCGTTTTCATGTTTGAAATGTACTAACTCGTTTTTTCCTCACTGCAGGTCAACTTGTGTGTGGTTGCAACATTACGGTCCCATTGAGTACATTTTTGGAGAAAGGGACATCTGTTGCACCACAGGGAGGGAGGAGGGTGCGGAGCACGATACATCTTCTCTCTTCGGTTAGCATTTGTTTTTTTTATACTTTTGGAATTTTGGTTTTTCATGTTGATTTTAAAATGACCTTTTTCATGTTTGAAATGTACTAACTCGTTTTTTTTTCACTGCAGGTCAACTTGTGTGTGGTTGCAACATTACGGTCCCATTGAGTACATTTTTGGAGAAAGGGACATCTGTTGCACCACAGGGAGGGAGGAGGGTGCGGAGCATGATACATTTACTTTCTTCGGTTAGCATCTGTTTTTTTTATACTTTTGGAATTTTGGTTTTTCATGTTGATTTTAAAATGACCTTTTTCATGTTTGAAATGTACTAACTCGTTTTTTCCTCACTGCAGGTCAACTTGTGTGTGGTTGCAACATTACGGTCCCATTGAGTACATTTTTGGAGAAAGGGACATCTGTTGCACCACAGGGAGGGAGGAGGGTGCGGAGCACGATACATTTTCTTTCTTCGGTTAGCATCTGTTTTTTTATACTTTTGGAATTTTGGTTTTCATGTTGATTTTAAAATGACCTTTTTCATGTTTGAAATGTACTAACTCGTTTTTTTTTCACTGCAGGTCAACTTGTGTGTGGTTGCAACATTACGGTCCCATTGAGTACATTTTTGGAGAAAGGGACATCTGTTGCACCACAGGGAAAGAGGAGGGTGCAGAGCACGATACATCCTCTCTCTTCGGTTAGAATCTGTTTTTTTATACTTTTGGAATTTTGGTTTTTCATGTTGATTTTAAAATGACCTTTTCCATGTTTGAAATGTACTAACTTGTTTTTTCCTCACAGCAGGTCAACTTGTGTGTGGTTGCACCATTACGGTCCCATAGAGTACATTTTTGGAGAAAGGGACATCTGTTGCACCACAGGGATGGAGGAGAGTGCGGAGCACGATACATTTTCTTTCTTCGGTTAGCGTCTGTTTTTTTTATACTTTTGGAATTTTGGTTTTTCATGTTGATTTTAAAATGACCTTTTTCATGTTTGAATTGTACTAACTCGTTTTTTCCTCACAGCAGGTCAACTTGTGTGTGGTTGCAACATTACGGTCCCATTGAGTACATTTTTGGAGAAAGGGACATCTGTTGCACCACAGGGAGGGAGGAGGGTGCGGAGCACGATACATTTTCTTTCTTCAGTTAGCATCTGTTTTTTTTATGCTTTTGGAATTTTGGTTTTTCATGTTGATTTTAAAATGACCTTTTTCATGTTTGAAATGTACTAACTGGTTTTTTCCTCACAGCAGATCAACTTGTGTGTGGTTGCAACATTATGGTCCCATTGAGTACATTTTTGGAGAAAGGGACATCTTGTGCTCCACAGGGAGGGAGGAGGGTGTGGAGCACGATACATTTTCTTTCTTCGGTTAGCGTCTGTTTTTTTTATACTTTTGGAATTTTGGTTTTTCATGTTGATTTTAAAATGACCTTTTTCATGTTTGAATTGTACTAACTCGTTTTTTCCTCACAGCAGGTCAACTTGTGTGTGGTTGCAACATTACGGTCCCATTGAGTACATTTTTGGAGAAAGGGACATCTGTTGCACCACAGGGAGGGAGGAGGGTGCGGAGCACGATACATTTTCTTTCTTCGGTTAGCATCTGTTTTTTTTATACTTTTGGAATTTTGGTTTTTCATGTTGATTTTAAAATGACCTTTTTCATGTTTGAAATGTACTAACTCGCTTTTTCCACACAGCGGGTCAACTTGTGTGTGGTTGCAACATTACGGTCCCATTGAGTACATTTTTGGAGAAAGGGACATCTGTTGCACCACAGGGAGGGAGGAGGGTGCGGAGCACAATACATCTTCTCTCTTCGGTTAGCATCTGTTTTTTTTATACTTTTGGAAATTTGGTTTTTCATGTTGATTTTAAAATGACCTTTTTCATGTTTGAAATGTACTAACTCGTTTTTTTTTTCACTGCAGGTCAACTTGTGTGTGGTTGCAACATTACGGTCCCATTGAGTACATTTTTGGAGAAAGGGACATCTGTTGCACCACAGGGAGGGAGGAGGGTGCGGAGCACGATACATTTTCTTTCTTCAGTTAGCATCTGTATTTTTTATACTTTTGGAATTTTGGTTTTTCATGTTGATTTTAAAATGACCTTTTTCATGTTTGAAATGTACTAACTCGTTTTTTCCTCACTGCAGGTCAACTTGTGTGTGGTTGCAACATTACGGTCCCATTGAGTACATTTTTGGAGAAAGGGACATCTGTTGCACCACAGGGAGGGAGGAGGGTGCGGAGCACGATACATTTTCTTTCTTCGGTTAGCATCTGTTTTTTTTATACTTTTGGAATTTTGGTTTTTCATGTTGATTTTAGAATGAACTTTTTCATGTTTGAAATGTACTAACTCGTTTTTTTTTTCACTGCAGGTCAACCTGTGTGTGGTTGCAACATTACGGTCCCATTGAGTACATTTTTGGAGAAAGGGTCATCTGTTGCACCACAGGGAAAGAGGAGGGTGCAGAGCACGATACATCCTCTCTCTTCGGTTAGAATCTGTTTTTTTATACTTTTGGAATTTTGGTTTATCATGTTGATTTTAAAATGACCTTTTTCATGTTTTAAATGTACTAACTCGTTTTTTTTTCACTGCAGGTCAACTTGTGTGTGGTTGCAACATTACGGTCCCATTGAGTACATTTTTGGAGAAAGGGACATCTGTTGCACCACAGGGAGAGAGGTGGCTGCAGAGCACGATACATTTTCTTTCTTCGGTTAGCATCTGTTTTTTTTATACTTTTGGAATTTTGGTTTTTCATGTTGATTTTAAAATGACCTTTTTATGTTTGAAATGTACTAACTCGTTTTTTCCTCACTGCAGGTCAACTTGTGTGTGGTTGCAACATTACGGTCCCATTGAGTACATTTTTGGAGAAAGGGACATCTGTTGCACCACAGGGAGGGAGGAGGGTGCGGAGCACGATACATCTTCACTCTTCGGTTAGCATTTGTTTTTGTTATACTTTTGGAACTTTGGTTTTTCATGTTGATTTTAAAATGACCTTTTTCATGTTTGAAATGTACTAACTCGTTTTTTTTTCACTGCAGGTCAACTTGTGTGTGGTTGCAACATTACGGTCCCATTGAGTACATTTTTGGAGAAAGGGACATCTGTTGCACCACAGGGAGGGAGGAGGGTGCGGAGCATGATACATTTACTTTCTTCGGTTAGCATCTGTTTTTTTTATACTTTTGGAATTTTGGTTTTTCATGTTGATTTTAAAATGACCTTTTTCATGTTTGAAATGTACTAACTCGTTTTTTCCTCACTGCAGGTCAACTTGTGTGTGGTTGCAACATTACGGTCCCATTGAGTACATTTTTGGAGAAAGGGACATCTGTTGCACCACAGGGAGGGAGGAGGGTGCGGAGCACGATACATTTTCTTTCTTCGGTTAGCATCTGTTTTTTTTATACTTTTGGAATTTTGGTTTTTCATGTTGATTTTAAAATGACCTTTTTCATGTTTGAAACGTACTAACTCGTTTTTTTTTCACTGCAGGTCAACTTGTGTGTGGTTGCAACATTACGGTCCCATTGAGTACATTTTTGGAGAAAGGGACATCTGTTGCACCACAGGGAGGGAGGAGGGTGCAGAGCACGATACATCCTCTCTCTTCGGTTAGAATCTGTTTTTTTATACTTTTGGAATTTTGGTTTTTCATGTTGATTTTAAAATGACCTTTTTCATGTTTGAAATGTACTAACTCGTTTTTTCCTCACAGCAGGTCAACTTGTGTGTGGTTGCACCATTACGGTCCCATTGAGTACATTTTTGGAGAAAGGGACATCTGTTGCACCACAGGTAGGGAGGAGAGTGCGGAGCATGATTCATTTTCTTTCTTCGGTTAGCGTCTGTTTTTTTTATACTTTTGGAATTTTGGTTTTTCATGTTGATTTTAAAATGACCTTTTTCATGTTTGAATTGTACTAACTCGTTTTTTCCTCACAGCAGGTCAACTTGTGTGTGGTTGCAACATTACGGTCCCATTGAGTACATTTTTGGAGAAAGGGACATCTGTTGCACCACAGGGAGGGAGGAGGGTGCGGAGCACGATACATTTTCTTTCTTCAGTTAGCATCTGTTTTATTTATGCTTTTGGAATTTTGGTTTTTCATGTTGATTTTAAAATTACCTTTTTCATGTTTGAAATGTACTAACAGGTTTTTTCCTCACAGCAGATCAACTTGTGTGTGGTTGCAACATTACGCTCCCATTGAGTACATTTTTGGAGAAAGGGACATCTGTTGCACCACAGGGAGGGAGGAGGGTGTGGAGCACGATACATTTTCTTTTTTCGGTTAGCATATGTTTTTTTTATACTTTTGGAATTTTCGTTTTTCATGTTGATTTTAAAATGACCTTTTTCATGTTCGAAATGTACTAACTCGTTTTTTCCTCACTGCAGGTCAACTTGTGTGTGGTTGCAACATTACGGTCCCATTGAGTACATTTTTGGAGAAAGGGACATCTGTTGCACCACAGGGAGGGAGGAGGGTGCGGAGCACGATACATCTTCTCTCTTCGGTTAGCATCTGTTTTTTTTATACTTTTGCAATTTTGGTTTTTCATGTTGATTTTAAAATGACCTTTTTCATGTTTGAAATGTACTAACTCGTTTTTTTTTCACTGCAGGTCAACTTGTGTGTTGTTGCAACATTACGGTCCCATTGAGTACATTTTTGGAGAAAGGGACATCTGTTGCACCACAGGGAGAGAGGAGGCTGCAGAGCACGATACATTTTCTTTCTTCGGTTAGCATCTGTTTTTTTTATACTTTTGGAATTTTGGTTTTTCATGTTGATTTTAAAATGACCTCTTTCGTGTTTGAAATGTACTAACTTGTTTTTTCCTCACTGCAGGTCAACTTGTGTGTGGTTGCAACATTACGGTCCCATTGAGTACATTTTTGGAGATAGGGACATCTGTTGCACCACAGGGAGGGAGGAGGGTGCGGAGCACGATACATCTTCTCTCTTCGGTTAGCATTTGTTTTTTTTATACTTTTGGAATTTTGGTTTTTCATGTTGATTTTAAAATGACCTTATTCATGTTTGAAATGTACTAACTCGTTTTTTTTTCACTGCAGGTCAACTTGTGTGTGGTTGCAACATTACGGTCCCATTGAGTACATTTTTGGAGAAAGGGACATCTGTTGCACCACAGGGAGAGAGGAGGCTGCAGAGCACGATACATTTTCTTTCTTCGGTTAGCATCTGTTTTTTTTATACTTTTGGAATTTTGGTTTTTCATAATGATTTTAAAATGACCTCTTTCGTGTTTGAAATGTACTAACTTGTTTTTTCCTCACTGCAGGTCAACTTGTGTGTGGTTGCAACATTACGGTCCCATTGAGTACATTTTTGGAGAAAGGGACATCTGTTGCACCACAGGGAGGGAGGAGGGTGTGGAGCACGATACATTTTCTTTTTTCGGTTAGCATCTGTTTTTTTTATACTTTTGGAATTTTCGTTTTTCATGTTGATTTTAAAATGACCTTTTTCATGTTTGAAATGTACTAACTCGTTTTTTCCTCACTGCAGGTCAACTTGTGTGTGGTTGCAACATTACGGTCCCATTGAGTACATTTTTGGAGAAAGGGACATCTGTTGCACCACAGGGAGGGAGGAGGGTGCGGAGCACGATACATCTTCTCTCTTCGGTTAGCATCTGTTTTTTTTATACTTTTGCAATTTTGGTTTTTCATGTTGATTTTAAAATGACCTTTTTCATGTTTGAAATGTACTAACTCGTTTTTTTTTCACTGCAGGTCAACTTGTGTGTTGTTGCAACATTACGGTCCCATTGAGTACATTTTTGGAGAAAGGGACATCTGTTGCACCACAGGGAGAGAGGAGGCTGCAGAGCGCGATACATTTTCTTTCTTCGGTTAGCATCTGTTTTTTTTATACTTTTGGAATTTTGGTTTTTCATGTTGATTTTAAAATGACCTCTTTCGTGTTTGAAATGTACTAACTTGTTTTTTCCTCACTGCAGGTCAACTTGTGTGTGGTTGCAACATTACGGTCCCATTGAGTACATTTTTGGAGATAGGGACATCTGTTGCACCACAGGGAGGGAGGAGGGTGCGGAGCACGATACATCTTCTCTCTTCGGTTAGCATTTGTTTTTTTTATACTTTTGGAATTTTGGTTTTTCATGTTGATTTTAAAATGACCTTATTCATGTTTGAAATGTACTAACTCGTTTTTTTTTCACTGCAGGTCAACTCGTGTGTGGTTGCAACATTACGGTCCCATTGAGTACATTTTTGGAGAAAGGGACATCTGTTGCACCACAGGGAGAGAGGAGGCTGCAGAGCACGATACATTTTCTTTCTTCGGTTAGCATCTGTTTTTTTTATACTTTTGGAATTTTGGTTTTTCATAATGATTTTAAAATGACCTCTTTCGTGTTTGAAATGTACTAACTTGTTTTTTCCTCACTGCAGGTCAACTTGTGTGTGGTTGCAACATTACGGTCCCATTGAGTACATTTTTGGAGAAAGGGACATCTGTTGCACCACAGGGAGGGAGGAGGGTGCAGAGCACGATACATTTTCTTTCTTCGGTTAGCATCTGTTTTTTTTATACTTTTGGAATTTTGGTTTTTCATGTTGATTTTAAAATGAACTTATTCATGTTTGAAGTGTACTAACTCGTTTTTTTTTTTCACTGCAGGTCAACTTGTGTGTGGTTGCAACATTACGGTCCCATTGAGTACATTTTTGGAGAAAGGGACATCTGTTGCACCACAGGGAAAGAGGAGGGTGCAGAGCACGATACATCCTCTCTCTTCGGTTAGAATCTGTTTTTTTATACTTTTGGAATTTTGGTTTTTCATGTTGATTTTAAAATGACCTTTTTCATGTTTGAAATGTACTAACTCGTTTTTTCCTCACAGCAGGTCAACTTGTGTGTGGTTGCAACATTACGGTCCCATTGAGTACATTTTTGGAGAAAGGGACATCTGTTGCACCACAGGGAGGGAGGAGGGTGCGGAGCACGATACATTTTCTTTCTTCGGTTAGCATCTGTTTTTTTTATACTTTCGGAATTTTGGTTTTTCATGTTGATTTTAAAATGACCTTTTTCATGTTTGAAATGTACTAACTCGTTTTATCCTCACAGCAGGTCAACTTGTGTGTGGTTGCACCATTACGGTCCCATTGAGTACATTTTTGGAGAAAGGGACATCTGTTGCACCACAGGGAGGGAGGAGGGTGCGGAGCACGATACATTTTCTTTCTTCGGTTAGCGTCTGTTTTTTTTATACTTTTGGAATTTTGGTTTTTCATGTTGATTTTAAAATGACCTTTTTCATGTTTGAAATGTACTAACTCGTTTTTTTTTCACTGCAGGTCAACTTGTGTGTGGTTGCAACATTACGGTCCCATTGAGTACATTTTTGGAGAAAGGGACATCTGTTGCACCACAGGGAGAGAGGAGGCTGCAGAGCACGATACATTTTCTTTCTTCGGTTAGCATCTGTTTTTTTTATACTTTTGGAATTTTGGTTTTTCATGTTGATTTTAAAATGACCTCTTTCGTGTTTGAAATGTACTAACTTGTTTTTTCCTCACTGCAGGTCAACTTGTGTGTGGTTGCAACATTACGGTCCCATTGAGTACATTTTTGGAGAAAGGGACATCTGTTGCACCACAGGGAGGGATTAGGGTGCAGAGCACGATACATTTTCTTTCTTCGGTTAGCATCTGTTTTTTTTATACTTTTGGAATTTTGGTTTTTCATGTTGATTTTAAAATGAACTTTTTCATGTTTGAAATGTACTAACTCGTTTTTTTTTTCACTGCAGGTCAACTTGTGTGTGGTTGGAACATTACGGTCCCATTGAGTACATTTTTGGAGAAAGGGACATCTGTTGCACCACAGGGAAAGAGGAGGGTGCAGAGCACGATACATCCTCTCTCTTCGGTTAGAATCTGTTTTTTTATACTTTTGGAATTTTGGTTTTTCATGTTGATTTTAAAATGACCTTTTTCATGTTTGAAATGTACTAACTCGTTTTTTTTTCACTGCAGGTCAACTTGTGTGTGGTTGCAACATTACGGTCCCATTGAGTACATTTTTGGAGAAAGGGACATCTGTTGCACCACAGGGAGAGAGGAGGCTGCAGAGCACGATACATTTTCTTTCTTCGGTTAGCAGCTGTTTTTTTTATACTTTTGGAATTTTGGTTTTTCATGTTGATTTTAAAATGACCTCTTTCGTGTTTGAAATGTACTAACTTGTTTTTTCCTCACTGCAGGTCAACTTGTGTGTGGTTGCAACATTACGGTCCCATTGAGTACATTTTTGGAGAAAGGGAAATCTGTTGCACCACAGGGAGGGAGGAGGGTGCAGAGCACGATACATTTTCTTTCTTCGGTTAGCATCTGTTTTTTTTATACTTTTGGAATTTTGGTTTTTCATGTTGATTTTAAAATGAACTTTTTCATGTTTGAAATGTACTAACTCGTTTTTTTTTTCACTGCAGGTCAACTTGTGTGTGGTTGCAAGATTACGGTCCCATTGAGTACATTTTTGGAGAAAGGGACATCTGTTGCACCACAGGGAAAGAGGAGGGTGCAGAGCACGATACATCCTCTCTCTTCGGTTAGAATCTGTTTTTTTATACTTTTGGAATTTTGGTTTTTCATGTTGATTTTAAAATGACCTTTTTCATGTTTGAAATGTACTAACTCGTTTTTTCCTCACAGCAGGTCAACTTGTGTGTGGTTGCAACATTACGGTCCCATTGAGTACATTTTTGGAGAAAGGGACATCTGTTGCACCACAGGGAGGGAGGAGGGTGCGGAGCACGATACATTTTCTTTCTTCGGTTAGCATCTGTTTTTTTTATACTTTCGGAATTTTGGTTTTTCATGTTGATTTTAAAATGACCTTTTTCATGTTTGAAATGTACTAACTCGTTTTATACTCACAGCAGGTCAACTTGTGTGTGGTTGCACCATTACGGTCCCATTGAGTACATTTTTGGAGAAAGGGACATCTGTTGCACCACAGGGAGGGAGGAGGGTGCGGAGCACGATACATTTTCTTTCTTCGGTTAGCGTCTGTTTTTTTTATACTTTTGGAATTTTGGTTTTTCATGTTGATTTTAAAATGACCTTTTTCATGTTTGAAATGTACTAACTCGTTTTTTCCTCACAGCAGGTCAACTTGTGTGTGGTTGCAACATTATGGTCCCATTGAGTACATTTTTGGAGAAAGGGACATCTGTTGGACCACAGGGAAGGAGGAGGGTGCGGAGCACGATACATTTTCTTTCTGCGGTTAGCATCTGTTTTTTTTATACTTTTGAAATTTTGGTTTTTCATGTTGATTTTAAAATGACCTTTTTCATGTTTGAAATGTACTAAATCGATTTTTTTTCAATGCAGTTCAACTTGTGTGTGGTTGTAACATTACGGTCCCATTGAGTACATTTTTGGAGAAAGGGACATCTGTTGCACCACAGGGAGGGAGGAGGGTGCGGAGCATGATACATTTTCTTTCTTCGGTTAGCATCTGTTTTTTTTATACTTTTGGAATTTTGGTTTTTCATGTTGATTTTAAAATGACCTTTTTCATGTTTGAAATGTACCAACTCGTTTTTTTTTCACTGCAGGTCATCTTGTGTGTGGTTGCAACATTACGGTCCCATTGAGTACATTTTTGGAGAAAGGGACATCTGTTGCACCACAGTGAGGGAGGAGGGTGCAGAGCACGATACATCTTCTCTCTATGGTTAGCATCTGTTTTTTTTATACTTTTGGAATTTTGGTTTTTCATGTTGATTTTAAAATGACCTTTTTCATGTTTGAAATGTACTAACTCGTTTTTTCCTCACAGCAGGTCAACTTGTGTGTGGTTGCAACATTACGGTCCCATTGAGTACATTTTTGGAGAAAGGGACATCTATTGCACCACAGGGAGGGAGAAGGGTGCAGAGCACGATACATCTTCTCTCTTCGGTTAGCATCTATTTTTTTTTTTTCTTTTGGAACTTTGGTTATTCATGTTGATTTTAAAATGACCTTTTTCATGTTTGAATTGTACTAACTCGTTTTTTCCTCACAGCAGGTCAACTTGTGTGTGGTTGCAACATTACGGTCCCATTGAGTACATTTTTTGAGAAAGGGATATCTGTTGCACCACAGGGAAGGAGGAGGGTGCAGAGCGCGATACATCTTCTCTCTTCGGTTAGCATCTGTTTTTTTTATACTTTTGGAATTTTGGTTTTTCATGTTGATTTTAAAATGACCTTTTTCATGTTTGAAATGTACTAACTCGTTTTTTCCTCACAGCAGGTCAACTTGTGTGTGGTTGCAACATTACGGTCCCATTGAGTACATTTTTGGAGAAAGGGACATCTGTTGCACCACAGGGAGGGAGGAGGGTGCAAAGCACGATACATCTTCTCTCTTCGGTTAGCATCTGTTTTTTTTATACTTTTGGAATTTTGGTTTTTTCATGTTGATTTTAAAATGACCTTTTTCATGTTTGAAATGCACCAACTTGTTTTTTTTTCACTGCAGGTCAACTTGTGTGTGGTTGCAACATTACGGTCCCATTGAGTACATTTTTGGAGAAAGGGACATCTGTTGCACCACAGGGAGGGAGGAGGGTGCAGAGCACGATACATCTTCTCTCTTCGGTTAGCATCTGTTTTTCTTATACTTTTGGAATTTTGGTTTTTCATGTTGATTTTAAAATGACCTTTTTCATGTTTGAAATGTACTAACACGTTTTTTCCTCACAGCAGGTCAACTTGTGTGTGGTTGCAACATTACGGTCCCATTGAGTACATTTTTGGAGAAACGGACATCTGTTGCACCACAGGGAACGAGGAGGGTGCAGAGCACGATACATCTTCTCTCTTCGGTTAGCATCTGTTTTTTTTATACTTTTGGAATTTTGGTTTTTTCATGTTGATTTTAAAATGACCTTTTTCATGTTTGAAATGCACCAACTTGTTTTTTTTTCACTGCAGGTCAACTTGTGTGTGGTTGCAACATTACGGTCCCATTGAGTACATTTTTGGAGAAAGGGACATCTGTTGCACCACAGGGAGGGAGGAGGGTGCAGAGCACGATACATCTTCTCTCTTCGGTTAGCATCTGTTTTTCTTATACTTTTGGAATTTTGGTTTTTCATGTTGATTTTAAAATGACCTTTTTCATGTCTGAAATGTACTAACACGTTTTTTCCTCACAGCAGGTCAACTTGTGTGTGGTTGCAACATTACGGTCCCATTGAGTTTATTTTTGGAGAAACGGACATCTGTTGCACCACAGGGAGGGAGGAGGGTGCAGAGCACGATACATCTTCTCTCTTCGGTTAGCATCTGTTTTTTTTATACTTTTCGAATTTTGGTTTTTCATGTTGATTTTAAAATGACCTTTTTCATGTTTGAAATGTACTAACTCGTTTTTTCCTCACAGCAGGTCAACTTGTGTGTGGTTGCAACATTACGGTCCCATTGAGTACATTTTTGGAGAAAGGGACATCTGTTGCACCACAGGGAGGGAGGAGGGTGCAGAGCACGATACATCTTCTCTCTTCGGTTAGCATTTGTTTTTTTTATACTTTTGGAATTTTGGTTTTTCATGTTGATTTTAAAATGACTTTTTTCATGTTTGAATTGTACTAACTCGTTTTTTCCTCACAGCAGGTCAATTGTGTGTGGTTGCAACATTACGGTCCCATTGAGTACATTTTTGGAGAAAGGGACATCTGTTGCACCACAGGGTGGGAGGAGGCTGCAGAGCACGATACATTTTCTTTCTTCGGTTAGCATCTTTTTTTTATATACTTTTGGAATTTTGGTTTTTCATGTTGATTTTAAAATGACCTTTTTCATGTTTGAAATGTACTAACTCGTTTTTTCCTCACAGCAGGTCAACTTGTGTGTGGTTGCAACATTACGGTCCCATTGAGTACATTTTTGGAGAAAGTGACATCTGTTGCACCATAGGCGGGAGGAGGGTGCAGAGCACGATACATTTTCTTTCTTCGGTTAGCATCTGTTTTTTTTATACTTTTGGAATTTTGGTTTTTCATGTTGATTTTAAAATGACCTTTTTCATGGCTGAAATGTACTAACTCGATTTTTCCTCACTGCAGGTCAACTTATGTGTGGTTGGAACATTACGGTCCCATTGAGTACATTTTTGGAGAAAGGGACATCTGTTGCACCACAGGGAGGGAGGAGGGTGCGGAGCACGATACATTTTCTTTCTTCGGTTAGCATCAGTTTTTTTTTTATACTTTTGGAATTTTGGTTTTACATGTTGATTTTAAAATGACCTTTTTCATGTTTGAAATGTACTAACTCATTTTTTCCTCACAGCGGGCCAACTTGTGTGTGGTTGCAACATTACGGTCCCATTGAGTACATTTTTGGAGAAAGGGACATCTGTTGCACCACAGGGAGGGAGGAGGGTGCGGAGCACGATACATTTTCTTTCTTCGGTTAGCATCTTTTTTTTTATACTTTTGGAATTTTGGTTTTTCATGTTGATTTTAAAATGACCTTTTTCATGTTTGAAATGTACTAACTCGTTTTTTCCTCACAGCAGGTCAACTTGTGTGTGGTTGGAACATTACGGTCCCATTGAGTACATTTTTGGAGAAAGGGAATCTGTTGCACCACAGGGAGGGAGGAGGGTGCGGAGCACGATACATTTTCTTTCTTCAGTTAGCATATGTTTTTTTTATACTTTTGGAATTCTGGTTTTCCATGTTGATTTTAAAATGACCTTTTTCATGTTTGAAATGTACTAACTCGTTTTTTCCTCACAGCAGGTCAACTTGTGTGTGGTTGGAACATTACGGTCCCATTGAGTACATTTTTGGAGAAAGGGACATCTGTTGCACCACAGGGCGGGAGGAGGGTGCAGAGCACGATACATCTTCTCTCTTCGGTTAGCATCTGTTTTTTTTATACTTTTGGAATTTTGGTTTTTCATGTTGATTTTAAAATGACCTTTTTCATGTTTGAAATGTACTAACTCGTTTTTTCCTCACAGCAGGTCAACTTGTGTGTGGTTGCAACATTACGGTCCCATTGAGTACATTTTTGGAGAAACGGACATCTGTTGCACCACAGGGAGGGAGGAGGGTGCAGAGCACGATACATCTTCTCTCTTCGGTTAGCATCTGTTTTTTTTATACTTTTGGAATTTTGGTTTTTCATGTTGATTTTAAAATGACCTTTTTCATGTTTGAAATGTACTAACTCGTTTTTTCCTCACAGCAGGTCAACTTGTGTGTGGTTGCAACATTACGGTCCCATTGAGTACATTTTTGGAGAAAGGGACATCTGTTGCACCACAGGGAGGGAGGAAGGTGCAGAGCACGATACATCTTCTCTCTTCGGTTAGCATCTGTTTTTTTTATACTTTTGGAATTTTGGTTTTTCATGTTGATTTTGAAATGTCTTTTTTCATGTTTGAATTTTTCCTCACAGCAGGTCAATTGTGTGTGGTTGCAACATTACGGTCCCATTGAGTACATTTTTGGAGAAAGGGACATCTGTTGCACCACAGGGCGGGAGGAGGCTGCAGAGCACGATACATTTTCTTTCTTCAGTTAGCATCTTTTTTTGTATATACTTTTGGAATTTTGGTTTTTCATGTTGATTTTAAAATGACTTTTTTCATGTTTGAAATGTACTAACTCGTTTTTTCCTCACTGCAGGTCAACTTGTGTGTGGTTGCAACATTACGGTCCCATTGAGTACATTTTTGGAGAAAGTGACATCTGTTGCACCACAGGGCAGGAGGAGGGTGCAGAGCACGATACATTTTCTTTCTTCGGTTAGCATCTGTTTTTTTTATACTTTTGGAATTTTGGTTTTTCATGTTGATTTTGAAATGACCTTTTTCATGTTTGAAATGTACTAACTCGTTTTTTCCTCACAGCAGGTCAACTTGTGTGTGGTTGCAACATTACGGTCCCATTGAGTACATTTTTGGAGAAAGGGACATCTGTTGCACCACAGGGAGGGAGGAGGGTGCGGAGCACGATACATTTTCTTTCTTCGGTTAGCATCTGTTTTTTTTATACTTTTGGAATTTTGGTTTTTCATGTTGACTTTAAAATGACCTTTTTCATGTTTGAAATGTACTAACTCGTTTTTTTTTCACTGCAGGTCAACTTCTGTGTGGTTGCAACATTATGGTCCCATTGAGTACATTTTTGGAGAAAGGGACATCTGTTGCACCACAGGGCGGGAGGAGGGTGCAGAGCACGATACATTTTCTTTCTTCGGTTAGCATCTGTTTTTTTTATACTTTTGGAATTTTGGTTTTTCATGTTGATTTTAAAATGACCTTTTTCATGTTTGAAATGTACTAACTCGTTTTTTCCTCACAGCAGGTCAACTTACGTGTGGTTGCAACATTATGGACCCATTGAGTACATTTTTGGAGAAAGGGACATCTGTTGCACCATAGGCGGGAGGAGGGTGCAGAGCACGATACATTTTCTTTCTTCGGTTAGCATCTGTTTTTTTTATACTTTTGGAATTTTGGTTTTTCATGTTGATTTTAAAATGACCTTTTTCATGGCTGAAATGTACTAACTCGATTTTTCCTCACTGCAGGTCAACTTATGTGTGGTTGGAACATTACGGTCCCATTGAGTACATTTTTGGAGAAAGGGACATCTGTTGCACCACAGGGAGGGAGGAGGGTGCGGAGCACGATACATTTTCTTTCTTCGGTTAGCATCAGTTTTTTTTTTATACTTTTGGAATTTTGGTTTTACATGTTGATTTTAAAATGACCTTTTTCATGTTTGAAATGTACTAACTCATTTTTTCCTCACAGCGGGCCAACTTGTGTGTGGTTGCAACATTACGGTCCCATTGAGTACATTTTTGGAGAAAGGGACATCTGTTGCACCACAGGGAGGGAGGAGGGTGCGGAGCACGATACATTTTCTTTCTTCGGTTAGCATCTTTTTTTTTATACTTTTGGAATTTTGGTTTTTCATGTTGATTTTAAAATGACCTTTTTCATGTTTGAAATGTACTAACTCGTTTTTTCCTCACAGCAGGTCAACTTGTGTGTGGTTGGAACATTACGGTCCCATTGAGTACATTTTTGGAGAAAGGGAATCTGTTGCACCACAGGGAGGGAGGAGGGTGCGGAGCACGATACATTTTCTTTCTTCAGTTAGCATATGTTTTTTTTATACTTTTGGAATTCTGGTTTTCCATGTTGATTTTAAAATGACCTTTTTCATGTTTGAAATGTACTAACTCGTTTTTTCCTCACAGCAGGTCAACTTGTGTGTGGTTGGAACATTACGGTCCCATTGAGTACATTTTTGGAGAAAGGGACATCTGTTGCACCACAGGGCGGGAGGAGGGTGCAGAGCACGATACATCTTCTCTCTTCGGTTAGCATCTGTTTTTTTTATACTTTTGGAATTTTGGTTTTTCATGTTGATTTTAAAATGACCTTTTTCATGTTTGAAATGTACTAACTCGTTTTTTCCTCACAGCAGGTCAACTTGTGTGTGGTTGCAACATTACGGTCCCATTGAGTACATTTTTGGAGAAACGGACATCTGTTGCACCACAGGGAGGGAGGAGGGTGCAGAGCACGATACATCTTCTCTCTTCGGTTAGCATCTGTTTTTTTTATACTTTTGGAATTTTGGTTTTTCATGTTGATTTTAAAATGACCTTTTTCATGTTTGAAATGTACTAACTCGTTTTTTCCTCACAGCAGGTCAACTTGTGTGTGGTTGCAACATTACGGTCCCATTGAGTACATTTTTGGAGAAAGGGACATCTGTTGCACCACAGGGAGGGAGGAAGGTGCAGAGCACGATACATCTTCTCTCTTCGGTTAGCATCTGTTTTTTTTATACTTTTGGAATTTTGGTTTTTCATGTTGATTTTGAAATGTCTTTTTTCATGTTTGAATTTTTCCTCACAGCAGGTCAATTGTGTGTGGTTGCAACATTACGGTCCCATTGAGTACATTTTTGGAGAAAGGGACATCTGTTGCACCACAGGGCGGGAGGAGGCTGCAGAGCACGATACATTTTCTTTCTTCAGTTAGCATCTTTTTTTGTATATACTTTTGGAATTTTGGTTTTTCATGTTGATTTTAAAATGACTTTTTTCATGTTTGAAATGTACTAACTCGTTTTTTCCTCACTGCAGGTCAACTTGTGTGTGGTTGCAACATTACGGTCCCATTGAGTACATTTTTGGAGAAAGTGACATCTGTTGCACCACAGGGCAGGAGGAGGGTGCAGAGCACGATACATTTTCTTTCTTCGGTTAGCATCTGTTTTTTTTATACTTTTGGAATTTTGGTTTTTCATGTTGATTTTGAAATGACCTTTTTCATGTTTGAAATGTACTAACTCGTTTTTTCCTCACAGCAGGTCAACTTGTGTGTGGTTGCAACATTACGGTCCCATTGAGTACATTTTTGGAGAAAGGGACATCTGTTGCACCACAGGGAGGGAGGAGGGTGCGGAGCACGATACATTTTCTTTCTTCGGTTAGCATCTGTTTTTTTTATACTTTTGGAATTTTGGTTTTTCATGTTGACTTTAAAATGACCTTTTTCATGTTTGAAATGTACTAACTCGTTTTTTTTTCACTGCAGGTCAACTTCTGTGTGGTTGCAACATTATGGTCCCATTGAGTACATTTTTGGAGAAAGGGACATCTGTTGCACCACAGGGCGGGAGGAGGGTGCAGAGCACGATACATTTTCTTTCTTCGGTTAGCATCTGTTTTTTTTATACTTTTGGAATTTTGGTTTTTCATGTTGATTTTAAAATGACCTTTTTCATGTTTGAAATGTACTAACTCGTTTTTTCCTCACAGCAGGTCAACTTACGTGTGGTTGCAACATTATGGACCCATTGAGTACATTTTTGGAGAAAGGGACATCTGTTGCACCACAGGGCGGGAGGACGGTGCAGAGCACGATACATTTTCTTTCTTCGGTTAGCATCTGTTTTTTTTATACTTTTGGAATTTTGGTTTTTCATGTTGATTTTAAAATGACCTTTTTCATGTTTGAAATGTACTATGTCGTTTTTTCCTCACAGCAGGTCAACTTGTCTGTGGTTGGAACATTACGGTCCCAAAGAGTACATTTTTGGAGAAAGGGACATCTGTTGCACCACAGGGAGGGAGGAGGGTGCGGAGCACGATACATTTTCTTTCTTCGGTTAGCATCTGTTTTTTTTATACTTTTGGAATTTTGGTTTTTCATGTTGATTTTAAAATGACCTTTTTCATGTTTGAAGTGGACTAACTCGTTTTTTCCTCACAGCAGGTCAACTTGTGTGTGGTTGCAACATTATGGTCCCATTGAGTACATTTTTGGAGAAAGGGACATCTGTTGCACCACAGGGCGGGAGGAGGGTGCAGTGCACGATACATTTTCTTTCTTCGGTTAGCATCTGTTTTTTTTATACTTTTGGAATTTTGGTTTTTCATGTTGATTTTAAAATGACCTCTTTCATGTTTGAAATGTACTAACTCGTTTTTTCCTCACAGCAGGTCAACTTGTGTGTGGTTGCAACATTACGGTCCCATTGAGTACATTTTTGGAGAAAGGGCCATCTGTTGCACCACAGGGCGGGAGGACGGTGCAGAGAACGATACATTTTCTTTCTTCAGTTAGCGTCGGTTTTTTTTATACTTTTGGAATTTTGGTTTTTCATGTTGATTTTAAAATGACCTTTTTCATGTTTGAAATGTACTAAGTCGTTTTTTCCTCACACCAGGTCAACTTGTGTGTGGTTGGAACATTACGGTCCCATTGAGTACATTTTTGGAGAAAGGGAATCTGTTGCACCACAGGGAGGGAGGAGGGTGCAGAGCACGATACATTTTCTTTCTTCGGTTAGCATCTGTTTTCTTTATACTTTTGGAATTTTGGTTTTTCATGTTGATTTTAAAATGACCTTTTTCATGTTTGAAATGTACTAACTTTTTTTTCCTCACAGCAGGTCAACTTGTGTGTGGTTGCAACATTACGGTCCCATTGAGTACATTTTTGGAGAAAGGGACATCTGTTGCACCACAGGGCGGGAGGAGGGTGCAGAGCACGATACATTTTCTTTCTTCGGTTAGCATCTGTTTTTTTTATACTTTTGGAATTTTGGTTTTTCATGTTGATTTTAAAATGACCTGTTTCATGTTTGAAATGTACTAACTCGTTTTTTCCTCACTGCAGGTCAACTTGTGTGTGGTTGCAACATTACGGTCCCATTGAGTGCATTTTTGGAGAAAGGGACATCTGTTGCACCACAGGGCGGGAGGAAGGTGCAGAGCACGATACATTTACTTTCTACGGTTAGCATCTGTTTTTTTTATACTTTTGGAATTTTGGTTTTTCATGTTGATTTTAAAATGACCTTTTTCATGTTTGAAATGTACTAACTCGTTTTTTCCTCACAGCAGGTCAACTTGTGTGTGGTTGCAACATTACGGTCCCATTGAGTACATTTTTGGAGAAAGGGACATCTGTTGCACCACAGGGCGGGAGGAGGGTGAAGAGCACGATACATTTTCTTTCTTCCGTTAGCATCTGTTTTTTTTATACTTTTGGAATTTTGGTTTTTCATGTTGATTTTAAAATGACCTTTTTCATGTCTGAAATGTACTAACTCGTTTTTTCCTCACAGCAGGTCAACTTGTGTGTGGTTGCAACATTACGGTCCCATTGAGTACATTTTTGGAGAAAGGGACATCTGTTGCACCACAGGGCGGGAGGAGGGTGAAGAGCACGATACATATTCTTTCTTCGGTTAGCATCTGTTTTTCTTATACTTTTGCAATTTTGGTTTTTCATGTTGAATTTAAAATGACCTTTTTTATGTTTGAAATGTACTAACTCGTTTTTTCCTCACAGCAGGTCAACTTGTGTGTGGTTGCAACATTACGGTCCCATTGAGTACATTTTTGGAGAAAGGGACATCTGTTGCACCACAGGGCGGGAGGAGGGTGCAGAGCACGATACATTTTCTTTCTTCGGTTAGCATCTGTTTTACTTTATACTTTTGGAATTTTGGTTTTTCACGTTGATTTTAAAATGACCTTTTTCATGTTTGAAATGTACTAACTCGTTTTTTCCTCACAGCAGGTCAACTTGTGTGTGGTTGGAACATTACGGTCCCATTGAGTACATTTTTGGAGAAAGGGACATCTGTTGCACCACAGGGAGGGAGGAGGGTGCGGAGCACGATACATTTTCTTTCTTCGGTTAGCATCTGCTTTTTATACTTTTGGAGTTTTGGTTTTTCATGTTGATTTTAAAATGACCTTTTTCATGTTTGAAATGTACTAACTCGTTTTTTCCTCACAGCAGGTCAACTTGTGTGTGGTTGCAACATTACGGTCCCATTGAGTACATTTTTGGAGACAGGGACATCTGTTGCACCACAGGGCGGGAGAAGGGTGCAGAGCAAGATACATTTTCTTTCTTCGGTTAGCATCTGTTTTTTTTATACTTTTGGAATTTTGCTTTTTCATGTTGATTTTAAAATGACCTTTTTCATGTTTGAAATGCATTAACTCATTTTTTCCTCACAGCAGTTCAACTTGTGTGTGGTTGCAACATTACGGTCCCATTGAGTACATTTTTGGAGAAAGGGCCATCCGTTGCACCACAGGGCGGGAGGACAGTGCAGAGCACGATACATTTTCTTTCTTCGGTTAGCATCTGTTTTTTTTATACTTTTGGAATTTTGGTTTTTCATGTTGATTTTAAAATGACCTTTTGCATGTTTGAAATGTACTAACTCGTTTTTTCCTCACAGCAGGTCAACTTGTGTGTGGTTGCAACATTACGGTCCCATTGAGTACATTTTTGGAGAAAGGGACATCTGTTGCACCACAGGGCGGGAGGAGGGTGCAGAGCACGATACATTTTCTTTTTTCGGTTAGCATCTGTTTCTTTTATACTTTTGGAATTTTGGCTATTCATGTAGATTTTAAAATGACCTTGTTCATGTTTGCAATGTACTAACTCGTTTTTTCCTCACAGCAGGTCAACTTGTGTGTGGTTGCAACGTTTCGGTCCCATTGAGTACAATTTTGGAGAAAGGGACATCTGTTGCACCTTAGGGCGGGAGGAGGGTGCAGAGCACGATACATTTTCTTTCTTCGGTTAGAATCTGTTTTTTTTATACTTTTGGAATTTTGGTTTTTCATGTTGATTTTAAAATGACCTTTTTCATGTTTGAAATGTACTAACTCGTTTTATCCTCACAGCAGGTCAACTTGTGTGTGGTTGCAACATTACGGTCCCATTCAGCACGTTTTTGGAGAAAGGGACATCTGTTGCACCACAGGGCGGGAGGAGGGTGCAGAGCACGATACATTTTCTTTCTTCGGTTAGCATCTGTTTTCTTTATACTTTCGGAATTTTGGTTTTTCATGTTGATTTTAAAATGACCTTTTTCATGTTTGAAATGCACTAACGCGTTTTTTCCCCACAGCAGGTCAACTTGTGTGTGGTTGCAACATTACGGTCCCATTGAGTACATTTTTGGAGAAAGGGACATCTGTTGCACCACAGGGCGGGAGGAGGGTGCAGAGCACGATACATTTTCTTTTTTCGGTTAGCATGTGTTTTTTTTTTATACTTTTGGAATTTTGGTTTTTCATGTTGATTTTAAAATGACCTTTTTCATGTTTGAAATGTACTAACTCGTTTTTTCCTCACAGCAGGTCAACTTGTCTGTGGTTGCAACGTTATGGTCCCATTGAATACATTTTTGGAGAAAGGGACATCTGTTGCACCACAGGGCGGGAGGAGGGTGCAGAGCACGATACATTTTCTTTCTTTGGTTAGCATCTGTTTTTTTTATACTTTTGGAATTTTGGTTTTTCATGTTGATTTTAAAATGACGTTTTTCTAGTTTGAAATGTATTAACTCGTTTTTTCCTCACAGCAGGTCAACTTGTGTGTGGTTGCAACATTATGGTCCCATTGAGTAAATTTTTGGAGAAAGGGACATCTGTTGCACCACAGGGAGGGAGGAGGGCGCAGAGCACGATACATTTTCTTTCTTCGGTTAGCATCTGTTTTTTTTATACTTTTGGAATTTTGGTTTTTCATGTTGATTTTAAAATGACCTTTTTCATGTTTGAAATGTACTAACTCGTTTTTTTCTCACAGCAGGTCAACTTCTGTGTGGTTGCAACATTACGGTCCCATTGAGTACATTTTTGGAGAAAGGGACATCTGTTGCACCACAGGCTGGGAGGAGGGTGCAGAGCACGATACAATTTCTTTCATCTGTTAGCATCTGTTTTTTTTATACTTTTGGAATTTTGGTTTTTCATGTTGATTTTAAAATGACCTTTTTCATGTTTGAAATGTACTAACTCGTTTTTTCCTCACAGCAGGTCAACTTGTGTGTGGTTGCAACGTTATGGTCCCATTGAGTACATTTTTGGAGAAAGGGACATCTGTTGCACCACAGGGCGGGAGGAGGGTGCAGAGCACGATTCATTTTCTTTCTTCGGTTAGCATCTGTTTTTTTTATACTTTTGGAATTTTAGTTTTTCATGTTGATTTTAAAATGACCTTTTTCATGTTTGAAATGTACTAACTCGTTTTTTCCTCACAGCAGGTCAACTAGTGTGTGGTTGCAACGTTATGGTCCCATTGAGTAAATTTTTGGAGAAAGGGACATCTGTTGCACCACAGGGCGGGAGGAGGGTGCAGAGCACGATACAATTTCTTTCATCTGTTAGCATCTGTTTTTTTTATACTTTTGGAATTTTGGTTTTTCATGTTGATTTTAAAATGACCTTTTTCATGTTTGAAATGTACTAACTCGTTTTTTCCTCACAGCAGGTCAACTTCTGTGTGGTTGCAACATTACGGTCCCATTGAGTACATTTTTGGAGAAAGGGACATCTGTTGCACCACAGGGAGGGAGGAGGGTGCAGAGCACGATACATTTTCTTTCTTCGGTTAGCATTTTTTTTTTTTATACTTTTGGAATTTTGGTTTTTCATGTTGATTTTAAAATGACCTTTTTCATGTTTGAAATGCACTAACTCGTTTTTTCCTCACAGCAGGTCAACCAGTGTGTGGTTGCAACATTACGGTCCCATTGAGTACATTTTTGGAGAAAGGGACATCTGTTGCACCACAGGGAGGGAGGAGGGTGCAGAGCACGATACATTTTCTTTCTTCGGTTAGCATTTTTTTTTTTTATACTTTTGGAATTTTGGTTTTTCATGTTGATTTTAAAATGACCTTTTTCATGTTTGAAATGCACTAACTCGTTTTTTCCTCACAGCAGGTCAACTTCTGTGTGGTTGCAACATTACGGTCCCATTGAGTACATTTTTGGAGAAAGGGACATCTGTTGCACCACAGGGCGGGAGGAGGGTGCAGAGCACGATACATTTTCTTTTTTCGGTTAGCATCTGTTTTTTTTTATACTTTTGGAATTTTGGTTTTTCATGTTGATTTTAAAATGACCTTTTTCATGTTTGAAATGTACTAACTCGTTTTTTCCTCACAGCAGGTCAACTTGTGTGTGGTTGCAACGTTATGGTCCCATTGAGTACATTTTTGGAGAAAGGGACATCTGTTGCACCACAGGGCGGGAGGAGGGTGCAGAGCACGATTCATTTTCTTTCTTCGGTTAGCATCTGTTTTTTTTATACTTTTGGAATTTTAGTTTTTCATGTTGATTTTAAAATGACCTTTTTCATGTTTGAAATGTACTAACTCGTTTTTTCCTCACAGCAGGTCAACTAGTGTGTGGTTGCAACGTTATGGTCCCATTGAGTAAATTTTTGGAGAAAGGGACATCTGTTGCACCACAGGGCGGGAGGAGGGTGCAGAGCACGATACAATTTCTTTCATCTGTTAGCATCTGTTTTTTTTATACTTTTGGAATTTTGGTTTTTCATGTTGATTTTAAAATGACCTTTTTCATGTTTGAAATGTACTAACTCGTTTTTTCCTCACAGCAGGTCAACTTCTGTGTGGTTGCAACATTACGGTCCCATTGAGTACATTTTTGGAGAAAGGGACATCTGTTGCACCACAGGGAGGGAGGAGGGTGCAGAGCACGATACAATTTCTTTCATCTGTTAGCATCTGTTTTTTTTATACTTTTGGAATTTTGGTTTTTCATGTTGATTTTAAAATGACCTTTTTCATGTTTGAAATGTACTAACTCGTTTTTTCCTCACAGCAGGTCAACTTCTGTGTGGTTGCAACATTACGGTCCCATTGAGTACATTTTTGGAGAAAGGGACATCTGTTGCACCACAGGGAGGGAGGAGGGTGCAGAGCACGATACATTTTCTTTCTTCGGTTAGCATTTTTTTTTTTTATACTTTTGGAATTTTGGTTTTTCATGTTGATTTTAAAATGACCTTTTTCATGTTTGAAATGCACTAACTCGTTTTTTCCTCACAGCAGGTCAACTTCTGTGTGGTTGCAACATTACGGTCCCATTGAGTACATTTTTGGAGAAAGGGACATCTGTTGCACCACAGGGCGGGAGGAGGGTGCAGAGCACGATACATTTTCTTTTTTCGGTTAGCATCTGTTTTTTTTTATACTTTTGGAATTTTGGTTTTTCATGTTGATTTTAAAATGACCTTTTTCATGTTTGAAATGTACTAACTCGTTTTTTCCTCACAGCAGGTCAACTTGTGTGTGGTTGCAACGTTATGGTCCCATTGAGTACATTTTTGGAGAAAGGGACATCTGTTGCACCACAGGGCGGGAGGAGGGTGCAGAGCACGATACATTTTCTTTCTTCGGTTAGCATCTGTTTTTTTATACTTTTGGAATTTTGGTTTTTCATGTTGATTTTAAAATGACCTTTTTCATGTTTCATATGTACTAACTCGTTTTTTCCTCACAGCAGGTCAACTTGTGTGTGGTTGCAACGTTATGGTCCCATTGAGTAAATTTTTGGAGAAAGGGACATCTGTTGCACCAAAGGGGGGGTGAGGGTGCAGAGCACGATACATTTTCTTTCTTCGGTTAGCATCTGTTTTTTTTATACTTTTGGAATTTTGGTTTTTCATGTTGATTTTAAAACGACCTTTTTCATGTTTGAAATGTACTAACTCGTTTTTTCCTCACAGCAGGTCAACTTGTGTGTGGTTGCAACATTACGGTCCCATTGAGTACATTTTTGGAGAAAGGGACATCTGTTGCACCACAGGCTGGGAGGAGGGTGCAGAGCACGATACATTTTCTTTCATCTGTTAGCATCTGTTTTTTTTATACTTTTGGAATTTTGGTTTTTCATGTTGATTTTAAAATGACCTTTTTCATGTTTGAAATGTACTAACTCGTTTTTTCCTCACAGCAGGTCAACTTGTGTGTGGTTGCAACGTTATGGTCCCATTGAGTACATTTTTGGAGAAAGGGACATCTGTTGCACCACAGGGCGGGAGGAGGGTGCAGAGCACGATACATTTTCTTTCTTCGGTTAGTATCTGTTTTTTTTTATACTTTGGAATTTTGGTTTTTCATGTTGATTTTAAAATGACCTTTTTCACGTTTGAAATGTACTAACACGTTTTTTCCTCACACCAGGTCTCCTTGTGTGTGGTTGCAACGTTACGGTCCCATTGAGTACATTTTTGGAGAAAGGGACATCTGTTGCACCACAGGGCGGGAGGAGGGCGCAGAGCACGATACATTTTCTCTCTTCGGTTAGCATCTTTTTATTTTATACTTTTGGAATTTTGGTTTTTCATGTTGATTTTAAAATTACCTTTTTCATGTTTGAAATGTACTAACTCGTTTTTTCCTCACAGCAGGTCAACTTGTGTGTGGTTGCAACATTACGGTCCCATTGAATACATTTTTGGAGAAAGGGACATCTGTTGCACCACAGGGCGGGAGGAGGGTGCAGAACACGATACATTTTCTTTCTTCGGTTAGCATCTGTTTTTTTTATACTTTTGGAATTTTGGTTTTTCATGTTGATTTTAAAATGACCTTTTTCATGTTTGAAGTGGACTAACTCGTTTTTTCCTCACAGCAGGTCAACTTGTGTGTGGTTGCAACATTATGGTCCCATTGAGTACATTTTTGGAGAAAGGGACATCTGTTGCACCACAGGGCGGGAGGAGGGTGCAGTGCACGATACATTTTCTTTCTTCGGTTAGCATCTGTTTTTTTTATACTTTTGGAATTTTGGTTTTTCATGTTGATTTTAAAATGACCTCTTTCATGTTTGAAATGTACTAACTCGTTTTTTCCTCACAGCAGGTCAACTTGTGTGTGGTTGCAACATTACGGTCCCATTGAGTACATTTTTGGAGAAAGGGACATATGTTGCACCACAGGGCGGGAGGACGGTGCAGAGAACGATACATTTTCTTTCTTCAGTTAGCGTCGGTTTTTTTTATACTTTTGGAATTTTGGTTTTTCATGTTGATTTTAAAATGACCTTTTTCATGTTTGAAATGTACTAAGTCGTTTTTTCCTCACACCAGGTCAACTTGTGTGTGGTTGGAACATTACGGTCCCATTGAGTACATTTTTGGAGAAAGGGAATCTGTTGCACCACAGGGAGGGAGGAGGGTGCAGAGCACGATACATTTTCTTTCTTCGGTTAGCATCTGTTTTTTTTATACTTTTGGAATTTTGGTTTTTCATGTTGATTTTAAAATGACCTTTTTCATGTTTGAAATGTACTAACTTTTTTTTCCTCACAGCAGGTCAACTTGTGTGTGGTTGCAACATTACGGTCCCATTGAGTACATTTTTGGAGAAAGGGACATCTGTTGCACCACAGGGCGGGAGGAGGGTGCAGAGCACGATACATTTTCTTTCTTCGGTTAGCATCTGTTTTTTTTATACTTTTGGAATTTTGGTTTTTCATGTTGATTTTAAAATGACCTGTTTCATGTTTGAAATGTACTAACTCGTTTTTTCCTCACTGCAGGTCAACTTGTGTGTGGTTGCAACATTACGGTCCCATTGAGTGCATTTTTGGAGAAAGGGACATCTGTTGCACCACAGGGCGGGAGGAAGGTGCAGAGCACGATACATTTACTTTCTACGGTTAACATCTGTTTTTTTTATACTTTTGGAATTTTGGTTTTTCATGTTGATTTTAAAATGACCTTTTTCATGTTTGAAATGTACTAACTCGTTTTTTCCTCACAGCAGGTCAACTTGTGTGTGGTTGCAACATTACGGTCCCATTGAGTACATTTTTGGAGAAAGGGACATCTGTTGCACCACAGGGAGGGAGGAGGGTGCGGAGCACGATACATTTTCTTTCTTCGGTTAGCATCTGCTTTTTATACTTTTGGAGTTTTGGTTTTTCATGTTGATTTTAAAATGACCTTTTTCATGTTTGAAATGTACTAACTCGTTTTTTCCTCACAGCAGGTCAACTTGTGTGTGGTTGCAACATTACGGTCCCATTGAGTACATTTTTGGAGACAGGGACATCTGTTGCACCACAGGGCGGGAGAAGGGTGCAGAGCAAGATACATTTTCTTTCTTCGGTTAGCATCTGTTTTTTTTATACTTTTGGAATTTTGCTTTTTCATGTTGATTTTAAAATGACCTTTTTCATGTTTGAAATGCATTAACTCATTTTTTCCTCACAGCAGTTCAACTTGTGTGTGGTTGCAACATTACGGTCCCATTGAGTACATTTTTGGAGAAAGGGCCATCCGTTGCACCACAGGGCGGGAGGACAGTGCAGAGCACGATACATTTTCTTTCTTCGGTTAGCATCTGTTTTTTTTATACTTTTGGAATTTTGGTTTTTCATGTTGATTTTAAAATGACCTTTTTCATGTTTGAAATGTACTAACTCGTTTTTTCCTCACAGCAGGTCAACTTGTGTGTGGTTGCAACATTACGGTCCCATTGAGTACATTTTTGGAGAAAGGGACATCTGTTGCACCACAGGGCGGGAGGAGGGTGCAGAGCACGATACATTTTCTTTTTTCGGTTAGCATCTGTTTCTTTTATACTTTTGGAATTTTGGCTATTCATGTAGATTTTAAAATGACCTTGTTCATGTTTGCAATGTACTAACTCGTTTTTTCCTCACAGCAGGTCAACTTGTGTGTGGTTGCAACGTTTCGGTCCCATTGAGTACATTTTTGGAGAAAGGGACATCTGTTGCACCTTAGGGCGGGAGGAGGGTGCAGAGCACGATACATTTTCTTTCTTCGGTTAGAATCTGTTTTTTTTATACTTTTGGAATTTTGGTTTTTCATGTTGATTTTAAAATGACCTTTTTCATGTTTGAAATGTACTAACTCGTTTTATCCTCACAGCAGGTCAACTTGTGTGTGGTTGCAACATTACGGTCCCATTCAGCACGTTTTTGGAGAAAGGGACATCTGTTGCACCACAGGGCGGGAGGAGGGTGCAGAGCACGATACATTTTCTTTCTTCGGTTAGCATCTGTTTTCTTTATACTTTCGGAATTTTGGTTTTTCATGTTGATTTTAAAATGACCTTTTTCATGTTTGAAATGCACTAACGCGTTTTTTCCCCACAGCAGGTCAACTTGTGTGTGGTTGCAACATTACGGTCCCATTGAGTACATTTTTGGAGAAAGGGACATCTGTTGCACCACAGGGCGGGAGCAGGGTGCAGAGCACGATACATTTTCTTTTTTCGGTTAGCATCTGTTTTTTTTTTATACTTTTGGAATTTTGGTTTTTCATGTTGATTTTAAAATGACCTTTTTCATGTTTGAAATGTACTAACTCGTTTTTTCCTCACAGCAGGTCAACTTGTCTGTGGTTGCAACGTTATGGTCCCATTGAATACATTTTTGGAGAAAGGGACATCTGTTGCACCACAGGGCGGGAGGAGGGTGCAGAGCACGATACATTTTCTTTCTTTGGTTAGCATCTGTTTTTTTTATACTTTTGGAATTTTGGTTTTTCATGTTGATTTTAAAATGACGTTTTTCTAGTTTGAAATGTATTAACTCGTTTTTTCCTCACAGCAGGTCAACTTGTGTGTGGTTGCAACATTATGGTCCCATTGAGTAAATTTTTGGAGAAAGGGACATCTGTTGCACCACAGGGAGGGAGGAGGGTGCAGAGCACGATACATTTTCTTTCTTCGGTTAGCATCTGTTTTTTTTATACTTTTGGAATTTTGGTTTTTCATGTTGATTTTAAAATGACCTTTTTCATGTTTGAAATGTACTAACTCGTTTTTTTCTCACAGCAGGTCAACTTCTGTGTGGTTGCAACATTACGGTCCCATTGAGTACATTTTTGGAGAAAGGGACATCTGTTGCACCACAGGCTGGGAGGAGGGTGCAGAGCACGATACAATTTCTTTCATCTGTTAGCATCTGTTTTTTTTATACTTTTGGAATTTTGGTTTTTCATGTTGATTTTAAAATGACCTTTTTCATGTTTGAAATGTACTAAGTCGTTTTTTCCTCACACCAGGTCAACTTGTGTGTGGTTGGAACATTACGGTCCCATTGAGTACATTTTTGGAGAAAGGGAATCTGTTGCACCACAGGGAGGGAGGAGGGTGCAGAGCACGATACATTTTCTTTCTTCGGTTAGCATCTGTTTTTTTTATACTTTTGGAATTTTGGTTTTTCATGTTGATTTTAAAATGACCTTTTTCATGTTTGAAATGTACTAACTTTTTTTTCCTCACAGCAGGTCAACTTGTGTGTGGTTGCAACATTACGGTCCCATTGAGTACATTTTTGGAGAAAGGGACATCTGTTGCACCACAGGGCGGGAGGAGGGTGCAGAGCACGATACATTTTCTTTCTTCGGTTAGCATCTGTTTTTTTTATACTTTTGGAATTTTGGTTTTTCATGTTGATTTTAAAATGACCTGTTTCATGTTTGAAATGTACTAACTCGTTTTTTCCTCACTGCAGGTCAACTTGTGTGTGGTTGCAACATTACGGTCCCATTGAGTGCATTTTTGGAGAAAGGGACATCTGTTGCACCACAGGGCGGGAGGAAGGTGCAGAGCACGATACATTTACTTTCTACGGTTAACATCTGTTTTTTTTATACTTTTGGAATTTTGGTTTTTCATGTTGATTTTAAAATGACCTTTTTCATGTTTGAAATGTACTAACTCGTTTTTTCCTCACAGCAGGTCAACTTGTGTGTGGTTGCAACATTACGGTCCCATTGAGTACATTTTTGGAGAAAGGGACATCTGTTGCACCACAGGGAGGGAGGAGGGTGCGGAGCACGATACATTTTCTTTCTTCGGTTAGCATCTGCTTTTTATACTTTTGGAGTTTTGGTTTTTCATGTTGATTTTAAAATGACCTTTTTCATGTTTGAAATGTACTAACTCGTTTTTTCCTCACAGCAGGTCAACTTGTGTGTGGTTGCAACATTACGGTCCCATTGAGTACATTTTTGGAGACAGGGACATCTGTTGCACCACAGGGCGGGAGAAGGGTGCAGAGCAAGATACATTTTCTTTCTTCGGTTAGCATCTGTTTTTTTTATACTTTTGGAATTTTGCTTTTTCATGTTGATTTTAAAATGACCTTTTTCATGTTTGAAATGCATTAACTCATTTTTTCCTCACAGCAGTTCAACTTGTGTGTGGTTGCAACATTACGGTCCCATTGAGTACATTTTTGGAGAAAGGGCCATCCGTTGCACCACAGGGCGGGAGGACAGTGCAGAGCACGATACATTTTCTTTCTTCGGTTAGCATCTGTTTTTTTTATACTTTTGGAATTTTGGTTTTTCATGTTGATTTTAAAATGACCTTTTTCATGTTTGAAATGTACTAACTCGTTTTTTCCTCACAGCAGGTCAACTTGTGTGTGGTTGCAACATTACGGTCCCATTGAGTACATTTTTGGAGAAAGGGACATCTGTTGCACCACAGGGCGGGAGGAGGGTGCAGAGCACGATACATTTTCTTTTTTCGGTTAGCATCTGTTTCTTTTATACTTTTGGAATTTTGGCTATTCATGTAGATTTTAAAATGACCTTGTTCATGTTTGCAATGTACTAACTCGTTTTTTCCTCACAGCAGGTCAACTTGTGTGTGGTTGCAACGTTTCGGTCCCATTGAGTACATTTTTGGAGAAAGGGACATCTGTTGCACCTTAGGGCGGGAGGAGGGTGCAGAGCACGATACATTTTCTTTCTTCGGTTAGAATCTGTTTTTTTTATACTTTTGGAATTTTGGTTTTTCATGTTGATTTTAAAATGACCTTTTTCATGTTTGAAATGTACTAACTCGTTTTATCCTCACAGCAGGTCAACTTGTGTGTGGTTGCAACATTACGGTCCCATTCAGCACGTTTTTGGAGAAAGGGACATCTGTTGCACCACAGGGCGGGAGGAGGGTGCAGAGCACGATACATTTTCTTTCTTCGGTTAGCATCTGTTTTCTTTATACTTTTGGAATTTTGGTTTTTCATGTTGATTTTAAAATGACCTTTTTCATGTTTGAAATGTACTAACTCGTTTTTTTCTCACAGCAGGTCAACTTCTGTGTGGTTGCAACATTACGGTCCCATTGAGTACATTTTTGGAGAAAGGGACATCTGTTGCACCACAGGCTGGGAGGAGGGTGCAGAGCACGATACAATTTCTTTCATCTGTTAGCATCTGTTTTTTTTATACTTTTGGAATTTTGGTTTTTCATGTTGATTTTAAAATGACCTTTTTCATGTTTGAAATGTACTAAGTCGTTTTTTCCTCACACCAGGTCAACTTGTGTGTGGTTGGAACATTACGGTCCCATTGAGTACATTTTTGGAGAAAGGGAATCTGTTGCACCACAGGGAGGGAGGAGGGTGCAGAGCACGATACATTTTCTTTCTTCGGTTAGCATCTGTTTTTTTTATACTTTTGGAATTTTGGTTTTTCATGTTGATTTTAAAATGACCTTTTTCATGTTTGAAATGTACTAACTTTTTTTTCCTCACAGCAGGTCAACTTGTGTGTGGTTGCAACATTACGGTCCCATTGAGTACATTTTTGGAGAAAGGGACATCTGTTGCACCACAGGGCGGGAGGAGGGTGCAGAGCACGATACATTTTCTTTCTTCGGTTAGCATCTGTTTTTTTTATACTTTTGGAATTTTGGTTTTTCATGTTGATTTTAAAATGACCTGTTTCATGTTTGAAATGTACTAACTCGTTTTTTCCTCACTGCAGGTCAACTTGTGTGTGGTTGCAACATTACGGTCCCATTGAGTGCATTTTTGGAGAAAGGGACATCTGTTGCACCACAGGGCGGGAGGAAGGTGCAGAGCACGATACATTTACTTTCTACGGTTAACATCTGTTTTTTTTATACTTTTGGAATTTTGGTTTTTCATGTTGATTTTAAAATGACCTTTTTCATGTTTGAAATGTACTAACTCGTTTTTTCCTCACAGCAGGTCAACTTGTGTGTGGTTGCAACATTACGGTCCCATTGAGTACATTTTTGGAGAAAGGGACATCTGTTGCACCACAGGGAGGGAGGAGGGTGCGGAGCACGATACATTTTCTTTCTTCGGTTAGCATCTGCTTTTTATACTTTTGGAGTTTTGGTTTTTCATGTTGATTTTAAAATGACCTTTTTCATGTTTGAAATGTACTAACTCGTTTTTTCCTCACAGCAGGTCAACTTGTGTGTGGTTGCAACATTACGGTCCCATTGAGTACATTTTTGGAGACAGGGACATCTGTTGCACCACAGGGCGGGAGAAGGGTGCAGAGCAAGATACATTTTCTTTCTTCGGTTAGCATCTGTTTTTTTTATACTTTTGGAATTTTGCTTTTTCATGTTGATTTTAAAATGACCTTTTTCATGTTTGAAATGCATTAACTCATTTTTTCCTCACAGCAGTTCAACTTGTGTGTGGTTGCAACATTACGGTCCCATTGAGTACATTTTTGGAGAAAGGGCCATCCGTTGCACCACAGGGCGGGAGGACAGTGCAGAGCACGATACATTTTCTTTCTTCGGTTAGCATCTGTTTTTTTTATACTTTTGGAATTTTGGTTTTTCATGTTGATTTTAAAATGACCTTTTTCATGTTTGAAATGTACTAACTCGTTTTTTCCTCACAGCAGGTCAACTTGTGTGTGGTTGCAACATTACGGTCCCATTGAGTACATTTTTGGAGAAAGGGACATCTGTTGCACCACAGGGCGGGAGGAGGGTGCAGAGCACGATACATTTTCTTTTTTCGGTTAGCATCTGTTTCTTTTATACTTTTGGAATTTTGGCTATTCATGTAGATTTTAAAATGACCTTGTTCATGTTTGCAATGTACTAACTCGTTTTTTCCTCACAGCAGGTCAACTTGTGTGTGGTTGCAACGTTTCGGTCCCATTGAGTACATTTTTGGAGAAAGGGACATCTGTTGCACCTTAGGGCGGGAGGAGGGTGCAGAGCACGATACATTTTCTTTCTTCGGTTAGAATCTGTTTTTTTTATACTTTTGGAATTTTGGTTTTTCATGTTGATTTTAAAATGACCTTTTTCATGTTTGAAATGTACTAACTCGTTTTATCCTCACAGCAGGTCAACTTGTGTGTGGTTGCAACATTACGGTCCCATTCAGCACGTTTTTGGAGAAAGGGACATCTGTTGCACCACAGGGCGGGAGGAGGGTGCAGAGCACGATACATTTTCTTTCTTCGGTTAGCATCTGTTTTCTTTATACTTTCGGAATTTTGGTTTTTCATGTTGATTTTAAAATGACCTTTTTCATGTTTGAAATGCACTAACGCGTTTTTTCCCCACAGCAGGTCAACTTGTGTGTGGTTGCAACATTACGGTCCCATTGAGTACATTTTTGGAGAAAGGGACATCTGTTGCACCACAGGGCGGGAGCAGGGTGCAGAGCACGATACATTTTCTTTTTTCGGTTAGCATCTGTTTTTTTTTTATACTTTTGGAATTTTGGTTTTTCATGTTGATTTTAAAATGACCTTTTTCATGTTTGAAATGTACTAACTCGTTTTTTCCTCACAGCAGGTCAACTTGTCTGTGGTTGCAACGTTATGGTCCCATTGAATACATTTTTGGAGAAAGGGACATCTGTTGCACCACAGGGCGGGAGGAGGGTGCAGAGCACGATACATTTTCTTTCTTTGGTTAGCATCTGTTTTTTTTATACTTTTGGAATTTTGGTTTTTCATGTTGATTTTAAAATGACGTTTTTCTAGTTTGAAATGTATTAACTCGTTTTTTCCTCACAGCAGGTCAACTTGTGTGTGGTTGCAACATTATGGTCCCATTGAGTAAATTTTTGGAGAAAGGGACATCTGTTGCACCACAGGGAGGGAGGAGGGTGCAGAGCACGATACATTTTCTTTCTTCGGTTAGCATCTGTTTTTTTTATACTTTTGGAATTTTGGTTTTTCATGTTGATTTTAAAATGACCTTTTTCATGTTTGAAATGTACTAACTCGTTTTTTTCTCACAGCAGGTCAACTTCTGTGTGGTTGCAACATTACGGTCCCATTGAGTACATTTTTGGAGAAAGGGACATCTGTTGCACCACAGGCTGGGAGGAGGGTGCAGAGCACGATACAATTTCTTTCATCTGTTAGCATCTGTTTTTTTTATACTTTTGGAATTTTGGTTTTTCATGTTGATTTTAAAATGACCTTTTTCATGTTTGAAATGTACTAAGTCGTTTTTTCCTCACACCAGGTCAACTTGTGTGTGGTTGGAACATTACGGTCCCATTGAGTACATTTTTGGAGAAAGGGAATCTGTTGCACCACAGGGAGGGAGGAGGGTGCAGAGCACGATACATTTTCTTTCTTCGGTTAGCATCTGTTTTTTTTATACTTTTGGAATTTTGGTTTTTCATGTTGATTTTAAAATGACCTTTTTCATGTTTGAAATGTACTAACTTTTTTTTCCTCACAGCAGGTCAACTTGTGTGTGGTTGCAACATTACGGTCCCATTGAGTACATTTTTGGAGAAAGGGACATCTGTTGCACCACAGGGCGGGAGGAGGGTGCAGAGCACGATACATTTTCTTTCTTCGGTTAGCATCTGTTTTTTTTATACTTTTGGAATTTTGGTTTTTCATGTTGATTTTAAAATGACCTGTTTCATGTTTGAAATGTACTAACTCGTTTTTTCCTCACTGCAGGTCAACTTGTGTGTGGTTGCAACATTACGGTCCCATTGAGTGCATTTTTGGAGAAAGGGACATCTGTTGCACCACAGGGCGGGAGGAAGGTGCAGAGCACGATACATTTACTTTCTACGGTTAACATCTGTTTTTTTTATACTTTTGGAATTTTGGTTTTTCATGTTGATTTTAAAATGACCTTTTTCATGTTTGAAATGTACTAACTCGTTTTTTCCTCACAGCAGGTCAACTTGTGTGTGGTTGCAACATTACGGTCCCATTGAGTACATTTTTGGAGAAAGGGACATCTGTTGCACCACAGGGAGGGAGGAGGGTGCGGAGCACGATACATTTTCTTTCTTCGGTTAGCATCTGCTTTTTATACTTTTGGAGTTTTGGTTTTTCATGTTGATTTTAAAATGACCTTTTTCATGTTTGAAATGTACTAACTCGTTTTTTCCTCACAGCAGGTCAACTTGTGTGTGGTTGCAACATTACGGTCCCATTGAGTACATTTTTGGAGACAGGGACATCTGTTGCACCACAGGGCGGGAGAAGGGTGCAGAGCAAGATACATTTTCTTTCTTCGGTTAGCATCTGTTTTTTTTATACTTTTGGAATTTTGCTTTTTCATGTTGATTTTAAAATGACCTTTTTCATGTTTGAAATGCATTAACTCATTTTTTCCTCACAGCAGTTCAACTTGTGTGTGGTTGCAACATTACGGTCCCATTGAGTACATTTTTGGAGAAAGGGCCATCCGTTGCACCACAGGGCGGGAGGACAGTGCAGAGCACGATACATTTTCTTTCTTCGGTTAGCATCTGTTTTTTTTATACTTTTGGAATTTTGGTTTTTCATGTTGATTTTAAAATGACCTTTTTCATGTTTGAAATGTACTAACTCGTTTTTTCCTCACAGCAGGTCAACTTGTGTGTGGTTGCAACATTACGGTCCCATTGAGTACATTTTTGGAGAAAGGGACATCTGTTGCACCACAGGGCGGGAGGAGGGTGCAGAGCACGATACATTTTCTTTTTTCGGTTAGCATCTGTTTCTTTTATACTTTTGGAATTTTGGCTATTCATGTAGATTTTAAAATGACCTTGTTCATGTTTGCAATGTACTAACTCGTTTTTTCCTCACAGCAGGTCAACTTGTGTGTGGTTGCAACGTTTCGGTCCCATTGAGTACATTTTTGGAGAAAGGGACATCTGTTGCACCTTAGGGCGGGAGGAGGGTGCAGAGCACGATACATTTTCTTTCTTCGGTTAGAATCTGTTTTTTTTATACTTTTGGAATTTTGGTTTTTCATGTTGATTTTAAAATGACCTTTTTCATGTTTGAAATGTACTAACTCGTTTTATCCTCACAGCAGGTCAACTTGTGTGTGGTTGCAACATTACGGTCCCATTCAGCACGTTTTTGGAGAAAGGGACATCTGTTGCACCACAGGGCGGGAGGAGGGTGCAGAGCACGATACATTTTCTTTCTTCGGTTAGCATCTGTTTTCTTTATACTTTCGGAATTTTGGTTTTTCATGTTGATTTTAAAATGACCTTTTTCATGTTTGAAATGCACTAACGCGTTTTTTCCCCACAGCAGGTCAACTTGTGTGTGGTTGCAACATTACGGTCCCATTGAGTACATTTTTGGAGAAAGGGACATCTGTTGCACCACAGGGCGGGAGCAGGGTGCAGAGCACGATACATTTTCTTTTTTCGGTTAGCATCTGTTTTTTTTTTATACTTTTGGAATTTTGGTTTTTCATGTTGATTTTAAAATGACCTTTTTCATGTTTGAAATGTACTAACTCGTTTTTTCCTCACAGCAGGTCAACTTGTCTGTGGTTGCAACGTTATGGTCCCATTGAATACATTTTTGGAGAAAGGGACATCTGTTGCACCACAGGGCGGGAGGAGGGTGCAGAGCACGATACATTTTCTTTCTTTGGTTAGCATCTGTTTTTTTTATACTTTTGGAATTTTGGTTTTTCATGTTGATTTTAAAATGACGTTTTTCTAGTTTGAAATGTATTAACTCGTTTTTTCCTCACAGCAGGTCAACTTGTGTGTGGTTGCAACATTATGGTCCCATTGAGTAAATTTTTGGAGAAAGGGACATCTGTTGCACCACAGGGAGGGAGGAGGGTGCAGAGCACGATACATTTTCTTTCTTCGGTTAGCATCTGTTTTTTTTATACTTTTGGAATTTTGGTTTTTCATGTTGATTTTAAAATGACCTTTTTCATGTTTGAAATGTACTAACTCGTTTTTTTCTCACAGCAGGTCAACTTCTGTGTGGTTGCAACATTACGGTCCCATTGAGTACATTTTTGGAGAAAGGGACATCTGTTGCACCACAGGCTGGGAGGAGGGTGCAGAGCACGATACAATTTCTTTCATCTGTTAGCATCTGTTTTTTTTATACTTTTGGAATTTTGGTTTTTCATGTTGATTTTAAAATGACCTTTTTCATGTTTGAAATGTACTAACTCGTTTTTTCCTCACAGCAGGTCAACTTGTGTGTGGTTGCAACGTTATGGTCCCATTGAGTACATTTTTGGAGAAAGGGACATCTGTTACACCACAGGGCGGGAGGAGGGTGCAGAGCACGATTCATTTTCTTTCTTCGGTTAGCATCTGTTTTTTTTATACTTTTGGAATTTTAGTTTTTCATGTTGATTTTAAAATGACCTTTTTCATGTTTGAAATGTACTAACTCGTTTTTTCCTCACAGCAGGTCAACTAGTGTGTGGTTGCAACGTTATGGTCCCATTGAGTAAATTTTTGGAGAAAGGGACATCTGTTGCACCACAGGGCGGGAGGAGGGTGCAGAGCACGATACATTTTCTTTCTTCGGTTAGCATCTGTTTTTTTTATACTTTTGGAATTTTGGTTTTTCATGTTGATTTTAAAATGACCTTTTTCATGTTTGAAATGTACTAACTCGTTTTTTCCTCACAGCAGGTCAACTTCTGTGTGGTTGCAACATTACGGTCCCATTGAGTACATTTTTGGAGAAAGGGACATCTGTTGCACCACAGGGAGGGAGGAGGGTGCAGAGCACGATACATTTTCTTTCTTCGGTTAGCATTTTTTTTTTTTATACTTTTGGAATTTTGGTTTTTCATGTTGATTTTAAAATGACCTTTTTCATGTTTGAAATGCACTAACTCGTTTTTTCCTCACAGCAGGTCAACTTGTGTGTGGTTGCAACATTACGGTCCCATTGAGTGCATTTTTGGAGAAAGGGACATCTGTTGCACCACAGGGCGGGAGGAAGGTGCAGAGCACGATACATTTACTTTCTACGGTTAACATCTGTTTTTTTTATACTTTTGGAATTTTGGTTTTTCATGTTGATTTTAAAATGACCTTTTTCATGTTTGAAATGTACTAACTCGTTTTTTCCTCACAGCAGGTCAACTTGTGTGTGGTTGCAACATTACGGTCCCATTGAGTACATTTTTGGAGAAAGGGACATCTGTTGCACCACAGGGAGGGAGGAGGGTGCGGAGCACGATACATTTTCTTTCTTCGGTTAGCATCTGCTTTTTATACTTTTGGAGTTTTGGTTTTTCATGTTGATTTTAAAATGACCTTGTTCATGTTTGCAATGTACTAACTCGTTTTTTCCTCACAGCAGGTCAACTTGTGTGTGGTTGCAACATTACGGTCCCATTGAGTACATTTTTGGAGAAAGGGACATCTGTTGCACCTTAGGGCGGGAGGAGGGTGCAGAGCACGATACATTTTCTTTCTTCGGTTAGAATCTGTTTTTTTTATACTTTTGGAATTTTGGTTTTTCATGTTGATTTTAAAATGACCTTTTTCATGTTTGAAATGTACTAACTCGTTTTATCCTCACAGCAGGTCAACTTGTGTGTGGTTGCAACATTACGGTCCCATTCAGCACGTTTTTGGAGAAAGGGACATCTGTTGCACCACAGGGCGGGAGGAGGGTGCAGAGCACGATACATTTTCTTTCTTCGGTTAGCATCTGTTTTCTTTATACTTTCGGAATTTTGGTTTTTCATGTTGATTTTAAAATGACCTTTTTCATGTTTGAAATGCACTAACGCGTTTTTTCCCCACAGCAGGTCAACTTGTGTGTGGTTGCAACATTACGGTCCCATTGAGTACATTTTTGGAGAAAGGGACATCTGTTGCACCACAGGGCGGGAGCAGGGTGCAGAGCACGATACATTTTCTTTTTTCGGTTAGCATCTGTTTTTTTTTTATACTTTTGGAATTTTGGTTTTTCATGTTGATTTTAAAATGACCTTTTTCATGTTTGAAATGTACTAACTCGTTTTTTCCTCACAGCAGGTCAACTTGTCTGTGGTTGCAACGTTATGGTCCCATTGAATACATTTTTGGAGAAAGGGACATCTGTTGCACCACAGGGCGGGAGGAGGGTGCAGAGCACGATACATTTTCTTTCTTTGGTTAGCATCTGTTTTTTTTATACTTTTGGAATTTTGGTTTTTCATGTTGATTTTAAAATGACGTTTTTCTAGTTTGAAATGTATTAACTCGTTTTTTCCTCACAGCAGGTCAACTTGTGTGTGGTTGCAACATTATGGTCCCATTGAGTAAATTTTTGGAGAAAGGGACATCTGTTGCACCACAGGGAGGGAGGAGGGTGCAGAGCACGATACATTTTCTTTCTTCGGTTAGCATCTGTTTTTTTTATACTTTTGGAATTTTGGTTTTTCATGTTGATTTTAAAATGACCTTTTTCATGTTTGAAATGTACTAACTCGTTTTTTTCTCACAGCAGGTCAACTTCTGTGTGGTTGCAACATTACGGTCCCATTGAGTACATTTTTGGAGAAAGGGACATCTGTTGCACCACAGGCTGGGAGGAGGGTGCAGAGCACGATACAATTTCTTTCATCTGTTAGCATCTGTTTTTTTTATACTTTTGGAATTTTGGTTTTTCATGTTGATTTTAAAATGACCTTTTTCATGTTTGAAATGTACTAACTCGTTTTTTCCTCACAGCAGGTCAACTTGTGTGTGGTTGCAACGTTATGGTCCCATTGAGTACATTTTTGGAGAAAGGGACATCTGTTACACCACAGGGCGGGAGGAGGGTGCAGAGCACGATTCATTTTCTTTCTTCGGTTAGCATCTGTTTTTTTTATACTTTTGGAATTTTAGTTTTTCATGTTGATTTTAAAATGACCTTTTTCATGTTTGAAATGTACTAACTCGTTTTTTCCTCACAGCAGGTCAACTAGTGTGTGGTTGCAACGTTATGGTCCCATTGAGTAAATTTTTGGAGAAAGGGACATCTGTTGTACCACAGGGCGGGAGGAGGGTGCAGAGCACGATACATTTTCTTTCTTCGGTTAGCATCTGTTTTTTTTATACTTTTGGAATTTTGGTTTTTCATGTTGATTTTAAAATGACCTTTTTCATGTTTGAAATGTACTAACTCGTTTTTTCCTCACAGCAGGTCAACTTCTGTGTGGTTGCAACATTACGGTCCCATTGAGTACATTTTTGGAGAAAGGGACATCTGTTGCACCACAGGGAGGGAGGAGGGTGCAGAGCACGATACATTTTCTTTCTTCGGTTAGCATTTTTTTTTTTTATACTTTTGGAATTTTGGTTTTTCATGTTGATTTTAAAATGACCTTTTTCATGTTTGAAATGCACTAACTCGTTTTTTCCTCACAGCAGGTCAACCAGTGTGTGGTTGCAACATTACGGTCCCATTGAGTACATTTTTGGAGAAAGGGACATCTGTTGCACCACAGGGCGGGAGGAGGGTGCAGAGCACGATACATTTTCTTTTTTCGGTTAGCATCTGTTTTTTTTTATACTTTTGGAATTTTGGTTTTTCATGTTGATTTTAAAATGACCTTTTTCATGTTTGAAATGTACTAACTCGTTTTTTACTCACAGCAGGTCAACTTGTGTGTGGTTGCAACGTTATGGTCCCATTGAGTACATTTTTGGAGAAAGGGACATCTGTTGCACCACAGGGCGGGAGGAGGGTGCAGAGCACGATACATTTTCTTTCTTCGGTTAGCATCTGTTTTTTTATACTTTTGGAATTTTGGTTTTTCATGTTGATTTTAAAATGACCTTTTTCATGTTTCATATGTACTAACTCGTTTTTTCCTCACAGCAGGTCAACTTGTGTGTGGTTGCAACGTTATGGTCCCATTGAGTAAATTTTTGGAGAAAGGGACATCTGTTGCACCACAGGGCGGGAGGAGGGTGCAGAGCACGATACATTTTCTTTCTTCGGTTAGCATCTGTTTTTTTTATACTTTTGGAATTTTGGTTTTTCATGTTGATTTTAAAACGACCTTTTTCATGTTTGAAATGTACTAACTCGTTTTTTCCTCACAGCAGGTCAACTTGTGTGTGGTTGCAACATTACGGTCCCATTGAGTACATTTTTGGAGAAAGGGACATCTGTTGCACCACAGGCTGGGAGGAGGGTGCAGAGCACGATACATTTTCTTTCATCTGTTAGCATCTGTTTTTTTTATACTTTTGGAATTTTGGTTTTTCATGTTGATTTTAAAATGACCTTTTTCATGTTTGAAATGTACTAACTCGTTTTTTCCTCACAGCAGGTCAACTTGTGTGTGGTTGCAACGTTATGGTCCCATTGAGTACATTTTTGGAGAAAGGGACATCTGTTGCACCACAGGGCGGGAGGAGGGTGCAGAGCACGATACATTTCCTTTCTTCGGTTAGTATCTGTTTTTTTTTACACTTTGGAATTTTGGTTTTTCATGTTGATTTTAAAATGACCTTTTTCACGTTTGAAATGTACTAACACGTTTTTTCCTCACACCAGGTCTCCTTGTGTGTGGTTGCAACGTTACGGTCCCATTGAGTACATTTTTGGAGAAAGGGACATCTGTTGCACCACAGGGCGGGAGGAGGGCGCAGAGCACGATACATTTTCTCTCTTCGGTTAGCATCTTTTTTTTTTATACTTTTGGAATTTTGGTTTTTCATGTTGATTTTAAAATTACCTTTTTCATGTTTGAAATGTACTAACTCGTTTTTTCCTCACAGCAGGTCAACTTGTGTGTGGTTGCAACATTACGGTCCCATTGAGTACATTTTTGGAGAAAGGGACATCTGTTGCACCACAGGGCGGGAGGAGGGTGCAGAGCACGATACATTTTCTTTCTTCGGTTAGCATCTGTTTTTTTTATACTTTTGGAATTTTGGTTTTTCATGTTGATTTTAAAATGACCTTTTTCATGTTTGAAATGTACTAACTCGTTTTTTCCTCACAACAGGTCAACTTGTGTGTGGTTGCAATATTAAGGTCCCATTGAGTACATTTTTGGAGAAAGGGACATCTGTTGCACCACAGGGCGGGAGGAGGGTGCGGAGCACGATACATTTTCTTTCTTCGGTTAGCATCTGTTTTTTTTATACTTTTGGAATTTTGGTTTTTCATGTTGATTTTAAAATGACCTTTTTCATGTTTGAAATGTACTAACTCGTTTTTTCCTCACAGCAGGTCAACTTGTGTGTGGTTGCAACGTTATGGTCCCATTGAGTACATTTTTGGAGAAAGGGACATCTGTTGCACCACAGGGCGAGAGGAGGGTGCAGAGCACGATACATTTTCTTTCTTCGGTTAGCATCTGTTTTTTTTTATACTTTGGAATTTTGGTTTTTCATGTTGATTTTAAAATGACCTTTTTCACGTTTGAAATGTACTACCTCGTTTTTTCCTCACACCAGGTCACCTTGTGTGTGGTTGCAACATTACGGTCCCATTGAGTACATTTTTGGAGAAAGGGACATCTGTTGCATCACAGGGCGGGAGGAGGGTGGAGAGCACGATACATTTTCTCTCTTCGGTTAGCATCTTTTTTTTTTATACTTTCGGAATTTTGGTTTTTCATGTTGATTTTAAAATTACCTTTTTCATGTTTGAAATGTACTAACTCGTATTTTCCTCACAGCAGGTCAACTTGTGTGTGGTTGCAACATTACGGTCCCATTGAGTACATTTTTGGAGAAAGGGACATCTGTTGCACCACAGGGCGGGAGGAGGGTGCAGAGCACGATACATTTTCTCTCTTCGGTTAGCATCTGTTTTTTTTATACTTTTGGAATTTTGGTTTTTCATGTTGATTTTAAAATGACCTTTTTCATGTTTGAAATGTACTAACTCGTTTTTTCCTCACAGCAGGACAACTTGTGTGTGGTTGCAACATTACGGTCCCATTGAGTACATTTTTGGAGAAAGGGACATCTGTTGCACCACAGGGCGGGAGGAGGGTGCAGAGCACGATACATTTTCTTTCTTCGGTTAGCATCTGTTTTTTTATACTTTTGGAATATTGGTTTTTCATGTTGATTTTAAAATGACCTTTTTCATGTTTGAAATGTACTAACTCGTTTTTTCCTCACAGCAAGTCAACTAGTGTGTGGTTGCAACATTACGGTCCCATTGAGTACATTTTTGGAGAAAGGGACATCTGTTGCACCACAGGGCGGGAGGAGGGTGCAGAGCACGATACATTTTCTTTCTTCGGTTAGCATTTTTTTTTTTTATAATTTTGGAATTTTGGTTTTTCATGTTGATTTTAAAATGACTTTTTTCATGTTTGAAATGTACTAACTAGTTTTTTCCTCACAGCAGGTCAACTTGTGTTTGGTTGCAACATTACGGTCCCATTGAGTACATTATTGGAGAAAGGGACATCTGTTGCACCACAGGGCGGGAGGAGGGTGCAGAACACGATACATTTTTTTTTTCGGTTAGCATCTGTTTTTTTTATACTTTTGGAATTTTGGTTTTTCATGTTGATTTTAAAATGACCTTTTTCATGTTTGAAATGTACTTACTCGTTTTTTCCTCACAGCAGGTCAACTTGTGTGTGGTTGCAACATTACGGTCCCTTTGAGTACATTTTTGGAGAAAGGGACATCTGTTGCACCACAGGGAGGGAGGAGGGTGCAGAGCACGATACATTTTCTTTCTTCGGTTAGCATCTGTTTTTTTTATACTTTTGGAATTTTGGTTTTTCATGTTGATTTTAAAATGACCTTTTTCATGTTTGAAATGTACTAACTCGTTTTTTCCTCACAGCAGGTCAACTAGTGTGTGGTTGCAACATTACAGACCCATTGAGTACATTTTTGGAGAAAGGGACATCTGTTGCACCACAGGGCGGGAGGAGGGTGCAGAGCACGATACATTTTCTTTCTTCGGTTAGCATCTGTTTTTTTTATACTTTTGGAATTTTGGTTTTTCATGTTGATTTTAAAATGATCTTTTTCATGTTTGAAATGTACTAACTCGTTTTTTCCTCACAGCAGGTCAACTTGTGTGTGGTTGCAACATTATGGTCCCATTGAGTACATTTTTGGAGAAAGGGACATCTGTTGCACCACAGGGCGGGAGGAGGGTGCAGAGCACGATACATTTTCTTTCTTCGGTTAGCATCTGTTTTTTTTATACTTTGGAATTTTGGTTTTTCATGTTGATTTTAAAATGACCTTTTTCACGTTTGAAATGTACTAACTCGTTTTTTCCTCACACCAGGTCTCCTTGTGTGTGGTTGCAACATTACGGTCCCATTGAGTACATTTTTGGAGAAAGGGACATCTGTTGCACCACAGGGCGGGAGGAGGGTGCAGAGCACAATACATTTTCTCTCTTCGGTTAGCATCTGTTTTTTTTATACTTTTGGAATTTTGGTTTTTCATGTTGATTTTAAAATTACCTTTTTCATGTTTGAAATGTACTAACTCGTATTTTCCTCACAGCAGGTCAACTTGTGTGTGGTTGCAACATTAAGGTCCCATTGAGTACATTTTTGGAGAAAGGGACATCTGTTGCACCACAGGGAGGGAGGAGGGTGCGGAGCACGATACATTTTCTTTCTTCGGTTAGCATCTGTTTTTTTTATACTTTTGGAATTTTGGTTTTTCATGTTGATTTTAAAATGATCATTTTCATGTTTGAAATGTACTAACTCGTTTTTTCCTCACTGCAGGTCAACTTGTGTGTGGTTGCAACATTACGGTCCCATTGAGTACATTTTTGGAGAAAGGGACATCCGTTGCACCACAGGGAGGGAGGAGGGTGCGGAGCACGATACATTTTCTTTCTTCGGTTACCATCTGTTTTTTTTATACTTTTGGAATTTTGGTTTTTCATGTTGATGTTAAAATCACCTTTTTCACGTTTGAAATGTACTAACTCGTTTTTTCCTCACTGCAGGTCAACTTGTGTGTGGTTGCAACATTACGGTCCCATTGAGTACATTTTTGGAGAAAGGGACATCTGTTGCACCACAGGGAGGGAGGAGGGTGCAGAGCACGATACATTTTCTTTCTCCGGTTAGCATCTGTTTTTTTTATACTTTTGGAATTTTGGTTTTTCATGTTGATTTTAAAATGACCTTTTTCATGTTTGAAATGTACTAACTCGTTTTTTCCTCACAGCAGGTCAACTTGTGTGTGGTTGCAACATTACGGTCCCATTGAGTACATTTTTGGAGAAAGGGACATCTGTTGCACCACAGGGCGAGAGGAGGGTGCAGAGCACGATACATTTTCTTTCTTCGGTTAGCATCTGTTTTTTTTATACTTTTGGAATTTTGGTTTTTCATGTTGATTTTAAAATGACCTTTTTCATGTTTGAAATGTACTAACTCGTTTTTTCCTCACAGCAGGTCAACTTCTGTGTGGTTGCAACATTACGGTCCCATTGAGTACATTTTTGGAGAAAGGGACATCTGTTGCACCACATGGAGGGAGGAGGGTGCAGAGCATGATACATTTTCTTTCTTCGGTTAGCATCTGTTTTTTTTTATACTTTTGGAATTTTGGTTTTTCATGTTGATTTTAAAATGACCTTTTTCATGTTTGAAATGTACTTACTCGTTTTTTCCTCACAGCAGGTCAACTTGTGTGTGGTTGCAACGTTATGGTCCCATTGAGTACATTTTTGGAGAAAGGGACATCTGTTGCACCACAGGGCGGGAGGAGGGTGCAGAGCACGATACATTTTCTTTCTTCGGTTAGCATCTGTTTTTTTTATACTTTGGAATTTTGGTTTTTCATGTTGATTTTAAAATGACCTTTTTCACGTTTGAAATGTACTAACTCGTTTTTTCCTCACACCAGGTCACCTTGTGTGTGGTTGCAACATTACGGTCCCATTGAGTACATTTTTGGAGAAAGGGACATCTGTTGCACCACAGGGCGGGAGGAGGGTGCAGAGCACGATACATTTTCTTTCTTCGGTTAGCATCTGTTTTTTTTATACTTTTGGAATTTTGGTTTTTCATGTTGATTTTAAAATGACCTTTTTCATGTTTGAAATGTACTAACTCGTTTTTTCCTCACAGCAGGTCAACTTGTGTGTGGTTGCAACATTACGGTCCCATTGAGTACATTTTTGGAGAAAGGGACATCTGTTGCACCACAGGGCGGGAGGAGGGTGCAGAGCACGATACATTTTCTTTCTTCGGTTAGCATCTGTTTTTTTTATACTTTTGGAATTTTGGTTTTTCATGTTGATTTTAAAATGACCTGTATCATGTTTGAAATGTACTAACACGTTTTTTCCTCACAGCAGGTCAACTTGTGTGTGGTTGCAACATTACGGTTCCATTGAGTACATTTTTGGAGAAAGGGACATCTGTTGCACCACAGGGCGGGAGGAGGGTGCAGAGCACGATACATTTTCTTTCTTCGGTTAGCATCTGTTTTTTTTATACTTTTGGAATTTTGGTTTTTCATGTTGATTTTAAAATGACCTTTTTCATGTTTGAAATGTACTAACTCGTTTTTTCCTCACAGCAGGTCAACTTGTGTGAGGTTGCAACATTACGGTCCCATTGAGTACATTTTTGGAGAAAGGGACATCTGTTGCACCACAGGGAGGGAGGCGGGTGCAGAGCACGATACATTTTCTTTCTTCGGTTAGCATCTGTTTTTTTTATACTTTTGGAATTTTGGTTTTTCATGTTGATTTTAAAATGACCTTTTTCATGTTTGAAATGTACTTACTCGTTTTTTCCTCACAGCAGGTCAACTTGTGTGTGGTTGCAACATTACGGTCCCATTGAGTACATTTATGGAGAAAGGGACATCTGTTGCAACACAGGGCGGGAGGAGGGTGCAGAGCACGATACATTTTCTTTCTTCGGTTAGCATCTGTTTTTTTTATACCTTTGGAATTTTGGTTTTTCATGTTGATTTTAAAATGACCTTTTTCATGTTTGAAATGTACTAACTCGTTTTTTCCTCACAGCAGGTCAACTTGTGTGTGGTTGCAACATTATGGTCCCATTGAGAACATTTTTGGAGAAAGGGAAATCTGTTGCACCACAGGGAGGGAGGAGTGCGCAGAGCACGATACATTTTCTTTCTTCGGTTAGCATCTGTTTTTTTTATACTTTTGGAATTTTGGTTTTTCATGTTGATTTTAAAATGACCTTTTTCATGTTTGAAATGTACTAACTCGTTTTTTCCTCACAGCAGGTCAACTTATGTGTGGTTGCAACATTACGGTCCCACTCAGTACTTTTTTGGAGAAAGGGACATCTGTTGCACCACAGGGCGGGAGGAGGGTGCTGAGCACGATACATTTTCTTTCTTCGGTTAGCATCTGTTTTTTTTATACTTTTGGAATTTTGGTTTTTCATGTTGATTTTAAAATGACCTTTTTCATGTTTGAAATGTACTAACTCGTTTTTTCCTCACAGCAGGTCAACTTGTGTGTGGTTGCAACGTTATGGTCCCATTGAGTACATTTTTGGAGAAAGGGACATCTGTTGCACCACAGGGCGGGAGGAGGGTGCAGAGCACGATACATTTTCTTTCCTCGGTTAGCATCTTTTTTTTTTATACTTTTGGAATTTTTGTTTTTCATGTTGATTTTAAAATGACCTTTTTCATGTTTGAAATGTACTAACTCGTTTTTTCCTCACAGCAGGTCAACTTGTGTGTGGTTGCATCATTACGGTCCCATTGAGTACATTTTTGGAGAAAGGGACATCTGTTGCACCACAGGGCGGTAGGAGGGTGCAGAGCACGATACATTTTCTTGCTTCGGTTAGCATCTGTTTTTTTTATACTTTTGGAATTTTGGTTTTTCATGTTGATTTTAAAATGATCTTTTTCATGTTTGAAATGTACTTACTCGTTTGTTCCTCACAGCAGGTCAACTTGTGTGTGGTTGCAACATTACGGTACCATTGAGTTCATTTTTGGAGAAAGGGACATCTGTTGCACCACAGGGCGGGAGGAGGGTGCAGAGCACGATACATTTTCTTTCTTCGGTTAGCATCTGTTTTTTTTATACTTTTGGAATTTTGGTTTTTCATGTTGATTTTAAAATGACCTTTTTCATGTTTGAAATGTACTAACTCGTTTCTTCCTCACAGCAGGTCAACTTCTGTGTGGTTGCAACATTACGGTCCCATTGAGTACATTTTTGGAGAAAGGGACATCTGTTGCACCACAGGGCGGGAGGAGGGTGCAGAGCACGATACATTTTCTTTCTTCGGTTAGCATCTGTTTTTTTTATACTTTTGGAATTTTGGTTTTTCATGTTGATTTTAAAATGACCTTTTTCATGTTTGAAATGTACTAACTCGTTTTTCCTCACAGCAGGTCAACTTGTGTGTGGTTGCAACATTACGGTCCCATTGAGTACATTTTTGGAGAAAGGGACATCTGTTGCACCACAGGGCGGGAGGAGGGTGCAGAGCACGATACATTTTCTTTCTTCGGTTAGCATCTGTTTTACTTTTTACTTTTGGAATTTTGGGTTTTCATTTTGATTTTAAAATGACCTTTTTCATGTTTGAAATGTACTAACTCGTTTTTTCCGCACAGCAGGTCAACTTGTGTGTGGTTGCAGCATTACGGTCCCATTGAGTACATTTTTGGAGAAAGGGACATCTGTTGCACCACAGGGCGGGAGGAGGGTGCAGAGCACGATACATTTTCTTTCTTCGGTTAGCATCTGTTTTTTTTATACTTTTGGAATTTTGGTTTTTCATGTTGATTTTAAAATGACCTTTTTCATGTTTGAAATGTACTAACTCGTTTATTCGTCACAGCAGGTCAACTTGTGTGTGGTTGCAACATTACGGTCCCATTGAGTACATTTTTGGAGAAAGGGACATCTGTTGCACCACAGGGCGGGAGGAGGGTGCAGAGCACGATACATTTTCTTTCTTCGGTTAGCATCTGTTTTTTTTATACTTTTGGAATTTTGGTTTTTCATGTTGATTTTAAAATGACCTTTTTCATGTTTGAAATGTACTAACTCGTTTTTTCCTCACAGCAGGTCAACTTGTGTGTGGTTGCAACATTACGGTCCCATTGAGTACATTTTTGGAGAAAGGGACATCTGTTGCACCACAGGGCGGGAGGAGGGTGCAGAGCACGATACATTTTTTTTTTCGGTTAGCATCTGTTTTTTTTATACTTTTGGAATTTTGGTTTTTTATGTTGATTTTAAAATGACCTTTTTCATGTTTGAAATGTACTAACTCGTTTTTTCCTCACAGCAGGTCAACTTGTGTGTGGTTGCAACATTACGGTCCCATTGAGTACATTTTTGGAGAAAGGGACATCTGTTGCACCACAGGGCGGGAGGAGGGTGCAGAGCACGATACATTTTCTTTCTTCTTTTAGCATCTGTTTTTTTTATACTATTGGAATTTTGGTTTTTCATGTTGATTTTAAAATGACCTTTTTCATGTTTGAAATGTACTAACTCGTTTTTTCCTCACAGCAGGTCAACTAGTGTGTGGTTGCAACATTACAGACCCATTGAGTACATTTTTGGAGAAAGGGACATCTGTTGCACCACAGGGCGGGAGGAGGGTGCAGAGCACGATACATTTTCTTTCTTCGGTTAGCATCTGTTTTTTTTATAATTTTGGAATTTTGGTTTTTCATGTTGATTTTAAAATGACCTTTTTCATGTTTGAAATGTACTAACTCGTTTATTCCTCACAGCAGGTCAACTTGTGTGTGGTTGCAACGTTACGGTCCCATTGAGTACATTTTTGGAGAAAGGGACATCTGTTGCACCACAGGGCGGGAGGAGGGTGCAGAGCACGATACATTTTCTTTCTTCGGTTAGCATCTGTTTTTTTTATACTTTTGGAATTTTGGTTTTTCATGTTGATTTTAAAATGACCTTTTTCATGTTTGAAATGTACTAACTCGTTTTTTCCTCACAGCAGGTCAACTTGTGTGTGGTTGCAACATTACGGGCCCATTGAGTACATTTTTGGAGAAAGGGACATCTGTTGCACCACAGGGTGGGAGGAGGGTGCAGAGCACGATACATTTTTTTTTTCGGTTAGCATCTGTTTTTTTTTATACTTTTGGAATTTTGGTTTTTTATGTTGATTTTAAAATGACCTTTTTCATGTTTGAAATGTACTAACTCGTTTTTTCCTCACAGCAGGTCAACTTGTGTGTGGTTGCAACATTACGGTCCCATTGAGTACATTTTTGGAGAAAGGGACATCTGTTGCACCACAGGGCGGGAGGAGGGTGCAGAGCACGATACATTTTCTTTCTTCGGTTAGCATCTGTTTTTTTTATACTATTGGAATTTTGGTTTTTCATGTTGATTTTAAAATGACCTTTTTCATGTTTGAAATGTACTAACTCGTTTTTTCCTCACAGCAAGTCAACTAGTGTGTGGTTGCAACATTACGGTCCCATTGAGTACATTTATGGAGAAAGGGTCATCTGTTGCACCACAGGGCAGGAGGAGGGTGCAGAGCACGATACATTTTCTTTCTTCGGTTAGCATCTGTTTTTTTTATAATTTTGGAATTTTGGTTTTTCATGTTGATTTTAAAATGACCTTTTTCATGTTTGAAATGTACTAACTCATTTTTTCCTCACAGCAGGTCAGCTTGTGTGTGGTTGCAACATTACGGTCCCATTGAGTACATTTTTGGAGAAAGGGACATCTGTTGCACCACAGGGCGGGAGGAGGGTGCAGAGCACGATACATTTTCTTTCTTCGGTTAGCATCTGTTTTTTTTATACTTTTGGAATTTTGGTTTTTCATGTTGATTTTAAAATGACCTTTTTCATGTTTGAAATGTACTAACTCGTTTTTTCCTCTCAGCAGGTCAACTTGTGTGTGGTTGCAACATTACGGTCCCATTGAGTACATTTTTGGAGAAAGGGACATCTTTTGCACCACAGGGCGGGAGGAGGGTGCAGAGCACGATACATTTTCTTTCTTCGGTTAGCATTTTTTTTTTTATAATTTTGGAATTTTTGGTTTCTCATGTTGATTTTAAAATGACTTTTTTCATGTTTGAAATGTACTAACTCGTTTTTTCCTCACAGCAGGTCAACTTGTGTTTGGTTGCAACATTACGGTCCCATTGAGTACATTTTTGGAGAAAGGGACATCTGTTGCACCACAGGGCGGGAGGAGGGTGCAGAGCACGATACATTTTTTTTTCGGTTAGCATCTGTTTTTTTTATACTTTTGGAATTTTGGTTTTTTATGTTGATTTTAAAATGACCTCTTTCATGTTTGAAATGTACTAACTCGTTTTTTCCTCACAGCAGGTCAACTTGTGTGTGGTTGCAACATTACGGTCCCATTGAGTACATTTTTGGAGAAAGGGACATCTGTTGCACCACAGGGCGGGAGGAGGGTGCAGAGCACGATACATTTTCTTTCTTCGGTTAGCATCTGTTTTTTTTATACTTTTGGAATTTTGGTTTTTCATGTTGATTTTAAAATGACCTTTTTCATGTTTGAAATGTGCTTACTCGTTTTTTCCTCACAGCAGGTCAACTTGTGTGTGGTTGCAACATTACGGTCCCATTGAGTACATTTTTGGAGAAAGGGACATCTGTTGCACCACAGGGAGGGAGGAGGGTGCAGAGCACGATACATTTTCTTTCTTCGGTTAGCATCTGTTTTTTTTATACTTTTGGAATTTTGGTTTTTCATGTTGATTTTAAAATTACCTTTTTAACGTTTGAAATGTACTAACTCGTTTTTTCCTCACAGCAGGTCAACTTGTGTGTGGTTGCAACATTACGGTCCCATTGAGTTCATTTTTGGAGAAAGGGACATCTGTCGCACCACAGGGAGGGAGGAGGGTGCAGAGCACGATACATTTTCTTTCTTCGGTTAGCATCTGTTATTTTTATACTTTTGGAATTTTGGTTTTTCATGTTGATTTTAAAATGACCTTTTTCATGTTTGATATGTACTAACTCGTTTTTTCCTCACAGCAGGTCAACTAGTGTGTGGTTGCAACATTACGGTCCCATTGAGTACATTTTTGGAGAAAGGGACATCTGTTGCACCACAGGGCGGGAGGAGGGTGCGGAGCACGATACATTTTCTTTCTTCGGTTAGCATCTGTTTTTTTTATACTTTTGGAATTTTGGTTTTTCATGTTGATTTTAAAATGACCTTTTTCATGTTTGAAATGTACTAACTCTATTTTTCCTCACAGCAGGTCAACTTGTGTGTGGTTGCAACATTACGGTCCCATTGAATACATTTTTGGAGAAAGGGACATCTGTTGCACCACAGGGCGGGAGGAGGGTGCAGAGCACGATACATTTTCTTTCTTCGGTTAGCATCTGTTTTTTTTATACTTTTGGAATATTGGTTTTTCATGTTGATTTTAAAATGACCTTTTTCATGTTTGAAATGTACTAACTCGTTTTTTCCTCACAGCAGGTCAACTTATGTGTGGTTGCAACGTTATGGTCCCATTGAGTACATTTTTGGAGAAAGGGACATCTGTTGCACCACAGGGCAGGAGGAGGGTGCAGAGCACGATACATTTTCTTTCTTCGGTTAGCATCTGTCTTTTTTATACTTTTGGAATTTTGGTTTTTCATGTTGATTTTAAAATGACCTTTCTCATGTTTGAAATGTACTAACTCGTTTTTTCCTCTTAGCAGGTCAACTTGTGTGTGGTTGCAACGTTATGGTCCCATTGAGTAAATTTTTGGAGAAAGGGACATCTGTTGCACCACAGGGCGGGAGGAGGGCGCAGAGCACGATACATTTTCTTTCTTCGGTTAGCATCTGTTTTTTTTATACTTTTCTAATTTTAGTTTTTCATTTTGATTTTAAAATGACCTTTTTCATGTTTGAAATGTACTAACTCGTTTTTTCCTCACAGCAGGTCAACTTCTGTGTGGTTGCAACATTACGGTCACATTGAGTACATTTTTGGAGAAAGGGACATCTGTTGCACCACAGGGCGGGAGGAGGGTGCAGAGCACGATACATTTTCTTTCTTCGGTTTGCATCGGTTTTTTTTTATACTTTTGGAATTTTGGTTTTTCATGTTGATTTTAAAATGACCTTTTTCATGTTTGAAATGTACTAACTCGTTTTTTCCTCACAGCAGGTCAACTTGTGTGTGGTTGCAACGTTATGTTCCCATTGAGTACATTTTTGGAGAAAGGGACATCTGTTGCACCACAGGGCGGGAGGAGGGTGCAGAGCACGATACATTTTCTTTCTTTGGTTAGCATCTGTTTTCTTTATACTTTTGGAATTTTGGTTTTTCATGTTGATTTTAAAATGACCTTTTTCATGTTTGAAATGTACTAACTCGTTTTTTCCTCACAGCAGGTCAACTTGTGTGTGGTTGCAACGATATGGTCCCATTGAGTACATTTTTGGAGAAAGGGACATCTGTTGCACCACAGGGCGGGAGGAGGGTGCAGAGCACGATACATTTTCTTTCTTCGGTTAGCATCTGTTTTTTTTATACTTTTGGAATTTTGGTTTTTCATGTTGAATTTAAAATGACCTTTTTCATGTTTGAAATGTACTAACTAGTTTTTTCCTCACAGCAGGTCAACTTGTGTGTGGTTGCAACGTTATGGTCCCATTGAGTAAATTTTTGGAGAAAGGGACATCTGTTGCACCACAGGGCGGGAGGAGGGCGCAGAGCACGATACATTTTCTTTCTTCGGTTAGCATCTGTTTTTTTTATACTTTTGGTATTTTGGTTTTTCATGTTGATTTTAAAATGACCTTTTTCATGTTTGATATGTACTAACTCGTTTTGTCCTCACAGCAGGTCAACTTGTGTGTGGTTGCAACATTACGGTCCCATTGAGTACATTTTTGGAGAAAGGGACATATGTTGCACCACAGGGAGGGAGGAGGGTGCAGAGCACGATACATTTTCTTTCTTCGGTTAGCATCTGTTATTTTTTTATACTTTTTGAATTTTGGTTTTTCATGTTGATTTTAAAATGACCTTTTTCATGTTTGAAATGTACTTGCTCGTTTTTTCCTCACAGCAGGTCATCTTGTGTGTGGTTGCAACATTACGGTCCCATTGAGTACATTTTTGGAGAAAGGGACATCTGTTGCACCACAGGGCGGGAGGAGGGTGCAGAGCACGATACATTTTCTTTCTTCAGTTAGCATCTGTTTTTTTTATACGTTTGGAATTTTGGTTTTTCATGTTGATTTTAAAATGACCTTTTTCATGTTTGAAATGTACTAACTCGTTTTTTCCTCACAGCAGGTCAACTTGTGTGTGGTTGCAACATTATGGTCCCATTGAGTACATTTTTGGAGAAAGGGACATCTGTTGCACCACAGGGCGGGAGGAGGGTGCAGAGCACGATACATTTTCTTTCTTCAGTTAGCATCTGTTTTTTTTATACGTTTGGAATTTTGGTTTTTCATGTTGATTTTAAAATGACCTTTTTCATGTTTGAAATGTACTAACTCGTTTTTTCCTCACAGCAGGTCAACTTGTGTGTGGTTGCAACATTATGGTCCCATTGAGTACATTTTTGGAGAAAGGGACATCTGTTGCACCACAGGTCGGGAGGAGGGTGCGGAGCACGATACATTTTCTTTCTTCGGTTAGCATCTGTTTTTTTTATACTTTTGGAATTTTGGTTTTTCATGTTGATTTTAAAATGACGTTTTTCATGTTTGATATGTACTAACTCGTTTTTTCCTCACAGCAGGTCAACTAGTGTGTGGTTGCAACATTACGGTCCCATTGAGTACATTTTTGGAGAAAGGGACATCTGTTGCACCACAGGGCGGGAGGAGGGTGCGGAGCACGATACATTTTCTTTCTTCGGTTAGCATCTGTTTTTTTTATACTTTTGGAATTTTGGTTTTTCAGGTTGATTTTAATATGACCTTTTTCATGTTTGAAATGTACTAACTCGTTTTTTCCTCACAGCAGGTCAACTTGTGTGTGGTTGCAACATTACGGTCCCATTGAGTACATTTTTGGAGAAAGGCACATCTGTTGCACCACAGGGCGGGAGGAGGGTGTAGAGCACGATACATTTTCTTTCTTCGGTTAGCATCTGTTTTTTTTATACTTTTGGAATATTGGTTTTTCATGTTGATTTTAAAATGACCTTTTTCATGTTTGAAATGTACTAACTCGTTTTTTCCTCACAGCAGGTCAACTTGTGTGTGGTTGCAACGTTATGGTCCCATTGAGTACATTTTTGGAGAAAGGGACATCTGTTGCACCACAGGGCGGGAGGAGGGTGCAGAGCACAATACATTTTCTTTCTTTGGTTAGCATCTGTCTTTTTTATACTTTTGGAATTTTGGTTTTTCATGTTGATTTTAAAATGACCTTTCTCATGTTTGAAATGTACTAACTCGTTTTTTCCTCTTAGCAGGTCAACTTGTGTGTGGTTGCAACGTTATGGTCCCATTGAGTAAATTTTTGGAGAAAGGGACATCTGTTGCACCACAGGGCGGGAGGAGGGCGCAGAGCACGATACATTTTCTTTCTTCGGTTAGCATCTGTTTTTTTTATACTTTTGGAATTTTTGTTTTTCATTTTGATTTTAAAATGACCTTTTTCATGTTTGAAATGTACTAACTCGTTTTTTCCTCAGAGCAGGTCAACTTCTGTGTGGTTGCAACATTACGGTCACATTGAGTACATTTTTGGATAAAGGGACATCTGTTGCACCACAGGGCGGGAGGAGGGTGCAGAGCACGATACATTTTCTTTCTTCGGATTGCATCGGTTTTTTTTTATACTTTTGGAATTTTGGTTTTTCATGTTGATTTTAAAATGACCTTTTTCATGTTTGAAATGTACTAACTCGTTTTTTCCTCACAGCAGGTCAACTTGTGTGTGGTTGCAACGTTATGTTCCCATTGAGTACATTTTTGGAGAAAGGGACATCTGTTGCACCACAGGGCGGGAGGAGGGTGCAGAGCACGATACATTTTCTTTCTTCGGTTAGCATCTGTTTTTTTTATACTTTTGGAATTTTGGTTTTTCATGTTGATTTTAAAATGACCTTTTTCATGTTTGAAATGTACTAACTCGTTTTTTCCTCACAGCAGGTCAACTTGTGTGTGGTTGCAACGTTATGGTCCCATTGAGTACATTTTTGGAGAAAGGGACATCTGTTGCACCACAGGACGGGAGGAGGGTGCAGAGCACGATACATTTTCTTTCTTCGGTTAGCATCTGTTTTTTTTATACTTTTGGAATTTTGGTTTTTCATGTTGATTTTAAAATGACCTTTTTCATGTTTGAAATGTACTAACTCGTTTTTTCCTCACAGCAGGTCAACTTGTGTGTGGTTGCAACGTTATGGTCCCATTGAGTAAATTTTTGGAGAAAGGGACATCTGTTGCACCACAGGGCGGGAGGAGGGCGCAGAGCACGATACATTTTCTTTCTTTGGTTAGCATCTGTTTTTTTTATACTTTTGGAATTTTGGTTTTTCATGTTGATTTTAAAATGACCTTCTTCTTGTTTGACATGTACTAACTCGTTTTGTCCTCACAGCAGGTCAACTTCTGTGTGGTTGCAACATTACGGTCCCATTGAGTACATTTTTGGAGAAAGGGACATCTGATGCACCACAGGGAGGGAGGAGGGTGCAGAGCACGATACATTTTCTTTCTTCGGTTAGCATCTGTTTTTTTTTTATACTTTTGGAATTTTGGTTTTTCATGTTGATTTTAAAATGACCTTTTTCATGTTTGAAATGTACTTGCTCGTTTTTTCCTCACAGCAGGTCATCTTGTGTGTGGTTGCAACATTACGGTCCCATTGAGTACATTTTTGGAGAAAGGGACATCTGTTGCACCACAGGGCGGGAGGAGGGTGCAGAGCACGATACATTTTCTTTCTTCAGTTAGCATCTGTTTTTTTTATACGTTTGGAATTTTGGTTTTTCATGTTGATTTTAAAATGACCTTTTTCATGTTTGAAATGTACTAACTCGTTTTTTCCTCACAGCAGGTCAACTTGTGTGTGGTTGCAACATTATGGTCCCATTGAGTACATTTTTGGAGAAAGGGACATCTGTTGCACCACAGGGTTGGAGGAGGGTGCGGAGCATGATACATTTTCTTTCTTCGGTTAGCATCTGTATTTTTTATACTTTTGGAATTTTGGTTTTTCATGTTGATTTTAAAATGACCTTTATCATGTTTGAAATGTACTAACTCGTTTTTTCCTCACAGCAGGTCAACTTGTGTGTGGTTGCATCATTACGGTCCCATTGAGTACATTTTTGGAGAAAGGGACATCTGTTGCACCACAGGGCGGGAGGAGGGTGCAGAGCACGATACATTTTCTTTCTTCGGTTAGCATCTGTTTTTTTTATACTTTTGGAATTTTGGTTTTTCATGTTGATTTTAAAATCACCTTTTTCATGTTTGAAATGTACTAACTCGTTTTTTCCTTACAGCAGGTCAACTTGTGTGTGGTTGCATCATTACGGTCCCATTGAGTACATTTTTGGAGAAAGGGACATCTGTTGCACCACAGGGCGGGAGGAGGGTGCAGAGCACGATACATTTTCTTTCTTCGGTTAGCATCTGTTTTTTTTATACTTTTGGAATTTTGGTTTTTCATGTTGATTTTAAAATGACCTTTTTCATGTTTGAAATGTACTAACTCGTTTTTTCCTCACAGCAGGTCAACTTGTGTGTGGTTGCAACGTTATGGTCCCATTGAGTAAATTTTTGGAGAAAGGGACATCTGTTGCACCACAGGGCAGGAGGAGGGCGCAGAGCACGATACATTTTCTTTCTTCGGTTAGCATCTGTTTTTTTTATACTTTTGGAATTTTGGTTTTTCTCGTTGATTTTAAAATGACCTTTTTCATGTTTGAAATGTACTAACTCGTTTTGTCCTCACAGCAGGTCAACTTCTGTGTGGTTGCAACATTACGGTCCCATTGAGTACATTTTTGGAGAAAGGGACATCTGTTGCACCACAGGGAGGGAGGAGGGTGCAGAGCACGATACATTTTCTTTGTTCGGTTAGCATCTGTTTTTTTTTTTATACTTTTGGAATTTTGGTTTTTCATGTTGATTTTAAAATGACCTTTTTCATGTTTGAAATGTACTTGCTCGTTTTTTCCTCACAGCAGGTCAACTTGTGTGTGGTTGCAACATTACGGTCCCATTGAGTACATTTTTGGAGAAAGGGACATCTGTTGCACCACAGGGCGGGAGGAGGGTGCAGGCACGATACATTTTCTTTCTTCAGTTAGCATCTGTTTTTTTTATACGTTTGGAATTTTGGTTTTTCATGTTGATTTTAAAATGACCTTTCTCATGTTTGAAATGTACTAACTCGTTTTTTCCTCACAGCAGGTCAACTTGTGTGTGGTTGCAACATTACGGTCCCATTGAGTACATTTTTGGAGAAAGGGACATCTGTTGCACCACAGGGAGGGAGGATGGTGCAGAGCACGATACATTTTCTTTCTTCGGTTAGCATCTGTTTTTTTTATACTTTTGGAATTTTGGTTTTTCATGTTGATTTTAAAATGACCTTTTTCATGTTTGAAATGTACTAACTCGTTTTTTCCTCACTGCAGGTCAACTTGTGTGTGGTTGCAACATTACGGTCCCGCTCAGTACTTTTTTGGAGAAAGGGACATCTGTTGCACCACAGGGCGGGAGGAGGGTGCAGAGCACGATACATTTTCTTTCTTGGTTAGCATCTGTTTTTTTTATACATTTGGAATTTTGGTTTTTCATGTTGATTTTAAAATGACCTTTTTCATGTTTGAAATGTACTAACTCGTTTTTTCCTCACAGCAGGTCAACTTGTGTGTGGTTGCAACGTTATGGTCCCATTGAGTACATTTTTGGAGAAAGGGACATCCGTTGCACCACAGGGCGGGAGGAGGGTGCGGAGCACGATACATTTTCTTTCTTCGGTTAGCATCTGTTTTTTTTATACTTTTGGAATTTTGGTTTTTCATGTTGATTTTAAAATGACCTTTTTCATGTTTGAAATGTACTAACTCGTTTTTTTTTCACTGCAGGTCAACTTGTGTGTGGTTGCAACGTTATGGTCCCATTGAGTACATTTTTGGAGAAAGGGACATCTGTTGCACCACAGGGCGGGAGGAGGGTGCGGAGCACGATACATTTTCTTTCTTTGGTTAGCATCTGTTTTTTTTATACTTTTGGAATTTTGGTTTTACATGTTGATTTTAAAATGACCTTTTTCATGTTTGAAATGTACTAACTCGTTTTTTCCTCACAGCAGGTCACCTTGTGTGTGGTTGCAACGTTAAGGTCCCATTGAGTACATTTTTGGAGAAAGGGACATCTGTTGCACCACAGGGCGGGAGGAGGGTGCAGAGCACGATACATTTTCTTTCTTCGGTTAGCATCTGTCTTTTTTATACTTTTGGAATTTTGGTTTTTCATGTTGATTTTAAAATGACCTTTTTAATGTTTGAAATGTACTAACTCGTTTTCTACTCACAGCAGGTCAACTTGTGTGTGGTTGCATCATTACGGACCCATTGAGTACATTTTTGGAGAAAGGGACATCTGCTGCACCACAGGGCGGGAGGAGGGTGCAGAGCACGATACATTTTCTTTCTTCGGTTAGCATCTGTTTTTTTTATACTTTTGGAATTTTGGTTTTTCATGTTGATTTTAAAATGACCTTTTTCATGTTTGAAATGTACTAACTCGTTTTTTCCTCACAGCAGGTCAACTTGTGTGTGGTTGCATCATTACGGTCCCATTGAGTACATTTTTGGAGAAAGGGACATCTGTTGCACCACAGGGCGGGAGGAGGGTGCAGAGCACGATACATTTTCTTTCTTCGGTTAGCATCTGTTTTTTTTATACTTTTGGAATTTTGGTTTTTCATGTTGATTTTAAAATGACCTTTTTCATGTTTGAAATGTACTTACTCGTTTTTTCCTCACAGCAGGTCAACTTGTGTGTGGTTGCAACATTACGGTCCCATTGAGTACATTTTTGGAGAAAGTTACATCTGTTGCACCACAGGGCGGGAGGAGGGTGCAGAGCACGATACATTTTCTTTCTTGGTTAGCATCTGTTTTTTTTATACTTTTGGAGTTTTGGTTTTTCATGTTGATTTTAAAATGACCTTTTTCATGTTTGAAATGTACTAACTCGTTTTTTCCTCACAGCAGGTCAACTAGTGTGTGGTTGCAACGTGATGGTCCCATTGAGTACATTTTTGGAGAAAGGGACATCTGTTGCACCACAGGGCGGGAGGAGGGTGCGGAGCACGATACATTTTCTTTCTTCGGTTAGCATCTGTTTTTTTTTTATACTTTTGGAATTTTGGTTTTTCATGTTGATTTTAAAATGACCTTTTTCATGTTTGAAATGTACTAACTCGTTTTTTCCTCACAGCAGGTCAACTTGTGTGTGGTTGCAACGTTATGGTCCCATTGAGGACATTTTTGGAGAAAGGGACATCTGTTGCACCACAGGGCGGGAGGAGGGTGCAGAGCACGATACATTTTCTTTCTTCGGTTAGCTTCTGTTTTTTTTATACTTTTGGAATTTTGGTTTTTCATGTTGATTTTAAAATGACCTTTTTCATGTTTGAAATGTACTTACTCGTTTTTTCCTCACAGCAGGTCAGCTTGTGTGTGGTTGCATCATTACGGTCCCATTGAGTACATTTTTGGAGAAACGGACATCTGTTGCACCACAGGGCGGGAGGAGGGTGCAGAGCACGATACACTATCTTTCTTCGGTTAGCATCTGTTTTTTTTATACTTTTGGAATTTTGGTTTTTCATGTTTATTTTAAAATGACCTTTTTCATGTTTGAAATGTACTTACTCGTTTTTTCCTCACAGCAGGTCAACTTGTGTGTGGTTGCAACATTACGGTCCCATTGAGTACATTTTTGGAGAAAGGGACATCTGTTGCACCACAGGGCGGGAGGAGGGTGCAGAGCACGATACATTTTCTTTCTTCGGTTAGCATCTGTTTTTTTTATACTTTTGGAATATTGGTTTTTCATGTTGATTTTAAAATGACCTTTTTCATGTTTGAAATGTACTAACTCGTTTTTTCCTCACAGCAGGTCAACTTGTGTGTGGTTGCAACATTACGGTCCCACTGAGTAAATTTTTGGAGAAAGGGACATCTGTTGCACCACAGGGCGGGAGGAGGGTACAGAGCACGATACATTTTCTTTCTTCGGTTAGCATCTGATTTTTTTATACTTTTGGAATTTTGGTTTTTCATGTTGATTTTAAAATGACCTTTTTCATGTTTGAAATGTACTAACTCGTTTTTTCCTCACAGCAGGTCAACTTGTGTGTGGTTGCAACATTACGGTCCCATTGAGTACATTTTTGGAGAAAGGGGCATCTGTTGCACCACAGGGCGGGAGGAGGGTGCAGAGCACGATACATTTTCTTTCTTCGGTTAGCGTCTGTTTTATTTTATACTTTTGGAATTTTGGTTTTTCATGTTGTATTTAAAATGACCCTTTTCATTTTTGAAATGTACTAACTCGTTTTTTCCTCACAGCAGTTCAACTAGTGTGTGGTTGCAACATTACAGTCCCATTGAGTACATTTTTGGAGAAAGGGACATCTGTTGCACCACAGGGCGGGAGGAGGGTGCAGAGCACGATACATTTTCTTTCTTCGGTTAGCATCTGTTTTTTTATACTTTTGGAATTTTGGTTTTTCATGTTGATTTAAAATGACCTTTTTCATGTTTGAAATGTACTAACTTGTTTTTTCCTCACAGCAGGTCAACTTGTGTGTGGTTGCAACATTATGGTCCCATTGAGTACATTTTTGGACAAAGGGACGTCTGTTGCACCACAGGGCGGGAGGAGGGTGCAGAGCACGATACATTTTCTTTCTTCGGTTAGCATCTGTTTTTTTTATACTTTTGGAATTTTGGTTTTTCATGTTGATTTTAAAATGACCTATTTCATGTTTATGATGTACTAACTCGTTTTTTCCTCACAGCAGGTCAACTTGTGTGTGGTTGCAACATTATGGTCCCATTGAGTACATTTTTGGAGAAAGGGACATCTGTTGCACCACAGAGCGGGAGGAGGGTGCAGAGCAGGATACATTTTCTTTCTTCGGTTAGCATCTGTTTTTTTTATACTTTTGGAATTTTGGTTTTTCATGTTGATTTTAAAATGACCTTTTTCATGTTTGAAATGTACTAACTCGTTTTTTCCTCACAGCAAGTCAACTAGTGTGTGGTTGCAACATTACGGTCCCATTGAGTACATTTTTGGAGAAAGGGACATCTATTGCACCACAGGGCGGGAGGAGGGTGCAGAGCACGATACATTTTCTTTCTTCGGTTAGCATCTGTTTTTTTTTTATAATTTTGGAATTTTGGTTTTTCATGTTGATTTTAAAATGACCTTTTTCATGTTTGAAATGTACTAACTCGTTTTTTCCTCACAGCAGGTCAACTTGTGTGTGGTTGCAACATTACGGTCCCATTGAGTACATTTTTGGAGAAAGGGACATCTGTTGCACAACAGGGCGGGAGGAGGGTGCAGAGCACGATACATTTTCTTTCTTGGTTAGCATCTGTTTTTTTTATACATTTGGAATTTTGGTTTTTCATGTTGATTTTAAAATGACCTTTTTCATGTTTGAAATGTACTAACTCGTTTTTTCCTCACAGCAGGTCAACTTGTGTGTGGTTGCAACGTTATGGTCCCATTGAGTACATTTTTGGAGAAAGGGACATCCGTTGCACCACAGGGCGGGAGGAGGGTGCGGAGCACGATACATTTTCTTTCTTCGGTTAGCATCTGTTTTTTTTATACTTTTGGAATTTTGGTTTTTCATGTTGATTTTAAAATGACCTTTTTCATGTTTGAAATGTACTAACTCGTTTTTTTTTCACTGCAGGTCAACTTGTGTGTGGTTGCAACGTTATGGTCCCATTGAGTACATTTTTGGAGAAAGGGACATCTGTTGCACCACAGGGCGGGAGGAGGGTGCGGAGCACGATACATTTTCTTTCTTTGGTTAGCATCTGTTTTTTTTATACTTTTGGAATTTTGGTTTTACATGTTGATTTTAAAATGACCTTTTTCATGTTTGAAATGTACTAACTCGTTTTTTCCTCACAGCAGGTCACCTTGTGTGTGGTTGCAACGTTAAGGTCCCATTGAGTACATTTTTGGAGAAAGGGACATCTGTTGCACCACAGGGCGGGAGGAGGGTGCAGAGCACGATACATTTTCTTTCTTCGGTTAGCATCTGTCTTTTTTATACTTTTGGAATTTTGGTTTTTCATGTTGATTTTAAAATGACCTTTTTAATGTTTGAAATGTACTAACTCGTTTTCTACTCACAGCAGGTCAACTTGTGTGTGGTTGCATCATTACGGACCCATTGAGTACATTTTTGGAGAAAGGGACATCTGCTGCACCACAGGGCGGGAGGAGGGTGCAGAGCACGATACATTTTCTTTCTTCGGTTAGCATCTGTTTTTTTTATACTTTTGGAATTTTGGTTTTTCATGTTGATTTTAAAATGACCTTTTTCATGTTTGAAATGTACTAACTCGTTTTTTCCTCACAGCAGGTCAACTTGTGTGTGGTTGCATCATTACGGTCCCATTGAGTACATTTTTGGAGAAAGGGACATCTGTTGCACCACAGGGCGGGAGGAGGGTGCAGAGCACGATACATTTTCTTTCTTCGGTTAGCATCTGTTTTTTTTATACTTTTGGAATTTTGGTTTTTCATGTTGATTTTAAAATGACCTTTTTCATGTTTGAAATGTACTTACTCGTTTTTTCCTCACAGCAGGTCAACTTGTGTGTGGTTGCAACATTACGGTCCCATTGAGTACATTTTTGGAGAAAGTTACATCTGTTGCACCACAGGCCGGGAGGAGGGTGCAGAGCACGATACATTTTCTTTCTTGGTTAGCATCTGTTTTTTTTATACTTTTGGAATTTTGGTTTTTCATGTTGATTTTAAAATGACCTTTTTCATGTTTGAAATGTACTAACTCGTTTTTTCCTCACAGCAGGTCAACTAGTGTGTGGTTGCAACGTGATGGTCCCATTGAGTACATTTTTGGAGAAAGGGACATCTGTTGCACCACAGGGCGGGAGGAGGGTGCGGAGCACGATACATTTTCTTTCTTCGGTTAGCATCTGTTTTTTTTTTATACTTTTGGAATTTTGGTTTTTCATGTTGATTTTAAAATGACCTTTTTCATGTTTGAAATGTACTAACTCGTTTTTTCCTCACAGCAGGTCAACTTGTGTGTGGTTGCAACGTTATGGTCCCATTGAGGACATTTTTGGAGAAAGGGACATCTGTTGCACCACAGGGCGGGAGGAGGGTGCAGAGCACGATACATTTTCTTTCTTCGGTTAGCTTCTGTTTTTTTTATACTTTTGGAATTTTGGTTTTTCATGTTGATTTTAAAATGACCTTTTTCATGTTTGAAATGTACTTACTCGTTTTTTCCTCACAGCAGGTCAGCTTGTGTGTGGTTGCATCATTACGGTCCCATTGAGTACATTTTTGGAGAAACGGACATCTGTTGCACCACAGGGCGGGAGGAGGGTGCAGAGCACGATACACTATCTTTCTTCGGTTAGCATCTGTTTTTTTTATACTTTTGGAATTTTGGTTTTTCATGTTTATTTTAAAATGACCTTTTTCATGTTTGAAATGTACTTACTCGTTTTTTCCTCACAGCAGGTCAACTTGTGTGTGGTTGCAACATTACGGTCCCATTGAGTACATTTTTGGAGAAAGGGACATCTGTTGCACCACAGGGCGGGAGGAGGGTGCAGAGCACGATACATTTTCTTTCTTCGGTTAGCATCTGTTTTTTTTATACTTTTGGAATATTGGTTTTTCATGTTGATTTTAAAATGACCTTTTGCATGTTTGAAATGTACTAACTCGTTTTTTCCTCACAGCAGGTCAACTTGTGTGTGGTTGCAACATTACGGTCCCACTGAGTAAATTTTTGGAGAAAGGGACATCTGTTGCACCACAGGGCGGGAGGAGGGTACAGAGAACGATACATTTTCTTTCTTCGGTTAGCATCTGATTTTTTTATACTTTTGGAATTTTGGTTTTTCATGTTGATTTTAAAATGACCTTTTTCATGTTTGAAATGTACTAACTCGTTTTTTCCTCACAGCAGGTCAACTTGTGTGTGGTTGCAACATTACGGTCCCATTGAGTACATTTTTGGAGAAAGGGGCATCTGTTGCACCACAGGGCGGGAGGAGGGTGCAGAGCACGATACATTTTCTTTCTTCGGTTAGCGTCTGTTTTATTTTATACTTTTGGAATTTTGGTTTTTCATGTTGAATTTAAAATGACCCTTTTCATTTTTGAAATGTACTAACTCGTTTTTTCCTCACAGCAGTTCAACTAGTGTGTGGTTGCAACATTACAGTCCCATTGAGTACATTTTTGGAGAAAGGGACATCTGTTGCACCACAGGGCGGGAGGAGGGTGCAGAGCACGATACATTTTCTTTCTTCGGTTAGCATCTGTTTTTTTATACTTTTGGAATTTTGGTTTTTCATGTTGATTTAAAATGACCTTTTTCATGTTTGAAATGTACTAACTTGTTTTTTCCTCACAGCAGGTCAACTTGTGTGTGGTTGCAACATTATGGTCCCATTGAGTACATTTTTGGACAAAGGGACGTCTGTTGCACCACAGGGCGGGAGGAGGGTGCAGAGCACGATACATTTTCTTTCTTCGGTTAGCATCTGTTTTTTTTATACTTTTGGAATTTTGGTTTTTCATGTTGATTTTAAAATGACCTATTTCATGTTTATGATGTACTAACTCGTTTTTTCCTCACAGCAGGTCAACTTGTGTGTGGTTGCAACATTATGGTCCCATTGAGTACATTTTTGGAGAAAGGGACATCTGTTGCACCACAGAGCGGGAGGAGGGTGCAGAGCAGGATACATTTTCTTTCTTCGGTTAGCATCTGTTTTTTTTATACTTTTGGAATTTTGGTTTTTCATGTTGATTTTAAAATGACCTTTTTCATGTTTGAAATGTACTAACTCGTTTTTTCCTCACAGCAAGTCAACTAGTGTGTGGTTGCAACATTACGGTCCCATTGAGTACATTTTTGGAGAAAGGGACATCTATTGCACCACAGGGCGGGAGGAGGGTGCAGAGCACGATACATTTTCTTTCTTCGGTTAGCATCTGTTTTTTTTTTATAATTTTGGAATTTTGGTTTTTCATGTTGATTTTAAAATGACCTTTTTCATGTTTGAAATGTACTAACTCGTTTTTTCCTCACAGCAGGTCAACTTGTGTGTGGTTGCAACATTACGGTCCCATTGAGTACATTTTTGGAGAAAGGGACATCTGTTGCACCACAGGGCGGGAGGAGGGTGCAGAGCACGATACATTTTCTTTCTTCGGTTAGCATCTGTTTTTTTTATACTTTTGGAATTTTGGTTTTTCATGTTGATTTTAAAATGACCTTTTTCATGTTTGAAATGTACTAACTCGTTTTTTCCTCACAGCAGGTCAAGTTGTGTGTGGTTGCAACATTACGGTCCCATTGAGTACATTTTGTGAGAAAGGGACATCTGTTGCACCACAGGGCGGGAGGAGGGTGCAGAGCACGACACATTTTCTTTCTTCGGTTAGCATCTGTTTTTTTTATACTTTTGGAATTTTGGTTTTTCATGTTGATTTTAAAATGACCTTTTTCATGTTTGAAATGTACTTACTCGTTTTTTCCTCACAGCAGGTCAACTTGTGTGTGGTTGCAACATTACGGTCCCATTGAGTACATTTTTGGAGAAAGGGACATCTGTTGCACCACAGGGCGGGAGGAGGGTGCAGAGCACGATACATTTTCTTTCTTCGGTTAGCATCTGTTTTTTTTATACTTTTGGAATTTTGGTTTTTCATGTTGATTTTAAAATGACCTTTTTCATGTTCTAATGTACTAACTCGTTTTTTCCTCACAGCAGGTCAACTAGTGTGTGGTTGCAACATTACGGTCCCATTGAGTACATTTTTGGAGAAAGGGACATCTGTTGCACCACAGGGCGGGAGGAGGGTGCAGAGCACGATACATTTTCTTTCTTCGGTTAGCATCTGTTTTTTTTTATACTTTTGGAATTTTGGTTTTTCATGTTGATTTTAAAATGACCTTTTTCATGTTCTAATGTACTAACTCGTTTTTTCCTCACAGCAGGTCAACTAGTGTGTGGTTGCAACATTACGGTCCCATTGAGTACATTTTTGGAGAAAGGGACATCTGTTGCACCACAGGGCGGGAGGAGGGTGCAGAGCACGATACATTTTCTTTCTTCGGTTAGCATCTGTCTTTTTTATACTTTTGGAATTTTGGTTTTTCATGTTGATTTTAAAATGACCTTTTTCATGTTTGAAATGTACTAACTCGTTTTTTCCTCACAGCAGGTCAACTTGTGTGTGGTTGCAACGTTATGGTCCCATTGAGTAAATTTTTGGAGAAAGGGACATCTGTTGCACCACAGGGCGGGAGGAGGGCGCAGAGCACGATACATTTTCTTTCTTCGGTTAGCATCTGTTTTTTTTATACTTTTGGAATTTTGGTTTTTCATGTTGATTTTAAAATGACGTTTTTCATGTTTGAAATGTACTAACTCGTTTTTTCCTCACAGCAGGTCAACTTCTGTGTGGCTGCAACATTACGGTCACATTGAGTACATTTTTGGAGAAAGGGACATCTGTTGCACCACAGGGTGGGAGGAGGGTGCAGAGCACGATACATTTTCTTTCTTCGGTTAGCATCTGTTTTTTTTTATACTTTTGGAATGTTGGTTTTTCATGTTGATTTTAAAATGACCTTTTTCATGTTTGAAATGTACTAACTCGTTTTTTCCTCACAGCAGGTCAACTTGTGTGTGGTTGCTACGTTATGGTCCCACTGAGTACATTTTTGGAGAAAGGGACATCTGTTGCACCACAGGGCGGGAGGAGGGTGCGGAGCACGATACATTGTCTTTCTTCGGTTAGCATCTGTTTTTTTTTTATACTTTTGGAATTTTGGTTTTTCATGTTGATTTTAAAATGACCTTTTTCATGTTTGAAATGTACTAACTAGTTTTTTCCTCACAGCAGGTCAACTTGTGTGTGGTTGCAACATTACGGTCCCATTGAGTACATTTTTTGAGAAAGGGACATCTGTTGCACCACAGGGCGGAAGGAGGGTGCAGAGCACGATACATTTTCTTTCTTCGGTTAGCATCTGTTTTTTTTATACTTTTGGAATTTTGGTTTTTCATGTTGATTTTAAAATGACGTTTTTCATGTTTGAAATGTACTAACTCGTTTTTTCCTCACAGCAGGTCAACTTCTGTGTGGTTGCAACATTACGGTCACATTGAGTACATTTTTGGAGAAAGGGACATCTGTTGCACCACAGGGCGGGAGGAGGGTGCAGAGCACGATACATTTCCTTTCTTCGGTTAGCATCTGTTTTTTTTTATACTTTTGGAATGTTGGTTTTTCATGTTGATTTTAAAATGACCTTTTTCATGTTTGAAATGTACTAACTCGTTTTTTCCTCACAGCAGGTCAACTTGTGTGTGGTTGCTACGTTATGGTCCCACTGAGTACATTTTTGGAGAAAGGGACATCTGTTGCACCGCAGGGCGGGAGGAGGGTGCGGAGCACGATACATTGTCTTTCTTCGGTTAGCATCTGTTTTTTTTATACTTTTGGAATTTTGGTTTTTCATGTTGATTTTAAAATGACCTTTTTCATGCTTGAAATGTACTAACTCGTTTTTTCCTCACAGCAGGTCAACTTCTGTGTGGTTGCAACATTACGGTCACATTGAGTACATTTTTGGAGAAAGGGACATCTGTTGCACCACAGGGCGGGAGGAGGGTGCAGAGCACGATACATTTTCTTTCTTCGGTTAGCATCTGTTTTTTTTTATACTTTTGGAATTTTGGTTTTTCATGTTGATTTTAAAATGACCTTTTTCATGTTCTAATGTACTAACTCGTTTTTTCCTCACAGCAGGTCAACTAGTGTGTGATTGCAACATTACGGTCCCGTTGAGTACATTTTTGGAGAAAGGGACATCTGTTGCACCACAGGGCGGGAGGAGGGTGCAGAGCACGATACATTTTCTTTCTTCGGTTAGCATCTGTTTTTTTTTTATACTTTTGGAATTTTGGTTTTTCATGTTGATTTTAAAATGACCTTTTTCATGTTTGAAATGTACTAACTCGTTTTTTCCTCACAGCAGGTCAACTTGTGTGTGGTTGCAACATTACGGTCCCATTGAGTACATTTTTGGAGAAAGGGACATCTGTTGCACCACAGGGCGGGAGGAGGGTGCAGAGCACGATACATTTGCTTTCTTCGGTTAGCATCTGTTTTTTTTTTACACTTTTGGAATATTGGTTTTTCATGTTGATTTTAAAATGACGTTTTTCATGTTTGAAATGTACTAACTCGTTTTTTCCTCACAGCAGGTCAAGTTGTGTGTGGTTGCAACGTTATGGTCCCATTGAGTACATTTTTGGAGAAAGGGACACCTGTGTACCACAGGGCGGGAGGAGGGTGCAGAGCACGATACATTTTCTTTCTTCGGTTAGCATCTGTCTTTTTTATATTTTGGAATTTTGGTTTTTCATGTTGATTTTAAAATGACCTTTTTCATGTTTGAAATGTACTAATTCGTTTTTTCCTCACAGCAGGTCAACTTGTGTGTGGTTGCAACGTTATGGTCCCATTGAGTAAATTTTTGGAGAAAGGGACATCTGTTGCACCACAGGGTGGGAGGAGGGTGCAGAGCACGATACATTTTCTTTCTTCGGTTAGCATCTGTTTTTTTTTATACTTTTGGAATGTTGGTTTTTCATGTTGATTTTAAAATGACCTTTTTCATGTTTGAAATGTACTAACTCGTTTTTTCCTCACAGTAGGTCAACTTGTGTGTGGTTGCTACGTTATGGTCCCACTGAGTACATTTTTGGAGAAAGGGACATCTGTTGCACCACAGGGCGGGAGGAGGGTGCAGAGCACTATACATTTTCTTTCTTCGGTTAGCATCTGTTTTATTTTATACTTTTGGAAATTTGGTTTTTCATGTTGATTTTAAAATGACCTTTTCCATGTTTGAAATGTACTAACTCGTTTTTTCCTCACAGCAGGTCAACATGTGTGTGGTTGCAACATTACGGTCCCATTGAGTACATTTTTGGAGAAGGGGACATCTGTTGGACCACAGGGCGGGAGGAGGGTGCAGAACACGATACATTTTCTTACTTCGGTTAGCATCTGTTTTTTTTATACTTTTGGAATTTTGGTTTTTCATGTTGATTTTAAAATGACCTTTTTCATGTTTGAAATGTACTTACTCGTTTTTTCCTCACAGATGGTCAACTAGTGTGTGGTTGCAACATTACGGTCCCATTGAGTACATTTTTGGAGAAAGGGACATCTGTTGCACCACAGGGCGGGAGGAGGGTGCAGAGCACGATACATTTTCTTTCTTCGGTTAGCATCTGTTTTTTTTATACTTTTGGAATTTTGGTTTTTCATGTTGATTTTAAAATGACCTTTTTCATGTTTGAAATGTACTAACTCGTTTTTTCCTCACAGCAGGTCAACTTGTGTGTGGTTGCAACATTATGGTCCCATTGAGTACATTTTTGGAGAAAGGGACATCTGTTGCACCACAGGGCGGGAGGAGGGTGCTGAGCACGATACATTTTCTTTCTTCTGTTAGCATCTGTTTTTTTTATACTTTTGGAATTTTGGTTTTTCATGTTGATTTTAAAATGACCTTTTTCATGTTTGAAATGTACTAACTCGTTTTTTTCTCACAGCAGGTCAACTTGTGTGTGGTTGGAACATTATGGTCCCATTGAGTACATTTTTGGAGAAAGGGACATCTGTTGCACCACAGGGCGGGAGGAGGGTGCAGAGCACGATACATTTTCTTTCCTCGGGTAGCATCTGTTTTTTTTATACTTTTGGAATATTGGTTTTTCATGTTGATTTTAAAATGACCTTTTTCATGTTTGAAATGTACTAACTAGTTTTTTCCTCACAGCAGGTCAACTAGTGTGTGGTTGCAACATTACGGTCCCATTGAGTACATTTTTGGAGAAAGGGACATCTGTTGCACCACAGGGCGGGAGGAGGGTGCAGAGCACGATACATTTTCTTTCTTCGGTTAGCATCTGTCTTTTTTTTATACTTTTGGAATTTTGGTTTTTCATGTTGATTTTAAAATGACCTTTTTCATGTTTGAAATGTACTAACTCGTTTTTTCCTCACAGCAGGTCAACTAGTGTGTGGTTGCAACATTACGGTCCCATTGAGTACATTTTTGGAGAAAGGGACATCTGTTGCACCACAGGGCGGGAGGAGGGTGCAGAGCACGATACATTTTCTTTCTTCAGTTAGTATCTGTTTTTTTTATACTTTTGGAATTTTGGTTTTTCATGTTGATTTTAAAATGACCTTTTTCATGTTTGAAATGTACTAACTCGTTTTTTCCTCACAGCAGGTCAATTTGTGTGTGGTTGCATCATTATGGTCCCATTGAGTACATTTTTGGAGAAAGGGACATCTGTTGCACCACAGGGCGGGAGGAGGGTGCAGAGCATGATACATTTTCTTTCTTCGGTTAGCATCTGCTTTTTTTATACTTTTGGAATATTGGTTTCTCATGTTGATTTTAAAATGACCTTTTTCATGTTTGAAATGTACTAACTCGTTTTTTCCTCACAGCAGGTCAACTTGTGTGTGGTTGCAACATTATGGTCCCATTGAGTACATTTTTGGAGAAAGGGACATCTGTTGCACCACAGGGCGGGAGGAGGGTGCAGAGCACGATACATTTTCTTTCTTCGGTTAGCATCTGTTTTTTTTATACTTTTGGAATTTTGGTTTCTCATGTTGATTTTAAAATGACCTTTTTCATGTTTGAAATGTACTAACTCGTTTTTTCCTCACAGCAGGTCAACTTGTGTGTGGTTGCAACATTACGGTCCCATTGAGTACATTTTTGGAGAAAGGGACATCTGTTGCACCACAGGGCGGGAGGAGGGTGCAGAGCACGATACATTTTCTTTCTTCGGTTAGCATCTGTTTTTTTTATACTTTTGGAATTTTGGTTATTCATGTTGATTTTAAAATGACCTTTTTCATGTTTGAAATGTACTAACTCGTTTTTTCCTCACAGTAGGTCAACTTGTGTGTGGTCGCACTATTACGGTCCCACTGAGTAAATTTTTGGAGAAAGGGACATCTGTTGCACCACAGGGCGGGAGGAGGGTGCAGAGCACGATACATTTTCTTTCTTCTGTTAGCATCTGTTTTTTTTATACTTTTGGAATTTTGGTTTTTCATGTTTATTTTAAAATGACCTTTTTCATGTTTGATATGTACTAAATCGTTTTTTCCTCACAGCAGGTCAATTTGTGTGTGGTTGCATCATTATGGTCCCATTGAGTACATTTTTGGAGAAAGGGACATCTGTTGCACCACAGGGCGGGAGGAGGGTGCAGAGCACGATACATTTTCTTTCTTCGGTTAGCATCTGCTTTTTTTATACTTTTGGAATATTGGTTTCTCATGTTGATTTTAAAATGACCTTTTTCATGTTTGAAATGTACTAACTCGTTTTTTCCTCACAGCAGGTCAACTTGTGTGTGGTTGCAACATTATGGTCCCATTGAGTACATTTTTGGAGAAAGGGACATCTGTTGCACCACAGGGCGGGAGGAGGGTGCAGAGCACGATACATTTTCTTTCTTCGGTTAGCATCTGTTTTTTTTATACTTTTGGAATTTTGGTTTCTCATGTTGATTTTAAAATGACCTTTTTCATGTTTGAAATGTACTAACTCGTTTTTTCCTCACAGCAGGTCAACTTGTGTGTGGTTGCATCATTACGGTCCCATTGAGTACATTTTTGGAGAAAGGGACATCTGTTGCACCACAGGGCGGGAGGAGGGTGCAGAGCACGATACATTTTCTTTCTTCGGTTAGCATCTGTTTTTTTTATACTTTTGGAATTCTGGTTATTCATGTTGATTTTAAAATGACCTTTTTCATGTTTGAAATGTACTAACTCGTTTTTTCCTCACAGTAGGTCAACTTGTGTGTGGTCGCAACATTACGGTCCCACTGAGTAAATTTTTGGAGAAAGGGACATCTGTTGCACCACAGGGCGGGAGGAGGGTGCAGAGCACGATACATTTTCTTTCTTCTGTTAGCATCTGTTTTTTTTATACTTTTGGAATTTTGGTTTTTCATGTTTATTTTAAAATGACCTTTTTCATGTTTGAAATGTACTAACTCGTTTTTTCCTCACAGCAGGTCAACTTGTGTGTGGTTGCAACATTACGGTCCCATTGAGTAAATTTTTGGAGAAAAGGACATCTGTTGCACCACAGGGCGGGAGGAGGGTTCAGAGCACGATACATTTTCATTCTTCGGTTAGCATCTGTTTTTTTTATACTTTTGGAATTTTGGATTTTCATGTTGATTTTAAAATGACCTTTTTCATGTTTGAAATGTACTAACTCGTTTTTTCCTCACAGCAGGTCAACTTGTGTGTGGTTGCAACATTACGGTCCCATTGAGTACATTTTTGGAGAAAGGGACATCTGTAGCACCACAGGGAGGGAGGAGGCTGCGGAGCACGATACATTTTCTTTCTTCGGTAAGCATCTGTTTTTTTTATACTATTGGAATTTTGGTTTTTCATGCTGATTTTAAAATGACCTTTTTCATGTTTGAAATGTACTAACTCGTTTTTTCCTCACAGCAGGTCAACTTGCGTGTGGTTGCAACATTAAGTTCCCATTGAGTACATTTTTGGAGAAAGGGACATCTGTTGCACCACAGGGCGGGAGGAGGGTGCAGAGCACGATACATTTTCTTTCTTCGGTAAGCATCTGTTTTTTTTATACTTTTGGAATTTTGGTTTTTCATGTTGATTTTAAAATGACCTTTTTCATGTTTGAAATGTACTAACTCGTTTTTTCCTCACAGCAGGTCAACTTGTGTGTGGTTGCAACATTACGGTCCCATTGAGTACATTTTTGGAGAAAGGGACATCTGTTGCACCACAGGGCGGGAGGAGGGTACAGAGCACGATACATTTTGTTTCTTCGGTAAGCATCTGTTTTTTTTATACTTTTGGAATTTTGGTTTTTCATGTTGATTTTAAAATGACCTTTTTCATGTTTGAAATGTACTAACTCGTTTTTTCCTCACAGCAGGTCAATTTGTGTGTGGTTGCATCATTATGGTCCCATTGAGTACATTTTTGGAGAAAGGGACATCTGTTGCACCACAGGGCGGGAGGAGGGTGCAGAGCACGATACATTTTCTTTCTTCGGTTAGCATCTGCTTTTTTTATACTTTTGGAATATTGGTTTCTCATGTTGATTTTAAAATGACCTTTTTCATGTTTGAAATATACTAACTCGTTTTTTCCTCACAGCAGGTCAACTTGTGTGTGGTTGCAACATTATTGTCCCATTGAGTACATTATTGGAGAAAGGGACATCTGTTGCACCACAGGGCGGGAGGAGGGTGCAGAGCACGATACATTTTCTTTCTTCGGTTAGCATCTGTTTTTTTTATACTTTTGGAATTTTCGTTTCTCATGTTGATTTTAAAATGACCTTTTTCATGTTTGAAATGTACTAACTCGTTTTTTCCTCACAGCAGGTCAACTTGTGTGTGGTTGCATCATTACGGTCCCATTGAGTACATTTTTGGAGAAAGGGACATCTGTTGCACCACAGGGCGGGAGGAGGGTGCAGAGCACGATACATTTTCTTTCTTCGGTTAGCATCTGTTTTTTTTATACTTTTGGAATTTTGGTTATTCATGTTGATTTTAAAATGACCTTTTTCATGTTTGAAATGTACTAACTCGTTTTTTCCTCACAGTAGGTCAACTTGTGTGTGGTCGCAACATTACGGTCCCACTGAGTAAATTTTTGGAGAAAGGGACATCTGTTGCACCACAGGGCGGGAGGAGGGTGCAGAGCACGATACATTTTCTTTCTTCTGTTAGCATCTGTTTTTTTTATACTTTTGGAATTTTGGTTTTTCATGTTTATTTTAAAATGACCTTTTTCATGTTTGAAATGTACTAACTCGTTTTTTCCTCACAGCAGGTCAACTTGTGTGTGGTTGCAACATTACGGTCCCATTGAGTAAATTTTTGGAGAAAAGGACATCTGTTGCACCACAGGGCGGGAGGAGGGTTCAGAGCACGATACATTTTCATTCTTCGGTTAGCATCTGTTTTTTTTATACTTTTGGAATTTTGGATTTTCATGTTGATTTTAAAATGACCTTTTTCATGTTTGAAATGTACTAACTCGTTTTTTCCTCACAGCAGGTCAACTTGTGTGTGGTTGCAACATTACGGTCCCATTGAGTACATTTTTGGAGAAAGGGACATCTGTAGCACCACAGGGAGGGAGGAGGCTGCGGAGCACGATACATTTTCTTTCTTCGGTAAGCATCTGTTTTTTTTATACTATTGGAATTTTGGTTTTTCATGTTGATTTTAAAATGACCTTTTTCATGTTTGAAATGTACTAACTCGTTTTTTCCTCACAGCAGGTCAACTTGCGTGTGGTTGCAACATTCGTTCCCATTGAGTACATTTTTGGAGAAAGGGACATCTGTTGCACCACAGGGCGGGAGGAGGGTGCAGAGCACGATACATTTTCTTTCTTCGGTTAGCATCTGTTTTTTTAATACTTTTGGAATTTTGGTTTTTCATGTTGATTTTAAAATGACCTTTTTCATGTTTGAAATGTACTAACTCGTTTTTTCCTCACAGCAGGTCAACTTGTGTGTGGTTGCAACATTACGGTCCCATTGAGAAAATTTTTGGTGAAAGGGACATCTGTTGCACCACAGGGCGGGAGGAGGGTGCAGAGCACGTTACATTTTCTTTCTTCGGTTAGCATCTGTTTTTTTAATACTTTTGGAATTTTGGTTTTTCATGTTGATTTTAAAATGACCTTTTTCATGTTTGAAATGTACTAACTCGTTTTTTCCTCACAGCAGGTCAACTTGTGTGTGGTTGCAACATTGTGGTCCCATTGGGTACATTTTTGGAGAAAGGGACCTCTGTTGCACCACAGGGAGGGAGGAGGGTGCGGAGCACGATACATTTTCTTTCTTCGCTAAGCATCTGTTTTTTTTATACTATTGGAATTTTGGTATTTCATGTTGATTTTAAAATGACCTTTTTCGTGTTTGAAATGTACTAACTCGTTTTTTCCTCACTGCAGGTCAACTTGTGTGTGGTTGCAACATTACGGTCCCACTCAGTACTTTTTTGGAGAAAGGGACATCTGTTGCACCACAGGGCGGGAGGAGGGTGCAGAGCACGATACATTTTCTTTCTTCGGTTAGCATCTGTTTTTTTTATACTTTTGGAATTTTGGTTTTTTATGTTGATTTTAAAATGACCTTTTTCATGTTTGAAATGTACTAACTCGTTTTTTCCTCACAGCAGGTCAACTTGTGTGTGGTTGCAACATTATGGTCCCATTGAGTACATTTTTGGAGGATGGAACATCTGTTGCACCACAGGGAGGGAGGAGGGTGCGGAGCACGATACATTTTGTTTCTTCGGTTAGCATCTGTTTTTTTTATACTATTGGAATTTTGGTTTTTCATGTTGATTTTAAAATGACCTTTTTCATGTTTGAAATGTACTAACTCGTTTTTTCCTCACAGCAGGTCAACTTGTGTGTGGTTGCAACATTACGGTCCCATTGAGTACATTTTTGGAGAAAGGGACATCTGTTGCACCACAGGGCGGGAGGAGGGTGCAGAGCACGATACATTTTCTTTCTACGTTTAGCATCTGTTTTTCTTTTATTCTTTTGGAATTTTGGTTTTTCATGTTGATTTTAAAATGACCATTTTCATGTTTGAAATGTACTAACTCGTTTTTTCCTCACAGCAGGTCTACTTGTGTGTGGTTGGAACATTACGATCCCACTGAGTACATTTTTGGAGAAAGGGACATCTGTTGCACCACAGGGCGGGAGGAGGGTGCAGAGCACGATACATTTTCTTTCTTCGGTTAGCATCTGTTTTTTTTATACTTTTGGAATTTTGGTTTTTCATGTTGATTTTAAAATGACCTTTTCCATGTTTGAAATGTACTAACTCGTTTTTTCCTCACAGCAGGTCAACTTTTGTGTGGTTGCAACATTACGGTCCCATTGAGTACATTTTTGTAGAAAGGGACATCTGTTGCACCACAGGGCGGGAGGAGGGTGCAGAGCACGATACATTTTCTTTCTTCGGTTAGCATCTGTTTTTTTAATACTTTTGGAATTTTGGTTTTTCATGTTGATTTTAAAATGACCTTTTTATGTTTGAAATGTACTAACTCGTTTTTTTCTCACAGCAGGTCAACTTGTGTGTGGTTGCAACATTACGGTCCCATTGAGTACATTTTTGGAGAAAGGGACATCTGTTGCACCACAGGGCGGGAGGAGGGTGCAGAGCACGATACATTTTCTTTCTTCGGTTAGCATCTGTTTTTTTTATACTTTTGGAATTTTGGTTTTCATGTTGATTTTAAAATGACCTTTTTCATGTTTGAAATGTACTAACTCGTTTTTTCCTCACAGCAGGTCAACTTGTGTGTGGTTGCAACATTACGGTCCCATTGAGTACATTTTTGGAGAAAAGGACATCTGTTGCACCACAGGGCGGGAGGAGGGTGCGGAGCACGATACATTTTCTTTCTTCGGTTAGCATCTGTTTTTTTTATACTTTTGAAATTTTGGTTTTTCATGTTGATTTTAAAATGACCTTTTTCATAATTGAAATGTACTAACTCGTTTTTTCCTCACAGCAGGTCAACTTGTGTGTGGTTGCAACATTATGGTCCAATTGAGTACATTTTTGGAGAAAGGGACATCTGTTGCACCACAGGGAGGGAGGAGGGTGCGGAGCACGATACATTTTCTTTCTTCGGTAAGCATCTGTTTTTTTTATGCTATTGGAATTTTGGTTTTTCATGTTGATTTTAAAATGACCTTTTTCATGTTTGAAATGAACTAACTCGTTTTTTCCTCACAGCAGGTTAACTAGTGTGTGGTTGCAACATTACGGTCCCATTGAGTACATTTTTGGAGAAAGGGACATCTGTTCCACCACAGGGCGGGAGGAGGGTGCAGAGCACGATACGTTTTCTTTCTTCGGTTAGCATCTGTTTTTTTTATACTTTTGGAATTTTGGTTTTTCATGTTGATTTTAAATTGACGTTTTTCATGTTTGAAATGTACTAACTCGTTTTTTCCTCACAGCAGGTCAACTTCTGTGTGGTTGGAACATTACGGTCCCACTGAGTACATTTTTGGAGAAAGGGACATCTGTTGCACCACAGGGCGGGAGGAGGGTGCAGAGCACGATACATTTTCTTTCTTCGGTTAGCATCTGTTTTTTTTATACTTTTGGAATTTTGGTGTTTTATGTTGATTTTAAAATGACCTTTTTCATGTTTGAAATGTACTAACTCGTTTTTTCCTCACTACAGGTCAACTTGTGTGTGGTTGGAACATTACGGTCCCATTGAGTACATTTTTGGAGAAAGGGACATCTGTTGCACCACAGGGAGGGAGGAGGGTGCGGAGCACGATACATTTTCTTTCTTCGGTTAGCATCTGTTTTTTTTATACTTTTCAAACTTTGGTTTTTCATGTTGATTTTAAAATGACCATTTTCATGTTTGAAATGTACTATCTCGTTTTTTCCTCACAGCAGGTCAACTTGTGTGTGGTTGCAACATTACGGTCCCATTGAGTACATTTTTGGAGAAAGGGACATCTGTTGCACCACAGGGCAGGAGGAGGGTGCAGAGCACGATACATTTTCTTTCTTCGGGTAGCATCTGTTTTTTTTATACTTTTGGAATTTTGGTTTTTCATGTTGATTTTAAAATGACCTTTTTCATGTTTGAAATGTACTAACTCGTTTCTTCCTCACAGCAGGTCAATTTGTGTGTGGTTGCAACATTACGGTCCCATTGAGTACATTTTTGGAGAAAGGGACATCTGTTGCACCACAGGGCGGGAGGAGGGTGCAGAGCACGATACATTTTCTTTCTTCGTTAAGCATCTGTTTTTTTTATACTTTTGGAATTTTGGTTTTTCATGTTGATTTTAAAATGACCTTTTTCATGTTTGAAATGTACTAAATCGTTTTTTCCTCACAGCAGGTCAACTTGTGTGTGGTTGCAACATTACGGTCCCATTGAGTACATTTTTGGAGAAAGGGACATCTGTTGCACCACTGGGCGGGAGGAGGGTGCAGAGCACGATACATTTTCTTTCTTCGGTTAGCATCTGTTTTTTTTTATACTTTTGGAATTTTGGTTTTTCATGTTGATTTTAAAATGACCTTTTTCATGTTTGAAATGTACTAACTCGTTTTTTCCTCACAGCAGGTCAACTTGTGTGTGGTTGCAACATTACGGTCCCATTGAGTACATTTTTGGAGAAAGGGACATCTGTTGCACAACAGGGCGGGAGGAGGGTGCAGAGCACGATACATTTTCTTTCTTCGGTTAGCATCTGTTTTTTTTATACTTTTGGAATTTTGGTTTTTCATGTTGATTTTAAAATGACCTATTTCATGTTTGAAATGTACTAACTCGTATTTTCGTCACAGCAGGTCAACTTGTGTGTGGTTGCAACATTACGGTCCCATTGAGTACATTTTTGGAGAAAGGGACATCTGTTGCACCACAGGGCGGGAGGAGGGTGCAGAGCACGATACATTTTCTTTCTTCGGTAAGCATCTGTTTTTTTTATACTTTTGGAATTTTGGTTTTTCATGTTGATTTTAAAATGACCTTTTTCATGTTTGAAATGTACTAACTCGTTTTTTCCTCACAGCAGGTCAACTTGTGTGTGGTTGCAACATTACGGTCCCATTGAGTACATTTTTGGAGAAAGGGACATCTGTTGCACAACAGGGCGGGAGGAGGGTGCAGAGCACGATACATTTTCTTTCTTCGGTTAGCATCTGTTTTTTTTATACTTTTGGAATTTTGGTTTTTCATGTTGATTTTAAAATGACCTATTTCATGTTTGAAATGTACTAACTCGTATTTTCGTCACAGCAGGTCAACTTGTGTGTGGTTGCAACATTACGGTCCCATTGAGTACATTTTTGGAGAAAGGGACATCTGTTGCACCACAGGGCGGGAGGAGGGTGCAGAGCACGATACATTTTCTTTCTTCGGTAAGCATCTGTTTTTTTTATACTTTTGGAATTTTGGTTTTTCATGTTGATTTTAAAATGACCTTTTTCGTGTTTGAAATGTACTAACTCGTCTTTTCCTCACAGCAGGTCAACTTGTGTGTGGTTGCAACATTACGGTCCCATTGAGTACATTTTTGGAGAAAAGGACATCTGTTGCACCACAGGGCGGGAGGAGGGTGCGGAGCACGATACATTTTCTTTCTTCGGTTAGCATCTGTTTTTTTTATACTTTTGAAATTTTGGTTTTTCATGTTGATTTTAAAATGACCTTTTTCATAATTGAAATGTACTAACTCGTTTTTTCCTCACAGCAGGTCAACTTGTGTGTGGTTGCAACATTATGGTCCAATTGAGTACATTTTTGGAGAAAGGGACATCTGTTGCACCACAGGGAGGGAGGAGGGTGCGGAGCACGATACATTTTCTTTCTTCGGTAAGCATCTGTTTTTTTTATGCTATTGGAATTTTGGTTTTTCATGTTGATTTTAAAATGACCTTTTTCATGTTTGAAATGAACTAACTCGTTTTTTCCTCACAGCAGGTTAACTAGTGTGTGGTTGCAACATTACGGTCCCATTGAGTACATTTTTGGAGAAAGGGACATCTGTTCCACCACAGGGCGGGAGGAGGGTGCAGAGCACGATACATTTTCTTTCTTCGGTTAGCATCTGTTTTTTTTATACTTTTGGAATTTTGGTTTTTCATGTTGATTTTAAAATGACGTTTTTCATGTTTGAAATGTACTAACTCGTTTTTTCCTCACAGCAGGTCAACTTCTGTGTGGTTGGAACATTACGGTCCCACTGAGTACATTTTTGGAGAAAGGGACATCTGTTGCACCACAGGGCGGGATGAGGGTGCAGAGCACGATACATTTTCTTTCTTCGGTTAGCATCTGTTTTTTTTATACTTTTGGAATTTTGGTTTTTTATGTTGATTTTAAAATGACCTTTTTCATGTTTGAAATGTACTAACTCGTTTTTTCCTCACTACAGGTCAACTTGTGTGTGGTTGGAACATTACGGTCCCATTGAGTACATTTTTGGAGAAAGGGACATCTGTTGCACCACAGGGAGGGAGGAGGGTGCGGAGCACGATACATTTTCTTTCTTCGGTTAGCATCTGTTTTTTTTATACTTTTCAAACTTTGGTTTTTCATGTTGATTTTAAAATGACCATTTTCATGTTTGAAATGTACTATCTCGTTTTTTCCTCACAGCAGGTCAACTTGTGTGTGGTTGCAACATTACGGTCCCATTGAGTACATTTTTGGAGAAAGGGACATCTGTTGCACCACAGGGCAGGAGGAGGGTGCAGAGCACGATACATTTTCTTTCTTCGGGTAGCATCTGTTTTTTTTATACTTTTGGAATTTTGGTTTTTCATGTTGATTTTAAAATGACCTTTTTCATGTTTGAAATGTACTAACTCGTTTCTTCCTCACAGCAGGTCAATTTGTGTGTGGTTGCAACATTACGGTCCCATTGAGTACATTTTTGGAGAAAGGGACATCTGTTGCACCACAGGGCGGGAGGAGGGTGCAGAGCACGATACATTTTCTTTCTTCGTTAAGCATCTGTTTTTTTTATACTTTTGGAATTTTGGTTTTTCATGTTGATTTTAAAATGACCTTTTTCATGTTTGAAATGTACTAAATCGTTTTTTCCTCACAGCAGGTCAACTTGTGTGTGGTTGCAACATTACGGTCCCATTGAGTACATTTTTGGAGAAAGGGACATCTGTTGCACCACTGGGCGGGAGGAGGGTGCAGAGCACGATACATTTTCTTTCTTCGGTTAGCATCTGTTTTTTTTTATACTTTTGGAATTTTGGTTTTTCATGTTGATTTTAAAATGACCTTTTTCATGTTTGAAATGTACTAACTCGTTTTTTCCTCACAGCAGGTCAACTTGTGTGTGGTTGCAACATTACGGTCCCATTAAGTACATTTTTGGAGAAAGGGACATCTGTTGCACAACAGGGCGGGAGGAGGGTGCAGAGCACGATACATTTTCTTTCTTCGGTTAGCATCTGTTTTTTTTATACTTTTGGAATTTTGGTTTTTCATGTTGATTTTAAAATGACCTATTTCATGTTTGAAATGTACTAACTCGTATTTTCGTCACAGCAGGTCAACTTGTGTGTGGTTGCAACATTACGGTCCCATTGAGTACATTTTTGGAGAAAGGGACATCTGTTGCACCACAGGGCGGGAGGAGGGTGCAGAGCACGATACATTTTCTTTCTTCGGTAAGCATCTGTTTTTTTTATACTTTTGGAATTTTGGTTTTTCATGTTGATTTTAAAATGACCTTTTTCATGTTTGAAATGTACTAACTCGTTTTTTCCTCACAGCGGGTCAACTTGTGTGTGGTTGCAACATTACGGTCCCATTGAGTACATTTTTGGAGAAAGGGACATCTGTTGCACCACAGGGCGGGAGGAGGGTACAGAGCACGATACATTTTGTTTCTTCGGTAAGCATCTGTTTTTTTTATACTTTTGGAATTTTGGTTTTTCATGTTGCTTTTAAAATGACCTTTTTCATGTTTGAAATGTACTAACTCGTTTTTTCCTCACAGCAGGTCAACTTGTGTGTGGTTGCAACATTACGGTCCCATTGAGTACATTTTTGGAGAAAGGGACATCTGTTGCACCACAGGGCGGGAGGAGGGTGCAGAGCACGATACATTTTCTTTCTTCGGTTAGCATCTGTTTTTTTAATACTTTTGGAATTTTGGTTTTTCATGTTGATTTTAAAATGACCTTTTTCATGTTTGAAATGTACTAACTCGTTTTTTCCTCACAGCAGGTCAACTTGTGTGTGGTTGCTACATTACGGTCCCATTGAGTACATTTTTGGAGAAAAGGACATCTGTTGCACCACAGGGCGGGAGGAGGGTGCAGAGCACGATACATTTTATTTCTTCGGTTAGCATTTGTTTTTTTTATACTTTTGGAATTTTGGTTTTTCATGTTTATTTTAAAATGACCTTTTTCATGTTTGAAATGTACTAACTCGTTTTTTCCTCACTGCAGGTCAACTTGTGTGTGGTTGGAACATTACGGTCCCATTGAGTACATTTTTGGAGAAAGGGACATCTGTTGCAAAACAGGGAGGGAGGAGGGTGCGGAGCACGGTACATTTTCTTTCTTCGGTTAGCATTTGTTTTTTTTATACTTTTGGAATTTTGGTTTTTCATGTTGATTTTAAAATGACCTTTTTCATGTTTGAAATGTACTAACTCGTTTTTTCCTCACAGCAGGTCAACTTGTGTGTGGTTGCAACATTATGGTCCCATTGAGTACATTTTTGGAGAAAGGGACATCTGTTGCACCACAGGGCGGGAGGAGGGTGCAGAGCATGATACATTTTCTTTCTTCGGTTAGCATCTGTTTTTTTTATACTATTGGAATTTTGGTTTTTCATGTTGATTTTAAATTGACGATTTTCATGTTTGAAATGTACTAACTCGTTTTTTCCTCACAGCAGGTCAACCTGTGTGTGGTTGCAACATTACGGTCCCATTGAGTACATTTTTGGAGAAAGGGACATCTGTTGCACCACAGGGCGGGAGGAGGGTGCAGAGCACGATACATTTTCTTTCTTCGGTAAGCATCTGTTTTTTTTATACTTTTGGAATTTTGGTTTTTCATGTTGATTTTAAAATGACCTTTTTCGTGTTTGAAATGTACTAACTCGTCTTTTCCTCACAGCAGGTCAACTTGTGTGTGGTTGCAACATTACGGTCCCATTGAGTACATTTTTGGAGAAAAGGACATCTGTTGCACCACAGGGCGGGAGGAGGGTGCGGAGCACGATACATTTTCTTTCTTCGGTTAGCATCTGTTTTTTTTATACTTTTGAAATTTTGGTTTTTCATGTTGATTTTAAAATGACCTTTTTCATAATTGAAATGTACTAACTCGTTTTTTCCTCACAGCAGGTCAACTTGTGTGTGGTTGCAACATTATGGTCCAATTGAGTACATTTTTGGAGAAAGGGACATCTGTTGCACCACAGGGAGGGAGGAGGGTGCGGAGCACGATACATTTTCTTTCTTCGGTAAGCATCTGTTTTTTTTATGCTATTGGAATTTTGGTTTTTCATGTTGATTTTAAAATGACCTTTTTCATGTTTGAAATGAACTAACTCGTTTTTTCCTCACAGCAGGTTAACTAGTGTGTGGTTGCAACATTACGGTCCCATTGAGTACATTTTTGGAGAAAGGGACATCTGTTCCACCACAGGGCGGGAGGAGGGTGCAGAGCACGATACATTTTCTTTCTTCGGTTAGCATCTGTTTTTTTTATACTTTTGGAATTTTGGTTTTTCATGTTGATTTTAAAATGACGTTTTTCATGTTTGAAATGTACTAACTCGTTTTTTCCTCACAGCAGGTCAACTTCTGTGTGGTTGGAACATTACGGTCCCACTGAGTACATTTTTGGAGAAAGGGACATCTGTTGCACCACAGGGCGGGATGAGGGTGCAGAGCACGATACATTTTCTTTCTTCGGTTAGCATCTGTTTTTTTTATACTTTTGGAATTTTGGTTTTTTATGTTGATTTTAAAATGACCTTTTTCATGTTTGAAATGTACTAACTCGTTTTTTCCTCACTACAGGTCAACTTGTGTGTGGTTGGAACATTACGGTCCCATTGAGTACATTTTTGGAGAAAGGGACATCTGTTGCACCACAGGGAGGGAGGAGGGTGCGGAGCACGATACATTTTCTTTCTTCGGTTAGCATCTGTTTTTTTTATACTTTTCAAACTTTGGTTTTTCATGTTGATTTTAAAATGACCATTTTCATGTTTGAAATGTACTATCTCGTTTTTTCCTCACAGCAGGTCAACTTGTGTGTGGTTGCAACATTACGGTCCCATTGAGTACATTTTTGGAGAAAGGGACATCTGTTGCACCACAGGGCAGGAGGAGGGTGCAGAGCACGATACATTTTCTTTCTTCGGGTAGCATCTGTTTTTTTTATACTTTTGGAATTTTGGTTTTTCATGTTGATTTTAAAATGACCTTTTTCATGTTTGAAATGTACTAACTCGTTTCTTCCTCACAGCAGGTCAATTTGTGTGTGGTTGCAACATTACGGTCCCATTGAGTACATTTTTGGAGAAAGGGACATCTGTTGCACCACAGGGCGGGAGGAGGGTGCAGAGCACGATACATTTTCTTTCTTCGTTAAGCATCTGTTTTTTTTATACTTTTGGAATTTTGGTTTTTCATGTTGATTTTAAAATGACCTTTTTCATGTTTGAAATGTACTAAATCGTTTTTTCCTCACAGCAGGTCAACTTGTGTGTGGTTGCAACATTACGGTCCCATTGAGTACATTTTTGGAGAAAGGGACATCTGTTGCACCACTGGGCGGGAGGAGGGTGCAGAGCACGATACATTTTCTTTCTTCGGTTAGCATCTGTTTTTTTTTATACTTTTGGAATTTTGGTTTTTCATGTTGATTTTAAAATGACCTTTTTCATGTTTGAAATGTACTAACTCGTTTTTTCCTCACAGCAGGTCAACTTGTGTGTGGTTGCAACATTACGGTCCCATTAAGTACATTTTTGGAGAAAGGGACATCTGTTGCACAACAGGGCGGGAGGAGGGTGCAGAGCACGATACATTTTCTTTCTTCGGTTAGCATCTGTTTTTTTTATACTTTTGGAATTTTGGTTTTTCATGTTGATTTTAAAATGACCTATTTCATGTTTGAAATGTACTAACTCGTATTTTCGTCACAGCAGGTCAACTTGTGTGTGGTTGCAACATTACGGTCCCATTGAGTACATTTTTGGAGAAAGGGACATCTGTTGCACCACAGGGCGGGAGGAGGGTGCAGAGCACGATACATTTTCTTTCTTCGGTAAGCATCTGTTTTTTTTATACTTTTGGAATTTTGGTTTTTCATGTTGATTTTAAAATGACCTTTTTCATGTTTGAAATGTACTAACTCGTTTTTTCCTCACAGCGGGTCAACTTGTGTGTGGTTGCAACATTACGGTCCCATTGAGTACATTTTTGGAGAAAGGGACATCTGTTGCACCACAGGGCGGGAGGAGGGTACAGAGCACGATACATTTTGTTTCTTCGGTAAGCATCTGTTTTTTTTATACTTTTGGAATTTTGGTTTTTCATGTTGCTTTTAAAATGACCTTTTTCATGTTTGAAATGTACTAACTCGTTTTTTCCTCACAGCAGGTCAACTTGTGTGTGGTTGCAACATTACGGTCCCATTGAGTACATTTTTGGAGAAAGGGACATCTGTTGCACCACAGGGCGGGAGGAGGGTGCAGAGCACGATACATTTTCTTTCTTCGGTTAGCATCTGTTTTTTTAATACTTTTGGAATTTTGGTTTTTCATGTTGATTTTAAAATGACCTTTTTCATGTTTGAAATGTACTAACTCGTTTTTTCCTCACAGCAGGTCAACTTGTGTGTGGTTGCTACATTACGGTCCCATTGAGTACATTTTTGGAGAAAAGGACATCTGTTGCACCACAGGGCGGGAGGAGGGTGCAGAGCACGATACATTTTATTTCTTCGGTTAGCATTTGTTTTTTTTATACTTTTGGAATTTTGGTTTTTCATGTTTATTTTAAAATGACCTTTTTCATGTTTGAAATGTACTAACTCGTTTTTTCCTCACTGCAGGTCAACTTGTGTGTGGTTGGAACATTACGGTCCCATTGAGTACATTTTTGGAGAAAGGGACATCTGTTGCAAAACAGGGAGGGAGGAGGGTGCGGAGCACGGTACATTTTCTTTCTTCGGTTAGCATTTGTTTTTTTTATACTTTTGGAATTTTGGTTTTTCATGTTGATTTTAAAATGACCTTTTTCATGTTTGAAATGTACTAACTCGTTTTTTCCTCACAGCAGGTCAACTTGTGTGTGGTTGCAACATTATGGTCCCATTGAGTACATTTTTGGAGAAAGGGACATCTGTTGCACCACAGGGCGGGAGGAGGGTGCAGAGCATGATACATTTTCTTTCTTCGGTTAGCATCTGTTTTTTTTATACTATTGGAATTTTGGTTTTTCATGTTGATTTTAAATTGACGATTTTCATGTTTGAAATGTACTAACTCGTTTTTTCCTCACAGCAGGTCAACCTGTGTGTGGTTGCAACATTACGGTCCCATTGAGTACATTTTTGGAGAAAGGGACATCTGTTGCACCACAGGGCGGGAGGAGGGTGCAGAGCACGATACATTTTCTTTCTTCGGTAAGCATCTGTTTTTTTTATACTTTTGGAATTTTGGTTTTTCATGTTGATTTTAAAATGACCTTTTTCATGTTTGAAATGTACTAACTCGTTTTTTCCTCACAGCAGGTCAACTTGTGTGTGGTTGCAACATTACGGTCCCATTGAGTACATTTTTGGAGAAAGGGACATCTGTTGCACCACAGGGCGGGAGGAGGGTACAGAGCACGATACATTTTGTTTCTTCGGTAAGCATCTGTTTTTTTTATACTTTTGGAATTTTGGTTTTTCATGTTGATTTTAAAATGACCTTTTTCATGTTTGAAATGTACTAACTCGTTTTTTCCTCACAGCAGGTCAACTTGTGTGTGGTTGCAACATTACGGTCCCATTGAGTACATTTTTGGAGAAAGGGACATCTGTTGCACCACAGGGCGGGAGGAGGGTGCAGAGCACGATACATTTTCTTTCTTCGGTTAGCATCTGTTTTTTTTATACTTTTGGAATTTTGGTTTTTCATGTTGATTTTAAAATGACCTTTTTCATGTTTGAAATGTACTAACTCGTTTTTTCCTCACAGCAGGTCAACTTGTGTGTGGTTGCAACATTACGGTCCCATTGAGTACATTATTGGAGAAAGGGACATCTGTTGCACCACAGGGCGGGAGGAGGGTGCAGAGCACGATACATTTTCTTTCTTCGGTTAGCATCTGTTTTTTTTATACTTTTGGAATTTTGGTTTTTCATGTTGATTTTAAAATGACCTTTTTCATGTTTGAAATGTACTAACTCGTATTTTCCTCACAGCAGGTCAACTTGTGTGTGGTTGCAACATTACAGTCCCATTGAGTACATTTTTGGAGAAAGGGACATCTGTTGCACCACAGGGCGGGAGGAGGGTGCAGAGCACGATACATTTTCTTTCTTCGCTTAGCATCTGTTTTTTTAATACTTTTGGAATTTTGGTTTTTCATGTTGATTTTAAAATGACCTTTTTCATGTTTGAAATGTACTAACTCGTTTTTTCCTCACAGCAGGTCAACTTGTGTGTGGTTGCAACATTACGGTCCCATTGAGTACATTTTTGGAGAAAGGGACATCTGTTGCACCACAGGGAGGTAGGAGGGTGCGGAGCACGATACATTTTCTTTCTTCGGTTAGCATCTGTTTTTTTTATACTTTTGGAATTTTGGTTTTTCATGTTGATTTTAAAATGACCTTTTTCATGTTTGAAATGTACTAACTCGTTTTTTCCTCACAGCAGGTCAACCTGTGTGTGGTTGCAACATTACGGTCCCATTGAGTACATTTTTGGAGAAAAGGACATCTGTTGCACCAGAGGGCGGGAGGAGGGTGCAGAGCACGATACATTTTCTTTCTTCGGTTAGCATCTGTTTTTTTTATACTTTTGGAATTTTGGTTTTTCATGTTTATTTTAAAATGACCTTTTTCATGTTTGAGATGTACTAACTCGTTTTTTCCTCACTGCAGGTCAACTTGTGTGTGGTTGGAACATTACGGTCCCATTGAGTACATTTTTGGAGAAAGGGACATCTGTTGCAAAACAGGGAGGGAGGAGGGTGCGGAGCACGGTACATTTTCTTTCTTCGGTTAGCATTTGTTTTTTTTATACTTTTGGAATTTTGGTTTTTCATGTTGATTTTAAAATGACCTTTTTCATGTTTGAAATGTACTAACTCGTTTTTTCCTCACAGCAGGTCAACTTGTGTGTGGTTGCAACATTATGGTCCCATTGAGTACATTTTTGGAGAAAGGGACATCTGTTGCACCACAGGGCGGGAGGAGGGTGCAGAGCACGATACATTTTCTTTCTTCGGTTAGCATCTGTTTTTTTTATACTTTTGGAATTTTGGTTTTTCATGTTGATTTTAAATTGACCTTTTTCATGTTTGAAATGTACTAACTCGTTTTTTCCTCACAGCAGGTCAACCTGTGTGTGGTTGCAACATTACGGTCCCATTGAGTACATTTTTGGAGAAAGGGACATCTGTTGCACCACAGGGCGGGAGGAGGGTGCAGAGCACGATACATTTTCTTTCTTCGGTAAGCATCTGTTTTTTTAATACTTTTGGAATTTTGGTTTTTCATGTTGATTTTAAAATGACCTTTTTCATGTTTGAAATGTACTAACTCGTTTTTTCCTCACAGCAGGTCAACTTGTGTGTGGTTGCAACATTACGGTCCCATTGAGTACATTTTTGGAGAAAGGGACATCTGTTGCACCACAGGGCGGGAGGAGGGTACAGAGCACGATACATTTTGTTTCCTCGGTAAGCGTCTGTTTTTTTTATACTTTTGGAATTTTGGTTTTTCATGTTGATTTTAATATGACCTTTTTCATGTTTGAAATGTACTAACTCGTTTTTTCCTCACAGCAGGTCAACTTGTGTGTGGTTGCAACATTACGGTCCCATTGAGTACATTTTTGGAGAAAGGGACATCTGTTGCACCACAGGGCGGGAGGAGGGTGCAGAGCACGATACATATTCTTTCTTCGGTTAGCATCTGTTTTTTTTATACTTTTGGAATTTTGGTTTTTCATGTCGATTTTGAAATGACCTTTTTCATGTTTGAAATGTACTAACTCGTTTTTTCCTCACAGCAGGTCAACTTGTGTGTGGTTGCAACATTACGGTCCCATTGAGTACATTTTTGGAGAAAGGGACATCTGTTGCACCACAGGGCGGGAGGAGGGTGCAGAGCATGATACATTTTCTTTCTTCGGTTAGCATCTGTTTTTTTTATACTTTTGGAATTTTGGTTTTTCATGTTGATTTTAAAATGACCTTTTTCATGTTTGAAATGTACTAACTCGTATTTTCCTCACAGCAGGTCAACTTGTGTGTGGTTGCAACATTACGGTCCCATTGAGTACATTTTTGGAGAAGGGGACATCTGTTGCACCACAGGGCGGGAGGAGGGTGCAGAGCACGATACATTTTCTTTCTTCGGTTAGCATCTGTTTTTTTAATACTTTTGGAATTTTGGTTTTTCATGTTGATTTTAAAATGACCTTTTTCATGTTTGAAATGTACTAACTCGTTTTTTCCTCACAGCAGGTCAACTTGTGTGTGGTTGCAACATTACGGTCCCATTGAGTTCATTTTTGGAGAAAGGGACATCTTTTGCACCACAGGGAGGTATGAGGGTGCGGAGCACGATACATTTTCTTTCTTCGGTTAGCATCTGTTTTTTTTATACTATTGGAATTTTGGTTTTTCATGTTGATTTTAAAATGACCTTTTTCATGTTTGAAATGTACTAACTCGTTTTTTCCTCACAGCAGGTCAACCTGTGTGTGGTTGCAACATTACGGTCCCATTGAGTACATTTTTGGATAAAGGGACATCTGTTGCACCACAGGGCGGGAGGAGGTTGCAGAGCACGATACATTTTCTTTCTTCGGTTAGCATCTGTTTTTTTAATACTTTTGGAATTTTGGTTTTTCATGTTGATTTTAAATTGACCTTTTTCATGTTTGAAATGTACTAACTCGTTTTTTCCTCACAGCAGGTCAACTTGTGTGTGGTTGCAACATTATGGTCCCACTGAGTACATTTTTGGGGAAAGCGACATCTGTTGCACCACAGGGCGGGAGGTGGGTTAGAGCACGATACACGAGGAGGGTTCAGAGCACGATACATTTTCTTTCTTCGGTTAGCATCTGTTTTTTTTATACTTTTGGAATTTTGGTTTTTCATGTTGATTTTAAAATTACCTTTTTCATGTTTGAAATGTACTAACTCGTTTTTTCCTCACAGCAGGTCAACTTGTGTGTGGTTGCAACATTACGGTCCCATTGAGTACATTTTTGGAAAAAGGGACATCTGTTGCACCACAGGGCGGGAGGAGGGTGCAGAGCACGATACATTTTCTTTCTTCGGTTAGCATCTGTTTTTTTTATTCTTTTGGAATTTTGGTTTTCCATGTTGATTTTAAAATGACCTTTTTCATGTTTGAAATGTACTAACTCGTTTTTTCCTCACAGCAGGTCAACTTGTGTGTGGTTGCATCATTACGGTCCCATTGAGTACATTTTTGGAGAAAGGGACATCTGTTGCACCGCAGGGCGGGAGGAGGGTGCAGAGCACGATACATTTTGTTTCTTCGCTTAGAATCTGTCTTTTTTTATAGTTTTGGAATTTTGGTTTTTCATGTTGATTTTAAAATGACCTTTTTCATGTTTGAAATGTACTAACTCGTATTTTCCTCACAGCAGGTCAACTTGTGTGTGGTTGCAACATTACGGTCCCATTGAGTACATTTTTGGAGAAAGGGACATCTGTTGCACCACAGGGCGGGAGGAGGGTGCAGAGCACGATACATTTTCTTTCTTCGGTAAGCATCTGTTTTTTTTATACTTCTGGAATTTTGGTTTTTCATGTTGATTTTAAAATGACCTTTTTCATGTTTGAAATTTACTAACTCGTTTTTTCCTCACAGCAGGTCAACTTGTGTGTGGTTGCAACATTACGGTCCCATTGAGTACATTTTTGGAGAAAGGGACATCTGCTGCACCACAGGGCGGGAGGAGGGTACAGAGCACGATACATTTTGTTTCTTCGGTAAGCATCTGTTTTTTTTATACTTTTGGAATTTTGGTTTTTCATGTTGATTTTAAAATGACCTTTTTCATGTTTGAAATGTACTAACTCGTTTTTTCCTCACAGCAGGTCAACTTGTGTGTGGTTGCAACATTACGGTCCCATTGAGTACATTTTTGGAGAAAGGGACATCTGTTGCACCACAGGGCGGGAGGAGGGTGCAGAGCACGATACATTTTCTTTCTTCGGTAAGCATCTGTTTTTTTTATACTTTTGGAATTTTGGTTTTTCATGTTGATTTTAAAATGACCTTTTTCATGTTTGAAATGTACTAACTCGTTTTTTCCTCACAGCAGGTCAACTTGTGTGTGGTTGCAACATTACGGTCCCATTGAGTACATTTTTGGAGAAAGGGACATCTGTTGCACCACAGGGCGGGAGGAGGGTACAGAGCACGATACATTTTGTTTCTTCGGTAAGCATCTGTTTTTTTTATACTTTTGGAATTTTGGTTTTTCATGTTGATTTTAAAATGACCTTTTTCATGTTTGAAATGTACTAACTCGTTTTTTCCTCACAGCAGGTCAACTTGTGTGTGGTTGCAACATTACGGTCCCATTGAGTACATTTTTGGAGAAAGGGACATCTGTTGCACCACAGGGCGGGAGGAGGGTGCAGAGCACGATACATTTTCTTTCTTCGGTTAGCATCTGTTTTTTTTATACTTTTGGAATTTTGGTTTTTCATGTCGATTTTAAAATGACCTTTTTCATGTTTGAAATGTACTAACTCGTTTTTTCCTCACAGCAGGTCAACTTGTGTGTGGTTGCAACATTACGGTCCCATTGAGTACATTTTTGGAGAAAGGGGCATCTGTTGCACCACAGGGCGGGAGGAGGGTGCAGAGCACGATACATTTTCTTTCTTCGGTTAGCATCTGTTTTTTTTATACTTTTGGAATTTTTTTTTTCATGTTGATTTTAAAATGACCTTTGTCATGTTTGAAATGTACTAACTCGTATTTTCCTCACAGCAGGTCAACTTGTGTGTGGTTGCAACATTACGGTCCCATTGAGTACATTTTTGGAGAAAGGGACATCTGTTGCACCACAGGGCGGGAGGAGGGTGCAGAGCACGATACATTTTCTTTCTTCGGTTAGCATCTGTTTTTTTAATACTTTTGGAATTTTGGTTTTTCATGTTGATTTTAAAATGACCTTTTTCATGTTTGAAATGTACTAACTCGTTTTTTCCTCACAGCAGGTCAACTTGTGTGTGGTTGCAACATTACGGTCCCATTGAGTACATTTTTGGAGAAAAGGACATCTGTTGCACCACAGGGCGGGAGGAGGGTGCAGAGCACGATACATTTTCTTTCTTCGGTTAGCATCTGTTTTTTTAATACTTTTGGAATTTTGGTTTTTCATGTTTATTTTAAAATGACCTTTTTCATGTTTGAAATGTACTAACTCGTTTTTTCCTCACAGCAGTTCAACCTGTGTGTGGTTGCAACATTACGGTCCCATTGAGTACATTTTTGGAGAAAGGGACATCTGTTGCACCACAGGGCGGGAGGAGGGTGCAGAGCACGATACATTTTCTTTCTTCGGTTAGCATCTGTTTTTTTAATACTTTTGGAATTTTGGTTTTTCATGTTGATTTTAAATTGACCTTTTTCATGTTTGAAACGTACTAACTCATTTTTTCCTCACAGCAGGTCATTTTGTGTGTGGTTGCAACATTATGGTCCCACTGAGTACATTTTTGGAGAAAGGGACATCTGTTGCACCACAGGGCGGGAGGTGGGTTCAGAGCACGATACACGAGGAGGGTTCAGAGCACGATACATTTTCTTTCTTCGGTTAGCATCTGTTTTTTTTATACTTTTGGAATTTTGGTTTTTCATGTTGATTTTAAAATTACCTTTTTCATGTTTGAAATGTACTAACTCGTTTTTTCCTCACAGCAGGTCAACTTGTGTGTGGTTGCAACATTACGGTCCCATTGAGTACATTTTTGGAAAAAGGGACATCTGTTGCACCACTGTGCGGGAGGAGGGTGCAGAGCACGATACATTTTCTTTCTTCGGTTAGCATCTGTTTTTTTTATACTTTTGGAATTTTGGTTTTTCATGTTGATTTTAAAATGACCTTTTTCATGTTTGAAATGTACTAACTCGTTTTTTCCTCACAGCAGGTCAACTTGTGTGTGGTTGCATCATTACGGTCCCATTGAGTACATTTTTGGAGAAAGGGACATCTGTTGCACCACAGGGCGGGAGGAGGGTGCAGAGCACGATACATTTTGTTTCTTCGCTTAGCATCTGTTTTTTTTTATAGTTTTGGAATTTTGGTTTTTCATGTTGATTTTAAAATGTTCTTTTTCATGTTTGAAGTGTACTAACTCGTTTTTTCCTCACAGCAGGTCAACTTGTGTGTGGTTGCAACATTACGGTCCCATTGAGTACATTTTTGGAGAAAGGGACATCTGTTGCACCACAGGGCGGGAGGAGGGTGCATAGCACGATACATTTTCTTTCTTCGGTTAACATCTGTTTTTTTTATACTTTTGGAATTTTGGTTTTTATGTTGATTTTAAAATCACCTTTTTATGTTTGAAATGTACTAACTCGTTTTTTCCTCACAGCAAGTCAACTTGTGTGTGGTTGCAACATTACGGTCCCATTGAGTACATTTTTGGAGAAAGGGACATCTGTTGCACCACAGGGCGGGAGGAGGGTGCAGAGCACGATACATTTTCTTTCTTCGGTTAGCATCTGTTTTTTTTATACTTTTGGAATTTTGGTTTTTCATGTTTATTTTAAAATGACCTTTTTCATGTTTGAAATGTACTAACTCGTTTTTTCCTCACTGCAGGTCAACTTGTGTGTGGTTGGAACATTACGGTCCCATTGAGTACATTTTTGGAGAAAGGGACATCTGTTGCAAAACAGGGAGGGAGGAGGGTGCGGAGCACGATACATTTTCTTTCTTCGGTTAGCATCTGTTTTTTTTATACTATTGGAATTTTGGTTTTTCATGTTGATTTTAAATTGACCTTTTTCATGTTTGAAATGTACTAACTCATTTTTTCCTCACAGCAGGTCAACTTGTGTGTGGTTGCAACATTATGGTCCCACTGAGTACATTTTTGGAGAAAGGGACATCTGTTGCACCACAGGGCAGGAGGTGGGTTCAGAGCACGATACACGAGGAGGGTTCAGAGCACGATACATTTTCTTTCTTCGGTTAGCATCTGTTTTTTTTATACTTTTGGAATTTTGGTTTTTCGTGTTGATTTTAAAATTACCTTTTTCATGTTTGAAATGTACTAACTCGTTTTTTCCTCACAGCAGGTCAACTTGTGTGTGGTTGCAACATTACGGTCCCATTGAGTACATTTTTGGAAAAAGGGACATCTGTTGCACCACTGTGCGGGAGGAGGGTGCAGAGCACGATACATTTTCTTTCTTCGGTTAGCATCTGTTTTTTTTATACTTTTGGAATTTTGGTTTTTCATGTTGATTTTAAAATGACCTTTTTCATGTTTGAAATGTACTAACTCGTTTTTTCCTCACAGCAGGTCAACTTGTGTGTGGTTGCATCATTACGGTCCCATTGAGTACATTTTTGGAGAAAGGGACATCTGTTGCACCACAGGGCGAGAGGAGGGTGCAGAGCACGATACATTTTGTTTCTTCGCTTAGCATCTGTTTTTTTTTATAGTTTTGGAATTTTGGTTTTTCATGTTGATTTTAAAATGACCTTTTTCATGTTTGAAGTGTACTAACTCGTTTTTTCCTCACAGCAGGTCAACTTGTGTGTGGTTGCAACATTACGGTCCCATTGAGTACATTTTTGGAGAAAGGGACATCTGTTGCACCACAGGGCGGGAGGAGGGTGCATAGCACGATACCTTTTCTTTCTTCGGTTAGCATCTGTTTTTTTTATACTTTTGGAATTTTGGTTTTTATGTTGATTTTAAAATGACCTTTTTATGTTTGAAATGTACTAACTCGTTTTTTCCTCACAGCAAGTCAACATGTGTGTGGTTGCAACATTACGGTCCCATTGAGTACATTTTTGGAGAAAGGGACATCTGTTGCACCACAGGGCGGGAGGAGGGTGCAGAGCACGATACATTTTCTTTCTTCGTTTAGCATCTGTTTTTTTTATACTTTTGGAATTCTGGTTTTTCATGTTGATTTTAAAATGACCTTTTTCCTGTTTGAAATGTACTAACTCGTTTTTTCCTCACAGCAGGTCAACTTGTGTGTGGTTGCAACATTACGGTCCCATTGAGTACATTTTTGGAGAAAAGGACATCTGTTGCACCACAGGGCGGGAGGAGGGTGCAGAGCACGATACATTTTCTTTCTTCGGTTAGCATCTGTTTTTTTTATACTTTTGGAATTTTGGTTTTTCATGTTGATTTTAAAATGACCTTCTTCATGTTTGAAATGTACTAACTCGTTTTTTCCTCACTGCAGGTCAACTTGTGTGTGGTTGCAACATTACGGTCCCATTGAGTACATTTTTGGAGAAAGGGACATCTGTTGCACCACAGGGAGGGAGGGGGGTGCGGAGCACGATACATTTTCTTTCTTCGGTTAGCATCTGTTTTTTTTATACTTTTGAAATTTTGGTTTTTCATGTTGATTTTAAAATGACCTTTTTCATGTTTGAAATGTACTAACTCGTTTTTTCCTCACAGCAGATCAACTTGTGTGTGGTTGCATCATTACGGTCCCATTGAGTACATTTTTGGAGAAAGGGACATCTGTTGCACCACATGGCGGGAGGAGGGTGCAGAGCACGATACATTTTGTTTCTTCGCTTAGCATCTGTTTTTTTTATACTTTTGGAATTTTGATTTTTCAATTTGATTTTAAAATGACCTTTTTCATGTTTGAAATGTACTTACTCGTTTTTTCCTCACAGCAGGTCAACTTGTTTGTGGTTGCAACATTACGGTCCCATTGAGTAGATTTTTGGAGAAAGGGACATCTGTTGCACCACAGGGCGGGAGGAGGGTGCAGAGCACGATACATTTTCTTTCTTCGGTTAGCATCTGTTTTTTTTATACTTTTGGAATTTTGGTTTTTCATGTTGATTTTAAAATGACCTTTTTCATGTTTGAAATGTACTAACTCGTTTTTTCCTCACAGCAGGTCAACTTGTGTGTGGTTGCAACATTACGGTCCCATTGAGTACATTTTTGGAGAAAGGGACATCTGTTGCACCACAGGGCGGGAGGAGGGTGCAGAGCATGATACATTTTCTTTCTTCGGTTAGCATCTGTTTTTTTTATACTTTTGGAATCTTGGTTTTTCATGTTGATTTTAAAATGACCTTTTTCATGTTTGAAATGTACTAACTCGTTTTAACCTCACTGCAGGTCAACTTGTGTGTGGTTGCAACATTACGGTCCCATTGAGTACATTTTTGGAGAAAGGGACATCTGTTGCACCACAGGGAGGGAGGAGGGTGCGGAGCACGATACATTTTCTTTCTTCGGTTAGCATCTGTTTTTTTTATACTTTTGAAATTTTGGTTTTTTTTGTTGATTTTAAAATGACCTTTTTCATGTTTGAAATGTACTAACTCGTTTTTTCCTCACAGCAGGTCAACTTGTGTGTGGCTGCAACATTACGGTCCCATTGAGTACATTTTTGGAGAAAGGGACATCTGTTGCACCACAGGGCGGGAGGAGGGTGCAGAGCACGATACATTTTCTTTCTTCGGTTAGCATCTGTTTTTTTTATACTTTTGGAATTTTGGTTTTTCATGTTGATTTTAAAATGACCTATTTCATGTTTCAAGTGTACTAACTCGTTTTTTCCTCACTTCACGTCAACTTGTGTGTGGTTGGAACAATACGGTCCCATTGAGTACATTTTTGGAGAAAGGGACATCAATTGCACCACAAGCGGGAGGAGGGTGCACAGCACGATACATTTTCTTTCTTCGGTTAGCATCTGTTTTTTTTATACTTTTGGAATTTTGGTTTTTCATGTTGATTTTAAAATGACCTTTTTCATGTTTGAAATGTACTAACTCGTTTTTTCCTCACAGCAGTCAACTTGTGTGTGGTTGCAACATTACGGTCCCATTGAGTACATTTTTGGAGAAAGGGACATCTGTTGCACCACAGGGCGGGAGTAGGGTGCAGAGCACGATACATTTTCTTTCTTCGGTTAGCATCTGTTTTTTTTATACTTTTGGAATTTTGGTTTTTCATGTTGATTTTAAAATGACCTTTTTCATGTTTGAAATGTACTAACTCGTTTTTTCCTCACTGCAGGTCAACTTGTGTGTGGTTGGAACATTACGGTCCCATTGAGTACATTTTTGGAGAAAGGGACATCTGTTGCAAAACAGGGAGGGAGGAGGGTGCGGAGCACGATACATTTTCTTTCTTCGGTTAGCATTTGTTTTTTTTATACTTTTGAAATTTTGGTTTTTCATGTTGATTTTAAAATGACCTTTTTCATGTTTGAAATGTACTAACCCGTTTTTTCCTCACAGCTGGTCAACTTGTGTGTGGTTGCAACATTACGGTCCCATAGAGTACATTTTTGGAGAAAGGGACATCTGTTGCACCACTGTGCGGGAGGAGGGTGCAGAGCACGATACATTTTCTTTCTTCGGTTAGCATCTGTTTTTTTTATACTTTTGGATTTTTGGTTTTTCATGTTGATTTTAAAATGACCTTTTTCATGTTTGAAATGTACTAACTCGTTTTTTCCTCACAGCAGATCAACTTGTGTGTGGTTGCATCATTACGGTCCCATTGAGTACATTTTTGGAGAAAGGGACATCTGTTGCACCACATGGCGGGAGGAGGGTGCAGAGCACGATACATTTTGTTTCTTCGCTTAGCATCTGTTTTTTTTATACTTTTGGAATTTTGATTTTTCAATTTGATTTTAAAATGACCTTTTTCATGTTTGAAATGTACTTACTCGTTTTTTCCTCACAGCAGGTCAACTTGTTTGTGGTTGCAACATTACGGTCCCATTGAGTAGATTTTTGGAGAAAGGGACATCTGTTGCACCACAGGGCGGGAGGAGGGTGCATCTGTTTTTTTTATACTTTTGGAATTTTGGTTTTTCATGTTGATTTTAAAATGACCTTTTTATGTTTGAAATGTACTAACTCGTTTTTTCCTCACAGCAGGTCAACTTGTGTGTGGTTGCAACATTACGGTCCCATTGAGTACATTTTTGGAGAAAGGGACATCTGTTGCACCACAGGGCGGGAGGAGGGTGCAGAGCACGATACATTTTCTTTCTTCGGTTAGCATCTGTTTTTTTTATACTTTTGGAATTTTGGTTTTTCATGTTGATTTTAAAATGACCTTTTTCATGTTTGAAATGTACTAACTCGTTTTAACCTCACTGCAGGTCAACTTGTGTGTGGTTGCAACATTACGGTCCCATTGAGTACATTTTTGGAGAAAGGGACATCTGTTGCACCACAGGGAGGGAGGAGGGTGCGGAGCACGATACATTTTCTTTCTTCGGTTAGCATCTGTTTTTTTTATACTTTTGAAATTTTGGTGTTTTTTGTTGATTTTAAAATGACCTTTTTCATGTTTGAAATGTACTAACTCGTTTTTTCCTCACAGCAGGTCAACTTGTGTGTGGCTGCAACATTACGGTCCCATTGAGTACATTTTTGGAGAAAGGGACATCTGTTGCACCACAGGGCGGGAGGAGGGTGCAGAGCACGATACATTTTCTTTCTTCGGTTAGCATCTGTTTTTTTTATACTTTTGGAATTTTGGTTTTTCATGTTGATTTTAAAATGACCTATTTCATGTTTCAAGTGTACTAACTCGTTTTTTCCTCACTGCACGTCAACTTGTGTGTGGTTGGAACAATACGGTCCCATTGAGTACATTTTTGGAGAAAGGGACATCAATTGCACCACAAGCGGGAGGAGGGTGCACAGCACGATACATTTTCTTTCTTCGGTTAGCATCTGTTTTTTTTATACTTTTGGAATTTTGGTTTTTCATGTTGATTTTAAAATGACCTTTTTCATGTTTGAAATGTACTAACTCGTTTTTTCCTCACAGCAGTCAACTTGTGTGTGGTTGCAACATTACGGTCCCATTGAGTACATTTTTGGAGAAAGGGACATCTGTTGCACCACAGGGCGGGAGTAGGGTGCAGAGCACGATACATTTTCTTTCTTCGGTTAGCATCTGTTTTTTTTATACTTTTGGAATTTTGGTTTTTCATGTTGATTTTAAAATGACCTTTTTCATGTTTGAAATGTACTAACTAATTTTTTCCGCACAGCAGGTCACTTGTGTGTGGTTGCAACATTACGGTCCCATTGAGTACATTTTTGGAGAAAGGGACATCTGTTGCACCACAGGGAGGGAGGAGGGTGCAGAGCACGATACATTTTCTTTCTTCGGTTAGCATCTGTTTTTTTTATACTTTTGGAATTTTGGTTTTTCATGTTGATTTTAAAATGACCTTTTTAATGTTTGAAGTGTACTAACTCGTTTTTTCCCAACTGCAGGTCAACTTGTATGTGGTTGGAACATTACGGTCCCATTGAGTACATTTTTGGAGAAAGGGACATCTGTTGCACCACAGGGAGGGAGGAGGGTGCAGAGCACGATACATTTTCTTTCTTCGGTTAGCATCTGTTTTTTTTATACTTTTGGAATTTTGGTTTTTCGTGTTGATTTTAAAATGACCTTTTTAATGTTTGAAGTGTACTAACTCGTTTTTTCCCAACTGTAGGTCAACTTGTATGTGGTTGGAACATTACGGTCCCATTGAGTACATTTTTGGAGAAAAGGACATCTGTTGCACCACAGGGAGGGAGGAGGGTGCAGAGCACGATACATTTTCTTTCTTCGGTTAGCATCTGTTTTTTTTATACTTTTGGAATTTTGGTTTTTCATGTTGATTTTAAAATGACCTTTTTAATGTTTGAAGTGTACTAACTCGTTTTTTCCCAACTGCAGGTCAACTTGTATGTGGTTGGAACATTACGGTCCCATTGAGTACATTTTTGGAGAAAGGGACATCTGTTGCACCACAGGGAGGGGGGAGGGTGCAGAGCACGATACATTTTCTTTCTTCGGTTAGCATCTGTTTTTTTTATACTTTTGGAATTTTGGTTTTTCATGTTGATTTTAAAATGACCTTTTTAATGTTTGAAGTGTACTAACTCGTTTTTTCCCAACTGCAGGTCAACTTGTATGTGGTTGGAACATTACGGTCCCATTGAGTACATTTTTGGAGAAAGGGACATCTGTTGCACCACAGGGCGGGAGGAGGGTGCAGAGCACGATACATTTTCTTTCTTCGGTTAGCATCTGTTTTTTTTATACTTTTGGAATTTTGGTTTTTCATGTTGATTTTAAAATGACCTTTTTAATGTTTGAAGTGTACTAACTCGTTTTTTCCCAACTGCAGGTCAACTTGTATGTGGTTGGAACATTACGGTCCCATTGAGTACATTTTTTGAGAAAGGGACATCTGTTGCACCACAGGGAGGGAGGAGGGTGCAGAGCACGATACATTTTCTTTCTTCGGTTAGCATCTGTTTTTTTTATACTTTTGGAATTTTGGTTTTTCATGTTGATTTTAAAATGACCTTTTCCATGTTTGAAATGTACTAACTCGTTTTTTCCGCACAGCAGAGAAAGGGACATCTGTTGCACCACAGGGAGGGAGGAGGGTCAGAGCACGATACATTTTCTTTCTTCGGTTAGCATCTGTTTTTTTTATACTTTTGGAATTTTGGTTTTTCATGTTGATTTTAAAATGACCTTTTTAATGTTTGAAGTGTACTAACTCGTTTTTTCCCAACTGCAGGTCAACTTGTATGTGGTTGGAACATTACGGTCCCATTGAGTACATTTTTTGAGAAAGGGACATCTGTTGCACCACAGGGAGGGAGGAGGGTGCAGAGCACGATACATTTTCTTTCTTCGGTTAGCATCTGTTTTTTTTATACTTTTGGAATTTTGGTTTTACATGTTGATTTTAAAATGACCTTTTTAATGTTTGAAGTGTACTAACTCGTTTTTTCCCAACTGCGGGTCAACTTGTATGTGGTTGGAACATTACGGTCCCATTGAGTACATTTTTGGAGAAAGGGACATCTGTTGCACCACAGGGAGGGAGGAGGGTGCAGAGCACGATACATTTTCTTTCTTCGGTTAGCATCTGTTTTTTTTATACTTTTGGAATTTTGGTTTTTCATGTTGATTTTAAAATGACCTTTTCCATGTTTGAAATGTACTAACTCGTTTTTTCCGCACAGCAGGTCACTTGTGTGTGGTTGCAACATTACGGTCCCATTGAGTACATTTTTGGAGAAAGGGACATCTGTTGCACCACAGGGAGGGAGGAGGGTTCAGAGCACGATACATTTTCTTTCTTCGGTTAGCATCTGTTTTTTTTATACTTTTGGAATTTTGGTTTTTCATGTTGATTTTAAAATGACCTTTTTAATGTTTGAAGTGTACTAACTCGTTTTTTCCCAACTGCAGGTCAACTTGTATGTGGTTGGAACATTACGGTCCCATTGAGTACATTTTTGGAGAAAGGGACATCTGTTGCACCACAGGGCGGGAGGAGGGTGCGGAGCACGATACAGTTTCTTTCTTCAGTTAGCATCTGTTTTTTTTATACTTTTGGAATTTTGGTTTTTCATGTTGATTTTAAAATGACCTTTTTCATGTTTGAAGTGTACTAACTCGTTTTTTCCTCACTGCAGGTCAACTTGTGTGTGGTTGGAACATTACGGTCCCATTGAGTACATTTTTGGAGAAAGGGACATCTGTTGCACCACAGGGCGGGAAAAGGGTGCAGAGCCCGATACATTTTCTTTCTTCGGTTAGCATCTGTTTTTTTTATACTTTTGGAATTTTGGTTTTTCATGTTGATTTTAAAATGACCTTTTTCATGTTTGAAATGTACTAACTCGTTTTTTCCTCACAGCAGGTCAACTTGTGTGTGGTTGGAACATTACGGTCCCATTGAGTACATTTTTGGATAAAGGGACATCTGTTGCACCACAGGGCGGGAGGAGGGTGCAGAGCACGATACATTTTCTTTCTTTGGTTAGCATCTGTTTTTTTTATACTTTTGGAATTTTGGTTTTTCATGTTGATTTTAAAATGACCTTTTTCATGTTTGAAGTGTACTAACTCGTTTTCTCCTCACAGCAGGTCAACTTGTGTGTGGTTGCAACATTACGGTCCCATTGAGTATATTTTTGGAGAAAGGAACATCTGTTGCACCACAGGGCGGGAGGAGGGTGCAGAGCACGATACATTTTCTTTCTTCGGTTAGCATCTGTTTTTTTTATACTTTTGGAATTTTGGTTTTTCATGTTGATTTTAAAATGACCTTTTCATGTTTGAAATGTACTAACTCGTTTTTTCCTCACAGCAGGTCATTTTGTGTGTGGTTGCAACATTACGGTACCATTGAGTACATTTTTGGAGAAAGGGACATCTGTTGCACCACAGGGCGGGAGGAGGGTGCAGAGCACGATACATTTTCTTTCTTTGGTTAGCATCTGTTTTTTTTATACTTTTGGAATTTTGGTTTTTCATGTTGATTTTAAAATGACCTTTTTCATGTTTGAAATGTACTAACTCGTTTTTTCCTCACTGCAGGTCAACTTGTGTGTGGTTGGAACATTACGGTCCCATTGAGTACATTTTTGGAGAAAGGGACATCTGTTGCACCATAGGGCGGGAGGAGGGTGCAGAGCACGATACAATTTCTTTCTTCGGTTAGCATCTGTTTTTTTTATACTTTTGGAATTTTGGTTTTTCATGTTGATTTTAAAATGACCTTTTTCATATTTGAAATGTACTAACTCGTTTTTTCCTCACAGCAGGTCAACTTGTGTGTGGTTGCAACATTACGGTCCCATTGAGTACATTTTTGGAGAAAGGGACATCTGTTGCACCACAGGGCGGGAGGAGGGTGCGGAGCACGATACATTTTCTTTCTTCAGTTAGCATCTGTTTTTTTTATACTTTTGGAATTTTGGTTTTTCATGTTGATTTTAAAATGACCTTTTTAATGTTTGAAGTGTACTAACTCGTTTTCTCCTCACAGCAGGTCAACTTGTGTGTGGTTGCAACATTACGGTCCCATTGAGTACATTTTTGGAGAAAGGGACATCTGTTGCACCACAGGGCGGGAGGAGGGTGCAGAGCACGATACATTTTCTTTCTTTGGTTAGCATGTGTTTTTTTTATACTTTTGGAATTTTGGTTTTTCATGTTGATTTTAAAATGACCTTTTTCATGTTTGAAATGTACTAACCCGTTTTCTCCTCACAGCAGGTCAACTTGTGTGTGGTTGCAACATTACGGTCCCATTGAGTACATTTTTGGAGAAAGGGACATCTGTTGCACCACAGGGCGGGAGGAGGGTGCAGAGCACGATACATTTTCTTTCTTCGGTTAGCATCTGTTTTTTTTATACTTTTGGAATTTTGGTTTTTCATGTTGATTTTAAAATGACCTATTTCATGTTTGAAATGTACTAACTCGTTTTTTCCTCACAGCATGTCAACTTGTGTGTGGTTGCAACATTACGGTCCCATTGAGTACATTTTTGGAGAAAGGGACATCTGTTGCACCACAGGGAGGGAGGGGGGTGCGGAGCACGATACATTTTCTTTCTTCGGTTAGCATCTGTTTTTTTTATACTTTTGAAATTTTGGTTTTTCATGTTGATTTTAAAATGACCTTTCTCATGTTTGAAGTGTACTAACTCGTTTTTTCCTCACTGCACGTCAACTTGTGTGTGGTTGGAACATTACGGTCCCATTGAGTACATTTTTGGAGAAAGGGACATCTGTTGCACCACAGGGCGGGAGGAGGGTGCAGAGCACGATACATTTTCTTTCTTCGGTTAGCATCTGTTTTTTTTTTACTTTTGGAATTTTGGTTTTTCATGTTGATTTTAAAATGACCTTTTTCATGTTTGAAATGTACTAACTCGTTTTTTCCTCACAGCAGGTCACTTGTGTGTGGTTGCAACATTACGGTCCCATTGAGTACATTTTTGGAGAAAGGGACATCTGTTGCACCACAGGGCGGGAGGAGGGTGCAGAGCACGATACATTTTCTTTCTTCGGTTAGCATCTGTTTTTTTTATACTTTTGGAATTTTGGTTTTTCATGTTGATTTTAAAATGACCTTTTTAATGTTTGAGGTGTACTAACTCGTTTTTTCCTCACTGCAGGTCAACTTGTATGTGGTTGGAACATTACGGTCCCATTGAGTACATTTTTGGAGAAAGGGACATCTGTTGCACCATAGGGCGGGAGGAGGGTGCAGAGCACGATACATTTTCTTTCTTCGGTTAGCAACTGTTTTTTTTATACTTTTGGAATTTTGGTTTTTCATGTTGATTTTAATATTACCATTTTCATCTTTGAAGTGTACTAACTCGTTTTTTCCTCACTGCAGGTCAACTTGTGTGTGGTTGGAACATTACGGTCCCATTGAGTACATTTTTGGAGAAAGGGGCATCTGTTGCACCACAGGGCGGGAAAAGGGTGCAGAGCACGATACATTTTCTTTCTTTGGTTAGCATCTGTTTTTTTTTATACTCTTGGAATTTTGGTTTTTCATGTTGATTTTAAAATGACCTTTTTCATGTTTGAAGTGTACTAACTCGTTTTCTCCTCACAGCAGGTCAACCTGTGTGTGGTTGTAACATTACGGTCCCATTGAGTACATTTTTGGAGAAAGGGACATCTGTTGCACCACAGGGCGGGAGGAGGGTGCAGAGCACGATACATTCTCTTTCTTCGGTTAGCATCTGTTTTTTTTATACTTTTGGAATTTTGGTTTTTCATGTTGATTTTAAAATGACCTTTTTCATGTTTGAAATGTACTAACTCGTTTTTTCCTCACAGCAGGTCAACTTGTGTGTGGTTGCAACATTACGGTCCCATTGAGTACATTTTTGGAGAAAGGGACATCTGTTGCATCACAGGGCGGGAGGAGGGTGCAGAGCACGATACATTTTCTTTCTCGGTTAGCATCTGTTTTTTTTATTCTTTTGGAATTTTGGTTTTTCATGTTGATTTTAAAATGACCATTTTCATGTTTGAAGTGTACTAACTCGTTTTTTCCCCACTGCAGGTCAACTTGTGTGTGGTTGGAACATTACAGTCCCATTGAGTACATTTTTGGAGAAAGGGACATCTGTTGCACCACAGGGCGGGAGGAGGGTGCTGAGCACGATACATTTTCTTCCTTCGGTTAGCATCCGTTTTTTTTTTACTTTTGGAATTTTGGTTTTTCATGTTGATTTTAAAATGACCTTTTTCATGTTTGAAGTGTACTAACTCGTTTTTTCCTCACTGCAGGTCAACTTGTGTGTGGTTGGAACATTACGGTCCCATTGAGTACATTTTTGGAGAAAGGGACATCTGTTGCACCACAGGGCGGGAAAAGGGTAAAGAGCACGATACATTTTCTTTCTTCGGTTAGCATCTGTTTTTTTTATACTTTTGGAATTTTGGTTTTTCATGTTGATTTTAAAATGACGTTTTTCATGTTTGAAGTGTACTAACTCGTTTTCTCCTCACAGCAGGTAAACTTGTGTGTGGTTGCAACATTACGGTCCCATTGAGTACATTTTTGGATAAAGGGACATCTGTTGCACCACAGGGCGGCAGGAGGGTGCAGAGCACGATACATTTTCTTTCTTTGGTTAGCATCTGTTTTTTTTATACTTTTGGAATTTTGGTTTTTCATGTTGATTTTAAAATGACCTTTTTCATGTTTGAAGTGTACTAACTCGTTTTCTCCTCACAGCAGGTCAACTTGTGTGTGGTTGCAACATTACGGTCCCATTGAGTACATTTTTGGAGAAAGGGACATCTGTTGCACCACAGGGCGGGAGGAGGGTGCAGAGCACGATACATTTTCTTTCTTCGGTTAGCATCTGTTTTTTTTATACTTTTGGAATTTTGGTTTTCCATGTTGATTTTAAAATGACCTATTTCATGTTTGAAATGTACTAACTAGTTTTTTCCTCACAGCAGGTCAACTTGTGTGTGGTTGCAACATTACGGTACCATTGAGTACATTTTTTGAGAAAGGGACATCTGTTGCACCACAGGGCGGGAGGAGGGTGCAGAGCACGATACATTTTCTTTCTCGGTTAGCATCTGTTTTTTTTATACTTTTGGAATTTTGGTTTTTCATGTTGATTTTAAAATGACCTTTTTCATGTTTGAAATGTACTAACTCGTTTTTTCCTCACTGCAGGTCAACTTGTGTGTGGTTGGAACATTACGGTCCCATTGAGTACATTTTTGGGGAAAGGGACATCTGTTGCACCATAGGGCGGGAGGAGGGTGCAGAGCACGATACATTTTCTTTCTTCGGTTAGCATCTGTTTTTGTTTTATACTTTTGGAATTTTGGTTTTTCATGTTGATTTTAAAATGACATTTTTCATGTTTGAAATGTACTAATTCGTTTTTTCCTCACAGCAGGTCAACTTGTGTGTGGTTGCAACATTACGGTCCCATTGAGTACATTTTTGGAGAAAGGGACATCTGTTGCACCACAGGGCGGGAGGAGGGTGCGGAGCACGATACATTTTCTTTCTTCGGTTAGCATCTGTTTTTTTTATACTTATGGAATTTTGGTTTTTCATGTTGATTTTAAAATGACCTTTTTCATGTTTGAAGTGTACTAACTCGTTTTCTCCTCACAGCAGGTCAACTTGTGTGTGGTTGCAACATTACGGTCCCATTGAGTACATTTTTGGAGAAAGGGACATCTGTTGCACCACAGGGCGGGAGGAGGGTGCAGAGCACGATACATTTTCATTCTTTGGTTAGCATGTGTTTTTTTTATACTTTTGGAATTTTGGTTTTTCATGTTGATTTTAAAATGACCTTTTTCATGTTTGAAGTGTACTAACTCGTTTTCTCCTCACAGCAGGTCAACTTGTGTGTGGTTGCAACATTACGGTCCCATTGAGTACATTTTTGGAGAAAGGGACATCTGTTGCACCACAGGGCGGGAGGAGAGTGCAGAGCACGATACATTTTCTTTCTTCGGTTAGCATCTGTTTTTTTTATACTTTTGGAATTTTGGTTTTTCATGTTGATTTTAAAATGACCTATTTCATGTTTGAAATGTACTAACTCGTTTTTTCCTCACAGCATGTCAACTTGTGTGTGGTTGCAACATTACGGTCCCATTGAGTACATTTTTGGAGAAAGGGACATCTGTTGCATCACATGGCGGGAGGAGGGTGCAGAGCACGATACATTTTCTTTCTCGGTTAGCATCTGTTTTTATTATACTTTTGGAATTTTGGTTTTTCATGTTGATTTTAAAATGTCCTTTTCGATGTTTGAAGTGTACTAACTCGTTTTTTCCTCACTGCAGGTCAACTTGTGTGTGGTTGGAACATTACGGTCCCATTGAGTACATTTTTGGAGAAAGGGACATCTGTTGCACCACAGGGCGGGAGGAGGGTGCAGAGCTCGATACATTTTCTTTCTTCGGTTAGCATCTGTTTTTTTTTTACTTTTGGAATTTTGGTTTTTCATGTTGATTTTAAAATGACCTTTTTCATGTTTGAAATGTACTAACTCGTTTTTTCCTCACAGCAGGTCACTTGTGTGTGGTTGCAACATTACGGTCCCATTGAGTACATTTTTGGAGAAAGGGACATCTGTTGCACCACAGGGCGGGAGGAGGGTGCAGAGCACGATACATTTTCTTTCTTCGGTTAGCATCTGTTTTTTTTATACTTTTGGAATTTTGGTTTTTCATGTTGATTTTAAAATGACCTTTTTAATGTTTCAGGTGTACTAACTCGTTTTTTCCTCACTGCAGGTCAACTTGTATGTGGTTGGAACATTACGGTCCCATTGAGTACATTTTTGGAGAAAGGGACATCTGTTGCACCATAGGGCGGGAGGAGGGTGCGGAGCACGATACATTTTCTTTCTTCGGTTAGCATCTGTTTTTTTTATACTTTTGGAATTTTGGTTTTTCATGTTGATTTTAAAATGACCTTTTTCATGTTTGAAGTGTACTAACTCGTTTTTTCCTCACTGCAGGTCAACTTGTGTGTGGTTGGAACATTACGGTCCCATTGAGTACATTTTTGGAGAAAGGGACATCTGTTGCACCACAGGGCGGGAAAAGGGTGAAGAGCACGATACATTTTCTTTCTTCGGTTAGCATCTGTTTTTTTTATACTTTTGGAATTTTGGTTTTTCATGTTGATTTTAAAATGACGTTTTTCATGTTTGAAGTGTACTAACTCGTTTTCTCCTCACAGCAGGTAAACTTGTGTGTGGTTGCAACATTACGGTCCCATTGAGTACATTTTTGGATAAAGGGACATCTGTTGCACCACAGGGCGGCAGGAGGGTGCAGAGCACGATACATTTTCTTTCTTTGGTTAGCATCTGTTTTTTTTATACTTTTGGAATTTTGGTTTTTCATGTTGATTTTAAAATGACCTTTTTCATGTTTGAAGTGTACTAACTCGTTTTCTCCTCACAGCAGGTCAACTTGTGTGTGGTTGCAACATTACGGTCCCATTGAGTACATTTTTGGAGAAAGGGACATCTGTTGCACCACAGGGCGGGAGGAGGGTGCAGAGCACGATACATTTTCTTTCTTCGGTTAGCATCTGTTTTTTTTATACTTTTGGAATTTTGGTTTTCCATGTTGATTTTAAAATGACCTATTTCATGTTTGAAATGTACTAACTAGTTTTTTCCTCACAGCAGGTCAACTTGTGTGTGGTTGCAACATTACGGTACCATTGAGTACATTTTTTGAGAAAGGGACATCTGTTGCACCACAGGGCGGGAGGAGGGTGCAGAGCACGATACATTTTCTTTCTCGGTTAGCATCTGTTTTTTTTATACTTTTGGAATTTTGGTTTTTCATGTTGATTTTAAAATGACCTTTTTCATGTTTGAAATGTACTAACTCGTTTTTTCCTCACTGCAGGTCAACTTGTGTGTGGTTGGAACATTACGGTCCCATTGAGTACATTTTTGGGGAAAGGGACATCTGTTGCACCATAGGGCGGGAGGAGGGTGCAGAGCACGATACATTTTCTTTCTTCGGTTAGCATCTGTTTTTGTTTTATACTTTTGGAATTTTGGTTTTTCATGTTGATTTTAAAATGACATTTTTCATGTTTGAAATGTACTAATTCGTTTTTTCCTCACAGCAGGTCAACTTGTGTGTGGTTGCAACATTACGGTCCCATTGAGTACATTTTTGGAGAAAGGGACATCTGTTGCACCACAGGGCGGGAGGAGGGTGCGGAGCACGATACATTTTCTTTCTTCGGTTAGCATCTGTTTTTTTTATACTTATGGAATTTTGGTTTTTCATGTTGATTTTAAAATGACCATTTTCATGTTTGAAGTGTACTAACTCGTTTTCTCCTCACAGCAGGTCAACTTGTGTGTGGTTGCAACATTACGGTCCCATTGAGTACATTTTTGGAGAAAGGGACATCTGTTGCACCACAGGGCGGGAGGAGGGTGCAGAGCACGATACATTTTCATTCTTTGGTTAGCATGTGTTTTTTTTATACTTTTGGAATTTTGGTTTTTCATGTTGATTTTAAAATGACCTTTTTCATGTTTGAAGTGTACTAACTCGTTTTCTCCTCACAGCAGGGCAACTTGTGTGTGGTTGCAACATTACGGTCCCATTGAGTACATTTTTGGAGAAAGGGACATCTGTTGCACCACAGGGCGGGAGGAGAGTGCAGAGCACGATACATTTTCTTTCTTCGGTTAGCATCTGTTTTTTTTATACTTTTGGAATTTTGGTTTTTCATGTTGATTTTAAAATGACCTATTTCATGTTTGAAATGTACTAACTCGTTTTTTCCTCACAGCATGTCAACTTGTGTGTGGTTGCAACATTACGGTCCCATTGAGTACATTTTTGGAGAAAGGGACATCTGTTGCATCACATGGCGGGAGGAGGGTGCAGAGCACGATACATTTTCTTTCTCGGTTAGCATCTGTTTTTATTATACTTTTGGAATTTTGGTTTTTCATGTTGATTTTAAAATGTCCTTTTCGATGTTTGAAGTGTACTAACTCGTTTTTTCCTCACTGCAGGTCAACTTGTGTGTGGTTGGAACATTACGGTCCCATTGAGTACATTTTTGGAGAAAGGGACATCTGTTGCACCACAGGGCGGGAGGAGGGTGCAGAGCTCGATACATTTTCTTTCTTCGGTTAGCATCTGTTTTTTTTTTACTTTTGGAATTTTGGTTTTTCATGTTGATTTTAAAATGACCTTTTTCATGTTTGAAATGTACTAACTCGTTTTTTCCTCACAGCAGGTCACTTGTGTGTGGTTGCAACATTACGGTCCCATTGAGTACATTTTTGGAGAAAGGGACATCTGTTGCACCACAGGGCGGGAGGAGGGTGCAGAGCACGATACATTTTCTTTCTTCGGTTAGCATCTGTTTTTTTTATACTTTTGGAATTTTGGTTTTTCATGTTGATTTTAAAATGACCTTTTTAATGTTTCAGGTGTACTAACTCGTTTTTTCCTCACTGCAGGTCAACTTGTATGTGGTTGGAACATTACGGTCCCATTGAGTACATTTTTGGAGAAAGGGACATCTGTTGCACCATAGGGCGGGAGGAGGGTGCGGAGCACGATACATTTTCTTTCTTCGGTTAGCATCTGTTTTTTTTATACTTTTGGAATTTTGGTTTTTCATGTTGATTTTAAAATGACCTTTTTCATGTTTGAAGTGTACTAACTCGTTTTTTCCTCACTGCAGGTCAACTTGTGTGTGGTTGGAACATTACGGTCCCATTGAGTACATTTTTGGAGAAAGGGACATCTGTTGCACCACAGGGCGGGAAAAGGGTGAAGAGCACGATACATTTTCTTTCTTCGGTTAGCATCTGTTTTTTTTATACTTTTGGAATTTTGGTTTTTCATGTTGATTTTAAAATGACGTTTTTCATGTTTGAAGTGTACTAACTCGTTTTCTCCTCACAGCAGGTAAACTTGTGTGTGGTTGCAACATTACGGTCCCATTGAGTACATTTTTGGATAAAGGGACATCTGTTGCACCACAGGGCGGCAGGAGGGTGCAGAGCACGATACATTTTCTTTCTTTGGTTAGCATCTGTTTTTTTTATACTTTTGGAATTTTGGTTTTTCATGTTGATTTTAAAATGACCTTTTTCATGTTTGAAGTGTACTAACTCGTTTTCTCCTCACAGCAGGTCAACTTGTGTGTGGTTGCAACATTACGGTCCCATTGAGTACATTTTTGGAGAAAGGGACATCTGTTGCACCACAGGGCGGGAGGAGGGTGCAGAGCACGATACATTTTCTTTCTTCGGTTAGCATCTGTTTTTTTTATACTTTTGGAATTTTGGTTTTCCATGTTGATTTTAAAATGACCTATTTCATGTTTGAAATGTACTAACTAGTTTTTTCCTCACAGCAGGTCAACTTGTGTGTGGTTGCAACATTACGGTACCATTGAGTACATTTTTTGAGAAAGGGACATCTGTTGCACCACAGGGCGGGAGGAGGGTGCAGAGCACGATACATTTTCTTTCTCGGTTAGCATCTGTTTTTTTTATACTTTTGGAATTTTGGTTTTTCATGTTGATTTTAAAATGACCTTTTTCATGTTTGAAATGTACTAACTCGTTTTTTCCTCACTGCAGGTCAACTTGTGTGTGGTTGGAACATTACGGTCCCATTGAGTACATTTTTGGGGAAAGGGACATCTGTTGCACCATAGGGCGGGAGGAGGGTGCAGAGCACGATACATTTTCTTTCTTCGGTTAGCATCTGTTTTTGTTTTATACTTTTGGAATTTTGGTTTTTCATGTTGATTTTAAAATGACATTTTTCATGTTTGAAATGTACTAATTCGTTTTTTCCTCACAGCAGGTCAACTTGTGTGTGGTTGCAACATTACGGTCCCATTGAGTACATTTTTGGAGAAAGGGACATCTGTTGCACCACAGGGCGGGAGGAGGGTGCGGAGCACGATACATTTTCTTTCTTCGGTTAGCATCTGTTTTTTTTATACTTATGGAATTTTGGTTTTTCATGTTGATTTTAAAATGACCTTTTTCATGTTTGAAGTGTACTAACTCGTTTTCTCCTCACAGCAGGTCAACTTGTGTGTGGTTGCAACATTACGGTCCCATTGAGTACATTTTTGGAGAAAGGGACATCTGTTGCACCACAGGGCGGGAGGAGGGTGCAGAGCACGATACATTTTCATTCTTTGGTTAGCATGTGTTTTTTTTATACTTTTGGAATTTTGGTTTTTCATGTTGATTTTAAAATGACCTTTTTCATGTTTGAAGTGTACTAACTCGTTTTCTCCTCACAGCAGGTCAACTTGTGTGTGGTTGCAACATTACGGTCCCATTGAGTACATTTTTGGAGAAAGGGACATCTGTTGCACCACAGGGCGGGAGGAGAGTGCAGAGCACGATACATTTTCTTTCTTCGGTTAGCATCTGTTTTTTTTATACTTTTGGAATTTTGGTTTTTCATGTTGATTTTAAAATGACCTATTTCATGTTTGAAATGTACTAACTCGTTTTTTCCTCACAGCATGTCAACTTGTGTGTGGTTGCAACATTACGGTCCCATTGAGTACATTTTTGGAGAAAGGGACATCTGTTGCATCACATGGCGGGAGGAGGGTGCAGAGCACGATACATTTTCTTTCTCGGTTAGCATCTGTTTTTATTATACTTTTGGAATTTTGGTTTTTCATGTTGATTTTAAAATGTCCTTTTCGATGTTTGAAGTGTACTAACTCGTTTTTTCCTCACTGCAGGTCAACTTGTGTGTGGTTGGAACATTACGGTCCCATTGAGTACATTTTTGGAGAAAGGGACATCTGTTGCACCACAGGGCGGGAGGAGGGTGCAGAGCTCGATACATTTTCTTTCTTCGGTTAGCATCTGTTTTTTTTTTACTTTTGGAATTTTGGTTTTTCATGTTGATTTTAAAATGACCTTTTTCATGTTTGAAATGTACTAACTCGTTTTTTCCTCACAGCAGGTCACTTGTGTGTGGTTGCAACATTACGGTCCCATTGAGTACATTTTTGGAGAAAGGGACATCTGTTGCACCACAGGGCGGGAGGAGGGTGCAGAGCACGATACATTTTCTTTCTTCGGTTAGCATCTGTTTTTTTTATACTTTTGGAATTTTGGTTTTTCATGTTGATTTTAAAATGACCTTTTTAATGTTTCAGGTGTACTAACTCGTTTTTTCCTCACTGCAGGTCAACTTGTATGTGGTTGGAACATTACGGTCCCATTGAGTACATTTTTGGAGAAAGGGACATCTGTTGCACCATAGGGCGGGAGGAGGGTGCGGAGCACGATACATTTTCTTTCTTCGGTTAGCATCTGTTTTTTTTATACTTTTGGAATTTTGGTTTTTCATGTTGATTTTAATATTACCATTTTCATCTTTGAAGTGTACTAACTCGTTTTTTCCTCACTGCAGGTCAACTTGTGTGTGGTTGGAACATTACGGTCCCATTCAGTACATTTTTGGAGGAACGGGCATCTGTTGCACCACAGGGCGGGAAAAGGGTGCAGAGCACGATACATTTTCTTTCTTTGGTTAGCATCTGTTTTTTTTTATACTCTTGGAATTTTGGTTTTTCATGTTGATTTTAAAATGACCTTTTTCATGGTTGAAGTGTACTAACTCGTTTTCTCCTCACAGCAGGTCAACTTGTGTGTGGTTGCAACATTACGGTCCCATTGAGTACATTTTTGGAGAAAGGGACATCTGTTGCACCACAGGGCGGGAGGAGGGTGCAGAGCACGATACATTCTCTTTCTTCGGTTAGCATCTGTTTTTTTTATACTTTTGGAATTTTGGTTTTTCATGTTGATTTTAAAATGACCTTTTTCATGTTTGAAATGTACTAACTCGTTTTTTCCTCACAGCAGGTCAACTTGTGTGTGGTTGCAACATTACGGTCCCATTGAGTACATTTTTGGAGAAAGGGACATCTGTTGCATCACAGGGCGGGAGGAGGGTGCAGAGCACGATACATTTTCTTTCTCGGTTAGCATCTGTTTTTTTTATTCTTTTGGAATTTTGGTTTTTCATGTTGATTTTAAAATGACCATTTTCATGTTTGAAGTGTACTAACTCGTTTTTTCCCCACTGCAGGTCAACTTGTGTGTGGTTGGAACATTTCGGTCCCATTGAGTACATTTTTGGAGAAAGGGACATCTGTTGCACCACAGGGCGGGAGGAGGGTGCAGAGCACGATACATTTTCTTTCTCGGTTAGCATCTGTTTTTATTATACTATTGGAATTTTGGTTTTTCATGTTGATTTTAAAATGTCCTTTTCGATGTTTGAAGTGTACTAACTCGTTTTTTCCTCACTGCAGGTCAACTTGTGTGTGGTTGGAACATTACGATCCCATTGAGTACATTTTTGGAGACATGGACATCTGTTGCACCACAGGGCGGGAGGAGGGTGCAGAGCACGATACATTTTCTTTCTTCGGTTAGCATCTGTTTTTTTTTTACTTTTGGAATTTTGGTTTTTCATGTTGATTTTAAAATGACCTTTTTCATGTTTGAAATGTACTAACTCGTTTTTTCCTCACAGCAGGTCACTTGTGTGTGGTTGCAACATTACGGTCCCATTGAGTACATTTTTGGAGAAAGGGACATCTGTTGCACCACAGGGCGGGAGGAGGGTGCAGAGCACGATACATTTTCTTTCTTCGGTTAGCATCTGTTTTTTTTATACTTTTGGAATTTTGGTTTTTCATGTTGATTTTAAAATGACCTTTTTAATGTTTGAAGTGTACTAACTCGTTTTTTCCTCACTGCAGGTCAACTTGTATGTGGTTGGAACATTACGGTCCCATTGAGTACATTTTTGGAGAAAGGGACATCTGTTGCACCACAGGGCGGGAGGAGGGTGCGGAGCACGATACATTTTCTTTCTTCGGTTAGCATCTGTTTTTTTTATACTTTTGGAATTTTGGTTTTTCATGTTGATTTTAAAATGACCATTTTCATCTTTGAAGTGTACTAACTCGTTTTTTCCTCACTGCAGGTCAACTTGTGTGTGGTTGGAACATTACGGTCCCATTGAGTACATTTTTGGAGAAACGGGCATCTGTTGCACCACAGGGCGGGAAAAGGGTGCTGAGCACGTTACATTTCTTTCTTTGGTTAGCATCTGTTTTTTTTTATACTCTTGGAATTTTGGTTTTTCATGTTGATTTTAAAATGACCTTTTTCATGTTTGAAGTGTACTAACTTGTTTTCTCCTCACAGCAGGTCAACTTGTGTGTGGTTGCAACATTACGGTCCCATTGAGTACATTTTTGGAGAAAGGGACATCTGTTGCACCACAGGGCGGGAGGAGGGTGCAGAGCACGATACATTCTCTTTCTTCGGTTAGCATCTGTTTTTTTTATACTTTTGGAACTTTGGTTTTTCATGTTGATTTTAAAATGACCTTTTTCATGTTTGAAATGTACTAACTCTTTTTTCCTCACAGCAGGTCAACTTGTGTGTGGTTGCAACATTACGGTCCCATTGAGTACATTTTTGGAGAAAGGGACATCTGTTGCATCACAGGGCGGGAGGAGGGTGCAGAGCACGATACATTTTCTTTCTCGGTTAGCATCTGTTTTTTTTATTCTTTTGGAATTTTGGTTTTTCATGTTGATTTTAAAATGACCATTTTCATGTTTGAAGTGTACTAACTCGTTTTTTCCCCACTGCAGGTCAACTTGTGTGTGGTTGGAACATTACGGTCCCATTGAGTACATATTTGGAGAAAGGGACATCTGTTGCACCACAGGGCGGGAGGAGGGTGCAGAGCACGATACATTTTCTTCCTTCGGTTAGCATCTGTTTTTTTTTTACTCTTGGAATTTTGGTTTTTCATGTTGATTTTAAAATGACCTTTTTCATGTTTGAAATGTACTAACTCGTTTTTTCCTCACAGCAGGTCAACTTGTGTGTGGTTGCAACATTACGGTCCCATTGAGTACATTTTTGGAGAAAGGGACATCTGTTGCACCACAGGGCGGGAGGAGGGTGCGGAGCACGATACATTTTCTTTCTTCGGTTAGCATCTGTTTTTTTTATACTTTTGGAATTTTGGTTTTTCATGTTGATTTTAAAATGACCTTTTTCATGTTTGAAGTGTACTAACTCGTTTTCTCCTCACAGCAGGTCAACTTGTGTGTGGTTGCAACATTACGGTCCCATTGAGTACATTTTTGGAGAAAGGGACATCTGTTGCACCACAGGGCGGGAGGAGGGTGCAGAGCACGATACATTTTCTTTCTTCGGTTAGCATCTGTTGTTTTTATACTTTTGGAATTTTGGTTTTTCATGTTGATTTTAAAATGACCTATTTCATGTTTGAAATGTACTAACTCGTTTTTTCCTCACAGCATGTCAACTTGTGTGAGGTTGCAACATTACGGTCCCATTGAGTACATTTTTGGAGAAAGGGACATCTGTTGCATCACGTGGCGGGAGGAGGGTGCAGAGCACGATACATTTTCTTTCTCGGTTAGCATCTGTTTTTATTATACTATTGGAATTTTGGTTTTTCATGTTGATTTTAAAATGTCCTTTACGATGTTTGAAGTGTACTAACTCGTTTTTTCCTCACTGCAGGTCAACTTGTGTGTGGTTGGAACATTACGGTCCCATTGAGTACATTTTTGGAGAAAGGGACATCTGTTGCACCACAGGGCGGGAGGAGGGTGCAGAGCACGATACATTTTCTTTCTTCGGTTAGCATCTGTTTTTTTTTTACTTTTGGAATTTTGGTTTTTCATGTTGATTTTAAAATGACCTTTTTCATGTTTGAAATGTACTAACTCGTTTTTTCCTCACATCAGGTCACTTGTGTGTGGTTGCAACATTACGGTCCCATTGAGTACATTTTTGGAGAAAGGGACATCTGTTGCACCACAGGGCGGGAGGAGGGTGCAGAGCACGATACATTTTCTTTCTTCGGTTAGCATCTGTTTTTTTTATACTTTTGGAATTTTGGTTTTTCATGTTGATTTTAAAATGACCTTTTTAATGTTTGAAGTGTACTAACTCGTTTTTTCCTCACTGCAGGTTAACTTGTATGTGGTTGGAACATTACGGTCCCATTGAGTACATTTTTGGAGAAAGGGACATCTGTTGCTCCACAGGGCGGGAGGAGGGTGCGGAGCACGATACATTTTCTTTCTTCGGTTAGCATCTGTTTTTTTTATACTTTTGGAATTTTGGTTTTTCATGTTGATTTTAAAATGACCATTTTCATCTTTGAAGTGTACTAACTCGTTTTTTCCTCACTGCAGGTCAACTTGTGTGTGGTTGGAACATTACGGTCCCATCGAGTACATTTTTGGAGAAAGGGGCATCTGTTGCACCACAGGGCGGGAAAAGGGTGCAGAGCACGATACATTTTCTTTCTTTGGTTAGCATCTGTTTTTTTTTATACTCTTGGAATTTTGGTTTTTCATGTTGATTTTAAAATGACCTTTTTCATGTTTGAAGTGTACTAACTCGTTTTCTCCTCACAGCAGGTCAACTTGTGTGTGGTTGCAACACTACGGTCCCATTGAGTACATTTTCGGAGAAAGGGACATCTGTTGCACCACAGGGAGGGAGGAGGGTGCAGAGCACGATACATTTTCTTTCTCGGTTAGCATCTGTTTTTTTTATTCTTTTGGAATTTTGGTTTTTCATGTTGATTTTAAAATGACCATTTTCATGTTTGAAGTGTACTAACTCGTTTTTTCCCCACAGCAGGTCAACTTGTGTGTGGTTGGAACATTACGGTCCCATTGAGTACATTTTTGGAGAAAGGGACATCTGTTGCACCACAGGGCGGGAGGAGGGTGCAGAGCACGATACATTTTCTTCCTTCGGTTAGCATCTGTTTTTTTTTTACTTTTGGAATTTTGGTTTTTCATGTTGATTTTAAAATGACCTTTTTCATGTTTGAAATGTACTAACTCGTTTTTTCCTCACAGCAGGTCAACTTGTGTGTGGTTGCAACATTACGGTCCCATTGAGTACATTTTTGGAGAAAGGGACATCTGTTGCATCACAGGGCGGGAGGAGGGTGCGGAGCACGATACATTTTCTTTCTTCGGTTAGCATCTGTTTTTTTTATACTTTTGGAATTTTGGTTCTTCATGTTGATTTTAAAATGACCATTTTCATCTTTGAAGTGTACTAACTCGTTTTTTCCTCACTGCAGGTCAACTTGTGCGTGGTTGGAACATTACGGTCCCATTGAGTACATTTTTGGAGAAAGGGGCATCTGTTGCACCACAGGGCGGGAAAAGGGTGCAGAGCACGATACATTTTCTTTCTTTGGTTAGCATCTGTTTTTTTTATACTCTTGGAATTTTGGTTTTTCATGTTGATTTTAAAATGACCTTTTTCATGTTTGAAGTGTACTAACTCGTTTTCTCCTCACAGCAGGTCAACTTGTGTGAGGTTGCAACATTACGGTCCCATTGAGTACATTTTTGGAGAAAGGGACATCAGTTGCACCACAGGGCGGGAGGAGGGTGCAGAGCACGATACATTCTCTTTCTTCGGTTAGCATCTGTTTTTTTTATACTTTTGGAATTTTGGTTTTTCATGTTGATTTTAAAATGACCTTTTTCATGTTTGAAATGTACTAACTCGTTTTTTCCTCACAGCAGGTCAACTTGTGTGTGGTTGCAACATTACGGTCCCATTGAGTACATTTTTGGAGAAAGGGACATCTGTTGCATCACAGGGCGGGAGGAGGGTGCAGAGCACGATACATTTTCTTTCTCGGTTAGCATCTGTTTTTTTTATACTTTTGGAATTTTGGTTTTTCATGTTGATTTTAAAATGACCATTTTCATGTTTGAAGTGTACTAACTCGTTCTTTCCTCACTGCAGGTCAACTTGTGTGTGGTTGGAACATTACGGTCCCATTGAGTACATTTTTGGAGAAAGGGACATCTGTTGCACCACAGGGCGGGAGGAGGGTGCAGAGCACGATACATTTTCTTCCTTCGGTTAGCATCTGTTTTTTTTTTACTTTTGGAATTTTGGTTTTTCATGTTGATTTTAAAATGACCTTTTTCATGTTTGAAATGTACTAACTCGTTTTTCCCTCACAGCAGGTCACCTGTGTGTGGTTGCAACATTACGGTCCCATTGAGTACATTTTTGGAGAAAGGGACATCTGTTGCACCACAGGGCGGGAGGAGGGTGCAGAGCACGATACATTTTCTTTCTTCGGTTAGCATCTGTTTTTTTTATACTTTTGGAATTTTGGTTTTTCATGTTGATTTTAAAATGACCTTTTTAATGTTTGAAGTGTACTAACTCGTTTTTTCCTCACTGCAGGTCAACTTGTATGTGGTTGGAACATTACGGTCCCATTGAGTACATTTTTGGAGAAAGGGACATCTGTTGCACCACAGGGCGGGAGGAGGGTGCAGAGCACGATACGTTTTCTTTCTTCGGTTAGCATCTGTTTTTTTTATACTTTTGGAATTTTGGTTTTTCATGTTGATTTTAAAATGACCATTTTCATCTTTGAGGTGTACTAACTCATTTTTTCCCCACTGCAGGTCAACTTGTGTGTGGTTGGAACACTACGGTCCCATTGAGTACATTTTTGGAGAAAGGGACATCTGTTGCACCACAGGGCGGGAGGAGGGTGCAGAGCACGATACACTTTCTTCCTTCAGTTAGCATCTGTTTTTTTTTTAATTTTGGAATTTTGGTTTTTCATGTTGACTTTAAAATGACCTTTTTCATGTTTGAAATGTACTAACTCGTTTTTTTCTCACAGCAGGTCAACTTGTGTGTGGTTGCAACATTACGGTCCCATTGAGTACATTTTTGGAGAAAGGGACATCTGTTGCACCACAGGGCGGGAGGAGGGTGCAGAGCACGATACATTTTCTTTTTTCGGTTAGCATCTGTTTTTTTTATTCTTTTGGAATTTTGGTTTTTCATGTTGATTTTAAAATGACCTTTTTCATGTTTGAAGTGTACTAACTCGTTTTTTCCTCACTGCAGGTCAACTTGTATGTGGTTGGAACATTACGGTCCCATTGAGTACATTTTTGGAGAAAGGGGCATCTGTTGCACCACAGGGCGGGAAAAGGGTGCAGAGCACGATACATTTTCTTTCTTTGGTTAGCATCTGTTTTTTTTATACTCTTGGAATTTTGGTTTTTCATGTTGATTTTAAAATGACCTTTTTCATGTTTGAAGTGTACTAACTCGTTTTCTCCTCACAGCAGGTCAACTTGTGTGTGGTTGCAACATTACGGTCCCATTAAGTACATTTTTGGAGAAAGGGACATCTGTTGCACCACAGGGCGTGAGGAGGGTGCAGAGCACGATACATTCTCTTTCTTCGGTTAGCATCTGTTTTTTTTATACTTTTGGAATTTTGGTTTTTCATGTTGATTTTAAAATGACCTTTTTCATGTTTGTAATGTACTAACTCGTTTTTTCCTCACAGCAGGTCAACTTGTGTGTGGTTGCAACATTACGGTCCCATTGAGTACATTTTTGGAGAAAGGGACATCTGTTGCATCACAGGGCGGGAGGAGGGTGCAGAGCACGATACATTTTCTTTCTCGGTTAGCATCTGTTTTTTTTATACTTTTGGAATTTTGGTTTTTCATGTTGATTTTAAAATGACCATTTTCATGTTTGAAGTGTACTAACTCGTTTTTTCCTCACTGCAGGTCAACTTGTGTGTGGTTGGAACATTACGGTCCCATTGAGTACATTTTTGGAGAAAGGGACATCTGTTGCACCACAGGGCGGGAGGAGGGTGCAGAGCACGATACATTTTCTTCCTTCGGTTAGCATCTGTTTTTTTTTTACTTTTGGAATTTTGGTTTTTCATGTTGATTTCAAAATGACCTTTTTCATGTTTGAAATGTACTAACTCGTTTTTTCCTCACAGCAGGTCACTTGTGTGTGGTTGCAACATTACGGTCCCATTGAGTACATTTTTGGAGAAAGGGACATCTGTTGCACCACAGGGCGGGAGGAGGGTGCAGAGCACGATACATTTTCTTCCTTCGGTTAGCATCTGTTTTTTTTTTACTTTTGGAATTTTGGTTTTTCATGTTGACTTTAAAATGACCTTTTTCATGTTTGAAATGTACTAACTCGTTTTTTTCTCACAGCAGGTCAACTTGTGTGTGGTTGCAACATTACGGTCCCATTGAGTACATTTTTGGAGAAAGGGACATCTGTTGCACCACAGGGCGGGAGGAGGGTGCAGAGCACGATACATTTTCTTCCTTCGGTTAGCATCTGTTTTTTTTTTTACTTTTGGAATTTTGGTTTTTCATGTTGACTTTAAAATGACCTTTTTCATGTTTGAAATGTACTAACTCGTTTTTTTCTCACAGCAGGTCAACTTGTGTGTGGTTGCAACATTACGGTCCCATTGAGTACATTTTTGGAGAAAGGGACATCTGTTGTGCCACAGGGCGGGAGGAGGGTGCGGAGCACGATACATTTTCTTTCTTCGGTTAGCATCTGTTTTTTTTATACTTTTGGAATTTTGGTTTTTCATGTTGATTTTAAAATGACCTTTTTCATGTTTGAAGTGTACTAACTCGTTTTCTCCTCACAGCAGGTCAACTTGTGTGTGGTTGCAACATTACGGTCCCATTGAGTACATTTTTGGAGAAAGGGACATCTGTTGCACCACAGGGCGGGAGGATGTTGCAGAGCACGATACATTTTCTTTCTTTGGTTAGCATGTGTTTTTTTTATACTTTTGGAATTTTGGTTTTTCATGTTGATTTTAAAATGACCTTTTTCATGTTTGAAGTGTACTAACTCGTTTTCTCCTCACAGCAGGTCAACTTGTGTGTGGTTGCAACATTACGGTCCCATTGAGTACATTTTTGGAGAAAGGGACATCTGTTGCACCACAGGGCGGGAGGAGGGTGCAGAGCACGATACATTTTCTTTCTTCGGTTAGCATCTGTTGTTTTTATACTTTTGGAAATTTGGTTTTTCATGTTGATTTTAAAATGACCTATTTCATGTTTGAAATGTACTAACTCGTTTTTTCCTCACAGCATGTCAACTTGTGTGTGGTTGCAACATTACGGTCCCATTGAGTACATTTTTGGAGAAAGGGACATCTGTTGCATCACATGGCGGGAGGAGGGTGCAGAGCACGATACATTTTCTTTCTCGGTTAGCATCTGTTTTTATTATACTATTGGAATTTTGGTTTTTCATGTTGATTTTAAAATGTCCTTTTCGATGTTTGAAGTGTACTAACTCGTTTTTTCCTCACTGCAGGTCAACTTGTGTGTGGTTGGAACATTACGGTCCCATTGAGTACATTTTTGGAGAAAGGGACATCTGTTGCACCACAGGGCGGGAGGAGGGTGCAGAGCACGATACATTTTCTTTCTTCGGTTAGCATCTGTTTTTTTTTTTACTTTTGGAATTTTGGTTTTTCATGTTGATTTTAAAATGACCTTTTTCATGTTTGAAATGTACTAACTCGTTTTTTCCTCACAGCAGGTCAACTTGTATGTGGTTTGAACATTACGGTCCCATTGAGTACATTTTTGGAGAAAGGGACATCTGTTGCACCACAGGGCGGGAGGAGGGTGCGGAGCACGATACATTTTCTTTCTTCGGTTAGCATCTGTTTTTTTTATACTTTTGGAATTTTGGTTTTTCATGTTGATTTTAAAATGACCATTTTCATCTTTGAAGTGTACTAACTCGTTTTTTCCTCACTGCAGGTCAACTTGTGTGTGGTTGGAACATTACGGTCCCATTGAGTACATTTTTGGAGAAAGGGGCATCTGTTGCACCACAGGGCGGGAAAAGGGTGCAGAGCACGATACATTTTCTTTCTTTGGTTAGCATCTGTTTTTTTTTATACTCTTGGAATTTTGGTTTTTCATGTTGATTTTAAAATGACCTTTTTCATGTTTGAAGTGTACTAACTCTTTTTCTCCTCACAGCAGGTCAACTTGTGTGTGGTTGCAACATTACGGTCCCATTGAGTACATTTTTGGAGAAAGGGACATCTGTTGCACCACAGGGCGGGAGGAGGGTGCAGAGCACGATACATTCTCTTTCTTCGGTTAGCATCTGTTTTTTTTATACTTTTGGAATTTTGGTTTTTCATGTTGATTTTAAAATGACCTTTTTCATGTTTGAAATGTACTAACTCGTTTTTCCTCACAGCAGGTCAACTTGTGTGTGGTTGCAACATTACGGTCCCATTGAGTACATTCTTGGAGAAAGGGACATCTGTTGCATCACAGGGCGGGAGGAGGGTGCAGAGCACGATACATTTTCTTTCTCGGTTAGCATCTGTTTTTTTTATTCTTTTGGAATTTTGGTTTTTCATGTTGATTTTAAAATGACCATTTTCATGTTTGAAGTGTACTAACTCGTTTTTTCCCCACTGCAGGTCAACTTGTGTGTGGTTGGAACATTACGGTCCCATTGAGTACATATTTGGAGAAAGGGACATCTGTTGCACCACAGGGCGGGAGGAGGGTGCAGAGCACGATACATTTTCTTCCTTCGGTTAGCATCTGTTTTTTTTATACTTTTGGAATTTTGGATTTTCATGTTGATTTTAAAATGACCTTTTTCATGTTTGAAATGTACTAACTCGTTTTTTCCTCACAGCAGGTCAACTTGTGTGTGGTTGCAACATTACGGTCCCATTGAGTACATTTTTGGAGAAAGGGACATCTGTTGCATCACAGGGCGGGAGGAGGGTGCGGAGCACGATACATTTTCTTTCTTCGGTTAGCATCTGTTTTTTTTATACTTTTGGAATTTTGGTTTTTCATGTTGATTTTAAAATGACCATTTTCATCTTTGAAGTGTACTAACTCGTTTTTTCCTCACTGCAGGTCAACTTGTGCGTGGTTGGAACATTACGGTCCCATGGAGTACATTTTTGGAGAAAGGGGCATCTGTTGCACCACAGGGCGGGAAAAGGGTGCAGAGCACGATACATTTTCTTTCTTTGGTTAGCATCTGTTTTTTTTATACTCTTGGAATTTTGGTTTTTCATGTTGATTTTAAAATGACCTTTTTCATGTTTGAAGTGTACTAACTCGTTTTCTCCTCACAGCAGGTCAACTTGTGTGTGGTTGCAACATTACGGTCCCATTGAGTACATTTTTGGAGAAAGGGACATCTGTTGCACCACTGGGCGGGAGGATGTTGCAGAGCACGATACATTTTCTTTCTTTGGTTAGCATGTGTTTTTTTTATACTTTTGGAATTTTGGTTTTTCATGTTGATTTTAAAATGACCTTTTTCATGTTTGAAATGTACTAACTCGTTTTTCCTCACAGCAGGTCAACTTGTGTGTGGTTGCAACATTACGGTCCCATTGAGTACATTCTTGGAGAAAGGGACATCTGTTGCATCACAGGGCGGGAGGAGGGTGCAGAGCACGATACATTTTCTTTCTCGGTTAGCATCTGTTTTTTTTATTCTTTTGGAATTTTGGTTTTTCATGTTGATTTTAAAATGACCATTTTCATGTTTGAAGTGTACTAACTCGTTTTTTCCCCACTGCAGGTCAACTTGTGTGTGGTTGGAACATTACGGTCCCATTGAGTACATATTTGGAGAAAGGGACATCTGTTGCACCACAGGGCGGGAGGAGGGTGCAGAGCACGATACATTTTCTTCCTTCGGTTAGCATCTGTTTTTTTTATACTTTTGGAATTTTGGATTTTCATGTTGATTTTAAAATGACCTTTTTCATGTTTGAAATGTACTAACTCGTTTTTTCCTCACAGCAGGTCAACTTGTGTGTGGTTGCAACATTACGGTCCCATTGAGTACATTTTTGGAGAAAGGGACATCTGTTGCATCACAGGGCGGGAGGAGGGTGCGGAGCACGATACATTTTCTTTCTTCGGTTAGCATCTGTTTTTTTTATACTTTTGGAATTTTGGTTTTTCATGTTGATTTTAAAATGACCATTTTCATCTTTGAAGTGTACTAACTCGTTTTTTCCTCACTGCAGGTCAACTTGTGCGTGGTTGGAACATTACGGTCCCATGGAGTACATTTTTGGAGAAAGGGGCATCTGTTGCACCACAGGGCGGGAAAAGGGTGCAGAGCACGATACATTTTCTTTCTTTGGTTAGCATCTGTTTTTTTTATACTCTTGGAATTTTGGTTTTTCATGTTGATTTTAAAATGACCTTTTTCATGTTTGAAGTGTACTAACTCGTTTTCTCCTCACAGCAGGTCAACTTGTGTGAGGTTGCAACATTACGGTCCCATTGAGTACATTTTTGGAGAAAGGGACATCTGTTGCACCACAGGGCGGGAGGAGGGTGCAGAGCACGATACATTCTCTTTCTTCCGTTAGCAACTGTTTTTTTTTATACTTTTGAATTTTGGTTTTTCATGTTGATTTTAAAATGACCTTTTTCATGTTTGAAATGTACTAACTCGTTTTTTCCTCACAGCAGGTCAACTTGTGTGTGGTTGCAACATTACGGTCCCATTGAGTACATTTTTGGAGAAAGGGACATCTGTTGCATCACAGGGCGGGAGGAGGGTGCAGAGCACGATACTTTTTCTTTCTCGGTTAGCATCTGTTTTTTTTATACTTTTGGAATTTTGGTTTTTCATGTTGATTTTAAAATGACCATTTTCATGTTTGAAGTGTACTAACTCGTTCTTTCCTCACTGCAGGTCAACTTGTGTGTGGTTGGAACATTACGGTCCCATTGAGTACATTTTTGGAGAAAGGGACATCTGTTGCACCACAGGGCGGGAGGAGGGTGCAGAGCACGATACATTTTCTTCCTTCGGTTAGCATCTGTTTTTTTTTTACTTTTGGAATTTTGGTTTTTCATGTTGATTTTAAAATGACCTTTTTCATGTTTGAAATGTACTAACTCGTTTTTTCCTCACAGCAGGTCACTTGTGTGTGGTTGCAACATTACGGTCCCATTGAGTACATTTTTGGAGAAAGGGACATATGTTGCACCACAGGGCGGGAGGAGGGTGCAGAGCACGATACTTTTTCTTTCTTCGGTTAGCATCTGCTTTCTTTTATACTTTTGGAATTTTGGTTTTTCATGTTGATTTTAAAATGACCTTTTTAATGTTTGAAGTGTACTAACTCGTTTTTTCCTCACTGCAGGTCAACTTGTATGTGGTTGGAACATTACGGTCCCATTGAGTACATTTTTGGAGAAAGGGACATTTGTTGCACCACAGTGCGGGAGGAGGGTGCGGAGCACGATACATTTTCTTTCTTCGGTTAGCATCTGTTTTTTTTATACTTTTGGAATTTTGGTTTTTCATGTTGATTTTAAAATGACCATTTTCATCTTTGAAGTGTACTAACTCATTTTTTCCCCACTGCAGGTCAACTTGTGTGTGGTTGGAACATTACGGTCCCATTGAGTACATTTTTGGAGAAAGGGACATCTGTTGCACCACAGGGCGGGAGGAGGGTGCAGAGCACGATACATTTTCTTCCTTCGGTTAGCATCTGTTTTTTTTTTTTACTTTTAAATTTTGGTTTTTCATGTTGACTTTAAAATGACCTTTTTCATGTTTGAAATGTACTAACTCGTTTTTTTCTCACAGCAGGTCAACTTGCGTGTGGTTGCAACATTACGGTCCCATTGAGTACATTTTTGGAGAAAGGGGCATCTGTTGCACCACAGGGCGGGAAAAGGGTGCAGAGCACGATACATTTTCTTTCTTTGGTTAGCATCTGTTTTTTTTATACTCTTGGAATTTTGGTTTTTCATGTTGATTTTAAAATGACCTTTTTCATGTTTGAAGTGTACTAACTCGTTTTCTCCTCACAGCAGGTCAACTTGTGTGAGGTTGCAACATTACGGTCCCATTGAGTACATTTTTGGAGAAAGGGACATCTGTTGCACCACAGGGCGGGAGGAGGGTGCAGAGCACGATACATTCTCTTTCTTCCGTTAGCAACTGTTTTTTTTTATACTTTTGGAATTTTGGTTTTTCATGTTGATTTTAAAATGACCTTTTTCATGTTTGAAATGTACTAACTCGTTTTTTCCTCACAGCAGGTCAACTTGTGTGTGGTTGCAACATTACGGTCCCATTGAGTACATTTTTGGAGAAAGGGACATCTGTTGCATCACAGGGCGGGAGGAGGATGCAGAGCACGATACATTTTCTTTCTCGGTTAGCATCTGTTTTTTTTATACTTTTGGAATTTTGGTTTTTCATGTTGATTTTAAAATGACCATTTTCATGTTTGAAGTGTACTAACTCGTTTTTTCCCCACTGCAGGTCAACTTGTGTGTGGTTGGAACATTACGGTCCCATTGAGTACATTTTTGGAGAAAGGGACATCTGTTGCACCACAGGGCGGGAGGAGGGTGCAGAGCACGATACATTTTCTTCCTTCGGTTAGCATCTGTTTTTTTTTTACTCTTGGAATTTTGGTTTTTCATGTTGATTTTAAAATGACCTTTTTCATGTTTGAAATGTACTAACTCGTTTTTTCCTCACAGCAGGTCAACTTGTGTGTGGTTGCAACATTACGGTCCCATTGAGTACATTTTTGGAGAAAGGGACATCTGTTGCACCACAGGGCGGGAGGAGGGTGCGGAGCACGATACATTTTCTTTCTTCGGTTAGCATCTGTTTTTTTTATACTTTTGGAATTTTGGTTTTTCATGTTGATTTTAAAATGACCTTTTTCATGTTTGAAGTGTACTAACTCGTTTTCTCCTCACAGCAGGTCAACTTGTGTGTGGTTGCAACATTACGGTCCCATTGAGTACATTTTTGGAGAAAGGGACATCTGTTGCACCACAGGGCGGGAGGAGGGTGCAGAGCACGATACATTTTCTTTCTTCGGTTAGCATCTGTTGTTTTTATACTTTTGGAATTTTGGTTTTTCATGTTGATTTTAAAATGACCTTTTTCATGTTTGAAATGTACTAACTCGTTTTTTCCTCACTGCAGGTCAACTTGTGTGTGGTTGGAACATTACGGTCCCATCGAGTACATTTTTGGAGAAAGGGGCATCTGTTGCACCACAGGGCGGGAAAAGGGTGCAGAGCACGATACATTTTCTTTCTTTGGTTAGCATCTGTTTTTTTTTATACTCTTGGAATTTTGGTTTTTCATGTTGTTTTAAAATGACCTTTTTCATGTTTGAAGTGTACTAACTCGTTTTCTCCTCACAGCAGGTCAACTTGTGTGTGGTTGCAACACTACGGTCCCATTGAGTACATTTTTGGAGAAAGGGACATCTGTTGCACCACAGGGAGGGAGGAGGGTGCAGAGCACGATACATTCTCTTTCTTCGGTTAGCATCTGTTTTTTTTATACTTTTGGAATTTTGGTTTTTCATGTTGATTTTAAAATGACCTTTTTCATGTTTGAAATGTACTAACTCGTTTTTCCTCACAGCAGGACAACTTGTGTGTGGTTGCAACATTACGGTCCCATTGAGTACATTTTTGGAGAAAGGGACATCTGTTGCACCACAGGGCGGGAGGAGGGTGCAGAGCACGATACATTTTCTTCCTTCGGTTAGCATCTGTTTTTTTTTTACTTTTGGAATTTTGGTTTTTCATGTTGATTTTAAAATGACCTTTTTCATGTTTGAAATGTACTAACTCGTTTTTTCCTCACAGCAGGTCAACTTGTGTGTGGTTGCAACATTACGGTCCCATTGAGTACATTTTTGGAGAAAGGGACATCTGTTGCATCACAGGGCGGGAGGAGGGTGCGGAGCACGATACATTTTCTTTCTTCGGTTAGCATCTGTTTTTTTTATACTTTTGGAATTTTGGTTTTTCATGTTGATTTTAAAATGACCATTTTCATCTTTGAAGTGTACTAACTCGTTTTTTCCTCACTGCAGGTCAACTTGTGCGTGGTTGGAACATTACGGTCCCATTGAGTACATTTTTGGAGAAAGGGGCATCTGTTGCACCACAGGGCGGGAAAAGGGTGCAGAGCACGATACATTTTCTTTCTTTGGTTAGCATCTGTTTTTTTTATACTCTTGGAATTTTGGTTTTTCATGTTGATTTTAAAATGACCTTTTTCATGTTTGAAGTGTACTAACTCGTTCTTTCCTCACTGCAGGTCAACTTGTGTGTGGTTGGAACATTACGGTCCCATTGAGTACATTTTTGGAGAAAGGGACATCTGTTGCACCACAGGGCGGGAGGAGGGTGCAGAGCACGATACATTTTCTTCCTTCGGTTAGCATCTGTTTTTTTTTTACTTTTGGAATTTTGGTTTTTCATGTTGATTTTAAAATGACCTTTTTCATGTTTGAAATGTACTAACTCGTTTTTCCCTCACAGCAGGTCACCTGTGTGTGGTTGCAACATTACGGTCCCATTGAGTACATTTTTGGAGAAAGGGACATCTGTTGCACCACAGGGCGGGAGGAGGGTGCAGAGCACGATACATTTTCTTTCTTCGGTTAGCATCTGTTTTTTTTATACTTTTGGAATTTTGGTTTTTCATGTTGATTTTAAAATGACCTTTTTAATGTTTGAAGTGTACTAACTCGTTTTTTCCTCACTGCAGGTCAACTTGTATGTGGTTGGAACATTACGGTCCCATTGAGTACATTTTTGGAGAAAGGGACATCTGTTGCACCACAGGGCGGGAGGAGGGTGCAGAGCACGATACGTTTTCTTTCTTCGGTTAGCATCTGTTTTTTTTATACTTTTGGAATTTTGGTTTTTCATGTTGATTTTAAAATGACCATTTTCATCTTTGAGGTGTACTAACTCATTTTTTCCCCACTGCAGGTCAACTTGTGTGTGGTTGGAACACTACGGTCCCATTGAGTACATTTTTGGAGAAAGGGACATCTGTTGCACCACAGGGCGGGAGGAGGGTGCAGAGCACGATACACTTTCTTCCTTCAGTTAGCATCTGTTTTTTTTTTTAATTTTGGAATTTTGGTTTTTCATGTTGACTTTAAAATGACCTTTTTCATGTTTGAAATGTACTAACTCGTTTTTTTCTCACAGCAGGTCAACTTGTGTGTGGTTGCAACATTACGGTCCCATTGAGTACATTTTTGGAGAAAGGGACATCTGTTGCACCACAGGGCGGGAGGAGGGTGCAGAGCACGATACATTTTCTTTTTTCGGTTAGCATCTGTTTTTTTTATTCTTTTGGAATTTTGGTTTTTCATGTTGATTTTAAAATGACCTTTTTCATGTTTGAAGTGTACTAACTCGTTTTTTCCTCACTGCAGGTCAACTTGTATGTGGTTGGAACATTACGGTCCCATTGAGTACATTTTTGGAGAAAGGGGCATCTGTTGCACCACAGGGCGGGAAAAGGGTGCAGAGCACGATACATTTTCTTTCTTTGGTTAGCATCTGTTTTTTTTATACTCTTGGAATTTTGGTTTTTCATGTTGATTTTAAAATGACCTTTTTCATGTTTGAAGTGTACTAACTCGTTTTCTCCTCACAGCAGGTCAACTTGTGTGTGGTTGCAACATTACGGTCCCATTAAGTACATTTTTGGAGAAAGGGACATCTGTTGCACCACAGGGCGTGAGGAGGGTGCAGAGCACGATACATTCTCTTTCTTCGGTTAGCATCTGTTTTTTTTATACTTTTGGAATTTTGGTTTTTCATGTTGATTTTAAAATGACCATTTTCATCTTTGAAGTGTACTAACTCGTTTTTTCCTCACTGCAGGTCAACTTGTGTGTGGTTGCAACATTACGGTCCCATTGAGTACATTTTTGGAGAAAGGGACATCTGTTGCATCACAGGGCGGGAGGAGGGTGCAGAGCACGATACATTTTCTTTCTCGGTTAGCATCTGTTTTTTTTATACTTTTGGAATTTTGGTTTTTCATGTTGATTTTAAAATGACCATTTTCATGTTTGAAGTGTACTAACTCGTTTTTTCCTCACTGCAGGTCAACTTGTGTGTGGTTGGAACATTACGGTCCCATTGAGTACATTTTTGGAGAAAGGGACATCTGTTGCACCACAGGGCGGGAGGAGGGTGCAGAGCACGATACATTTTCTTCCTTCGGTTAGCATCTGTTTTTTTTTTACTTTTGGAATTTTGGTTTTTCATGTTGATTTCAAAATGACCTTTTTCATGTTTGAAATGTACTAACTCGTTTTTTCCTCACAGCAGGTCACTTGTGTGTGGTTGCAACATTACGGTCCCATTGAGTACATTTTTGGAGAAAGGGACATCTGTTGCACCACAGGGCGGGAGGAGGGTGCAGAGCACGATACATTTTCTTCCTTCGGTTAGCATCTGTTTTTTTTTTACTTTTGGAATTTTGGTTTTTCATGTTGACTTTAAAATGACCTTTTTCATGTTTGAAATGTACTAACTCGTTTTTTTCTCACAGCAGGTCAACTTGTGTGTGGTTGCAACATTACGGTCCCATTGAGTACATTTTTGGAGAAAGGGACATCTGTTGCACCACAGGGCGGGAGGAGGGTGCAGAGCACGATACATTTTCTTCCTTCGGTTAGCATCTGTTTTTTTTTTTACTTTTGGAATTTTGGTTTTTCATGTTGACTTTAAAATGACCTTTTTCATGTTTGAAATGTACTAACTCGTTTTTTTCTCACAGCAGGTCAACTTGTGTGTGGTTGCAACATTACGGTCCCATTGAGTACATTTTTGGAGAAAGGGACATCTGTTGTGCCACAGGGCGGGAGGAGGGTGCGGAGCACGATACATTTTCTTTCTTCGGTTAGCATCTGTTTTTTTTATACTTTTGGAATTTTGGTTTTTCATGTTGATTTTAAAATGACCTTTTTCATGTTTGAAGTGTACTAACTCGTTTTCTCCTCACAGCAGGTCAACTTGTGTGTGGTTGCAACATTACGGTCCCATTGAGTACATTTTTGGAGAAAGGGACATCTGTTGCACCACAGGGCGGGAGGATGGTGCAGAGCACGATACATTTTCTTTCTTTGGTTAGCATGTGTTTTTTTTATACTTTTGGAATTTTGGTTTTTCATGTTGATTTTAAAATGACCTTTTTCATGTTTGAAGTGTACTAACTCGTTTTCTCCTCACAGCAGGTCAACTTGTGTGTGGTTGCAACATTACGGTCCCATTGAGTACATTTTTGGAGAAAGGGACATCTGTTGCACCACAGGGCGGGAGGAGGGTGCAGAGCACGATACATTTTCTTTCTTCGGTTAGCATCTGTTGTTTTTATACTTTTGGAAATTTGGTTTTTCATGTTGATTTTAAAATGACCTATTTCATGTTTGAAATGTACTAACTCGTTTTTTCCTCACAGCATGTCAACTTGTGTGTGGTTGCAACATTACGGTCCCATTGAGTACATTTTTGGAGAAAGGGACATCTGTTGCATCACATGGCGGGAGGAGGGTGCAGAGCACGATACATTTTCTTTCTCGGTTAGCATCTGTTTTTATTATACTATTGGAATTTTGGTTTTTCATGTTGATTTTAAAATGTCCTTTTCGATGTTTGAAGTGTACTAACTCGTTTTTTCCTCACTGCAGGTCAACTTGTGTGTGGTTGGAACATTACGGTCCCATTGAGTACATTTTTGGAGAAAGGGACATCTGTTGCACCACAGGGCGGGAGGAGGGTGCAGAGCACGATACATTTTCTTTCTTCGGTTAGCATCTGTTTTTTTTTTTACTTTTGGAATTTTGGTTTTTCATGTTGATTTTAAAATGACCTTTTTCATGTTTGAAATGTACTAACTCGTTTTTTCCTCACAGCAGGTCAACTTGTATGTGGTTGGAACATTACGGTCCCATTGAGTACATTTTTGGAGAAAGGGACATCTGTTGCACCACAGGGCGGGAGGAGGGTGTGGAGCACGATACATTTTCTTTCTTCGGTTAGCATCTGTTTTTTTTATACTTTTGGAATTTTGGTTTTTCATGTTGATTTTAAAATGACCATTTTCATCTTTGAAGTGTACTAACTCGTTTTTTCCTCACTGCAGGTCAACTTGTGTGTGGTTGTAACATTACGGTCCCATTGAGTACATTTTTGGAGAAAGGGGCATCTGTTGCACCACAGGGCGGGAAAAGGGTGCAGAGCACGATACATTTTCTTTCTTTGGTTAGCATCTGTTTTTTTTTATACTCTTGGAATTTTGGTTTTTCATGTTGATTTTAAAATGACCTTTTTCATGTTTGAAGTGTACTAACTCGTTTTCTCCTCACAGCAGGTCAACTTGTGTGTGGTTGCAACATTACGGTCCCATTGAGTACATTTTTGGAGAAAGGGACATCTGTTGCACCACAGGGCGGGAGGAGGGTGCAGAGCACGATACATTCTCTTTCTTCGGTTAGCATCTGTTTTTTTTATACTTTTGGAATTTTGGTTTTTCATGTTGATTTTAAAATGACCTTTTTCATGTTTGAAATGTACTAACTCGTTTTTCCTCACAGCAGGTCAACTTGTGTGTGGTTGCAACATTACGGTCCCATTGAGTACATTCTTGGAGAAAGGGACATCTGTTGCATCACAGGGCGGGAGGAGGGTGCAGAGCACGATACATTTTCTTTCTCGGTTAGCATCTGTTTTTTTTATTCTTTTGGAATTTTGGTTTTTCATGTTGATTTTAAAATGACCATTTTCATGTTTGAAGTGTACTAACTCGTTTTTTCCCCACTGCAGGTCAACTTGTGTGTGGTTGGAACATTACGGTCCCATTGAGTACATATTTGGAGAAAGGGACATCTGTTGCACCACAGGGCGGGAGGAGGGTGCAGAGCACGATACATTTTCTTCCTTCGGTTAGCATCTGTTTTTTTTATACTTTTGGAATTTTGGTTTTTCATGTTGATTTTAAAATGACCTTTTTCATGTTTGAAATGTACTAACTCGTTTTTTCCTCACAGCAGGTCAACTTGTGTGTGGTTGCAACATTACGGTCCCATTGAGTACATTTTTGGAGAAAGGGACATCTGTTGCATCACAGGGCGGGAGGAGGGTGCGGAGCACGATACATTTTCTTTCTTCGGTTAGCATCTGTTTTTTTTATACTTTTGGAATTTTGGTTTTTCATGTTGATTTTAAAATGACCATTTTCATCTTTGAAGTGTACTAACTCGTTTTTTCCTCACTGCAGGTCAACTTGTGCGTGGTTGGAACATTACGGTCCCATTGAGTACATTTTTGGAGAAAGGGGCATCTGTTGCACCACAGGGCGGGAAAAGGGTGCAGAGCACGATACATTTTCTTTCTTTGGTTAGCATCTGTTTTTTTTATACTCTTGGAATTTTGGTTTTTCATGTTGATTTTAAAATGACCTTTTTCATGTTTGAAGTGTACTAACTCGTTTTCTCCTCACAGCAGGTCAACTTGTGTGAGGTTGCAACATTACGGTCCCATTAAGTACATTTTTGGAGAAAGGGACATCTGTTGCACCACAGGGCGGGAGGAGGGTGCAGAGCACGATACATTCTCTTTCTTCCGTTAGCAACTGTTTTTTTTTATACTTTTGGAATTTTGGTTTTTCATGTTGATTTTAAAATGACCTTTTTCATGTTTGAAATGTACTAACTCGTTTTTTCCTCACAGCAGGTCAACTTGTGTGTGGTTGCAACATTACGGTCCCATTGAGTACATTTTTGGAGAAAGGGACATCTGTTGCATCACAGGGCGGGAGGAGGGTGCAGAGCACGATACTTTTTCTTTCTCGGTTAGCATCTGTTTTTTTTATACTTTTGGAATTTTGGTTTTTCATGTTGATTTTAAAATGACCATTTTCATGTTTGAAGTGTACTAACTCGTTCTTTCCTCACTGCAGGTCAACTTGTGTGTGGTTGGAACATTACGGTCCCATTGAGTACATTTTTGGAGAAAGGGACATCTGTTGCACCACAGGGCGGGAGGAGGGTGCAGAGCACGATACATTTTCTTCCTTCGGTTAGCATCTGTTTTTTTTTTACTTTTGGAATTTTGGTTTTTCATGTTGATTTTAAAATGACCTTTTCCATGTTTGAAATGTACTAACTCGTTTTTTCCTCACAGCAGGTCACTTGTGTGTGGTTGCAACATTACGGTCCCATTGAGTACATTTTTGGAGAAAGGGACATCTGTTGCACCACAGGGCGGGAGGAGGGTGCAGAGCACGATACTTTTTCTTTCTTCGGTTAGCATCTGCTTTCTTTTATACTTTTGGAATTTTGGTTTTTCATGTTGATTTTAAAATGACCTTTTTAATGTTTGAAGTGTACTAACTCGTTTTTTCCTCACTGCAGGTCAACTTGTATGTGGTTGGAACATTACGGTCCCATTGAGTACATTTTTGGAGAAAGGGACATTTGTTGCACCACAGTGCGGGAGGAGGGTGCGGAGCACGATACATTTTCTTTCTTCGGTTAGCATCTGTTTTTTTTATACTTTTGGAATTTTGGTTTTTCATGTTGATTTTAAAATGACCATTTTCATCTTTGAAGTGTACTAACTCATTTTTTCCCCACTGCAGGTCAACTTGTGTGTGGTTGGAACATTACGGTCCCATTGAGTACATTTTTGGAGAAAGGGACATCTGTTGCACCACAGGGCGGGAGGAGGGTGCAGAGCACGATACATTTTCTTCCTTCGGTTAGCATCTGTTTTTTTTTTTTTACTTTTGGAATTTTGGTTTTTCATGTTGACTTTAAAATGACCTTTTTCATGTTTGAAATGTACTAACTCGTTTTTTTCTCACAGCAGGTCAACTTGTGTGTGGTTGCAACATTACGGTCCCATTGAGTACATTTTTGGAGAAAGGGGCATCTGTTGCACCACAGGGCGGGAGGAGGGTGCAGAGCACGATATTTTTTCTTTCTTCAGTTAGCATCTGTTTTTTTTATACTTTTGGAATTTTTGTTTTTCATGTTGATTTTAAAATGACCTTTTTAATGTTTGAAGTGTACTAACTCGTTTTTTCCTCACTGCAGGTCAACTTGTATGTGATTGGAACATTACGGTCCCATTGAGTACATTTTTGGAGAAAGGGGCATCTGTTGCACCACAGGGCGGGAAAAGGGTGCAGAGCACGATACATTTTCTTTCTTTGGTTAGCATCTGTTTTTTTTATACTCTTGGAATTTTGGTTTTTCATGTTGATTTTAAAATGACCTTTTTCATGTTTGAAGTGTACTAACTCGTTTTCTCCTCACAGCAGGTCAACTTGTGTGTGGTTACAACATTACAGTCCCATTGAGTACATTTTTGGAGAAAGGGACATCTGTTGTACCACAGGGCGGGAGGAGGGTGCAGAGCACGATACATTTTCTTTCTTCGGTTAGCATCTGTTTTTTTTTATACTTTTGGAATTTTGGTTTTTCATGTTGATTTTAAAATGACCATTTTCATCTTTGAAGTGTACTAACTCGTTTTTTCCTCACTGCAGGTCAACTTGTGTGTGGTTGGAACATTACGGTCCCATTGAGTACATTTTTGGAGAAAGGGGCATCTGTTGCACCACAGGGCGGGAAAAGGGTGCAGAGCACGATACATTTTCTTTCTTTGGTTAGCATCTGTTTTTTTTATACTCTTGGAATTTTGGTTTTTCATGTTGATTTTAAAATGACCTTTTTCATGTTTGAAGTGTACTAACTCGTTTTCTCCTCACAGCAGGTCAACTTGTGTGAGGTTGCAACATTACGGTCCCATTGAGTACATTTTTGGAGAAAGGGACATCTGTTGCACCACAGGGCGGGAGGAGGGTGCAGAGCACGATACATTCTCTTTCTTCCGTTAGCAACTGTTTTTTTTTATACTTTTGGAATTTTGGTTTTTCATGTTGATTTTAAAATGACCTTTTTCATGTTTGAAATGTACTAACTCGTTTTTTCCTCACAGCAGGTCAACTTGTGTGTGGTTGCAACATTACGGTCCCATTGAGTACATTTTTGGAGAAAGGGACATCTGTTGCATCACAGGGCGGGAGGAGGGTGCAGAGCACGATACATTTTCTTTCTCGGTTAGCATCTGTTTTTTTTATACTTTTGGAATTTTGGTTTTTCATGTTGATTTTAAAATGACCATTTTCATGTTTGAAGTGTACTAACTCGTTCTTTCCTCACTGCAGGTCAACTTGTGTGTGGTTGGAACATTACGGTCCCATTGAGTACATTTTTGGTGAAAGGGACATCTGTTGCACCACAGGGCGGGAGGAGGGTGCAGAGCACGATACATTTTCTTCCTTCGGTTAGCATCTGTTTTTTTTTTACTTTTGGAATTTTGGTTTTTCATGTTGATTTTAAAATGACCTTTTTCTTTTTTGAAATGTATTAACTCGTTTTTTCCTCACAGCAGGTCACTTGTGTGTGGTTGCAACATTACGGTCCCATTGAGTACATTTTTGGAGAAAGGGACATCTGTTGCACCACAGGGCGGGAGGAGGGTGCAGAGCACGATACATTTTCTTTCTTCGGTTAGCATCTGCTTTCTTTTATACTTTTGGAATTTTGGTTTTTCATGTTGATTTTAAAATGACCTTTTTAATGTTTGAAGTGTACTAACTCGTTTTTTCCTCACTGCAGGTCAACTTGTATGTGGTTGGAACATTACGGTCCCATTGAGTACATTTTTGGAGAAAGGGACATTTGTTGCACCACAGTGCGGGAGGAGGGTGCGGAGCACGATACATTTTCTTTCTTCGGTTAGCATCTGTTTTTTTTATACTTTTGGAATTTTGGTTTTTCATGTTGATTTTAAAATGACCATTTTCATCTTTGAAGTGTACTAACTCATTTTTTCCCCACTGCAGGTCAACTTGTGTGTGGTTGGAACATTACGGTCCCATTGAGTACATTTTTGGAGAAAGGGGCATCTGTTGCACCACAGGGCGGGAAAAGGGTGCAGAGCACGATACATTTTCTTTCTTTGGTTAGCATCTGTTTTTTTTATACTCTTGGAATTTTGGTTTTTCATGTTGATTTTAAAATGACCTTTTTCATGTTTGAAGTGTACTTACTCGTTTTCTCCTCACAGCAGTTCAACATGTGTGTGGTTGCAACATTACGGTCCGATTGAGTACATTTTTGGAGAAAGGGACATCTGTTGCACCACAGGGCGGGAGGAGGGTGCAGAGCACGATACATTCTCTTTCTTCGGTTAGCATCTGTTTTTTTAATACTTTTGCAATTTTGGTTTTTCATGTTGATTTTAAAATGACCTTTTTCATGTTTGTAATGTACTAACTCGTTTTTTCCTCACAGCAGGTCAACTTGTGTGTGGTTGCAACATTACGGTCCCATTGAGTACATTTTTGGAGAAAGGGACATCTGTTGCATCACAGGGCGGGAGGAGGGTGCAGAGCACGATACATTTTCTTTCTCGGTTACCATCTGTTTTTTTTATACTTTTGGAATTTTGGTCTTTCATGTTGATTTTAAAATGACCATTTTCATGTTTGAAGTGTACTAACTCGTTTTTTCCTCACTGCAGGTCAACTTGTGTGTGGTTGGAACATTACGGTCCCATTGAGTACATTTTTGGAGAAAGGGACATCTGTTGCACCACAGGGCGGGAGGAGGGTGCAGAGCACGATACATTTTCTTCCTTCGGTTAGCATCTGTTTTTTTTTTACTTTTGGAATTTTGGTTTTTCATGTTGATTTCAAAATGACCTTTTTCATGTTTGAAATGTACTAACTCGTTTTTTCCTCACAGGAGGTCACTTGTGTGTGGTTGCAACATTACGGTCCCATTGAGTACATTTTTGGAGAAAGGGACATCTGTTGCACCACAGGGCGGGAGGAGGGTGCAGAGCACGATACATTTTCTTTCTTCGGTTAGCATCTGTTTTTTTTATACTTTTGGAATTTTGGTTTTTCATGTTGATTTTAAAATGACCTTTTTAATGTTTGAAGTGTACTAACTCGTTTTTTCCTCACTGCAGGTCAACTTGTATGTGGTTGGAACATTACGGTTCCATTGAGTACATTTTTGGAGAAAGGGACATCTGTTGCACCACAGGGCGGGAGGAGGGTGCGGAGCACGATACATTTTCTTTCTTCGGTTAGCATCTGTTTCTTTTATACTTTTGGAATTTTGGTTTTTCATGTTGATTTTAAAATGACCATTTTCATCTTTGAAGTGTACTAACTCATTTTTTCCTCACAGCAGGTCAACTTGTGTGTGGTTGGAACATTACGGTCCCATTGAGTACATTTTTGGAGAAAGGGACATCTGTTGCACCACAGGGCGGGAAAAGGGTGCAGAGCACGATACATTTTCTTTCTTCGGTTAGCATCTGTTTTTTTTATACTTTTGGAATTTTGGTTTTTCATGTTGATTTTAAAATGACCTTTTTCAGGTTTGAAATGTACTAACTCGTTTTTTCCACACAGCAGGTCAATTTGTGTGTGGTTGCAACATTACGGTCCCATTGAGTACATTTTTGGAGAAAGGGACATCTGTTGCACCACAGGGCGGGAGGAGGGTGCAGAGCACGATACATTTTCTTTCTTTGGTTAGCATCTGTTTTTTTTATACTTTTGGAATTTTGGTTTTTCATGTTGATTTTAAAATGACCTTTTTCATGTTTGAAGTGTACTAACTCGTTTTCTCCTCACAGCAGGTCAACTTGTGTGTGGTTGCAACTTTACGGTCCCATTGAGTACATTTTTGGAGAAAGGGACATCTGTTGCACCACAGGGCGGGAGGAGGGTGCAGAGCACGACACATTTTCTTTCTTCGGTTAGCATCTGTTTTTTTTATACTTTTGGAATTTTGGTTTTTCATGTTGATTTTAAAATGACCTTTTTCATGTTTGAAATGTACTAACTCGTTTTTTCCTCACAGCAGGTCAACTTGTGTGTGGTTGCAACATTACGGTCCCATTGAGTACATTTTTGGAGAAAGGGACATCTGTTGCACCACAGGGCGGGAGGAGGGTGCAGAGCACGATACATTTTCTTTCTTTGGTTAGCATCTGTTTTTTTTATACTTTTGGAATTTTGGTTTTTCATGTTGATTTTAAAATGACCTTTTCCATGTTTGAAATGTACTAACTCGTTTTTTCCTCACAGCAGGTCAACTTGTGTGTGGTTGCAACATTACGGTCCCATTGAGTACATTTTTGGAGAAAGGGACATCTGTTGCACCACAGGGCGGGAGGAGGGTGCGGAGCACGATACATTTTCTTTCTTCGGTTAACATCTGTTTTTTTTATACTTTTGGAATTTTGGTTTTTCATGTTGATTTTAAAATGACCTTTTTCATGTTTGAAGTGTACTAACTCGTTTTCTCCTCACAGCAGGTCAACTTGTGTGTGGTTGCAACATTACGGTCCCATTGAGTACATTTTTGGAGAAAGGGACATCTGTTGCACCACAGGGCAGGAGGAGGGTGCAGAGCACGATACATTTTCTTTCTTTGGTTAGCATCTGTTTTTTTTATACTTTTGGAATTTTGGTTTTTTTGTTGATTTTAAAATGACCTTTTTCATGTTTGAAGTGTACTAACTCGTTTTCTCCTCACAGCAGGTCAACTTGTGTGTGGTTGCAACATTACGGTCCCATTGAGTACATTTTTGGAGAAAGGGACATCTGTTGCACCACAGGGCAGGAGGAGGGTGCAGAGCACGATACATTTTCTTTCTTTGGTTAGCATCTGTTTTCTTTATACTTTTGGAATTTTGGTTTTTCATGTTGATTTTAAAATGACCTTTTTCATGTTTGAGGTGTACTAACTCGTTTTCTCCTCACAGCAGGTCAACTTGTGTGTGGTTGCAACATTACGGTCCCATTGAGTACATTTTTGGAGAAAGGGACATCTGTTGCACCACAGGGCGGGAGGAGGGTGCAGAGCACGATACATTTTATTTCTTCGGTTAGCATCTGTTTTTTTTATACTTTTGGAATTTTGGTTTTTCATGTTGATTTTAAAATGACTTTTTTCATGTTTGAAATGTACTAACTCGTTTTTTCCTCACAGCAGGTCAACTTGTGTGTGGTTGCAACATTACGGTCCCATTGAGTACATTTTTGGAGAAAGGGACATCTGTGGCATCACAGGGCGGGAGGAGGGAGCAGAGCACTATACATTTTCCTTCTCGGTTAGCATCTGTTTTTTTTATACTTTTGGAATTTTGGTTTTTCATGTTGATTTTAAAATGACCTTTTTCATGTTTGAAATGTACTAACTCGTTTTTTCCTCACAGCAGGTCAACTTGTGTGTGGTTGCAACATTACGGTCCCATTGAGTACATTTTTGGAGAAAGGGACATCTGTTGCACCACAGCTCGGGAGGAGGGTGCAGAGCACGATACATTATCTTTCTTCGGTTAGCATCTGTTTTTTTTTATACTTTTGGAATTTTGGTTTTTCATGTTGATTATAAAATGACCTTTTTCATGTTTGAAGTGTACTAACTCGTTTTTTCCTCACAGCAGGTCAACTTGTGTGTGGTTGCAACATTACGGTCCCATTGAGTACTTTTTGGAGAAAGGGACATCTGTTGCACCACAGGGCGGGAGGAGGGTGCAGAGCACGATACATTTTCTTTCTTCGGTTAGCATCTGTTTTTTTATACTTTTGGAATTTTGGTTTTTCATGTTGATTTTAAAATGACCTTTTTCATGTTTGAAGTGTACTAACTCATTTTTTCCTCACAGCAGGTCAACTTGTGTGTGGTTGCAACATTACGGTCCCATTGAGTACATTTTTGGAGAAAGGGACATCTGTTGCACCACAGGGCGGGAGGAGGGTGCAGAGCACGATACATATTCTTTCTTCGGTTAGCATCTGTTTTTGTTTTATACTTTTGGAATTTTGGTTTTTCATGTTGATTTTAAAATGACCTTTTTCATGTTTGAAGTGTGCTAACTCGTTTTTTCCTCACAGCAGGTCAACTTGTGTGTGGTTGGAACATTACGGTCCCATTGAGTACATTTTTGGAGAAAGGGACATCTGTTGCACCACAGGGTGGGAGGAGGGTGCAGAGCACTATACATTTTCCTTCTCGGTTAGCATCTGTTTTTTTTATACTTTTGGAATTTTGGTTTTTCATGTTGATTTTAAAATGACCTTTTTCATGTTTGAAGTGTACTAACTCGTTTTTTCCTCACTGCAGGTCAACTTGTGTGTGGTTGGAACATTACGGTCCCATTGAGTACATTTTTGGAGAAAGGGACATCTGTTGCACCACAGGGCGGGAGGAGGGTGCAGAGCACGATACATTTTCTTTCTTCGGTTAGCATCTGTTTTTTTTTTACTTTTGGAATTTTGGTTTTTCATGTTGATTTTAAAATGATCTTATTCATGTTTGAAATGTACTAACTCGTTTTTTCCTCACAGCAGGTCAACTTGTGTGTGGTTGCAACATTACGGTCCCATTGAGTACATTTTTGGAGAAAGGGACATCTGTTGCACCACAGTGCGGGAGGAGGGTGCGGAGCACGATACATTTTCTTTCTTCGGTTAGCATCTGTTTTTTTTATACTTTTGGAATTTTGGTTTTTCATGTTGATTTTAAAATGACCTTTTTCATGTTTGAAATGTACTAACTCGTTTTTTCCTCACAGCAGGTCAACTTGTGTGTGGTTGCAACATTACGGTCCCATTGAGTACATTTTTGGAGAAAGGGACATCTGTTGCACCACAGGGCGGGAGGAGGGTGCAGAGCACGATACATTTTCTTTCTTCGGTTAGCATCTGTTTTTTTTTTATTTTTGGAATTTTGGTTTTTCATGTTGATTTTAAAATGACCTTTTTCATGTTTGAAATGTACCAACTCGTTTTTTCCTCACAGCAGGTCAACTTGTGTGTGGTTGCAACATTACGGTCCCATTGAGTACATTTTTGGAGAAAGGGACATCTGTTGCACCACAGGGCGGGAGGAGGGTGCAGAGCACAATACATTATCTTTCTTCGGTTAGCATCTGTTTTTTTTTATACTTTTAGAATTTTGGTTTTTCATGTTGATTATAAAATGACCTTTTTCATGTTTGAAGTGTACTAACTCGTTTTTTCCTCACAGCAGGTCAACTTGTGTGTGGTTGCAACATTACGGTCCCATTGAGTACTTTTTGGAGAAAGGGACATCTGTTGCACCACAGGGCGGGAGGAGGGTGCAGAGCACGATACATTTTCTTTCTTCGGTTAGCATCTGTTTTTTTTATACTTTTGGAATTTTGGTTTTTCATGTTGATTTTAAAATGACCTTTTCATGTTTGAAGTGTACTAACTCATTTTTTCCTCACAGCAGGTCAACTTGTGTGTGGTTGCAACATTACGGTCCCATTGAGTACATTTTTGGAGAAAGGGACATCTGTTGCACCACAGGGCGGGAGGAGGGTGCAGAGCACGATACATTTTCTTTCTTCGGTTAGCATCTGTTTTTGTTTTATACTTTTGGAATTTTGGTTTTTCATGTTGATTTTAAAATGACCTTTTTCATGTTTGAAGTGTGCTAACTCGTTTTTTCCTCACAGCAGGTCAACTTGTGTGTGGTTGGAACATTACGGTCCCATTGAGTACATTTTTGGAGAAAGGGACATCTGTTGCACCACAGGGTGGGAGGAGGGTGCAGAGCACGATACATTTTCTTTCTTCGGTTAGCATCTGCTTTTTTTATACTTTTGGAATTTTGGTTTTTCATGTTGATTTTAAAATGACCTTTTTCATGTTTGAAATGTACTAACTAGTTTTTTCCTCACAGCAGGTCAACTTGCGTGTGGTTGCAACATTACGGTCCCATTGAGTACATTTTTGGAGAAAGGGACATCTGTTGCACCACAGGGCGGGAGGAGGGTGCAGAGCACGATACATTTTCTTTCTTCGGTTAGCATCTGATTTTTTTTTTTTTTATACTTTTGGAATTTTGGTTTTTCATGTTGATTTTAAAATGACCTTTTTCATGTTTGAAGTGTACTAACTCGTTTTTTCCTCACTCCAGGTCAACTTGTGTGTGGTTGGAACATTACGGTCCCATTGTGTACATTTTTGGAGAAAGGGACATCTGTTGCACCACAGGGCGGGAGGAGGGTGCAGAGCACGATACATTTTCTTTCTTCGGTTAGCATCTGTTTTTGTTTTATACTTTTGGAATTTTGGTTTTTCATGTTGATTTTAAAATGACCTTTTTCATGTTTGAAGTGTACTAACTCGTTTTTTCCTCACTGCAGGTCAACTCGTGTGTGGTTGGAACATTACGGTCCCATTGAGTACATTTTTGGAGAAAGGGACATCTGTTGCACCACAGGGCGGGAGGAGGGTGCAGAGCACGATACATTTTCTTTCTTCGGTTAGCATCTGTTTTTTTTATACTTTTGGAATTTTGGTTTTTCATGTTGATTTTAAAATGACCTTTTTCATGTTTGAAGTGTACTAACTCGTTTTTTCCTCACAGCAGGTCAACTTGTGTGTGGTTGGAACATTACGGTCCCATTGAGTACATTTTTGGAGAAAGGGACATCTGTTGCACCACAGGGCGGGAGGAGGGTGCAGAGCACGATACATTTTCTTTCTTCGGTTAGCATCTGTTTTTGTTTTATACTTTTGGATATTTGGTTTTTCATGTTGATTTTAAAATGACCTTTTTCATGTTTGAAGGGTACTAACTCGTTTTTTCCTCACTGCAGGTCAACTTGTGTGTGGTTGGAACATTACGGTCCCATTGAGTACATTTTTGTAGAAAGGGACATCTGTTTTACCACAGGGCGGGAGGAGGGTGCAGAGCACGATACATTTTCTTTCTTCGGTTAGCATCTGTTTTTGTTTTATACTTTTGGAATTTTGGTTTTTCATGTTGATTTTAAAATGACCTTTTTCATGTTTGAAGTGTACTAACTCGTTTTTTCCTCACAGCAGGTCAACTTGTGTGTGGTTGGAACATTACGGTCCCATTGACTACATTTTTGGAGAAAGGGACATCTGTTGCACCACAGGGCGGGAGGAGGGTGCAGAGCACGATACATTTTCTTTCTTCGGTTAGCATCTGTTTTTTTTTATACTTTTGGAATTTTGGTTTTTCATGTTGATTTTAAAATGACCTTTTTCATGTTTGAAATGTACTAACTCGTTTTTTCCTCACAGCAGGTCAACTTGCGTGTGGTTGCAACATTACGGTCCCATTGAGTACATTTTTGGAGAAAGGGACATCTGTTGCACCACAGGGCGGGAGGAGGGTGCAGAGCACGATACATTTTCTTTCTTCGTTTAGCATCTGTTTTTTTTTTTTTTATACTTTTGGAATTTTGGTTTTTCATGTTGATTTTAAAATGACCTTTATCATGTTTGAAGTGTACTAACTCGTTTTTTCCTCACTGCAGGTCAACTTGTGTGTGGTTGGAACATTACGGTCCCATTGAGTACATTTTTGGAGAAAGGGACATCTGTTGCACCACAGGGCGGGAGGAGGGTGCAGAGCACGATACATTTTCTTTCTTCGGTTAGCATCTGTTTTTTTTATACTTTTGGAATTTTGGTTTTTCATGTTGATTTTAAAATGACCTTTTTCATGTTTGAAATGTACTAACTCGTTTTTTCCTCACAGCAGGTCAACTTGTGTGTGGTTGCAACATTACGGTCCCATTGAGTACATTTTTGTAGAAAGGGATATCTGTTGCACCACAGGGCAGGAGGAGGGTGCAGAGCACGATACATTTTCTTTCTTCGGTTAGCATCTGTTTTTTTTATACTTTTGGAATTTTGGTTTTTCATGTTGATTTTAAAATGACCTTTTTCATAATTGAAATGTACTAACTCATTTTTTCCTCACAGCAGGTCAACTTGCGTGTGGTTGCAACATTACGGTCCCATTGAGTACATTTTTGGAGAAAGGGACATCTGTTGCACCACAGGGCGGGAGGAGGATGCAGAGCACAATACATTTTCTTTCTTCGGTTAGCATCTGTTTTTTTTATACTTTTGGAATTTTGGTTTTTCATGATGATTTTAAAATGACCTTTTTCATGTTTGAAATGTACTAACTCGTTTTTTCCTCACAGCAGGTCAACTTGTGTGTGGTTGCAACATTACGGTCCCATTGAGTACATTTTTGGAGAAAGGGACATCTGTTGCACCACAGGGCGGGAGGAGGGTGCAGAGCACGTTACATTTACTTTCTTCGGTTAGCATCTGTTTTTTTTTTTTTTATACTTTTGGAATTTTGGTTTTTCATGTTGATTTTAAAATGACCTTTTTCATGTTTGAAGTGTACTAACTCGTTTTTTCCTCACTCCAGGTCAACTTGTGTGTGGTTGGAACATTACGGTCCCATTGAGTACATTTTTGGAGAAAGGGACATCTGTTGCACCACAGGGAGGGAGGAGGGTGCGGAGCACGATACATTTTCTTTCTTCGGTTAGCATCTGTTTTTTTGTATACTTTTGGAATTTTGGTTTTTCATGTTGATTTTAAAATGACCTTTTTCATGTTTGAAATGTACTAACTCGTTTTTTCCTCACAGCAGGTCAACTTGTGTGTGGTTGCAACATTACGGTCCCATTGAGTACATTTTTGGAGAAAGGGACATCTGTTGCACCACAGGGCGGGAGGAGGGTGCAGAGCACGATATATTTTCTTTCTTCGGTTAGCATCTGTTTTTTTTATACTTTTGGAATTTTGGTTTTTCATGTTGATTTTAAAATGACCTTTTTCATGTTTGAAATGTACTAACTCGTTTTTTCCTCACAGCAGGTCAACTTGTGTGTGGTTGCAACATTACGGTCCCATTGAGTACATTTTTGGAGAAAGGGACATCTGTTGCACCACAGGGCGGGAGGAGGGTGCAGAGCACGATACATTTTCTTTCTTCGGTTAGCATCTGTTTTTTTTTACACTTTTGAAATTTTGGTTTTTCATGTTGATTTTAAAATGACCTTTTTCATGTTTGAAATGTACTAACTCGTTTTTTCCTCACAGCAGGTCAACTTGTGTGTGATTGCAACATTACGGTCCCATTGTGTACATTTTTGGAGAAAGGGACATCTGTTGTACCACAGGGCGGGAGGAGGGTGCGGAGCACGATACATTTTCTTTCTTCGGTTAGCATCTCCTTTTTTTATACTTTTGGAATTTTGGTTTTTCATGTTGATTTTAAAATGACCTTTTTCATGTTTGAAATGTACTAACTCGTTTTTTCCTCACAGCAGGTCAACTTGTGTGTGGTTGCAACATTACGGTCCCATTGAGTACATTTTTGTAGAAAGGGACATCTGTTGCACCACAGGGCGGGAGGAGGGTGCAGAGCACGATACATTTTCTTTCTTCGGTTAGCATCTGTTTTTGTTTTATACTTTTGGAATTTTGGTTTTTCATGTTGATTTTAAAATGACCTTTTTCATGTTTGAAGTGTACTAACTCGTTTTTTCCTCACAGCAGGTCAACTTGTGTGTGGTTGGAACATTACGGTCCCATTGAGTACATTTTTGGAGAAAGGGACATCTGTTGCACCACAGGGCGGGAGGAGGGTGCAGAGCACGATACATTTTCTTTCTTCGGTTAGCATCTGTTTTTTTTTTTTATACTTTTGGAATTTTGGTTTTTCATGTTGATTTTAAAATGACCTTTTTCAGGTTTGAAGTGTACTAACTCGTTTTTTCCTCACTGCAGGTCAACTTGTGTGTGGTTGGAACATTACGGTCCCATTGAGTACATTTTTGGAGAAAGGGACATCTGTTGCACCACTGGGCGGGAGGAGGGTGCAGAGCACGATACATTTTCTTTCTTCGGTTAGCATCTGTTTTTTTTTTTTTATACTTTTGGAATTTTGGTTTTTCATGTTGATTTTAAAATGACCTTTTTCATGTTTGAAGTGTACTAACTCGTTTTTTCCTCACTGCAGGTCAACTTGTGTGTGGTTGGAACATTACGGTCCCATTGAGTACATTTTTGGAGAAAGGGACATCTGTTGCACCACAGAGCGGGAGGAGGGTGCAGAGCACGATACATTTTCTTTCTTCGGTTAGTATCTGTTTTTTTTATACTTTTGGAATTTTGGTTTTTCATGTTGATTTTAAAATGACCTTTTTCATAATTGAAATGTACTAACTCATTTTTTCCTCACAGCAGGTCAACTTGCGTGTGGTTACAACATTACGGTCCCATTGAGTACATTTTTGGAGAAAGGGACATCTGTTGCACCACAGTGCGGGAGGAGGGTGCAGAGCACGTTACATTTACTTTCTTCGGTTAGCATCTGTTTTTTTTTTTTTTTATACTTTTGGAATTTTGGTTTTTCATGTTGATTTTAAAATGACCTTTTTCATGTTTGAAGTGTACTAACTCGTTTTTTCCTCACTCCAAGTCAACTTGTGTGTGGTTGGAACATTACGGTCCCATTGAGTACATTTTTGGAGAAAGGGACATCTGTTGCACCACAGGGAGGGAGGAGGGTGCGGAGCACGATACATTTTCTTTCTTCGGTTAGCATCTGTTTTTTTGTATACTTTTGGAATTTTGGTTTTTCATGTTGATTTTAAAATGACCTTTTTCATGTTTGAAATGTACTAACTCGTTTTTTCCTCACAGCAGGTCAACTTGTGTGTGGTTGCAACATTACGGTCCCATTGAGTACATTTTTGGAGAAAGGGACATCTGTTGCACCACAGGGCGGGAGGAGGGTGCAGAGCACGATATATTTTCTTTCTTCGGTTAGCATCTGTCTTTTTTTATACTTTTGGAATTTTGGTTTTTCATGTTGATTGTAAAATGACCTTTTTCATGTTTGAAATGTACTAACTCGTTTTTTCCTCACAGCAGGTCAACTTGTGTGTGGTTGCAACATTACGGTCCCATTGAGTACATTTTTGGAGAAAGGGACATCTGTTGCACCACAGGGCGGGAGGAGGGTGCAGAGCACGATACATTTTCTTTCTTCGGTTAGCATCTGTTTTTTTTTTTTTTTATACTTTTGGAATTTTGGTTTTTCATGTTGATTTTAAAATGACCTTTTTCATGTTTGAAATGTACTAACTCGTTTTTTCCTCACTGCAGGTCAACTTGTGTGTGGTTGGAACATTACGGTCCCATTGTGTACATTTTTGGAGAAAGGGACATCTGTTGCACCACAGGGCGGGAGGAGGGTGCGGAGCACGATACATTTTCTTTCTTCGGTTAGCATCTGCTTTTTTTATACTTTTGGAATTTTGGTTTTTCATGTTGATTTTAAAATGACCTTTTTCATGTTTGAAATGTACTAACTCGTTTTTTCCTCACAGCAGGTCAACTTGTGTGTTGTTGCAACATTACGGTCCCATTGAGTACATTTTTGGAGAAAGGGACATCTGTTGCACCACAGGGCTGGAGGAGGGTGCAGAGCACGATACATTTTCTTTCTTCGGTTAGCATCTGTTTTTTTTATACTTTTGGAATTTTGGTTTTTCATGTTGATTTTAAAATGGCCTTTTTCATGTTTGAAATGTACTAACTCGTTTTTTCCTCACAGCAGGTCAACTTGTGTGTGGTTGCAACATTACGGTCCCATCGAGTACATTTTTGGAGTAAGGGACATCTGTTGCACCACAGGGCGGGAGGAGGGTGCAGAGCACGATACATTTTCTTTCTTCGGTTAGCATCTGTTTTTTTTATACTTTTGGAATTTTGGTTTTTCATGTTGATTTTAAAATGACCTTTTTCATGTTTGAAGTGTACTAACTCGTTTTTTCCTCACAGCAGGTCAACTTGTGTGTGGTTGGAACATTACGGTCCCATTGAGTACATTTTTGGAGAAAGGGACATCTGTTGCACCACAGGGCGGGAGGAGGGTGCAGAGCACGATATATTTTCTTTCTTCGGTTAGCATCTGTCTTTTTTTATACTTTTGGAATTTTGGTTTTTCATGTTGATTGTAAAATGACCTTTTTCATGTTTGAAATGTACTAACTCGTTTTTTCCTCACAGCAGGTCAACTTGTGTGTGGTTGCAACATTACGGTCCCATTGAGTACATTTTTGGAGAAAGGGACATCTGTTGCACCACAGGGCGGGAGGAGGGTGCAGAGCACGATACATTTTCTTTCTTCGGTTAGCATCTGTTTTTTTTTTTTTTTATACTTTTGGAATTTTGGTTTTTCATGTTGATTTTAAAATGACCTTTTTCATGTTTGAAATGTACTAACTCGTTTTTTCCTCACTGCAGGTCAACTTGTGTGTGGTTGGAACATTACGGTCCCATTGTGTACATTTTTGGAGAAAGGGACATCTGTTGCACCACAGGGCGGGAGGAGGGTGCGGAGCACGATACATTTTCTTTCTTCGGTTAGCATCTGCTTTTTTTATACTTTTGGAATTTTGGTTTTTCATGTTGATTTTAAAATGACCTTTTTCATGTTTGAAATGTACTAACTCGTTTTTTCCTCACAGCAGGTCAATTTGTGTGTTGTTGCAACATTACGGTCCCATTGAGTACATTTTTGGAGAAAGGGACATCTGTTGCACCACAGGGCTGGAGGAGGGTGCAGAGCACGATACATTTTCTTTCTTCGGTTAGCATCTGTTTTTTTTGTACTTTTGGAATTTTGGTTTTTCATGTTGATTTTAAAATGGCCTTTTTCATGTTTGAAATGTACTAACTCGTTTTTTCCTCACAGCAGGTCAACTTGTGTGTGGTTGCAACATTACGGTCCCATCGAGTACATTTTTGGAGAAAGGGACATCTGTTGCACCACAGGGCGGGAGGAGGGTGCAGAGCACGATACATTTTCTTTCTTCGGTTAGCATCTGTTTTTTTTATACTTTTGGAATTTTGGTTTTTCATGTTGATTTTAAAATGACCTTTTTCATGTTTGAAGTGTACTAACTCGTTTTTTCCTCACAGCAGGTCAACTTGTGTGTGGTTGGAACATTACGGTCCCATTGAGTACATTTTTGGAGAAAGGGACATCTGTTGCACCACAGGGCGGGAGGAGGCTGCAGAGCACGATACATTTTCTTTCTTCGGTTAGCATCTGTTTTTTTTATACTTTCGGAATTTTGGTTTTTCATGTTGATTTTAAAATGACCTTTTCCATGTTTGAAATGTACTAACTCGTTTTTTCCTCACTGCAGGTCAACTTGTGTGTGGTTGCAACATTACGGTCCCATTGAGTACATTTTTGGAGAAAGGGACATCTGTTGCACCACAGGGCGGGAGGAGGGTGCAAAGCACGATACATTTTCTTTCTTCGGTTAGCATCTGTTTTTTTTATACTTTTGGAATTTTAGTTTTTCATGTTGATTTTAAAATGACCTTTTTCATGTTTGAAGTGTACTAACTCGTTTTTTCGTCACAGCATGTCAACTTGTGTGTGGATGCAACATTACGGTCCCATTGAGTCATTTTTGGAGAAAGGGACATCTGTTGCACCACAGTGCGGGAGGAGGGTGCAGAGCACGATACATTTTCTTTCTTCGGTTAGGATCTGTTTTTTTTATATACTTTTGGAATTTTGGTTTTTCATGTTGATTTTAAAATGACCTTTTTCATGTTTGAAATGTACTAACTCGTTTTTTCCTCACAGCAGGTCAACTTGTGTGTGGTTGCAACATTACGGTCCCTTTGAGTACATTTTTGGAGAAAGGGACATCAGTTGCACCACAGGGCGGGAGGAAGGTGTAGTGCACGATACATTTTCTTTCTTCGGTTAGCATCTTTTTTTTTTTATACTTTTGGAAATTTTGGTTTTTCATGTTGATTTTAAAATGACCTTTTTCATGTTTGAAATGTACTAACTCGTTTTTTCCTCACAGCAGGTCAACTTGTGTGTGGTTGCAACATTACGGTCCCATTGAGTACATTTTTGTAGAAAGGGACATCTGTTGCACCACAGGGTGGGAGGAGGGTGCAGAGCACGATACATTTTCTTTCTTCGGTTAGCATCTGTTTTTGTTTTATACTTTTGGAATTTTGGTTTTTCATGTTGATTTTTAAATGACCTTTTTCATGTTTGAAGTGTACTAACTCGTTTTTTCCTCACAGCAGGTCAACTTGTGTGTGGTTGGAACATTACGGTCCCATTGAGTACATTTTTGGAGAAAGGGACATCTGTTGCACCACAGGGCGGGAGGAGGGTGCAGAGCACGATACATTTTCTTTCTTCGGTTAGCATCTGTTTTTTTTTATACTTTTGGAATTTTGGTTTTTCATGTTGATTTTAAAATGACCTTTTTCATGTTTGAAATGTACTAACTCGTTTTTTCCTCACAGCAGGTCAACTTGCGTGTGGTTGCAACATTACGGTCCCATTGAGTACATTTTTGGAGAAAGGGACATCTGTTGCACCACAGGGCGGGAGGAGGGTGCAGAGCACGATACATTTTCTTTCTTCGGTTAGCATCTGTTTTTTTTTTTTATACTTTTGGAATTTTGGTTTTTCATGTTGATTTTAAAATGACCTTTTTCATGTTTGAAGTGTACTAACTCGTTTTTTCCTCACTGCAGGTCAACTTGTGTGTGGTTGGAATATTACGGTCCCTTTGAGTACATTTTTGGAGAAAGGGACATCTGTTGCACCACAGGGCGGGAGGAGGGTGCAAAGCACGATACATTTTCTTTCTTCGGTTAGCATCTGTTTTTTTTTTTTTATACTTTTGGAATTTTGGTTTTTCATGTTGATTTTAAAATGACCTTTTTCATGTTTGAAGTGTACTAACTCGTTTTTTCCTCACAGCAGGTCAACTAGTGTGTGGTTGCAACATTACGGTCCCATTGAGTACATTTTTGTAGAAAGGGACATCTGTTGCACCACAGGGCGGGAGGAGGGTGCAGAGCACGATACATTTTCTTTCTTCGGTTAGCATCTGTTTTTTTTATACTTTTGGAATTTTGGTTTTTCATGTTGATTTTAAAATGACCTTTTTCATAATTGAAATGTACTAACTCATTTTTTCCTCACAGCAGGTCAACTTGCGTGTGGTTGCAACATTACGGTCCCATTGAGTACATTTTTGGAGAAAGGGACATCTGTTGCACCACAGGGCGGGAGGAGGGTGCAGAGCACGTTACATTTACTTTCTTCGATTAGCATCTGTTTTTTTTTTTTTTTTATACTTTTGGAATTTTGGTTTTTCATGTTGATTTTAAAATGACCTTTTTCATGTTTGAAGTGTACTAACTCGTTTTTTCCTCACTCCCGGTCAACTTGTGTGTGGTTGGAACATTACGGTCCCATTGAGTACATTTTTGGAGAAAGGGACATCTGTTGCACCACAGGGAGGGATGAGGTCGCGGAGCACGATACATTTTCTTTCTTCGGTTAGCATCTGTTTTTTTGTATACTTTTGGAATTTTGGTTTTTCATGTTGATTTTGAAATGACCTTTTTCATGTTTGAAATGTACTAACTCGTTTTTTCCTCACAGCAGGTCAACTTGTGTGTGGTTGCAGCATTACGGTCCCATTGAGTACATTTTTGGAGAAAGGGACATCTGTTGCACCACAGGGCGGGAGGAGGGTGCAGAGCACGATATATTTTCTTTCTTCGGTTAGCATCTGTTTTTTTTATACTTTTGGAATTTTGGTTTTTCATGTTGATTTTAAAATGACCTTTTTCATGTTTGAAATGTACTAACTCGTTTTTTCCTCACAGCAGGTCAACTTGTGTGTGGTTGCAACATTACGGTCCCATTGAGTACACTTTTGGAGAAAGGGACATCTGTTGCACCACAGGGCGGGAGGAGGGTGCAGAGCACGATACATTTTCTTTCTTCGGTTAGCATCTGTTTTTTTTATACTTTTGAAATTTTGGTTTTTCATGTTGATTTTAAAATGACCTTTTTCATGTTTGAAATGTACTAACTCGTTTTTTCCTCACTGCAGGTCAACTTGTGTGTGGTTGGAACATTACGGTCCCATTGTGTACATTTTTGGAGAAAGGGACATCTGTTGCACCACAGGGCGGGAGGAGGGTGCGGAGCACGATACATTTTCTTTCTTCGGTTAGCATCTGCTTTTTTTATACTTTTGGAATTTTGGTTTTTCATGTTGATTTTAAAATGACCTTTTTCATGTTTGAAATGTACTAACTCGTTTTTTCCTCACAGCAGGTCAACTTGTGTGTGGTTGCAACATTACGGTCCCATTGAGTACATTTTTGGAGAAAGGGACATCTGTTGCACCACAGGGCTGGAGGAGGGTGCAGAGCACGATACATTTTCTTTCTTCGGTTAGCATCTGTTTTTTTTATACTTTTGGAATTTTGGTTTTTCATGTTGATTTTTAAAAGGCCTTTTTCATGTTTGAAATGTACTAACTCGTTTTTTCCTCACAGCAGGTCATCTTGTGTGTGGTTGCAACATTACGGTCCCATCGAGTACATTTTTGGAGAAAGGGACATCTGTTGCACCACAGGGCGGGAGGAGGGTTTAGAGCACGATACATTTTCTTTCTTCGGTTAGCATCTGTTTTTTTTATACTTTTGGAATTTTGGTTTTTCATGTTGATTTTAAAATGACCTTTTTCATGTTTGAAGTGTACTAACTCGTTTTTTCCTCACAGCAGGTCAACTTAAGTGTGGTTGGAACATTACGGTCCCATTGAGTACATTTTTGGAGAAAGGGACATCTGTTGCACCACAGGGCGGGAGGAGGCTGCAGAGCACGATACATTTTCTTTCTTCGGTTAGCATCTGTTTTTTTTATAATTTCGGAAATTTGGTTTTTCTTGTTGATTTTAAAATGACCTTTTCCATGTTTGAAATGTACTAACTCGTTTTTTCCTCACAGCAGGTCAACTTGTGTGTGGTTGCAACATTACGGTCCCATTGAGTACATTTTTGTAGAAAGGGACATCTGTTGCACCACAGGGCGGGAGGAGGGTGCAGAGCACGATACATTTTCTTTCTTCGGTTAGCATCTGTTTTTGTTTTATACTTTTGGAATTTTAGTTTTTCATGTTGATTTTAAAATGACCTTTTTCATGTTTGAAGTGTACTAACTCGTTTTTTCCTCACAGCATGTCAACTTGTGTGTGGATGCAACATTACGGTCCCATTGAGTCATTTTTGGAGAAAGGGACATCTGTTGCACCACAGTGCGGGAGGAGGGTGCAGAGCACGATACATTTTCTTTCTTCGGTTAGGATCTGTTTTTTTTATACTTTTGGAATTTTGGTTTTTCATGTTGATTTTAAAATGACCTTTTTCATGTTTGAAATGTACTAACTCGTTTCTTCCTCACAGCAGGTCAACTTGTGTGTGGTTGCAACATTACGGTCCCTTTGAGTACATTTTTGGAGAAAGGGACATCAGTTGCACCACAGGGCGGGAGGAAGGTGTAGTGCACGATACATTTTCTTTCTTCGGTTAGCATCTTTTTTTTTTTATACTTTTGGAATTTTGGTTTTTCATGTTGATTTTAAAATGACCTTTTTCATGTTTGAAATGTACTAACTCGTTTTTTCCTCACAGCAGGTCAACTTGTGTGTGGTTGCAACATTACGGTCACATTGAGAACATGTTTGGAGAAAGGGACATCTGTTGAACCACAGGGGGGGAGGAGGGTGCAGAGCACGATACATTTTCTTTCTTCGGTTAGCATCTGTTTTTTTTATACTTTTGGAATTTTGGTTTTTCATGTTGATTTTAAAATGACCTTTTTCATGTTTGAAATGTACTAACTCGTTTTTTCCTCACAGCAGGTCAACTTGTGTGTGGTTGCAACATTACGGTCCCATCGAGTAAATTTTTGGAGAAAGGCACATCTGTTTCACCACAGGGAGGGAGGAGGGTGCAGAGCACGATAAATTTTCTTTCTTCGGTTAGCATCTGTTTTTTTTATACTTTTGGAATTTTGGTTTTTCATGTTGATTTTAAAATGACCTTTTTCATGTTTGAAATATACTAACTCGTTTTTTCCTCACAGCAGGTCAACTTGTGTGTGGTTGCAAAATTACGGTCCCATTGAGGACATTTTTGGAGAAAGGGACATCTGTTGCACCACAGGGAGGGAGGAGGGTGCAGAGCACGATACATTTTCTTACTTCGGTTAGCATCTGTTTTTTTTATACTTTTGGAGTTTTGGTTTTTCATGTTGATTTTAAAATGACCTTTTTCATGTTTGAAATGTACTAACTCGTTTTTTCCTCACAGCAGATCAACTTGTGTGTGGTTGCAACATTACGGTCCCATTGAGTAAATTTTTGGAGAAAGGGACATCTGTTGCACCACAGGGCGGGAGGAGGGTGCAGAGCACGATACATTTTCTTTCTTCGGTTAGCATCTGTTTTTTTTATACTTTTGGAATTTTGGTTTTTCATGTTGATTTTAAAATGACCTTTTTCATGTTTGAAATGTACTAACCTCGTTTTTTCCTCACAGCAGGTCAACTTGTGTGTGGTTGCAACATTACGGTCCCATTGAGCACATTTTTGGAGAAAGGGACATCTGTTGCACCACAGGGCGGGAGGAGGGTGCAGAGCACAATACATTTTCTTTCTTCGGCTAGCATCTGATTTTTTTATACTTTTGGAATTTTGGTTTTTCATGTTGATTTTAAAATGACCTTTTTCATGTTTGAAATGTACTAACTCGTTTTTTCCTCACAGCAGGTCAACTTGTGTGTGGTTGCAACATTACGGTCCCATTGAGTAAATTTTTGGAGAAAGGGGCATCTGTTGTACCACAGGGCAGGAGGAGGGTGCAGAGCACCATACATATTCTTTCTTCGGTTAGCATCTGTTTTTTTTGTACTTTTGGAATTTTGGTTTTTCATGTTTATTTTAAAATGACCTTTTTCATGTTTGAAATGTACTAACTCGTTTTTTCCTCACAGCAGGACAACTTGTGTGTGGTTGCAACATTACGGTTCCATTGAGTACATTTTTGGAGAAAGGGACATCTGTTGCACCACAGGGCGGGAGGAGGGTGCAGAGCACGATACATTTTCTTTCTTCGGTTAGCATCTGTTTTTTTTATACTTTTGGAATTTTGGTTTTTCATGTTGATTTTAAAATGACCTTTTTCATGTTTGAAATGTACTAACTCCTTTTTCCTTACAGAAGGTCAACTTGTGTGTGGTTGCAACATTACGGTCCCATTGAGTAAATTTTTGGAGAAAGGGACATCTGTTGCACCACAGGGCGGGAGGAGGGTGCAGAGCATGATACATTTTCTTTCTTCGGTTAGCATCTGTTTTTTTTATACTTTTGGAATTTTGGTTTTTCATGTAGATTTTAAAATGACCTTTTTCATGTTTGAAGTGTACTAACTCGTTTTTTCCTCACTGCAGGTCAACTTGTGTGTGGTTGGAACATTACGGTCCCATTGAGTACATTTTTGGAGAAAGGGACATCTGTTGCACCACAGGGCGGGAGGAGGGTGCAGAGCACGATACATTTTCTTTATTCGGTTAGCATCTGTTTTTTTTATACTTTTGGAATTTTGGTTTTTCATGTTGATTTTAAAATGACCTTTTTCATGTTTGAAGTGTACTAACTCGTTTTTTCCTCACAGCAGGTCAACTTGTGTGTGGTTGGAACATTACGGTCCCATTGAGTACATTTTTGGAGAAAGGGACATCTGTTGCACCACAGGGCGGGAGGAGGGTGCAGAGCACGATACATTTTCTTTCTTCGGTTAGCATGTGTTTTTGTTTTATACTTTTGGAATTTTGGTTTTTCATGTTGATTTTAAAATGACCTTTTTCATGTTTGAAGTGTACTAACTCGTTTTTTCCTCACTGCAGGTCAACTTGTGTGTGGTTGGAACATTACGGTCCCATTGAGTACATTTTTGTAGAAAGGGACATCAGTAGCACCACAGGGCGGGAGGAAGGTGCAGAGCACGATACATTTTCTTTCTTCGGTTAGCATCTGTTTTTGTTTTATACTTTTGGAATTTTGGTTTTTCATGTTGATTTTAAAATGACCTTTTTCGTGTTTGAAGTGTACTAACTCGTTTTTTCCTCACAGCAGGTCAACTTGTGTGTGGTTGGAACATTACGGTCCCATTGAGTACATTTTTGGAGAAAGGGACATCTGCTGCACCACAGGGCGGGAGGAGGGTGCAGAGCACGATACATTTTCTTTCTTCGGTTAGCATCTGTTTTTTTTATACTTTTGGAATTTTCGTTTTTCATGTTGATTTTAAAATGACCTTTTTCATGTTTGAAATGTACTAACTCGTTTTTTCCTCACAGCAGGTCAACTTGCGTGTGGTTGCAACATTACGGTCCCATTGAGTACATTTTTGGAGAAAGGGACATCTGTTGCACCACAGGGCGGGAGGAGGGTGCGGAGCACGATACATTTTCTTTCTTCGGTTAGCATCTGTTTTTTTTTTTTTATACTTTTGGAATTTTGGTTTTTCATGTTGATTTTAAAACGACCTTTTTCATGTTTGAAGTGTACTAACTCGTTTTTTCCTCACTCCAGGTCAACTAGTGTGTGGTTGGAACATTACGGTCCCATTGAGTACATTTTTGGAGAAAGGGACATCTGTTGCACCACAGGGCGGGAGGAGGGTGCAGAGCACGATACATTTTCTTTCTTCGGTTAGCATCTGTTTTTGTTTTATACTTTTGGAATTTTGGTTTTTCATGTTGATTTTAAAATGACCTTTTTCATAATTGAAATGTACTAACTCATTTTTTCCTCACAGCAGGTCAACTTGCGTGTGGTTGCAACATTACGGTCCCATTGAGTACATTTTTGGAGAAAGGGACATCTGTTGCACCACAGGGCGGGAGGAGGGTGCAGAGCACGATACATTTTCTTTCTTCGGTTAGCATCTGTTTTTTTTATACTTTTGGAATTTTGGTTTTTCATGTTGATTTTAAAATGAACTTTCTCATGTTTGAAATGTACTAACTCGTTTTTTCCTCACAGCAGGTCAACTTGTGTGTGGTTGCAACATTACGGTCCCATTGAGTACATTTTTGGAGAAAGGGACATCTGTTGCACCACAGGGCGGGAGGAGGGTGCAGAGCACGTTACATTTACTTTCTTCGGTTAGCATCTGTTTTTTTTTTTTTATACTTTTGGAATTTTGGTTTTTCATGTTGATTTTAAAATGACCTTTTTCATGTTTGAAGTGTACTAACTCGTTTTTTCCTCACTCCAGGTCAACTTGTGTGTGGTTGGAACATTACGGTCCCATTGAGTACATTTTTGGAGAAAGGGACATCTGTTGCACCACAGGGAGGGAGGAGGGTGCGGAGCACGATACATTTTCTTTCTTCGGTTAGCATCTGTTTTTTTGTATACTTTTGGAATTTTGGTTTTTCATGTTGATTTTAAAATGACCTTTTTCATGTTTGAAATGTACTAACTCGTTTTTTCCTCACAGCAGGTCAACTTGTGTGTGGTTGCAACATTACGGTCCCATTTAGTACATTTTTGGAGAAAGGGACATCTGTTGCACCACAGGGCGGGAGGAGGGTGCAGAGCACGATATATTTTCTTTCTTCGGTTAGCATCTGTTTTTTTTATACTTTTGGAATTTTGGTTTTTCATGTTGATTTTAAAATGACCTTTTTCATGTTTGAAATGTACTAACTCGTTTTTTCCTCACAGCAGGTCAACTTGTGTGTGCTTGCAACATTACGGTCCCATTGAGTGCATTTTTGGAGAAAGGGACATCTGTTGCACCACAGGGCGGGAGGAGGGTGCAGAGCACGATACATTTTCTTTCTTCGGTTAGCATCTTTTTTTTTTATACTTTTGAAATTTTGGTTTTTCATATTGATTTTAAAATGACCTTTTTCATGTTTGAAATGTACTAACTCGTTTTTTCCTCACTGCAGGTCAACTTGTGTGTGGTTGCAACATTACGGTCCCATCGAGTACATTTTTGGAGAAAGGGACATCTGTTGCACCACAGGGCGGGAGGAGGGTGCAGAGCACGATACATTTTCTTTCTTCGGTTAGCATCTGTTTTTTTTATACTTTTGGAATTTTGGTTTTTCATGTTGATTTTAAAAAGACCTTTTTCATGTTTGAAGTGTACTAACTCGTTTTTTCCTCACAGCAGGTCAACTTGTGTGTGGTTGGAACATTACGGTCCCATTGAGTACATTTTTGGAGAAAGGGACATCTGTTGCACCACTGGGCGGGAGGAGGGTGCAGAGCACGATACATTTTCTTTCTTCGGTTAGCATCTGTTTTTTTTATACTTTCGGAATTTTGGTTTTTCATGTTGATTTTAAAATGACCTTTTCCATGTTTGAAATGTACTAACTCGTTTTTTCCTCACAGCAGGTCAACTTGTGTGTGGTTGCAACATTACGGTCCCATTGAGTACATTTTTGGAGAAAGGGACATCTGTTGCACCACAGGGCGGGAGGAGGGTGCAGAGCACGATACATTTTCTTTCTTCGGTTAGCATCTGTTTTTTTTATACTTTTGGAATTTTAGTTTTTCATGTTGATTTTAAAATGACCTTTTTCATGTTTGAAGTGTACTAACTCGTTTTTTCCTCACAGCATGTCAACTTGTGTGTGGATGCAACATTACGGTCCCATTGAGTACATTTTTGGATAAAGGGACATCTGTTGCACCACAGTGTGGGAGGAGGGTGCAGAGCACGATACATTTTCTTTCTTCGGTTAGGATCTGTTTTTTTTATACTTTTGGAATTTTGGTTTTTCATGTTGATTTTAAAATGACCTTTTTCATGTTTGAAATGTACTAACTCGTTTTTTCCTCACAGCAGGTCAACTTGTGTGTGGTGGCAACATTACGGTCCCATCGAGTACATTTTTGGAGAAAGGGACATCTGTTGCACCACAGGGCGGGAGGAGGGTGCAGAGCACGATACATTTTCTTTCTTCGGTTAGCATCTGTTTTTTTTATACTTTTGGAATTTTGGTTTTTCATGTTGATTTTAAAATGACCTTTTTCATGTTTGAAATGTACTAACCTCGTTTTTTCCCCACAGCAGGTCAACTTGTGTGTGGTTGCAACATTACGGTCCCATTGAGCACATTTTTGGAGAAAGGGACATCTGTTGCACCACAGGGCGGGAGGAGGGTGCAGAGCACAATACATTTTCTTTCTTCGGTTAGCATCTGTTTTTTTTAAACTTTTGGAATTTTGGTTTTTCATGTTGATTTTAAAATGACCTTTTTCATGTTTGAAATGTACTAACTCGTTTTTTCCTCACAGCAGGTCAACTTGTGTGTGGTTGGAACGTTACGGTCCCATTGAGTAAATTTTTGGAGAAAGGGGCATCTGTTGTACCACAGGGCAGGAGGAGGGTGCAGAGCACCATACATATTCTTTCTTCGGTTAGCATCTGTTTTTTTTATACTTTTGGAATTTTGGTTTTTCATGTTGATTTTAAAATGACCTTTTTCATGTTTGAAATGTACTAACTCGTTTTTTCCTCACAGCAGGTCAACTTGTGTGTGGTTGCAACATTACGGTCCCATTGAGTACATTTTTGGAGAAAGGGACATCTGTTGCACCACAGGGCGGGAGGAGGGTGCAGAGCACGATACATTTTCTTTCTTCGGTTAGCATCTGTTTTTTTTATACTTTTGGAATTTTGGTTTTTCATGTTGATTTTAAAATGACCTTTTTCATGTTTGAAATGTACTAACTCCTTTTTCCTCACAGAAGGTCAACTTGTGTGTGGTTGCAACATTACGGTCCCATAGAGTAAATTTTCGGAGAAAGGGACATCTGTTGCACCACAGGGCGGGAGGAGGGTGCAGAGCATGATACATTTTCTTTCTTCGGTTAGCATCTGTTTTTTTATACTTTTGGAATTTTGGTTTTTCATGTTGATTTTAGAATGACCTTTTTCATGTTTCAAGTGTACTAACTCGTTTTTTCCTCACTGCAGGTCAACTTGTGTGTGGTTGCAACATTACGGTCCCATTGAGTACATTTTTGGAGAAAGGGACATCTGTTGCACCACCGAGAGGGAGAAGGGTGCGGAGCACGATACATTTTCTTTCTTCGGTTAGCATCTTTTTTTTTTTATACTTTTGGAATTTTGGTTTTTCATGTTGATTTTAAAATGACCTTTTTCATGTTTGAAATGTACTAACTCGTTTTTTCCTCACAGATGGTCAACTTGTGTGTGGTTGCAACATTACGGTCCCATTGAGTACATTTTTGGAGAAAGGGACATCTGTTGCACCACAGGGCGGGAGGAGGGTGCAGAGCACGATACATTTTCTTTCTTCGGTTAGCATCTGTTTTTTTTATACTTTTGGAATTTTGGTTTTTCATGTTGATTTTAAAATGACCTTTTTCATGTTTGAAATGTACTAACTCGTTTATTCCTCACAGCAGGTCAACTTGTGTGTGGTTGCAACATTACGGTCCCATTGAGTACATTTTTGGAGAAAGGGACATCTGTTGCACCACAGGGCGGGAGGAGGGTGCAGAGCACGATACATTTTCTTTCTTCGGTTGGCATCTGTTTTATTTATACTTTCGGAATTTTGGTTTTTCATGTTGATTTTAAAATAGCCTTTTTCATGTTTGAAGTATACTATCTTGTTTTTCCTCACAGCAGGTCAACTTGTGTGTGGTTGCAACATTATGGTTCCATTGAGTACAATTTTGGAGAAAGGGACATCTGTTGCACCACAGGGAGGGAGGAGGGTGTGGAGCACGATACATTTTCTTTCTTCGGTTAGCATCTGTTGTTTTTATACTTTTGGAATTTTGGTTTCTCATGTTGATTTTAAAATGACCTTTTTCATGTTTGAAATGTACTAACTCGTTTTTTCCTCACAGCAGGTCAACTTGTGTGTGGTTGCAACATTACGGTCCCATTGAGTACATTTTTGGAGAAAGGGACATCTGTTGCACCACAGGGCGGGAGGAGGGTGCAGAGCACGATAAATTCTCTTTCTTCGGTTAGCATCTGTTTTTTTTATACTTTTGGAATTTTGGTTTTTCATGTTGATTTTAAAATGACCTTTTTCATGTTTGAAATGTACTAACTCGTTTTTTCCTCACAGCAGGTCATTTTCTGTGTGGTTGAAACATTACGGTCCCATTGAGTATATTTTTGGAGAAAGGGACATATGTTGCACCACAGGGCAGGAGGAGGGTGCAGAGCACGATACATTGTCTTTCTTCGGTTAGTATCTTTTTTTTTTATACTTTTGGAATTTTGGTTTTTCATGTTGATTTAAAAATGACCTTTTCTCATGTTTGAAATGTACTAACTCATTTTTCCTCACAGCAGGTCAACTTGTCTGTGGTTGCAACATTACGGTCCCATTGAGTACATTTTTGGAGAAAGGGATATCTGTTGCACCACAGGACGGGTGGAGGGTGCAGAGCACAATATATTTTCTTTATTCGGTTAGCATCTTTTTTTTTTTATACTTTTGGAATTTTGGTTTTTCATGTTGATTTTAAAATGACCTTTTTCTTGTTTGAAATGTACTAACTCGTTTTTTCCTCACAGCAGGTCAACTTGTGTGTGGTTGCAACATTACGGTCCCATTGAGTACATTTTTGGAGAAAGGGACATCTGTTGCACCACAGGGCGGGAGGAGGGTGCAGAGCACGATACATTTTCTTTCTTCGGTTAGCATCTGTTTTTTTTATTCTTTTGGAATTTTGGTTTTTCATGTTGATTTTAAAATGACCTTTTTCATGTTTGAAATGTACTAACTCGTTTATTCCTCACAGCAGGTCAACTTGTGTGTGATTGCAACGTTACGGTCCCATTGAGTAAATATTTGGAGAAAGGGATATCTGTTGCACCACAGGGCGGGAGGAGGGTGCAGAGCACGATACATTTTCTTTCTTCGGTTAGCATCTGTTTTTTTTATACTTTTGGAATTTTGGTTTTTCATGTTGATTTTAAAATGACCTTTTTCATGTTTGAAGTGTACTAACTCGTTTTTTCCTCACAGCAGGTCAACTTGTGTAAGGTTGGAACATTACGGTCCCATTGAGTACATTTTTGGAGAAAGGGACATCTGTTGCACCACAGGGCGGGAGGAGGCTGCAGAGCACGTTACATTTTCTTTCTTCGGTTAGCATCTGTTTTTCTTATACTTTCGGAATTTTGGTTTTTCATGTTGATTTTAAAATGACCTTTTCCATGTTTGAAATGTATTAACTCGTTTTTTCCTCACAGCAGGTCAACTTGTGTGTGGTTGCAACATTACGGTCCCATTGAGTACATTTTTGGAGAAAGGGACATCTGTTGCACCACAGGGCGGGAGGAGGGTGCAGAGCACGATACATTTTCTTTCTTCGGTTAGCATCTGTTTTTTTTATACGTTTGGAATTTTAGTTTTTCATGTTGATTTTAAAATGACTTTTTTCATGTTTGAAGTGTACTAACTCGTTTTTTCCTCACAGCATGTCAACTTGTGTGTGGATGCAACATTACGGTCCCATTGAGTACATTTTTGGATAAAGGGACATCTGTTGCACCACAGTGTGGGAGGAGGGTGCAGAGCACGATACATTTTCTTTCTTCGGTTAGGATCTGTTTTTTTTATACTTTTGGAATTTTGGTTTTTCATGTTGATTTTAAAATGACCTTTTTCATGTTTGAAATGTACTAACTCGTTTTTTCCTCACAGCAGGTCAACTTGTGTGTGGTGGCAACATTACGGTCCCATCGAGTACATTTTTGGAGAAAGGGACATCTGTTGCACCACAGGGCGGGAGGAGGGTGCAGAGCACGATACATTTTCTTTCTTCGGTTAGCATCTGTTTTTTTTATACTTTTGGAATTTTGGTTTTTCATGTTGATTTTAAAATGACCTTTTTCATGTTTGAAATGTACTAACCTCGTTTTTTCCCCACAGCAGGTCAACTTGTGTGTGGTTGCAACATTACGGTCCCATTGAGCACATTTTTGGAGAAAGGGACATCTGCTGCACCACAGGGCGGGAGGAGGGTGCAGAGCACAATACATTTTCTTTCTTCGGTTAGCATCTGTTTTTTTTAAACTTTTGGAATTTTGGTTTTTCATGTTGATTTTAAAATGACCTTTTTCATGTTTGAAATGTACTAACTCGTTTTTTCCTCACAGCAGGTCAACTTGTGTGTGGTTGCAACATTACGGTCCCATTGAGTAAATTTTTGGGCAAAGGGGCATCTGTTGTACCACAGGGCAGGAGGAGGGTGCAGAGCACCATACATATTCTTTCTTCGGTTAGCATCTGTTTTTTTTATACTTTTGGAATTTTGGTTTTTCATGTTGATTTTAAAATAGCCTTTTTCATGTTTGAAGTATACTATCTCGTTTTTCCTCACAGCAGGTCAACTTGTGTGTGGTTGCAACATTATGGTTCCATTGAGTACAATTTTGGAGAAAGGGACATCTGTTGCACCACAGGGAGGGAGGAGGGTGTGGAGCACGATACATTTTCTTTCTTCGGTTAGCATCTGTTGTTTTTATACTTTTGGAATTTTGGTTTCTCATGTTGATTTTTAAATGACCTTTTTCATGTTTGAAATGTACTAACTCGTTTTTTCCTCACAGCAGGTCTACTTGTGTGTGGTTGCAACATTACGGTCCCATTGAGTACATTTTTGGAGAAAGGGACATCTGTTGCACCACAGGGCGGGAGGAGGGTGCAGAGCACGATACATTCTCTTTCTTCAGTTAGCATCTGTTTTTTTTATACTTTTGGAATTTTGGTTTTTCATGTTGATTTTAAAATGACGTTTTTCATGTTTGAAATGAACTAACTCGTTTTTTCCTCACAGCAGGTCAACTTCTGTGTGGTTGAAACATTACGGTCCCATTGAGTACATTTTTGGAGAAAGGGACATATGTTGCACCACAGGGCGGGAGGAGGGTGCAGAGCACGATACATTGTCTTTCTTCGGTTAGTATCTTTTTTTTTTATACTTTTGAAATTTTGGTTTTTCATGTTGATTTTAAAATGACCTTTTCTCATGTTTGAAATGTACTAACTCATTTTTCCTCACAGCAGGTCAACTTGTCTGTGGTTGTAACATTACGGTCCCATTGAGTACATTTTTGGAGAAAGGGATATCTGTTGCACAACAGGACGGGTGGAGGGTGCAGAGCACGATATATTTTCTTTATTCGGTTAGCATCTTTTTTTTTTTATACTTTTGGAATTTTGGTTTTTCATGTTGATTTTAAAATGACCTTTTTCTTGTTTGAAATGTACTAACTCGTTTTTTCCTCACAGCAGGTCAACTTGTGTGTGGTTGCAACATTACGGTCACATTGAGTACATTTTTGGAGAAAGGGACATCTGTTGCACCACAGGGCGGGAGGAGGGTGCAGAGCACGATACATTTTCTTTCTTCGGTTAGCATCTTTTTTTTTTATACATTTGGAATTTTGGTTTTTCATGTTGATTTTAAAATGACCTTTTTCATGTTTGAAATTTACTAACTCGTTTTTTCCTCACAGCAGATCAACTTGTGTGTGGTTGCAACATTACGGTCCCATTGAGTACATTTTTGGAGAAAGGGACATCTGTTGCACCACAGGGCGGGAGGAGGGTGCAGAGCACGATACATTTTCTTTCTTCGGTTAGCATCTGTTTTTTTTATTCTTTTGGAATTTTGGTTTTTCATGTTGATTTTAAAATGACCTTTTTCATGTTTGAAATGTACTAACTCGTTTATTCCTCACAGCAGGTCAACTTGTGTGTGGTTGCAACGTTACGGTCCCATTGAGTAAATTTTTGGAGAAAGGGACATCTGTTGCACCACAGGGCGGGAGGAGGGTGCAGTGCACGATACATTTTCTTTCTTCGGTTAGCATCTTTTTTTTTTATACATTTGGAATTTTGGATTTTCATGTTGATTTTAAAATGACCTTTTTCATGTTTGAAATGTACTAACTCGTTTTTTCCTCACAGCAGGTCAACTTGTGTGTGGTTGCAACATTACGGTCCCATTGAGTACATTTTTGGAGAAAGGGACATCTGTTGCACCACAGTTCGGGAGGAGGGTGCAGAGCACGATACATTTTCTTTCTTCGGTTAGCATCTGTTTTTTTTATTCTTTTGGAATTTTGGTTTTTCATGTTGATTTTAAAATGACCTTTTTCATGTTTGAAATTTACTAACTCGTTTTTTCCTCACAGCAGGTTAACTTGTGTGTGGTTGGAACATTACAGTCCCATTGAGTACATTTTTGGAGAAAGGGACATCTGTTGCACCACAGGGCGGGAGGAGGGTGCAGAGCACGATACATTCTCTTTCTTCGGTTAGCATCTGTTTTTTTTATCTTTTGGAATTTTGGTTTTTCATGTTGATTTTAAAATGACCTTTTTCATGTTTGAAATTTACTAATTCGTTTTTTCCTCACAGCAGTTCAACTTGTGTGTGGTTGCAACATTACGGTCCCATTGAGTACATTTTTGGAGAAAGCGACATCTGTTGCACCACAGGGCGGGAGGAGGGTGCAGAGCACGATACATTTTCTTTCTTCGGTTAGCATCTGTTTTTTTTATACTTTTGGAATTTTGGTTTTTCATGTTGATTTTAAAATGACCTTTTTCATGTTTGAAGTGTATTAACTCGTTTTTTCCTCACTGCAGGTCAACTTGTGTGTTGCTGAAACATTACGGTACCATTGAGTACATTTTTGGAGAAAGGGACATCTGTTGCACCACAGGGCGGGAGGAGGGTGCAGAGCACGATACATTTTCTTTCTTCGGTTAGCATCTGTTTTTTTTTATACTTTTGGAATTTTGGTTTTTCATGTTGATTTTAAAATGACCTTTTTCATGTTTGAAATGTACTAACTCGTTTTATTCTCACAGCAGGTCAACTTGTGTGTGGTTGCAACATTACGGTCCCATTGAGTACATTTTTGGAGAAAGGGACATATGTTGCACCACAGGGCGGGAGGAGGGTGCAGAGCACGATACATTTTCTTTCTTCGGTTAGCATCTGTTTTTTTTATACTTTTGGAAAATTTCGTTTTTCATGTTGATTTTAAAATGACCTTTTTCATGTTTGAAGTGTATTAACTTGTTTTTTCCTCACTGCAGGTCAACTTGTGTGTGGTTGGAACATCACGGTCCCATTGAGCACATTTTTGGAGAAAGGGACATCTGTTGCACCACAGGGCGGGAGGAGGGTGCAGAGCACGATACATTTTCTTTCTTCGGTTAGCATCTGTTTTTTTTATACTTTTGGAATTTTGGTTTTTCATGTTGATTTTAAAATGACCTTTTTCATGTTTGAAGTGTACTAACTCCTTTTTCCTCACAGCAGGTCAACTTGTGTGTGGTTGCAACATTACGGTCTCATTGAGTAAATTTTTGGAGAAAGGGACATCTGTTGCACCACAGGGCAGGAGGAGGGTGCAGAGCATGATACATTTTCTTTCTTCGGTTAGCATCTTTTTTTTTTTATACTTTTGGAATTTTGGTTTTTCATGTTGATTCTAAATTGACCTTTTTCATGTTTGAAATGTACTACCTCGTTTTTTCCTCACAGCAGGTCAAGTTGTGTGTGGTTGCAACATTACGGTCCCATTGAGTACATTTTTGGAGAAAGGGACATACGTTGCACCACAGGGCGGAGGAGGGTGCAGAGCACGATACATTTTCTTTCTTCGGTTAGCATCTGTTTCTTTTATTCTTTTGGAATTTTGGTTTTTCATGTTGATTTTAAAATGACCTTTTTCATGTTTGAAATGTACTAACTCGTTTTTTCCTCACAGATGGTCAACTTGTGTGTGGTTGCAACATTACGGTCCCATTGAGTACATTTTTGGAGAAAGGGACATCTGTTGCACCACAGGGCGGGAGGAGGGTGCAGAGCACGATACATTTTCTTTCTTCGGTTAGCATCTGTTTTTTTTATACTTTTGGAATTTTGGTTTTTCATGTTGATTTTAAAATGACCTTTTTCATGTTTGAAATGTACTAACTCGTTTATTCCTCACAGCAGGTCAACTTGTGTGTGGTTGCAACATTACGGTCCCATTGAGTACATTTTTGGAGAAAGGGACATCTGTTGCACCACAGGGCGGGAGGAGGGTGCAGAGCACGATACATTTTCTTTCTTCGGTTGGCATCTGTTTTTTTTATACTTTTGGAATTTTGGGTTTTCATGTTGATTTAAAAATAGCCTTTTTCATGTTTGAAGTATACTATCTCGTTTTTCCTCACAGCAAGTCAACTTGTGTGTGGTTGCAACATTATGGTTCCATTGAGTACAATTTTGGAGAAAGGGACATCTGTTGCACCACAGGGAGGGAGGAGGGTGTGGAGCACGATACATTTTCTTTCTTCGGTTAGCATCTGTTGTTTTTATACTTTTGGAATTTTGGTTTCTCATGTTGATTTTTAAATGACCTTTTTCATGTTTGAAATGTACTAACTCGTTTTTTCCTCACAGCAGGTCTACTTGTGTGTGGTTGCAACATTACGGTCCCATTGAGTACATTTTTGGAGAAAGGGACATCTGTTGCACCACAGGGCGGGAGGAGGGTGCAGAGCACGATACATTCTCTTTCTTCAGTTAGCATCTGTTTTTTTTATACTTTTGGAATTTTGGTTTTTCATGTTGATTTTAAAATGACGTTTTTCATGTTTGAAATGAACTAACTCGTTTTTTCCTCACAGCAGGTCAACTTCTGTGTGGTTGAAACATTACGGTCCCATTGAGTACATTTTTGGAGAAAGGGACATATGTTGCACCACAGGGCGGGAGGAGGGTGCAGAGCACGATACATTGTCTTTCTTCGGTTAGTATCTTTTTTTTTTATACTTTTGAAATTTTGGTTTTTCATGTTGATTTTAAAATGACCTTTTCTCATGTTTGAAATGTACTAACTCATTTTTCCTCACAGCAGGTCAACTTGTCTGTGGTTGTAACATTACGGTCCCATTGAGTACATTTTTGGAGAAAGGGATATCTGTTGCACCACAGGACGGGTGGAGGGTGCAGAGCACGATATATTTTCTTTATTCGGTTAGCATCTTTTTTTTTTTATACTTTTGGAATTTTGGTTTTTCATGTTGATTTTAAAATGACCTTTTTCTTGTTTGAAATGTACTAACTCGTTTTTTCCTCACAGCAGGTCAACTTGTGTGTGGTTGCAACATTACGGTCACATTGAGTACATTTTTGGAGAAAGGGACATCTGTTGCACCACAGGGCGGGAGGAGGGTGCAGAGCACGATACATTTTCTTTCTTCGGTTAGCATCTTTTTTTTTTATACATTTGGAATTTTGGTTTTTCATGTTGATTTTAAAATGACCTTTTTCATGTTTGAAATTTACTAACTCGTTTTTTCCTCACAGCAGATCAACTTGTGTGTGGTTGCAACATTACGGTCCCATTGAGTACATTTTTGGAGAAAGGGACATCTGTTGCACCACAGGGCGGGAGGAGGGTGCAGAGCACGATACATTTTCTTTCTTCGGTTAGCATCTGTTTTTTTTATTCTTTTGGAATTTTGGTTTTTCATGTTGATTTTAAAATGACCTTTTTCATGTTTGAAATGTACTAACTCGTTTATTCCTCACAGCAGGTCAACTTGTGTGTGGTTGCAACGTTACGGTCCCATTGAGTAAATTTTTGGAGAAAGGGACATCTGTTGCACCACAGGGCGGGAGGAGGGTGCAGTGCACGATACATTTTCTTTCTTCGGTTAGCATCTTTTTTTTTTATACATTTGGAATTTTGGATTTTCATGTTGATTTTAAAATGACCTTTTTCATGTTTGAAATGTACTAACTCGTTTTTTCCTCACAGCAGGTCAACTTGTGTGTGGTTGCAACATTACGGTCCCATTGAGTACATTTTTGGAGAAAGGGACATCTGTTGCACCACAGTTCGGGAGGAGGGTGCAGAGCACGATACATTTTCTTTCTTCGGTTAGCATCTGTTTTTTTTATTCTTTTGGAATTTTGGTTTTTCATGTTGATTTTAAAATGACCTTTTTCATGTTTGAAATTTACTAACTCGTTTTTTCCTCACAGCAGGTTAACTTGTGTGTGGTTGGAACATTACAGTCCCATTGAGTACATTTTTGGAGAAAGGGACATCTGTTGCACCACAGGGCGGGAGGAGGGTGCAGAGCACGATACATTCTCTTTCTTCGGTTAGCATCTGTTTTTTTTATCTTTTGGAATTTTGGTTTTTCATGTTGATTTTAAAATGACCTTTTTCATGTTTGAAATTTACTAATTCGTTTTTTCCTCACAGCAGTTCAACTTGTGTGTGGTTGCAACATTACGGTCCCATTGAGTACATTTTTGGAGAAAGCGACATCTGTTGCACCACAGGGCGGGAGGAGGGTGCAGAGCACGATACATTTTCTTTCTTCGGTTAGCATCTGTTTTTTTTATACTTTTGGAATTTTGGTTTTTCATGTTGATTTTAAAATGACCTTTTTCATGTTTGAAGTGTATTAACTCGTTTTTTCCTCACTGCAGGTCAACTTGTGTGTGGCTGAAACATTACGGTACCATTGAGTACATTTTTGGAGAAAGGGACATCTGTTGCACCACAGGGCGGGAGGAGGGTGCAGAGCACGATACATTTTCTTTCTTCGGTTAGCATCTGTTTTTTTTTATACTTTTGGAATTTTGGTTTTTCATGTTGATTTTAAAATGACCTTTTTCATGTTTGAAATGTACTAACTCGTTTTATTCTCACAGCAGGTCAACTTGTGTGCGGTTGCAACATTACGGTCCCATTGAGTACATTTTTGGAGAAAGGAATATCTGTTGCACCACAGGACGCGAGGAGGGTGCAGAGCACGATATATTTTCTTTATTCGGTTAGCATAATTTTTTTTATATACTTTTGGAATTTTGGTTTTTCATGTTGATTTTAAAATGACCTTTTTCATGTTTGAAATGTACTGACTCGTTTTTTCCTCACAGCAGGTCAACTTCTGTGTGGTTGAAACATTACGGTCCCATTGAGTATATTTTTGGAGAAAGGGACATATGTTGCACCACAGGGCGGGAGGAGGGTGCAGAGCACGATACATTTTCTTTCTTCGGTTAGCATCTGTTTTTTTTATACTTTTGGAAAATTTCGTTTTTCATGTTGATTTTAAAATGACCTTTTTCATGTTTGAAGTGTATTAACTTGTTTTTTCCTCACTGCAGGTCAACTTGTGTGTGGTTGGAACATCACGGTCCCATTGAGCACATTTTTGGAGAAAGGGACATCTGTTGCACCACAGGGCGGGAGGAGGGTGCAGAGCACGATACATTTTCTTTCTTCGGTTAGCATCTGTTTTTTTTATACTTTTGGAATTTTGGTTTTTCATGTTGATTTTAAAATGACCTTTTTCATGTTTGAAGTGTACTAACTCCTTTTTCCTCACAGCAGGTCAACTTGTGTGTGGTTGCAACATTACGGTCTCATTGAGTAAATTTTTGGAGAAAGGGACATCTGTTGCACCACAGGGCAGGAGGAGGGTGCAGAGCATGATACATTTTCTTTCTTCGGTTAGCATCTTTTTTTTTTTATACTTTTGGAATTTTGGTTTTTCATGTTGATTCTAAATTGACCTTTTTCATGTTTGAAATGTACTACCTCGTTTTTTCCTCACAGCAGGTCAAGTTGTGTGTGGTTGCAACATTACGGTCCCATTGAGTACATTTTTGGAGAAAGGGACATACGTTGCACCACAGGGCGGAGGAGGGTGCAGAGCACGATACATTTTCTTTCTTCGGTTAGCATCTGTTTCTTTTATTCTTTTGGAATTTTGGTTTTTCATGTTGATTTTAAAATGACCTTTTTCATGTTTGAAATGTACTAACTCGTTTTTTCCTCACAGATGGTCAACTTGTGTGTGGTTGCAACATTACGGTCCCATTGAGTACATTTTTGGAGAAAGGGACATCTGTTGCACCACAGGGCGGGAGGAGGGTGCAGAGCACGATACATTTTCTTTCTTCGGTTAGCATCTGTTTTTTTTATACTTTTGGAATTTTGGTTTTTCATGTTGATTTTAAAATGACCTTTTTCATGTTTGAAATGTACTAACTCGTTTATTCCTCACAGCAGGTCAACTTGTGTGTGGTTGCAACATTACGGTCCCATTGAGTACATTTTTGGAGAAAGGGACATCTGTTGCACCACAGGGCGGGAGGAGGGTGCAGAGCACGATACATTTTCTTTCTTCGGTTGGCATCTGTTTTTTTTATACTTTTGGAATTTTGGTTTTTCATGTTGATTTAAAAATAGCCTTTTTCATGTTTGAAGTATACTATCTCGTTTTTCCTCACAGCAGGTCAACTTGTGTGTGGTTGCAACATTATGGTTCCATTGAGTACAATTTTGGAGAAAGGGACATCTGTTGCACCACAGGGAGGGAGGAGGGTGCGGAGCACGATACATTTTCTTTCTTCGGTTAGCATCTGTTGTTTTTATACTTTTGGAATTTTGGTTTCTCATGTTGATTTTAAAATGACCTTTTTCATGTTTGAAATGTACTAACTCGTTTTTTCCTCACAGCAGGTCAACTTGTGTGTGGTTGCAACATTACGGTCCCATTGAGTACATTTTTGGAGAAAGGGACATCTGTTGCACCACAGGGCGGGAGGAGGGTGCAGAGCACGATACATTCTCATTCTTCGGTTAGCATCTGTTTCTTTTATACTTTTGGAATTTTGGTTTTTCATGTTGATTTTAAAATGACCTTTTTCATGTTTGAAATGTACTAACTCGTTTTTTCCTCACAGCAGGTCAACTTCTGTGTGGTTGAAACATTACGGTCCCATTGAGTACATTTTTGGAGAAAGGGACATATGTTGCACCACAGGGCGGGAGGAGGGTGCAGAGCACGATACATTGTCTTTCTTCGGTTAGTATCTTTTTTTTTTACACTTTTGGAATTTTGGTTTTTCATGTTGATTTTAAAATGACCTTTTCTCATGTTTGAAATGTACTAACTCGTTTTTTCCTCACAGCAGGTCAACTTGTCTGTGGTTGCAACATTACGGTCCCATTGAGTACATTTTTGGAGAAAGGGATATCTGTTGCACCACAGGACGGGTGGAGGGTGCAGAGCACGATATATTTTCTTTATTCGGTTAGCATCTTTTTTTTTTTATACTTTTGGAATTTTGGTTTTTCATGTTGATTTTAGAATGACCTTTTTCTTGTTTGAAATGTACTAACTCCTTTTTCCTCACAGCAGGTCAACTTGTGTGTGGTTGCAACGTTAAGGTCCCATTGAGTAAATATTTGGAGAAAGGGACATCTGTTGCACCACAGGGCGGGAGGAGGGTGCAGTGCACGATACATTTTCTTTCTTCGGTTAGCATCTTTTTTTTTTTTACATTTGGAATTTTGGATTTTCATGTTGATTTTAAAATGACCTTTTTCATGTTTGAAATTTACTAACTCGTTTTTTCCTCACAGCAGGTCAACTTGTGTGTGGTTGCAAAATTACGGTCCCATTGAGTACATTTTTGGAGAAAGGGACATCTGTTGCACCACAGGGCGGGAGGAAGGTGCAGAGCACGATACATTTTCTTTCTTCGGTTAGCATCTGTTTTTTTTATACTTTTGGAATTTTGGTTTTTCATGTTGATTTTAAAATGACCTTTTTCATGTTTGAAGTGTATTAACTCGTTTTCTCCTCACTGCAGGTCAACTTGTGTGTGGTTGCAACATTACGGTCCCATTGAGTACATTTTTGGAGAAAGGGACATCTGTTGCACCACAGGGCGGGAGGAGGGTGCAGAGCACGATACATTTTCTTTCTTCGGTTAGCATCTGTTTTTTTTATACTTTTGGAATTTTGGTTTTTCATGTTGATTTTAAAATGACCTTTTTCATGTTTGAAATGTACTAACTCGTTTATTCCTCACAGCAGGTCAACTTGTGTGTGGTTGCAACATTACGGTCCCATTGAGTACATTTTTGGAGAAAGGGACATCTGTTGCACCACAGGGCGGGAGGAGGGTGTAGTGCACGATACATTTTCTTTCTTCGGTTGGGATCTGTTTTTTTTTATACTTTTGGAATTTTGGTTTTTTATGTTGATTTTAAAATGACCTTTTTCATGCTTGAAATGTACTAACTCGTTTTTTCCTCACAGCAGGTCAACTTGTGTGTGGTTGCAACACTATGGTTCCATTGAGTACATTTTTGGAGAAAGGGACAACTGTTGCACCACAGGGCGGGAGGAGGGTGCAGAGCACGATACATTTTCTTTCTTCGGTTAGCATCTGTTTTTTTTATACTTTTGGAAAATTTCGTTTTTCATGTTGATTTTAAAATGACCTTTTTCATGTTTGAAGTGTATTAACTTGTTTTTTCCTCACTGCAGGTCAACTTGTGTGTGGTTGGAACATCACGGTCCCATTGAGCACATTTTTGGAGAAAGGGACATCTGTTGCACCACAGGGCGGGAGGAGGGTGCAGAGCACGATACATTTTCTTTCTTCGGTTAGCATCTGTTTTTTTTATACTTTTGGAATTTTGGTTTTTCATGTTGATTTTAAAATGACCTTTTTCATGTTTGAAATGTACTAACTCCTTTTTCCTCACAGCAGGTCAACTTGTGTGTGGTTGCAACATTACGGTCTCATTGAGTAAATTTTTGGAGAAAGGGACATCTGTTGCACCACAGGGCAGGAGGAGGGTGCAGAGCATGATACATTTTCTTTCTTCGGTTAGCATCTTTTTTTTTTTATACTTTTGGAATTTTGGTTTTTCATGTTGATTCTAAAATGACCTTTTTCATGTTTGAAATGTACTACCTCGTTTTTTCCTCACAGCAGGTCAAGTTGTGAGTGGTTGAAACATTACGGTCCCATTGAGTACATTTTTGGAGAAAGGGACATACGTTGCACCACAGGGCGGAGGAGGGTGCAGAGCACGATACATTTTCTTTCTTCGGTTAGCATCTGTTTCTTTTATTCTTTTGGAATTTTGGTTTTTCATGTTGATTTTAAAATGACCTTTTTCATGTTTGAAATGTACTAACTCGTTTTTTCCTCACAGATGGTCAACTTGTGTGTGGTTTCAACATTACGGTCCCATTGAGTACATTTTTGGAGAAAGGGACATCTGTTGCACCACAGGGCGGGAGGAGGGTGCAGAGCACGATACATTTTCTTTCTTCGGTTGGCATCTGTTTTTTTTATACTTTTGGAATTTTGGTTTTTCATGTTGATTTAAAAATAGCCTTTTTCATGTTTGAAGTATACTATCTCGTTTTTCCTCACAGCAGGTCAACTTGTGTGTGGTTGCAACATTATGGTTCCATTGAGTACATTTTTGGAGAAAGGGATATCTGTTGCACCACAGGACGGGTGGAGGGTGCAGAGCACGATATATTTTCTTTATTCGGTTAGCATCTTTTTTTTTTTATACTTTTGGAATTTTGGTTTTTCATGTTGATTTTAGAATGACCTTTTTCTTGTTTGAAATGTACTAACTCCTTTTTCCTCACAGCAGGTCAACTTGTGTGTGGTTGCAACGTTACGGTCCCATTGAGTAAATTTTTGGAGAAAGGGACATCTGTTGCACCACAGGGCGGGAGGAGGGTGCAGTGCACGATACATTTTCTTTCTTCGGTTAGCATCTTTTTTTTTTTTACATTTGGAATTTTGGATTTTCATGTTGATTTTAAAATGACCTTTTTCATGTTTGAAATTTACTAACTCGTTTTTTCCTCACAGCAGGTCAACTTGTGTGTGGTTGCAAAATTACGGTCCCATTGAGTACATTTTTGGAGAAAGGGACATCTGTTGCACCACAGGGCGGGAGGAAGGTGCAGAGCACGATACATTTTCTTTCTTCGGTTAGCATCTGTTTTTTTTATACTTTTGGAATTTTGGTTTTTCATGTTGATTTTAAAATGACCTTTTTCATGTTTGAAGTGTATTAACTCGTTTTCTCCTCACTGCAGGTCAACTTGTGTGTGGTTGCAACATTACGGTCCCATTGAGTACATTTTTGGAGAAAGGGACATCTGTTGCACCACAGGGCGGGAGGAGGGTGCAGAGCACGATACATTTTCTTTCTTCGGTTAGCATCTTTTTTTTTTATACTTTTGGAATTTTGGTTTTTCATGTTGATTTTAAAATGACCTTTTTCATGTTTGAAATGTACTAACTCGTTTATTCCTCACAGCAGGCCAACTTGTGTGTGGTTGCAACATTACGGTCCCATTGAGTACATTTTTGGAGAAAGGGACATCTGTTGCACCACAGGGCGGGAGGAGGGTGTAGTGCACGATACATTTTCTTTCTTCGGTTGGGATCTGTTTTTTTTTATACTTTTGGAATTTTGGTTTTTTATGTTGATTTTAAAATGACCTTTTTCATGCTTGAAATGTACTAACTCGTTTTTTCCTCACAGCAGGTCAACTTGTGTGTGGTTGCAACACTATGGTTCCATTGAGTACATTTTTGGAGAAAGGGACAACTGTTGCACCACAGGGAGGGAGGAGGGTGCGGAGCACGATACATTTTCTTTCTTCGGTTAGCATCTTTTTGTGTTTTATACTTTTGGAATTTTGGTTTCTCATGTTGATTTTAAAATGACCTTTTTCATGTTTGAAATGTACTAACTCGTTTTTTCCTCACAGCAGGTCAACTTGTGTGTGGTTGCAACATTACGGTCCCATTGAGTACATTTTTGGAGAAAGGGACATCTGTTGCACCACAGGGCGGGAGGAGGGTGCAGAGCACGATACATTTTCTTTCTTCGGTTAGCATCTGTTATTTGTTATACTTTTGGAATTTTGGTTTTCCATGTTGATTTTAAAATGACCTTTTTCATGTTTGAAATGTACTAACTCGTTTTTTTCTCACAGCAGGTCAACTTGTGTGTGGTTGCAACATTACGGTCCCATTGAGTACATTTTTGGAGAAAGGGATATCTGTTGCACCACAGGACGCGAGGAGGGTGCAGAGCACGATATATTTTCTTTATTCGGTTAGCATATTTTTTTTTATATACTTTTGGAATTTTGGTTTTTCATGTTGATTTTAAAATGACCTTTTTCATGTTTGAAATGTACTAACTCGTTTTTTCCTCACAGCAGGTCAACTTCTGTGTGGTTGAAACATTACGGTGCCATTGAGTATATTTTTGGAGAAAGGGACATATGTTGCACCACAGGGCGGGAAAAGGGTGCAGAGCACGATACATTTTCTTTCTTCGGTTAGCATCTTTTTTTTTTATACTTTTGGAATTTTGGTTTTTCATGTTGATTTTAAAACGACCTTTTTCATGTTTGAAATGTACTAACTCGTTTTTTCCTCACAGCAGGTCAACTTGTGTGTGGTTGCAACATTACGGTCCCATTGAGTACATTTTTGGAAAAAGGACATCTGTTGCACCACAGGGCGGGAGGAGGGTGCAGAGCACGATACATTTTCTTTCTTCGGTTAGCATCTGTTTTTTTTCTTCTTTTGGAATTTTGGTTTTTCATGTTGATTTTAAAATGACCTTTTTCATGTTTGAAATTTACTAACTCGTTTTTTCCTCACAGCAGGTCAACTTGTGTGTGGTTGCAACATTACGGTCCCATTGAGCACATTTTTGGAGAAAGGGACATCTGTTGCACCACAGGACGCGAGGAGGGTGCAGAGCACGATATATTTTCTTTATTCGGTTAGCATATTTTTTTTTTATATACTTTTGGAATTTTGGTTTTTCATGTTGATTTTAAAATGACCTTTTTCATGTTTGAAATGTACTAACTCGTTTTCTCCTCACAGCAGGTCAACTTCTGTGTGGTTGAAACATTACGGTCCCATTGAGTATATTTTTGGAGAAAGGGACATATGTTGCACCACAGGGCGGGAGGAGGGTGCAGAGCACGATACATTTTCTTTCTTCGGTTAGCATCTTTTTTTTTATACTTTTGGAATTTTGGTTTTTCATGTTGATTTTAAAATGACCTTTTTCATGTTTGAAATGTACTAACTCGTTTTTTCCTCACAGCAGGTCAACTTGTGTGTGGTTGCAACATTACGGTCCCATTGAGTACATTTTTGGAAAAAGGACATCTGTTGCACCACAGGGCGGGAGGAGGGTGCGGAGCACGATACATTTTCTTTCTTCGGTTAGCTTCTGTTTTTTTTCTTCTTTTGGAATTTTGGTTTTTCATGTTCATTTTAAAATGACCTTTTTCATGTTTGAAATTTACTAACTCGTTTTTTCCTCACAGCAGGTCAACTTGTGTGTGGTTGCAACATTACGGTCCCATTGAGCACATTTTTGGAGAAAGGGACATCTGTTGCACCACAGGGCGGGAGGAGGGTGCAGAGCACGATACATTTTCTTTCTTCGGTTAGCATCTGTTTTTTTTATACTTTTGGAAAATTTGGTTTTTCATGTTGATTTTAAAATGACCTTTTTCATGTTTGAAGTGTATTAACTCGTTTTTTCCTCACTGCAGGTCAACTTGTGTGTGGTTGGAACATCACGGTCCCATTGAGCACATTTTTGGAGAAAGTGACATCTGTTGCACCACAGGGCGGGAGGAGGGTGCAGAGCACGATACATTTTCTTTCTTCGGTTAGCATCTGTTTTTTTTTATACTTTTGGAATTTTGGTTTTTCATGTTGATTTTAAAATGACCTTTTTCATGTTTGAAATGTACTAACTCGTTTTTTCCTCACAGCAGGTCAACTTCTGTGTGGTTGAAACATTACGGTCCCATTGAGTATATTTTTGGAGAAAGGGACATATGTTGCACCACAGGGCGGGAGGAGGGTGCAGAGCACGATACATTTTCTTTCTTCGGTTAGCATCTTTTTTTTTTATACTTTTGGAATTTTGGTTTTTCATGTTTATTTTAAAATGACCTTTTTCATGTTTGAAATGTACTAACTCGTTTTTTCCTCACAGCAGGTCAACTTGTGTGTGGTTGCAACATTACGGTCCCATTGAGTACATTTTTGGAAAAAGGACATCTGTTGCACCACAGGGCGGGAGGAGGGTGCAGAGCACGATATATTTTCTTTCTTCGGTTAGCATCTGTTTTTTTTCTTCTTTTGGAATTTTGGTTTTTCATGTTGTTTTTAAAATGACCTTTTTCATGTTTGAAATTTACTAACTCGTTTTTTCCTCACAGCAGGTCAACTTGTGTGTGGTTGCAACATTACGGTCCCATTGAGCACATTTTTGGAGAAAGGGACATCTGTTGCACCACAGGGCGGGAGGAGGGTGCAGAGCACGATACATTTTCTTTCTTCGGTTAGCATCTGTTTTTTTTATACTTTTGGAAAATTTGGTTTTTCATGTTGATTTTAAAATGACCTTTTTCATGTTTGAAGTGTATTAACTCGTTTTTTCCCCACTGCAGGTCAACTTGTGTGTGGTTGGAACATCACGGTCCCATTGAGCACATTTTTGGAGAAAGGGACATCTGTTGCACCACAGGGCGGGAGGAGGGTGCAGAGCACGATACATTTTCTTTCTTCGGTTAGCATCTGTTTTTTTATACTTTTGGAATTTTGGTTTTACATGTTGATTTTAAAATGACCTTTTTCATGTTTGAAATGTACTAACTCGTTTATTTCTCACAGCAAGTAAACTTGTGTGTGGTTGCAACATTACGGTCCCATTGAGTACATTTTTGGAGAAAGGGACATCTGTTGCACCACAGGGCGGGAGGAGGGTGCAGTGCACGATACATTTTCTTTCTTCGGTTGGCATCTTTTTTTTTTATACTTTTGGAATTTTGGTTTTTCATGTTGATTTTAAAATGGCCTTTTTCATGTTTGAAGTGTACTAACTCGTTTTTTCCTCACTGCAGGTCAACTTGTGTGTGGGTGGAACATTACGGTCCCATTGAGTACATTTTTGGAGAAAGGGACATCTGCTGCACCACAGGGCGGGAGGAGGGTGCAGAGCACGATACATTTTCTTTATTCGGTTAGCATCTGTTTTTTCTATATTTTTGGAATTTTGGTTTTTCATGTTGATTTTAAAATAGCCTTTTTCATGTTTGAAATGTACTAACTCGTTTTCTCCTCACAGCAGGTCAACTTGTGTGTGGTTGCAACATTATGGTCCCATTGAGTACATTTTTGGAGAAAGGGACATCTGTTGCACCATAGGGAGGGAGGAGGGTGCGGAGCACGATACATTTTCTTTCTTCGGTTAGCATCTGTTTTTTTTATACTTTTGGAATTTTCGTTTTTCATGTTGATATTAAAATGACCTTTTTCATGTTTGAAATGTACTAACTCGTTTTTTCCTCACAGCAGGTCAACTTGTGTGTGGTTGCAACATTACGGTCCCATTTAGTACATTTTTGGAGAAACGGACATCTGTTGCACCACAGGGCGGGAGGAGGGTGCAGAGCACGATACATTTTCTTTCTTCGGTTAGCATCTGTTTTTTTTATACTTTTGGAATTTTGGTTTTTCATGTTGATTTTAAAATGTCCTTTTTCATGTTTGAAATGTACTAACTCGTTTTATCCTCACAGCAGGTCAACTTGTGTGTGGTTGCAACATTACGGTCCCGTTGAGTACATTTTTGGAGAAAGGGATATCTGTTACACCACAGGACGGGAGGAGGGTGCAGAGCACAATATATTTTCTTTATTCGGTTAGCATCTCTTTTTTTTTATACTTTTGGAATTTTGGTTTTTCATGTTGATTTTAAAATGACCTTTTTCATGTTTGAAATGTACTAACTCGTTTTTTCCTCACAGCAGGTCAACTTGTGGGTGGTTGCAACATTACGGTCACATTGAGTACATTTTTGGAGAAAGGGACATCTGTTGCACCACAGGGCGGGAGGAGGGTGCAGAGCACGATACATTTTCTTTCTTCGGTTAGCATCTTTTTTTTTATACTTTTGGAATTTTGGTTTTTCATGTTGATTTTAAAATGACCTTTTTCATGTTTGAAATGTACTAACTCGTTTTTTCCTCACAGCAGGTCAACTTGTGTGTGGTAGCAACATTACGGTCCCATTGAGTACATTTTTGGAGAAAGGGATATCTGTTGCACCACAGGACGGGAGGAGGGTGTAGAGCACGATATATTTTCTTTATTCGGTTAGCATCTCTTTTTTTTTATACTTTTGGAATTTTGGTTTTTCATGTTGATTTTAAAATGACCTTTTTCATGTTTGAAATGTACTAACTCGTTTTTTCCTCACAGCAGGTCAACTTGTGTGTGGTTGCAACATTACGGTCCCATTGAGTACATTTTTGGAGAAAGGGACATCTGTTGCACCACAGGGAGGGAGGAGAGTGCGGAGCACGATACATTTTCTTTCTTCGGTTAGCATCTGTTTTTTTTATACTTTTGGAATTTTCGTTTTTCATGTTGATATTAAAATGACCTTTTTCATGTTTGAAATGTACTAACTCGTTTTTTCCTCACAGCAGGTCAACTTGTGTGTGGTTGCCACATTACGGTCCCATTGAGTACATTTTTGGAGAAACGGACATCTGTTGCACCACAGGGCGGGAGGAGGGTGCAGAGCACGATACATTTTCTTTTATCGGTTAGCATCTGTTTTTTTTATACTTTTGGAATTTTGGTTTTTCATGTTGATTTTAAAATGACCTTTTTCATGTTTGAAATGTACTAACTCGTTTTATCCTCACAGCAGGTCAACTTGTGTGTGGTTGCAACATTACGGTCCCGTTGAGTACATTTTTGGAGAAAGGGATATCTGTTACACCACAGGACGGAAGGAGGGTGCAGAGCACAATATATTTTCTTTATTCGGTTAGCATCTCTCTTTTTTTATACTTTTGGAATTTTGGTTTTTCATGTTGATTTTAAAATGACCTTTTTCATGTTTGAAATGTACTAACTCGTTTTTTCCTCACAGCAGGTCAACTTGTGGGTGGTTGCAACATTACGGTCACATTGAGTACATTTTTGGAGAAAGGGACATCTGTTGCACCACAGGGGGGGAGGAGGGTGCAGAGCACGATACATTTTCTTTCTTCGGTTAGCATCTTTTTTTTTATACTTTTGGAATTTTGGTTTTTCATGTTGATTTTAAAATGACCTTTTTCATGTTTGAAATGTACTAACTCGTTTTTTCCTCACAGCAGGTCAACTTGTGTGTGGTAGCAACATTACGGTCCCATTGAGTACATTTTTGGAGAAAGGGATATCTGTTGCACCACAGGACGGGAGGAGGGTGTAGAGCACGATATATTTTCTTTATTCGGTTAGCATCTCTTTTTTTTTATACTTTTGGAATTTTGGTTTTTCATGTTGATTTTAAAATGACCTTTTTCATGTTTGAAATGTACTAACTCGTTTTTTCCTCACAGCAGGTCAACTTGTGTGTGGTTGCAACATTACGGTCCCATTGAGTACATTTTTGGAGAAAGGGACATCTGTTGCACCACAGGGCGGGAGGAGGGTGCTGAGCACGATACATTTTCTTTCTTCGGTTAGCATCTGTTTTTTTTATACTTTTGGAATTTTGGTTTTTCATGTTGATTTTAAAATGACCTTTTTCGTGTTTGAAATGTACTTACTCGTTTTTTCCTCACAGCTGGTCAACTTGTGTGTGGTTGCAACATTACGATCCGATTGAGTACATTTTTGGAGAAAGGGACATCTGTTGCACCACAGGGCGGGAGGAGGGTGCAGAGCACGATACATTTTCTTTCTTCGGTTAGCATCTTTTTTTTTTATACTTTTGGAATTTTGGTTTTTCATGTTGATTTTAAAATGACCTTTTTCATGTTTTTAAATGCACTAACTCGTTTTTTCCTCACAGCAGGTCAACTTGTGTGTGGCTGCAACATTACGGTCCCATTGAATACATTTTTGGAGAAAGGGACATCTGTTGCACCACAGGACGCGAGGAGGGTGCAGAGCACGATACATTTTCTTTCTTCGGTTAGCATCTTTTTTTTTTTATACTTTTGGAATTTTGGTTTTTCATGTTGATTTTAAAATGACCTTTTTCAAGTTTGAAATGTACTAACTCGTTTTTTCCTCACAGTAGGTCAACTTGTGTGTGGTTGCAACATCACGGTCCCATTGAGTACATTTTTGGAGAAAGGGACATCTGTTGCACCACAGGGCGGGAGGAGGGTGCAGAGCACGATACATTTTCTTTCTTCGGTTAGCATCTTTTTTTTTATACTTTTGGAATTTTGGTTTTTCATGTTGATTTTAAAATGACCTTTTTCATGTTTGAAATGTACTAATTCGTTTTTTCCTCACAGCAGGTCAACTTGTGTGTGGTAGCAACATTACGGTCCCATTGAGTACATTTTTGGAGAAAGGGATATCTGTTGCACCACAGAACGGGAGGAGGGTGTAGAGCACGATATATTTTCTTTATCGGTTAGCATCTCTTTTTTTTTATACTTTTGGAATTTTGGTTTTTCATGTTGATTTTAAAATGACCTTTTTCATGTTTGAAATGTACTAACTCGTTTTTTCCTCACAGCAGGTAAACTTGTGTGTGGTTGCAACATTACGGTCCCATTGAGTACATTTTTGGAGAAAGGGACATCTGTTGCACCACAGGGCAGGAGGAGGGTGCAGAGCACGATACATTTTCTTTCTTCGGTTAGCATCTGTTTTTTTTATACTTTTGGAATTTTGGTTTTTCATGTTGATTTTAAAATGACCTTTTTCGTGTTTGAAATGTACTCACTCGTTTTTTCCTCACAGCAGGTCAACTTGTGTGTGGTTGCAACATTACGATCCCATTGAGTACATTTTTGGAGAAAGGGACATCTGTTGCACCACAGGGCGGGAGGAGGGTGCAGAGCACGATACATTTTCTTTCTTCGGTTAGTATCTTTTTTTTTTATACTTTTGGAATTTTGGTTTTTCATGTTGATTTTAAAATGACCTTTTTCATGTTTTTAAATGCACTAACTCGTTTTTTCCTCACAGCAGGTCAACTTGTGTGTGGCTGCAACATTACGGTCCCATTGAATACATTTTTGGAGAAAGGGACATCTGTTGCACCACAGGGCGGGAGGAGGGTGCAGAGTACGATACATTTTCTTTCTTCGGTTAGCATCTTTTTTTTTTATACTTTTGGAATTTTGGTTTTTCATGTTGATTTAAAAGTGACCTTTCTCATGTTTGAAATGTACTAACTCGTTTTTTCCTCACAGCAGGTCAACTTGTGTGTGGTAGCAACATCACGGTCCCATTGAGTACATTTTTGGAGACAGGGACATCTGTTGCACCACAGGGCGGGAGGAGGGTGCAGAGCACAATACATTTTCTTTCTTCAGTTAGCATCTTTTTTTTTTATACTTTTGGAATTTTGGTTCCTCATGTTGAATTTAAAACGACCTTTTTCATGTTTGAAATGTACTAACTCGTTTTTTCCTCACAGCAGGTCAACTTGTGTGTGGTAGCAACATTACGGTCCCATTGAGTACATTTTTGGAGATAGGGACATCTGTTGCACCACAGGGCGGGAGGAGGGGCAGAGCACAATACATTTTCTTTCTTCGGTTAGCAACTGTTTTTTTTTTATACTTTTGGAATTTTGGTTTCTCATGTTGAATTTAAAATGACCTTTTTTGTTTGAAATGTACTAACTCGTTTTTTCCTCACAGCAGGTCAACTTGTGTGTGGTTGCAACATTACGGTCCCATTGAGTACATTTTTGGAGAAAGGGACATCTGTTGCACCACTGGGCGGGAGGAGGATGCAGAGCACGATCATTTTCTTTCTTCGGTTAGCATCTTTTTTTTTTATACGTTTGGAACTTTGGTTTTTCATATTGATTTTAAAATGACCTTTTTCATGTTTGAAATGTACTAACTCGTTTTTTCTTCACAGCAGGTCAACTTGTGTGTGGTTGCAACATTACGGTCCCATTGAGTACATTTTTGGAGAAAGGGACATCTGTTGCACCACAGGGCGGGAGGAGGGTGCAGAGCACGATACATTTTCTTTCTTCGGTTAGCATCTGTTTTTTTTATACTTTTGGAATTTTGGTTTTTCATGCTGATTTTAAAATGACCTTTTTCATGTTTGAAATGTACTAACTCGTTTTTTCCTCACAGCAGGTCAACTTGTGTGTGGTTGCAACATTACGGTCCCATTGAGTACATTTTTGGAGAAAGGGACATCTGTTGCACCACAGGTCGGGAGGAGGGTGCAGAGCACGATACATTTTCTTTCTTTGGTTAGCATCTTTTCCTTTTTTCCTTTTGGAATTTTGGTTTTTCATGTTGATATTAAAACGACATGTTTCATGTTTGAAATTTACTAACTCGTTTTTTCCTCACAGCAGTTCAACTTGGGTGTGGTTGCAATAATACGGTCCCATCGTGTACATTTTTGGAGAAAGGGACATCTGTTGCACCACAGGGCGGGAGGAGGGTGCAGAGCACGATACATTTTCTTTCTTCGGTTAGCATCTGTTTTTTTTATACTTTTGGAATTTAGGTTTTTCATGTTGATTTTAAAATGACCTTTTTCATGTTTTTAAATGCACTAACTCGTTTTTTCCTCACAGCAGGTCAACTTGTGTGTGGCTGCAACATTACGGTCCCATTGAATACATTTTTGGAGAAAGGGACATCTGTTGCACCACAGGGCGGGAGGAGGGTGCAGAGCACGATACATTTTCTTTCTTCGGTTAGCATCTTTTTTTTTTTATACTTTTGGAATTTTGTTTTTCATGTTGATTTTAAAATGACCTTTTTCATGTTTGAAATGTACTAACTCGTTTTTTCCTCACAGTAGGTCAACTTGTGTGTGGTTGCAACATCACGGTCCCATTGAGTACATTTTTGGAGAAAGGGACATCTGTTGCACCACAGGGCGGGAGGAGGGTGCAGAGCACGATACATTTTCTTTCTTCGGTTAGCATCTTTTTTTTTTATACTTTTGGAATTTTGGTTTTTCATGTTGACTTTAAAATGACCTTTTTCATGTTTGAAATGTACTACTCGGTTTTTTCTCACAGACGGTCAACTTGTGTGTGGTAGCAACATTACAGTCCCATTGAGTACATTTTTGGAGAAAGGGACATACGTTGCACCACAGGGCGGGAGGAGGGTGCAGAGCACAATACATTTTCTTTCTTCGGTTAGCATCTTTTTTTTTTATACTTTTGGAATTTTGGTTTTCCATGTTGATTGAAAATGACCTTTTTCATGTTTGAAATGTACTAACTCGTTTTTTCCTCACAGCAGGTCAACTTGTGCGTGGCTGCAACATTACGGTCCCATTGAGTACATTTTTGGAGAAAGGGACATCTGTTGCACCACAGGGCGGGAGGAGGGTGCAGAGCACGATACATTTTCTTTCTTCGTTTAGCATCTTTTTTTTTTATACTTTAGGAATTTTGGTTTTTCATGTTGATTTTAAAATGACCATTTTCATGTTTAACATATACTAACTCGTTTTTTCTTCACAGCAGGTCAACCTGTGTGTGGTTGCAACATCTCGGTCCCATTGAGTACATTTTTGGAGAAAGTGACATATGTTGCACCACAGGGCGGGAGGAGGGTGCAGAGCACGATACATTCTCTTTCTTCGGTTAGCATCTTTTTTTTTTATACATTTTGAATTTTGGTTTTTCATGTTGATTTTAAAATGACCATTTTCATGTTTGAAATGTACTAACTCGTTTTTTCCTCACAGCTTGTCAACTTGTGCGTGGCTGCAACATTACGGTCTCATTGAGTACATTTTTGGAGAAAGGGACATCTGTTGCACCACAGGGCGGGAGGAGGGTGCAGAGCACGATACATTTTCTTTCTTCGGTTAGCATCTTTTTTTTTTTATACTTTTGGATTTTTGGTTTTTCATGTTGATTTTTAAGTGACCTTTTACATGTTTGAAATGTACTAACTCGTTTTTTCCTCACAGCAGGTCAACTTGTGTGTGGCTGCAACATTACGGTCCCATTGAGTTCATTTTTGGAGAAAGGGACATCTGCTGCACCACAGGGCGGGAGGAGGGTGCAGAGTACGATACATTTTCTTTCTTCGGTTAGCATCTTTTTTTTTTATACTTTTGGAATTTTGGTTTTTCATGTTGATTTAAAAGTGACCTTTCTCATGTTTGAAATGTACTAACTCGTTTTTTCCTCACAGCAGGTCAACTTGTGTGTGGTAGCAACATCACGGTCCCATTGAGTACATTTTTGGAGACAGGGAGATCTGTTGCACCACAGGGCGGGAGGAGGGTGCAGAGCACAATACATTTTCTTTCTTCGGTTAGCATCTTTTTTTTTTATACTTTTGGAATTTTGGTTCCTCATGTTGAATTTAAAATGACCTTTTTCATGTTTGAAATGTACTAACTCGTTTTATCCTCACAGCAGGTCAACTTGTGTGTGGTAGCAACATTACGGTCCCATTGAGTACATTTTTGGAGACAGGGACATCTGTTGCACCACAGGGCGGGAGGAGGGGCAGAGCACAATACATTTTCTTTCTTCGGTTAGCAACTGTTTTTTTTTATACTTTTGGAATTTTGGTTTCTCATGTTGAATTTAAAATGACCTTTTTTGTTTGAAATGTACTAACTCGTTTTTTCCTCACAGCAGGTCAACTTGTGTGTGGTTGCAACATTACGGTCCCATTGAGTACATTTTTGGAGAAAGGGACATCTGTTGCACCACTGGGCGGGAGGAGGATGCAGAGCACGATCATTTTCTTTCTTCGGTTAGCATCTTTTTTTTTTATACGTTTGGAACTTTGGTTTTTCATATTGATTTTAAAATGACCTTTTTCATGTTTGAAATGTACTAACTCGTTTTTTCCTCACAGCAGGTCAACTTGTGTGTGGTTGCAACATTACGGTCCCATTGAGTACATTTTTGGAGAAAGGGACATCTGTTGCACCACAGGGCGGGAGGAGGGTGCATAGCACGATACATTTTCTTCCTTTGGTTAGCATTTTTTCCTTTTTTCCTTTTGGAATTTTGGTTTTTCATGTTGATATTAAAACGACCTGTTTCATGTTGGAAATTTACTAACTCGTTTTTTCCTCACAGCAGGATGACTTGTGTGTGGTTGCAACATCACGGTCCCATTGAGTACATTTTTGGAGGAAGGGACATCTGTTGCACCACAGGGCGGGAGGAGGGTGCAGAGCACGATACATTTTCTTTCTTCGGTTAGCATCTGTTATTTTTATACTTTTGGAATTTTGGTTTTCCTTGTTGATTTTAAAATGACCTTTTTTCATGTTTAAAATGTACTAACTCGAATTTTTCTCACAGCAGGTCAACTTGTGTGTGGTAGCAACATTACGGTCCCATTGAGTACATTTTTGGAGAAAGGGACATCTGTTGCACCACAGGGCGGGAGGAGGGTGCAGAGCACAATACATTTTCTTTCTTCGGTTAGCATCTTTTTTTTTTATACTTTTGGAATTATGGTTTCTCATGTTGAATTTAAAATGACCTTTTTCATGTTTGAAATTTACTAACTCATTTTTTCCTCACAGCAGGTCAACTTGTGTGTGGTTGCAACATTACGGTCCCATTGAGTACATTTTTGGAGAAAGGGACATCTGTTGCACCACAGGGCGGGAGGAGGGTGCAGAGCACGATACAATTTCTTTCTTCGGTTAGCATCTTTTTTTTTTATGCTTTTGGAATTTTGGTTTTTCATGTTGATTTTAAAATGGCCTTTTTCATGTTTGAAATGTACTAACTTGTTTTTTCTTCACAGCAGATCAACTTGTGTGTGGTTGCAACATTACGGTCTCATTGAGTACATTTTTGGAGATAGGGACATCTGTTGCACCACAGGGCGGGAGGAGGGTGCAGAGAACGATACACTTTCTTTCTTCGGTTAGCATCCTTTTTTTTTATGCTTTTGGAATTTAGGTTTTTCATGTTGATTTTAAAATGACCTTTTTCATGTTTGAAATGTACTAACTCGTTTTTTCATCACAGCAGGTCAACTTGTGTGTGGTTGCAACATTACGGTCCCATTGAGTACATTTTTGGAGAAAGGGACATCTGTTGCACCACAGGGCGGGAGGAGGGTGCAGAGCACGATACAATTTCTTTCTTTGGTTAGCATCTGTTTTTTTTATACTTGTGAAATTTTGGTTTTTCATGTTGATTTTAAAATGACCTTTTTCATGTTAGAAATGTACTAACTCGTTTTTTTCCCCACTGCAGGTCAACTTGTGTGTGGCTGCAACATTTTGGTCCCATTGAGTACATTTTTGGAGAAAGCGACATCTGTTGCACCACAGGGCGGAAGGAGGGTGCAGAGCACGATACATTTTCTTTCTTCGGTTAGCATCTTTTTGTGTTTCATACGTTAGGAATTTTGGTTTTTCATGTTAATTTTAAGATGACCTTTTTCATGTTTGAAATGTACTGACTCGTTTTTTCTTCACAGCAGGTCAACTAGTGTGTGGTTGCAACATTACGGTCCCTTTGAGTACATTTTTGGAGAAAGGGACATCAGTTACACCACTGGGCGGGAGGAGGGTGTAGTGCACGATAAATTTTCTTTCTTCGGTTAGCATCTTTTTTTTTTATCCTTTTGGAATTTTTTTTTTTCATGTTGATTTTAAAATGACCTCTTTTATGTTTGAAATGTACTAACTTGTTATTTCCTCACAGCAGGTCAACTTGTGTGTGGTTGCAACATTACGGTCCCATTGAGTACATTTTTGGAGAAAGGGACATCTGTTGCACCACAGGGCGGGAGGAGGGTGCAGAGCACGATACAATTTCTTCCTTCGGTTAGCATCTTTCTTCTTTTGTACTTTTGGAATTTTGGTTTTTCATGTTGATTTTAAAATGACCTTTTTCATGTTTGAAATGTACTAACTCGTTTTTTCTTCACAGCAGGTCAACTAGTGTGTGGTTGCAACATTACGGTCCCTTTGAGTACATTTTTGGAGAAAGGGACATCAGTTACACCACTGGGCGGGAGGAGGGTGTAGTGCACGATAAATTTTCTTTCTTCGGTTAGCATCTTTTTTTTTTATCCTTTTGGAATTTTTTTTTTTCATGTTGATTATAAAATGACCTCTTTTATGTTTGAAATGTACTAACTTGTTATTTCCTCACAGCAGGTAAACTTGTCTGTGGTTGCAGCATTACGGTCACATTGAGTACATTTTTGGAGAAAGGGACATATGTTGCACCACAGGGCGGGAGGAGGGTGCAGAGCACGATACATTTTCTTTCTTCGGTTAGCATCTTTTTTTTTATGCTTTTGGAATTTTGGTTTTTCATGTTGATTTTAAAATGTCCTTTTTCATGTTTGAAATGTACTAACTCGTTTTTTCCTCACAGCAGGTCAACTTGTGTGTGGTTGCAACATTACGGTCCCTTTGAGTACATTTTTGGAGAAAGGGACATCAGTTACACCACAGGGCGGGAGGAGGGTGTAGTGCACGATAAATTTTCTTTCTTCGGTTAGCATCATTTTTTTTTATACTTTTGGAATTCTGGTTTTTCATGTTGATTTTAAAATGACCTGTTTCATATTTGAAATGTACTACCTTGTTATTTCCTCACAGCAGGTCAACTTGTGTGTGGTTGAAACATCACGGTCCCATTGAGTACATTTTTGGAGAAAGGGACATCTGTTGCAGCACAGGGCGGGAGGAGGGTGTAGAGTACGATACATTTTCTTTCATCGGTTAGCATCTTTTTTGTTTATACTTTTGGAATTTTTGTTTTTCATGTTGATTTTAAAATGACCTTTTTCATGTTTAAAATGTACTAACTCAAATTTTTCTCACAGCAGGTCAACTTGTGTGTGGTAGCAACATTACGGTCCCATTGAGTACATTTTTGGAGACAGGGACATCTGTTGCACCACAGGGCGGGAGGAGGGTGCAGAGCACAATACATTTTCTTTCTTCGGTTAGCATCTTTTTTTTTTATGCTTTTGGAATTTTGGTTTTTCATGTTGATTTTAAAATGGCCTTTTTCATGTTTGAAATGTACTAACTTGTTTTTTCTTCACAGCAGATCAACTTGTGTGTGGTTGCAACATTACGGTCTCATTGAGTACATTTTTGGAGATAGGGACATCTGTTGCACCACAGGGCGGGAGGAGGGTGCAGAGCACGATACACTTTCTTTCTTCGGTTAGCATCCTTTTTTTTTATGCTTTTGGAATTTAGGTTTTTCATGTTGATTTTAAAATGACCTTTTTCATGTTTGAAATGTACTAACTCGTTTTTTCATCACAGCAGGTCAACTTGTGTGTGGTTGCAACATTACGGTCCCATTGAGTACATTTTTGGAGAAAGGGACATCTGTTGCACCACAGGGCGGGAGGAGGGTGCAGAGCACGATACAATTTCTTTCTTTGGTTAGCATCTGTTTTTTTTATACTTGTGAAATTTTGGTTTTTCATGTTGATTTTAAAATGACCTTTTTCATGTTAGAAATGTACTAACTCGTTTTTTTCCCCACTGCAGGTCAACTTGTGTGTGGCTGCAACATTTTGGTCCAATTGAGTACATTTTTGGAGAAAGCGACATCTGTTGCACCACAGGGCGGAAGGAGGGTGCAGAGCACGATACATTTTCTTTCTTCGGTTAGCATCTTTTTGTGTTTCATACGTTAGGAATTTTGGTTTTTCATGTTAATTTTAAGATGACCTTTTTCATGTTTGAAATGTACTGACTCGTTTTTTCTTCACAGCAGGTCAACTAGTGTGTGGTTGCAACATTACGGTCCCTTTGAGTACATTTTTGGAGAAAGGGACATCAGTTACACCACTGGGCGGGAGGAGGGTGTAGTGCACGATAAATTTTCTTTCTTCGGTTAGCATCTTTTTTTTTTATCCTTTTGGAATTTTTTTTTTTCATGTTGATTTTAAAATGACCTCTTTTATGTTTGAAATGTACTAACTTGTTATTTCCTCACAGCAGGTCAACTTGTGTGTGGTTGCAACATTACGGTCCCATTGAGTACATTTTTGGAGAAAGGGACATCTGTTGCACCACAGGGCGGGAGGAGGGTGCAGAGCACGATACAATTTCTTCCTTCGGTTAGCATCTTTCTTCTTTTGTACTTTTGGAATTTTGGTTTTTCATGTTGATTTTAAAATGACCTTTTTCATGTTTGAAATGTACTAACTCGTTTTTTCTTCACAGCAGGTCAACTAGTGTGTGGTTGCAACATTACGGTCCCTTTGAGTACATTTTTGGAGAAAGGGACATCAGTTACACCACTGGGCGGGAGGAGGGTGTAGTGCACGATAAATTTTCTTTCTTCGGTTAGCATCTTTTTTTTTTATCCTTTTGGAATTTTTTTTTTTCATGTTGATTTTAAAATGACCTCTTTTATGTTTGAAATGTACTAACTTGTTATTTCCTCACAGCAGGTAAACTTGTCTGTGGTTGCAGCATTACGGTCACATTGAGTACATTTTTGGAGAAAGGGACATATGTTGCACCACAGGGCGGGAGGAGGGTGCAGAGCACGATACATTTTCTTTCTTCGGTTAGCATCTTTTTTTTTATGCTTTTGGAATTTTGGTTTTTCATGTTGATTTTAAAATGTCCTTTTTCATGTTTGAAATGTACTAACTCGTTTTTTCCTCACAGCAGGTCAACTTGTGTGTGGTTGCAACATTACGGTCCCTTTGAGTACATTTTTGGAGAAAGGGACATCAGTTACACCACAGGGCGGGAGGAGGGTGTAGTGCACGATAAATTTTCTTTCTTCGGTTAGCATCATTTTTTTTTATACTTTTGGAATTCTGGTTTTTCATGTTGATTTTAAAATGACCTGTTTCATATTTGAAATGTACTACCTTGTTATTTCCTCACAGCAGGTCAACTTGTGTGTGGTTGAAACATCACGGTCCCATTGAGTACATTTTTGGAGAAAGGGACATCTGTTGCAGCACAGGGCGGGAGGAGGGTGTAGAGTACGATACATTTTCTTTCATCGGTTAGCATCTTTTTTGTTTATACTTTTGGAATTTTTGTTTTTCATGTTGATTTTAAAATGACCTTTTTCATGTTTAAAATGTACTAACTCAAATTTTTCTCACAGCAGGTCAACTTGTGTGTGGTAGCAACATTACGGTCCCATTGAGTACATTTTTGGAGACAGGGACATCTGTTGCACCACAGGGCGGGAGGAGGGTGCAGAGCACAATACATTTTCTTTCTTCGGTTAGCATCTTTTTTTTTTTATACTTTTGGAATTTTGGTTTCTCATGTTGATATTAAAATGACTTTTTTCATTTTTGAAATGTACTAACTCGTTTTTTCCTCACAGCAGGTCAACTTGTGTGTGGCTTCAACATTACCATCCCATTGAGTACATTTTTTGAGAAGGGGACATCTGTTGCACCACAGGGCGGGAGGAGGGTGCAGAGCACGATACATTTTCTTTCTTCGGTTAGCATCTGTTTTTTTTTTATACTTTTGGATTTTTGGTTTTTCATGTTGATTTTAAAATGACCTTTTTCATGTTTAAAATGTACTAACTCGAATTTTTCTCACAGCAGGTCAACTTGTGTGTGGTAGCAACATTACTGTCCCATTGAGTACATTTTTGGAGACAGGGACATCTGTTGCACCACAGGGCGGGAGGAGGGTGCAGAGCACAATACATTTTCTTTCTTCGGTTAGCATCTTTTTTTTTTATACTTTTGGAATTTTGGTTTCTCATGTTGAATTTAAAATGACTTTTTTCATGTTTGAAATGTACTAACTCGTTTTTTCCTCACAGCAGGTCAACTTGTGTGTGGTTGAAACATTACGGTCCCATTGAGTACAATTTTATAGAAAGGGACATCTGTTGCACAACAGGGCGGGAGGAGGGTGCAGAGCACGATACAATTTCTTTCTTCGGTTAGCATCTTTTTTTTTTATACTTTTGGAATTTTGGTTTTTCATGTTGATTTTAAAAAGACCTTTTTCATGTTTGAAATGTACTAACTCGTTTTTTCTTCACAGCAGGTCAACTTGTGTGTGGTTGCAACATTACGGTCCCATTGAGTACATTTTTGGAGATAGGGACATCTGTTGCACCACAGGGCGGGAGGAGGGTGCAGAGCACGATACATTTTCTTTCTTCGTTTAACATCTTTTTTCTTTATGCTTTTGGAATTATGGTTTATCATGTTGATTTAAAAATGACTTTTTTCATGTTTGAAATGTACTAACTCGTTTTTTCATCACAGCAGGTCAACTTGTGTGTGGTTGCAACATTACGGTCCCATTGAGTACATTTTTGGAGAAAGCGACATCTGTTGCACCACAGGGCGGAAGGAGGGTGCAGAGCACGATACATTTTCTTTCTTCGGTTAGCATCTTTTTTTTTTTATACTTTTGGAATTTTGGTTTTTCTTGTTGATTTTAAAATGACCTTTTTCATGTTTGAAATGTACTAACTCGTTTTTTCCTCACAGCAGGTCAACTTGTGTGTGGTTGCAACATTATGGTCCCATTGAGTACATTTTTGGAGAAAGGGACTTCTGTTGCACCACAGGGCAGGAAGTGTGTGTGGAGCACGATACTTTTTCTTTCTTCGGTTAGCATCTTTTTGTGTTTCATACGTTTGGAATTTTGGTTTTTCATGTTGATTTTAGAATGACCTTTCTCATGTATGAAATGTACTAACACGTTTTTTCCACACAGCAGGTCAACTTGTGTGTGGTTGCAACATTACGGTCCCATTGAGTACATTTTTGGAGAATGGGACATCAGTTGCACCACAGGGCGGGTGGAGGGTGCAGTGCACGATAAATTTTTTTCTTCGGTTAGCATCCTCTTGTGGTTTATACTTTTGGAATTCTGGTTTTTCATGTTGATTTTAAAATGACCTTTTTCATGTTTGAAATGTACTAACTCGTTTTTTCCTCACAGCAGGTCAACTAGTGTGTGGTTGCAACATTACGGTCCCTTTGAGTACATTTTTGGAGAAAGGGACATCAGTTACACCACAGGGTGGGAGGAGGGTGTAGTGCACGATAAATTTTCTTTCTTCGGTTAGCATCTTTTTTTCCTTTTTCATGTTTGAAATGTACTAACTTGTTATTTCCTCACAGCAGGTCAACTTGTGTGTGGTTGCAACTTTACGGTCCAATTGAGTACATTTCTGGAGAAAGGGACATCTGTTGCTCCACAGGGCGGGAGGAGGGTGCAGAGCACGATACATTTTCTTTCTTCGGTTAGCATCTTTTTGTGTTTTATACTTTCGGAATTTTGGATTTTAATGTTGATTTTAAAATGACCTTTTCTCATGTTTGAAATGTACTATCTCGTTTTTTCCTCACAGCAGGTCAACTTGTGTGTGGTTGCAACATTACGGTCCCATTGAGTACATTTTTGGAGAAAGGGACATCTGTTGCACCTCAGGGCGGGAAGAGATTGTGGTGCACGATACATTTTCTTTCTTCGGTTAGCATTTTTTTTTTTTTATACTTTTGGAATTTTGGTTTTTCATGTTGATTTTAAAATGACCTTTTTCATGTTTGAAATGTACTAACTAGTTTTTTCCTCACAGCAGGTCAACTTGTGTGTGGTTGCCACATTACGGTCCCATTTAGTACATTTTTGGAGAAAGGGACATCTGTTGCACCACAGGGAGGGAGGAGGGTGCAGAGCAAGATTCATTTTCTTTCTTCGGTTAGCATCTTCTTGTGTTTTATACTTTTGGAATTTTGGTTTTTCATGTTGATTTTAAAATGACCTTTTCTCATGTTTGAAATGTACTAACTTGTTTTTTCCTCACAGCAGGTCAAATTGTGTGTGGTTGCAACTTTACGGTCCCATTGAGTACATTTTTGGAGAATGGGACATCAGTTGCACCACAGGGCGGGAGGAGGGTGCAGTGCACGATACATTTTCTTTCTTCGGTTAGCATCCTCTTGTGTTTTATACTTTTGGAATTTTGGTTTTTCATGTTAATTTTAAAATGACCTTTTTCATGTTTGAAATGTACTAACTCGTTTTTCCTCACAGCAGGTCAACTTGTGTGTGGTTGCAACATTACGGTCCCTTTGAGTACATTTTTGGAGAAAGGGACATCTGTTGCACCACAGGGCGGGAGGAAGGTGTAGTGAACGATTCATTTTCTTTCTTCGGTTAGCATCTTTTTTTTTTATACTTTTGGAATTTTGGTTTTTCATGTTGATTTTAAAGTGACCTGTATCATGTTTGAAATGTACTAACTTGTTTTTTCCTCACAGCAGGTCAACTTGTGTGTGGTTGCAACATTACGGTCCCATTGAGTACATTTTTGGAGAAAGGGACATCTGTTGCACCACAGGGCGGGAGGAGGGTGCGGTTCACGATACATTTTCATTCTTCGGTTAGCATCTTTTTTTTTTATACTTTTGGAGTTTTGGTTTCTAATGTTGATTTTAAAATGACCTTTTTCATGTTTGAAATGTAGTAACTCGTTTTTTCCTCACAGCAGGTAAACTTGTCTGTGGTTGCAGCATTACGGTCCCATTGAGTACATTTTTCGAGAAAGGGACATATCTTGCACCACAGGGCTTGAGGAGGGTGCAGAGCACGATACATTTTCTTTCTTCGGTTAGCATCTTTTGTTTTATACTTTTGGATTTTTGGATTTCATGTTGATTTTAGAATGACCTTTTTCATGATTGAAATGTACTAACACGTTTTTTCCTCACAGCAGGTCAACCTGTGTGTGGTTGCAACTTTACGGTCCCATTGAGTACATTTTTGGAGAAAGGGACATCTGTTGCACCACAGGGCGGGAGGAGGGTGCAGAGCACGATACATTTTCTTTCTTCGGTTAGCATCTTTTTTTTATATCCTTTTGGAATTTTGGTTTTTCATGTTGATTTTAAAATGATCTTTTCTCATGTTTGAAATGTTTTATCTCGTTTTTTGCTCACAGCAGGTCAACTTGTGTGTGGTTGCAACATTACGGTCCCATTGAGTACATTTTTGGAGAAAGGGACATCTGTTGCACTACAGGGCGGGAAGAGATTGTGGTGCACGACACATTTTCTTTCTTCGGTTAGCATTTTTTTTTTTATACTTTTGGAATTTTGGTTTTTCATGTTGATTTTAAAATGACCTTTTTCATGTTTGAAATGTACTAACACGTTTTTTCCTCACAGCAGGTCAACTTGTGTGTGGTTGCCACATTACGGTCCCATTTAGTACATTTTTGGAGAAAGGGACATCTGTTGCACCACAGGGCGGGAGGAGGGTGCAGAGCAAGATACATTTTCTTTCTTCGGTTAGCATCTGTTTGTGTTTTATACTTTTGGAATTTTGGTTTTTCATGTTGATTTTAAAATGACCTTTTCTCATGTTTGAAATGTACTAACTCGTTTTTTCCTCACAGCAGGTCAACTTGTGTGTTGTTGCAACATTACGGTCCCATTGAGTACATTTTTGGAGAATGGGACATCAGTTGCACCACAGGGCGGGAGGAGGGTGCAGTGCACGATACATTTTCTTTCTTCGGTTAGCATCCTCTTGTGTTTTATACTTTTGGAATTTTGGTTTTTCATGTTGATTTTAAAATGACCTTTTTCATGTTTGAAACGTACTAACTCGTTTTTCCTCACAGCAGGTCAACTTGTGTGTGGTTGCAACATTACGGTCCTTTTGAGTACATTTTTGGAGAAAGGGACATCAGTTGCACCTTAGGGCGGGAGGAGGGTGTAGTGCACGATACATTTTCTTTCTTCGGTTAGCATCTTTTTTTTTTATACTTTTGGAATTTCGGTTTTTCATGTTGATTTTAAAATGACCTGTTTCATGTTTGAAATGTACTAACTTGTTTTTTCCTCACAGCAGGTCAACTTGTGTGTGGTTGCAACATTACGGTCCCATTGAGTACATTTTTGGAGAAAGGGACATCTGTTGCACCACAGGGCGGGAGGAGTGTGCAGAGCACGATACATTTTCTTTCTTCGGTTAGCATCTGTTTTTTTTTATACTTTTGGAATTTTGGTTTTTCATGTTGATTTTAAAGTGACCTGTATCATGTTTGAAATGTACTAACTTGTTTTTTCCTCACAGCAGGTCAACTTGTGTGTGGTTGCAACATTACGGTCCCATTGAGTACATTTTTGGAGAAAGGGACATCTGTTGCACCACAGGGCGGGAGGAGGGTGAGGTTCACGATACATTTTCATTCTTCGCTTAGCATCTTTTTTTTTTATACTTTTGGAATTTTGGTTTCTAATGTTGATTTTAAAATGACCTTTTTCATGTTTGAAATGTAGTAACTCGTTTTTTCCTCACAGCAGGTAAACTTGTCTGTGGTTGCAGCATTACGGTCCCATTGAGTACATTATTGGAGAAAGGGACATATGTTACACCACAGGGCTTGAGGAGGGTGCAGAGCACGATACATTTTCTTTCTTCGGTTAGCATCTTTTGTTTTATACTTTTGGATTTTTGGATTTCATGTTGATTTTAGAATGACCTTTTTCATGATTGAAATGTACTAACTCGTTTTTTCCTCACAGCAGGTCAAGTTGTGTGTGGTTGCAACTTTACGGTCCCATTGAGTACATTTTTGGAGAAAGGGACATCTGTTGCACCACAGGGCGGGAGGAGGGTGCAGAGCACGATACATTTTCTTTCTTCGGTTAGCATCTTTTTTTTATATCCTTTTGGAATTTTGGTTTTTCATGTTGATTTGAAAATGACCTTTTCTCATGTTTGAAATGTACTATCTCGTTTTTTGCTCACAGCAGGTCAACTTGTGTGTGGTTGCAACATTACGGTCCCATTGAGTACATTTTTGGAGAAAGGGACATCTGTTGCACCACAGGGCGGGAAGAGATTGTGGTGCACGACACATTTTCTTTCTTCGGTTAGCATTTTTTTTTTTATACTTTTGGAATTTTGGTTTTTCATGTTGATTTTAAAATGACCTTTTTCATGTTTGAAATGTACTAACTCGTTTTTTCCTCACAGCAGGTCAACTTGTGTGTGGTTGCCACATTACGGTCCCATTTAGTACATTTTTGGAGAAAGGGACATCTGTTGCACCACAGGGGGGGAGGAGGGTGCAGAGCAAGATACATTTTCTTTCTTCGGTTAGCATCTTTTTGTGTTTTATACTTTTGGAATTTTGGTTTTTCATGTTGATTTTAAAATGACCTTTTCTCATGTTTGAAATGTACTAACTCGTTTTTTCCTCACAGCAGGTCAACTTGTGTGTTGTTGCAACATTACGGTCCCATTGAGTACATTTTTGGAGAATGGGACATCAGTTGCACCACAGGGCAGGAGGAGGGTGCAGTGCACGATACATTTTCTTTCTTCGGTTAGCATCCTCTTGTGTTTTATACTTTTGGAATTTTGGTTTTTCATGTTGATTTTAAAATGACCTTTTTCATGTTTGAAACGTACTAACTCGTTTTTCCTCACAGCAGGTCAACTTGTGTGTGGTTGCAACATTACGGTCCTTTTGAGTACATTTTTGGAGAAAGGGACATCAGTTGCACCTTAGGGCGGGAGGAGGGTGTAGTGCACGATACATTTTCATTCTTCGGTTAGCATCTTTTTTTTTTTTATACTTTTGGAATTTCGGTTTTTTATGTTGATTTTAAAATGACCTGTTTCATGTTTGAAATGTACTAACTTGTTTTTTCCTCACAGCAGGTCAACTTGTGTGTGGTTGCAACATTACGGTCCCATTGAGTACATTTTTGGAGATAGGGACATCTGTTGCACCACAGGGTGGGAGGAGGGTGCAGAGCACGATACAATTTCTTTCTTCGGTTAGCATCTTTTTTTTTTATACTTTTGGAATTTTGGTTTTTCATGTTGATTTTAAAAAGACCTTTTTCATGTTTGAAATGTACTAACTCGTTTTTTCTTCACAGCAGGTCAACTTGTGTGTGGTTGCAACATTACGGTCCCATTGAGTACATTTTTGGAGATAGGGACATCTGTTGCACCACAGGGCGGGAGGAGGGTGCAGAGCACGATACATTTTCTTTCTTCGGTTAACATCTTTTTTCTTTATGCTTTTGGAATTATGGTTTTTCATGTTGATTTAAAAATGACTTTTTTCATGTTTGAAATGTACTAACTCGTTTTTTCATCACAGCAGGTCAACTTGTGTATGGTTGCAACATTACGGTCCCATTGAGTACATTTTTGGAGAAAGCGACATCTGTTGCACCACAGGGCGGAAGGAGGGTGCAGAGCACGATACATTTTCTTTCTTCGGTTAGCATCTTTTTTTTTTTATACTTTTGGAATTTTGGTTTTTCATGTTGATTTTAAAATGACCTTTTTCATGTTTGAAATGTACTAACTCGTTTTTTCCTCACAGCAGGTCAACTTGTGTGTGGTTGCAACATTATGGTCCCATTGAGTACATTTTTGGAGAAAGGGACTTCTGTTGCACCACAGGGCAGGAGGAGGGTGTGGAGCACGATACTTTTTCTTTCTTCGGTTAGCATCTTTTTGTGTTTCATACGTTTGGAATTTTGGTTTTTCATGTTGATTTTAGAATGACCTTTCTCATGTATGAAATGTACTAACACGTTTTTTCCACACAGCAGGTCAACTTGTGTGTGGTTGCAACATTACGGTCCCATTGAGTACATTTTTGGAGAATGGGACATCAGTTGCACCACAGGGCGGGTGGAGGGTGCAGTACACGATAAATTTTTTTCTTCGGTTAGCATCCTCTTGTGGTTTATACTTTTGGAATTTTGGTTTTTCATGTTGATTTTAAAATGACCTTTTTCATGTTTGAAATGTACTAACTCGTTTTTTCCTCACAGCAGGTCAACTAGTGTGTGGTTGCAACATTACGGTCCCTTTGAGTACATTTTTGGAGAAAGGGACATCAGTTACACCACAGGGTGGGAGGAGGGTGTAGTGCACGATAAATTTTCTTTCTTCGGTTAGCATCTTTTTTTCCTTTTTCATGTTTGAAATGTACTAACTTGTTATTTCCTCACAGCAGGTCAACTTGTGTGTGGTTGCAACTTTACGGTCCAATTGAGTACATTTCTGGAGAAAGGGACATCTGTTGCTCCACAGGGCGGGAGGAGGGTGCAGAGCACGATACATTTTCTTTCTTCGGTTAGCATCTTTTTGTGTTTTATACTTTCGGAATTTTGGATTTTAATGTTGATTTTAAAATGACCTTTTCTCATGTTTGAAATGTACTATCTCGTTTTTTCCTCACAGCAGGTCAACTTGTGTGTTGTTGCAACATTACGGTCCCATTGAGTACATTTTTGGAGAAAGGGACATCTGTTGCACCTCAGGGCGGGAAGAGATTGTGGTGCACGATACATTTTCTTTCTTCGGTTAGCATTTTTTTTTTTTATACTTTTGGAATTTTGGTTTTTCATGTTGATTTTAAAATGACCTTTTTCATGTTTGAAATGTACTAACTAGTTTTTTCCTCACAGCAGGTCAACTTGTGTGTGGTTGCCACATTACGGTCCCATTTAGTACATTTTTGGAGAAAGGGACATCTGTTGCACCACAGGGAGGGAGGAGGGTGCAGAGCAAGATTCATTTTCTTTCTTCGGTTAGCATCTTCTTGTGTTTTATACTTTTGGAATTTTGGTTTTTCATGTTGATTTTAAAATGACCTTTTCTCATGTTTGAAATGTACTAACTTGTTTTTTCCTCACAGCAGGTCAACTTGTGTGTGGTTGCAACTTTACGGTCCCATTGAGTACATTTTTGGAGAATGGGACATCAGTTGCACCACAGGGCGGGAGGAGGGTGCAGTGCACGATACATTTTCTTTCTTCGGTTAGCATCCTCTTGTGTTTTATACTTTTGGAATTTTGGTTTTTCATGTTAATTTTAAAATGACCTTTTTCATGTTTGAAATGTACTAACTCGTTTTTCCTCACAGCAGGTCAACTTGTGTGTGGTTGCAACATTACGGTCCCTTTGAGTACATTTTTGGAGAAAGGGACATCAGTTGCACCACAGGGCGGGAGGAAGGCGTAGTGCACGATTCATTTTCTTTCTTCGGTTAGCATCTTTTTTTTTTATACTTTTGGAATTTTGGTTTTTCATGTTGATTTTAAAATGACCTGTTTCATGTTTGAAATGTACTAACTTGTTTTTTCCTCACAGCAGGTCAACTTGTGTGTGGTTGCAACATTACGGTCCCATTAAGTACATTTTTGGAGAAAGGGACATCTGTTGCACCACAGGGCGGGAGGAGGGTGCAGAGCACGATACATTTTCTTTCTTCGGTTAGCATCTGTTTTATTTTATACTTTTGGAATTTTGGTTTTTCATGTTGATTTTAAAGTGACCTGTATCATGTTTGAAATGTACTAACTTGTTTTTTCCTCACAGCAGGTCAACTTGTGTGTGGTTGCAACATTACGGTCCCATTGAGTACATTTTTGGAGAAAGGGACATCTGTTGCACCACAGGGCGGGAGGAGGGTGCGGTTCACGATACATTTTCATTCTTCGGTTAGCATCTTTTTTTTTTATACTTTTGGAGTTTTGGTTTCTAATGTTGATTTTAAAATGACCTTTTTCATGTTTGAAATGTAGTAACTCGTTTTTTCCTCACAGCAGGTAAACTTGTCTGTGGTTGCAGCATTACGGTCCCATTGAGTACATTTTTGGAGAAAGGGACATATCTTGCACCACAGGGCTTGAGGAGGGTGCAGAGCACGATACATTTTCTTTCTTCGGTTAGCATCTTTTGTTTTATACTTTTGGATTTTTGGATTTCATGTTGATTTTAGAATGACCTTTTTCATGATTGAAATGTACTAACACGTTTTTTCCTCACAGCAGGTCAACTTGTGTGTGGTTGCAACTTTACGGTCCCATTGAGTACATTTTTGGAGAAAGGGACATCTGTTGCACCACAGGGCGGGAGGAGGGTGCAGAGCACGATACATTTTCTTTCTTCGGTTAGCATCTTTTTTTTATATCCTTTTGGAATTTTGGTTTTTCATGTTGATTTTAAAATGATCTTATCTCATGTTTGAAATGTTTTATCTCGTTTTTTGCTCACAGCAGGTCAACTTGTGTGTGGTTGCAACATTACGGTCCCATTGAGTACATTTTTGGAGAAAGGGACATCTGTTGCACCACAGGGCGGGAAGAGATTGTGGTGCACGACACATTTTCTTTCTTCGGTTAGCATTTTTTTTTTTATACTTTTGGAATTTTGGTTTTTCATGTTGATTTTAAAATGACCTTTTTCATGTTTGAAATGTACTAACACGTTTTTTCCTCACAGCAGGTCAACTTGTGTGTGGTTGCCACATTACGGTCCCATTTAGTACATTTTTGGAGAAAGGGACATCTGTTGCACCACAGGGCGGGAGGAGGGTGCAGAGCAAGATACATTTTCTTTCTTCGGTTAGCATCTGTTTGTGTTTTATACTTTTGGAATTTTGGTTTTTCATGTTGATTTTAAAATGACCTTTTCTCATGTTTGAAATGTACTAACTCGTTTTTTCCTCACAGCAGGTCAACTTGTGTGTTGTTGCAACATTACAGTCCCATTGAGTACATTTTTGGAGAATGGGACATCAGTTGCACCACAGGGCGGGAGGAGGGTGCAGTGCACGATACATTTTCTTTCTTCGGTTAGCATCCTCTTGTGTTTTATACTTTTGGAATTTTGGTTTTTCATGTTGATTTTAAAATGACCTTTTTCATGTTTGAAACGTACTAACTCGTTTTTCCTCACAGCAGGTCAACTTGTGTGTGGTTGCAACATTACGGTCCTTTTGAGTACATTTTTGGAGAAAGGGACATCAGTTGCACCTTAGGGCGGGAGGAGGGTGTAGTGCACGATACATTTTCATTCTTCGGTTAGCATCTTTTTTTTTTTTATACTTTTGGAATTTCGGTTTTTCATGTTGATTTTAAAATGACCTGTTTCATGTTTGAAATGTACTAACTTGTTTTTTCCTCACAGCAGGTCAACTTGTGTGTGGTTGCAACATTACGGTCCCATTGAGTACATTTTTGGAGAAAGGGACATCTGTTGCACCACAGGGCGGGACGAGTGTGCAGAGCACGATACATTTTCTTTCTTTGGTTAGCATCTGTTTTTTTTATACTTTTGGAATTTTGGTTTTTCATGTTCATTTTAAAATGACCTTTTCTCATGTTTGAAATGTACTAACTCGTTTTTTCCTCACAGCAGGTCAACTTGTGTGTGGTTGCAACATTACGGTCCCATTGAGTACATTTTTGGAGAAAGGTACATCTGTTGCACCACAGGGCGGGAGGAGGGTGCAGAGCACGATACATTTGCTTTCTTCGGTTAGCATCTTTTTTTTTTATACATTTGGAATTTTGGTTTTTCATGTCGATTTTAAAATGACCTTTTTCATGTTTTAAATGTACTAACTCGTTCTTTCCTCACAGCAGGTCAATTTGTGTGTGGTTGCAACATTACGGTCCCATTGAGTACATTTTTGGAGAAAGGGACATCCGTTGCACCACAGGGCGGGAGGAGGGTGCAGAGCACGATACATTTTCTTTCTTCGGTTAGCATCTTTTTTTTTTATACTTTTGGAATTTTGGTTTTTCATGTTGATTTTAAAATGACTTTTTTCATGTTTGAAATGTACTAACTCGTTTTTTCCTCACAGCAGGTCAACTTGTCTGTGGTTGCAACATTACGATCCCATTGAGTACGTTTTTGGAGAAAAGGACATCTGTTGCACCACAGGGCGGGAGGAGGGTGCAGTGCAAGATAAATTTTCTTTCTTCGGTTAGAATCCTCTTGCGTTTTATACTTTTGGAATTTTGGTTTTTCATGTTGATTTTAAAATGACCTTTTTCACGTTTGAAATGTACTAACTCGTTTTTCCTCACAGCAGGTCAACTTGTGTGTGGTTGCAACATTACGGTCCCTTTGAGTACATTTTTGGAGAAAGGGACATCAGTTACACCACAGGGCGGGAGGAGGGTGTAGTGCACGATAAATTTTCTTTCTTCGGTTAGCATCTTTTTTTTTTATACTTTTGGAATTTTGGTTTTCCGTGTTGATTTTAAAATGACCTGTTTCATGTTTGAAATGTACTAACTTGTTCTTTCCTCACAGCAGGTCAACTTGTGTGTGGTTGCAACATTACGGTCCCATTGAGTACATTTTTGGAGAATGGGACATCTGTTGCACCACAGGGCGGGAGGAGGGTGCAGAGCACGATACATTTTCTTCCTTCGGTTAGCATCTTTTTTTTTTATACTTTTGGAATTTTGGTTTTTCATGTTGATTTTAAAATAACCTTTTTCATGTTTGAAATGTACTAACTCATTTTTTCCTCACAGGAGGTAAACTTGTTTGTGGTTGCAGCATTACGGTCCCATTGAGTACATTTTTGGAGAAAGGGACATATGTTGCACCACAAGGCTTGAGGAGGGTGCAGAGCACGATACATTTTCTTTCTTCGGTTAGCATCTTTTGTTTTATACTTTTGGAATTTTGGTTTTTCATGTTGATTTTAAAATGACCTTTTTCATGATTGAAATGTACTAACTCGTTTTTTCCTCACAGCAGGTCAACTTGTGTGTGAATGCAACTTTACGGTCCCATTGAGTACATTTTTGGAGAAAGGGACATCTGTTGCACCACAGGGCGGGAGGAGGGTGCAGAGCACGATACATTTTCTTTCTTCGGTTAGCATCTTTTTGTGTTTTATACTTTCGGAATTTTGGTTTTTAATGTTGATTTTAAAATGATCTTTTCTCATGTTTGAAATGTACTATCTCGTTTTTTCCTCACAGCAGGTCATCTTGTGCGTGGTTGCAACATTACGGTCCCATTGAGTACATTTTTGGAGAAAGGGACATCTGTTGCACCACAGGGCGGGAAGAGATTGTGGTGCACGATACATTTTCTTTCTTCGGTTAGCATCTTTTTTTTATATCCTTTTTGTAATTTTGGTTTTTCATGTTGATTTTAAAATGACCTTTTTCATGTTTGAAATGTACTAACTCGTTTTTTCCTCACAGCAGGTCAACTTGTGTGTGGTTGCAACATTATGGTCCCATTGAGTACATTTTTGGAGAAAGGGACATATGTTGCACCACAGGGCGGGTGGAGGGTGCAGAGCGCGATACATTTTCTTTCTTCGGTTAGCATCTTTTTTTTATATCCTTTTGGAATTTTGGTTTTTCATGTTGATTTTAAAATGACCTTTTTCATGTTTGAAATGTACTAACTCGTTTCTTCCTCACAGCAGGTCAACTTGTGTGTGGTTGCAACATTATGGTCCCATTGAGTACAATTTTGGAGAAAGGGACATCTGTTGCACCACAGGGCGGGTGGAGGGTGCAGAGCACGATACATTATCTTTCTTCGGTTAGCATCTTTTTTTTATATCCTTTTGGAATTTTTGTTTTTCATGTTGATTTTAAAATGACCTTTTTCATGTTTGAAATGTACTAACTCGTTTCTTCCTCACAGCAGGTCAACTTGTGTGTGGTTGCAACATTACAGTCCCATTGAGTACATTTTTCGAGAAAGGGACATCTGTTGCACCACAGGGCGGGAGGAGGCTGCAGAGCACGATACATTTTCTTTCTTCGGTTAGCATATTTTTTTTTTATACTTTCGGAATTTTGGTTTTTCATATTGATTTTAAAATGACCTTTTTCATGTTTGAAATTTACTAACTCGTTTTTTCCTCACAGCAGGTCAGCTTGTGTGTGGTTGCAACATTATGGTCCCATTGAGTACATTTTTGGAGAAAGGGTCGTCTGTTGCACCACAGGGCGGGTGGAGGGTGCAGAGCTCGATACATTTTCTTTCTTCGGTTAGCATCTTTTTTTTATATCCTTTTGGAATTTTTGGTTTTTCATGTTGATTTTAAAATGACCTTTTTCATGTTTGAAATGTACTAACTCGTATTTTCCTCACAGCAGGTCAACTTGTGTGTGGTTGCAACATTATGGTCCCATTGAGTACATTTTTGGAGAAAGGGGCATCTGTTGCACCACAGGGCGGGTGGAGGGTGCAGAGCACGATACATTTTCTTTCTTCGGTTAGCATCTTTTTTTTATATCCTTTTGGAATTTTGGTTTTTCATGTTGATTTTAAAATGACCTTTTTCATGTTTGAAATGTACTAACTCGTTTTTTCCTCACAGCAGGTCAACTTGTCTGTGGTTGCAACATTACGATCCCATTGAGTACGTTTTTGGAGAAAAGGACATCTGTTGCACCACAGGGCGGGAGGAGGGTGCAGTGCAAGATAAATTTTCTTTCTTCGGTTAGAATCCTCTTGCGTTTTATACTTTTGGAATTTTGGTTTTTCATGTTGATTTTAAAATGACCTTTTTCACGTTTGAAATGTACTAACTCGTTTTTCCTCACAGCAGGTCAACTTGTGTGTGGTTGCAACATTACGGTCCCTTTGAGTACATTTTTGGAGAAAGGGACATCAGTTACACCACAGGGCGGGAGGAGGGTGTAGTGCACGATAAATTTTCTTTCTTCGGTTAGCATCTTTTTTTTTTATACTTTTGGAATTTTGGTTTTCCGTGTTGATTTTAAAATGACCTGTTTCATGTTTGAAATGTACTAACTTGTTCTTTCCTCACAGCAGGTCAACTTGTGTGTGGTTGCAACATTACGGTCCCATTGAGTACATTTTTGGAGAATGGGACATCTGTTGCACCACAGGGCGGGAGGAGGGTGCAGAGCACGATACATTTTCTTCCTTCGGTTAGCATCTTTTTTTTTTATACTTTTGGAATTTTGGTTTTTCATGTTGATTTTAAAATAACCTTTTTCATGTTTGAAATGTACTAACTCATTTTTTCCTCACAGGAGGTAAACTTGTTTGTGGTTGCAGCATTACGGTCCCATTGAGTACATTTTTGGAGAAAGGGACATATGTTGCACCACAAGGCTTGAGGAGGGTGCAGAGCACGATACATTTTCTTTCTTCGGTTAGCATCTTTTGTTTTATACTTTTGGAATTTTGGTTTTTCATGTTGATTTTAAAATGACCTTTTTCATGATTGAAATGTACTAACTCGTTTTTTCCTCACAGCAGGTCAACTTGTGTGTGAATGCAACTTTACGGTCCCATTGAGTACATTTTTGGAGAAAGGGACATCTGTTGCACCACAGGGCGGGAGGAGGGTGCAGAGCACGATACATTTTCTTTCTTCGGTTAGCATCTTTTTGTGTTTTATACTTTCGGAATTTTGGTTTTTAATGTTGATTTTAAAATGATCTTTTCTCATGTTTGAAATGTACTATCTCGTTTTTTCCTCACAGCAGGTCATCTTGTGCGTGGTTGCAACATTACGGTCCCATTGAGTACATTTTTGGAGAAAGGGACATCTGTTGCACCACAGGGCGGGAAGAGATTGTGGTGCACGATACATTTTCTTTCTTCGGTTAGCATCTTTTTTTTATATCCTTTTTGTAATTTTGGTTTTTCATGTTGATTTTAAAATGACCTTTTTCATGTTTGAAATGTACTAACTCGTTTTTTCCTCACAGCAGGTCAACTTGTGTGTGGTTGCAACATTATGGTCCCATTGAGTACATTTTTGGAGAAAGGGACATATGTTGCACCACAGGGCGGGTGGAGGGTGCAGAGCGCGATACATTTTCTTTCTTCGGTTAGCATCTTTTTTTTATATCCTTTTGGAATTTTGGTTTTTCATGTTGATTTTAAAATGACCTTTTTCATGTTTGAAATGTACTAACTCGTTTCTTCCTCACAGCAGGTCAACTTGTGTGTGGTTGCAACATTATGGTCCCATTGAGTACAATTTTGGAGAAAGGGACATCTGTTGCACCACAGGGCGGGTGGAGGGTGCAGAGCACGATACATTATCTTTCTTCGGTTAGCATCTTTTTTTTATATCCTTTTGGAATTTTTGTTTTTCATGTTGATTTTAAAATGACCTTTTTCATGTTTGAAATGTACTAACTCGTTTCTTCCTCACAGCAGGTCAACTTGTGTGTGGTTGCAACGTTACAGTCCCATTGAGTACATTTTTCGAGAAAGGGACATCTGTTGCACCACAGGGCGGGAGGAGGCTGCAGAGCACGATACATTTTCTTTCTTCGGTTAGCATATTTTTTTTTTATACTTTCGGAATTTTGGTTTTTCATATTGATTTTAAAATGACCTTTTTCATGTTTGAAATTTACTAACTCGTTTTTTCCTCACAGCAGGTCAGCTTGTGTGTGGTTGCAACATTATGGTCCCATTGAGTACATTTTTGGAGAAAGGGTCGTCTGTTGCACCACAGGGCGGGTGGAGGGTGCAGAGCTCGATACATTTTCTTTCTTCGGTTAGCATCTTTTTTTTATATCCTTTTGGAATTTTTGGTTTTTCATGTTGATTTTAAAATGACCTTTTTCATGTTTGAAATGTACTAACTCGTATTTTCCTCACAGCAGGTCAACTTGTGTGTGGTTGCAACATTATGGTCCCATTGAGTACATTTTTGGAGAAAGGGGCATCTGTTGCACCACAGGGCGGGTGGAGGGTGCAGAGCACGATACATTTTCTTTCTTCGGTTAGCATCTTTTTTTTATATCCTTTTGGAATTTTGGTTTTTCATGTTGATTTTAAAATGACCTTTTTCATGTTTGAAATGTACTAACTCGTTTTTTCCTCACAGCAGGTCAACTTGTGTGTGGTTGCAACATTATGGTCCCATTGAGTACATTTTTGGAGAAAGGGACATCTGTTGCACCACAGGGCGGGTGGAGGGTGCAGAGCACGATACATTTTCTTTCTTCGGTTAGCATCTTTTTTTTATATCCCTTTGGGATTTTGGTTTTTCATGTTGATTTTAAAATGACCTTTTTCATGTTTGATATGTACTAACTCGTTTTTTCCTCACAGCAGGTCAACTTGTGTGTGGTTGCAACATTATGGTCCCATTGAGTACATTTTTGGAGAAAGGGACATCTGTTGCACCACAGGGCGGGTGGAGGGTGCAGAGCACGATACATTTTCTTTCTTCGGTTAGCATCTTTTTTTTATATCCTTTTGGAATTTTGGTTTTTCATGTTGATTTTAAAATGACCTTTTTCATGTTTGAACTGTACTAACTCGTTTTTTCCTCACAGCAGGTCAACTTGTGTGTGGTTGCAACATTATGGTCCCATTGAGTACATTTTTGGAGAAAGGGACATCTGTTGCACCACAGGGCGGGTGGAGGGTGCAGAGCACGATACATTTTCTTTCTTCGGTTAGCATCTTTTTTTTATATCCTTTTGGAATTTTGGTTTTTCATGTTGATTTTAAAATGACCTTTTTCATGTTTGAAATGTACTAACTCGTTTTTTCCTCACAGCAGGTCAACTTGTGTGTGGTTGCAACATTATGGTCCCATTGAGTACATTTTTGGAGAAAGGGACATCTGTTCCACCACAGGGCGGGTGGAGGGTGCAGAGCACGATACATTTTCTTTCTTCAGTTAGCATCTTTTTTTTATATCCTTTTGGAATTTTGGTTTTTCATGTTGATTTTAAAATGACCTTTTTCATGTTTGAAATGTACTAACTCGTTTTTTCCTCACAGCAGGTCAACTTGTGTGTGGTTGCAACATTATGGTCCCATTGAGTACAATTTTGGAGAAATGGACATCTGTTGCACCCCAGGGCGGGTGGAGGGTGCAGAGCACGATACATTTTCTTTCTTCGGTTAGCATCTCTTTTTTTTTTATACTTTTGGAATTTTGGTTTTTCATGTTGAATTTAAAATGACCTTTTTCATGTTTGAAATGTACTAACTCGTTTTTTCCTCACAGCAGGTCAACTTGTGTGTGGTTGCAACATTATGGTCCCATTGAGTACATTTTTGGAGAAAGGGACATCTGTTGCACCACAGGGCGGGTGGAGGGTGCAGAGCACGATACATTTTCTTTCTTCGGTTAGCATCTTTTTTTTATATACTTTTGGAATTTTGGTTTTTCATGTTGATTATAAAATGACCTTTTTCATGTTTGAAATTTACTAACTCGTTTTTTCCTCTCAGCAGGTCAACTTGTGTGTGGTTGCAACATTACGGTCCCAGTGAGTACATTTTTGGAGAAAGGGACATCTGTTGCACCAAAGGGCGGGAGGAGGCTGCAGAGCACGATACATTTTCTTTCTTCGGTTAGCATCTTTTTTTTTTTATACTTTTGGAATTTTGGTTTTTCATGTTGATTTTAAAATGACCTTTTTCATGTTTGAAATTTACTAACTCGTTTTTTCCTCTCAGCAGGCCAACTTGTGTGTGGTTGCAACATTACGGTCCCATTGAGTACATTTTTGGAGAAAGGGACATCTGTTGCACCACAGGGCGGGAGGAGGCTGCAGAGCAAGACACATTTTCTTTCTTCGGTTAGCATCTTTTTTTTTTTATACTTTTTGAATTTTGGTTTTTCATGTTGATTTTAAAATGACCTTTTTCATGTTTGAAATTTACTAACTCGTTTTTTCCTCACAGCAGGTCAACTTGTGTGTGGTTGCAACATTATGGTCCCATTGAGTACATTTTTGGAGAAAGGGACATCTGTTGCACCACAGGGCGGGTGGAGGGTGCAGAGCACGATACATTTTCTTTCTTCGGTTAGCATCTTTTTTTTTTATACTTTTGGAATTTTGGTTTTTCATTTTTATTTTAAAATGACCTTTTTCATGTTTGAAATGTACTAACTCGTTTCTTCCTCACAGCAGGTCAACTTGTGTGTGGTTGCAACATTATGGTCCCATTGAGTACATTTTCGGAGAAAGGGACATCTGTTGCACCACAGGGCGGGTGGAGGGTGCAGAGCACGATACATTTTCTTTCTTCGGTTAGCATCTTTTTTTTCTATCCTTTTCGAATTTGGTTTTTCATGTAGATTTTAAAAAGACCTTTTTCATGTTTGAAATGTACTAACTCGTTTTTTCCTCACAGCAGGTCAACTTGTGTGTGGTTGCAACATTATGGTCCCATTGAGTACATTTTTGGAGATAGGGACATCTGTTGCACCACAGGGCAGGTGGAGGGTGCAGAGCACGATACATTTTCTTTCTTCGGTTAGCATCTTTCTTTTATATCCTTTTGGAATTTTGGTTTTTCATGTTGATTTTAAAATGACCTTTTTCATGTTTGAAATGTACTAACTCGTTTCTTCCTCACAGCAGGTCAACTTGTGTGTGGTTGCAACATTATGGTCCCATTGAGTACAATTTTGGAGAAAGCGACATATGTTGCAGCACAGGGCGGGTGGAGGGTGCAGAGCGCGATACATTTTCTTTCTTCGGTTAGCATCTTTTTTTTATATCCTTTTGGAATTTTGGTTTTTCATGTTGATTTTAAAATGACCTTTTTCATGTTTGAAATGTACTAACTCGTTTCTTCCTCACAGCAGGTCAACTTGTGTGTGGTTGCAACATTATGGTCCCATTGAGTACAATTTTGGAGAAAGGGACATCTGTTGCACCACAGGGCGGGTGGAGGGTGCAGAGCACGATACATTATCTTTCTTCGGTTAGCATCTTTTTTTTATATCCTTTTGGAATTTTTGTTTTTCATGTTGATTTTATAATGACCTTTTTCATGTTTGAAATGTACTAACTCGTTTCTTCCTCACAGCAGGTCAACTTGTGTGTGGTTGCAACATTACAGTCCCATTGAGTACATTTTTCGAGAAAGGGACATCTGTTGCACCACAGGGCGGATGGAGGCTGCAGAGCACGATACATTTTCTTTCTTCGGTTAGCATCTTTTTTTTTTTATAATTTCGGAATTTTGGTTTTTCATATTGATTTTAAAATGACCTTTTTCATGTTTGAAATTTACTAACTCGTTTTTTCCTCACAGCAGGTCAGCTTGTGTGTGGTTGCAACATTATGGTCCCATTGAGTACATTTTTGGAGAAAGGGTCGTCTGTTGCACCACAGGGCGGGTGGAGGGTGCAGAGCACGATACATTTTCTTTCTTCGGTTAGCATCTTTTTTTTATATCCTTTTGGAATTTTGGTTTTTCATGTTGATTTTAAAATGACCTTTTTCATGTTTGAAATGTACTAACTCGTTTTTTCCTCACAGCAGGTCAACTTGTGTGTGGTTGCAACATTATGGTCCCATTGAGTACATTTTTGGAGAAAGGGGCATCTGTTGCACCACAGGGCGGGTGGAGGGTGCAGAGCACGATACATTTTCTTTCTTCGGTTAGCATCTTTTTTTTATATCCTTTTGGAATTTTGGTTTTTCATGTTGATTTTAAAATGACCTTTTTCATGTTTGAAATGTACTAACTCGTTTTTTCCTCACAGCAGGTCAACTTGTGTGTGGTTGCAACATTATGGTCCCATTGAGTACATTTTTGGAGAAAGGGACATCTGTTGCACCACAGGGCGGGTGGAGGGTGCAGAGCACGATACATTTTCTTTCTTCGGTTAGCATCTTTTTTTTATATCCCTTTGGGATTTTGGTTTTTCATGTTGATTTTAAAATGACCTTTTTCATGTTTGATATGTACTAACTCGTTTTTTCCTCACAGCAGGTCAACTTGTGTGTGGTTGCAACATTATGGTCCCATTGAGTACATTTTTGGAGAAAGGGACATCTGTTGCACCACAGGGCGGGTGGAGGGTGCAGAGCACGATACATTTTCTTTCTTCGGTTAGCTTCTTTTTTTTATATCCTTTTGGAATTTTGGTTTTTCATGTTGATTTTAAAATGACCTTTTTCATGTTTGAACTGTACTAACTCGTTTTTTCCTCACAGCAGGTCAACTTGTGTGTGGTTGCAACATTATGGTCCCATTGAGTACATTTTTGGAGAAAGGGACATCTGTTGCACCACAGGGCGGGTGGAGGGTGCAGAGCACGATACATTTTCTTTCTTCGGTTAGCATCTTTTTTTTATATCCTTTTGGAATTTTGGTTTTTCATGTTGATTTTAAAATGACCTTTTTCATGTTTGAAATGTACTAACTCGTTTTTTCCGCACAGCAGGTCAACTTGTGTGTGGTTGCAACATTATGGTCCCATTGAGTACATTTTTGGAGAAAGGGACATCTGTTCCACCACAGGGCGGGTGGAGGGTGCAGAGCACGATACATTTTCTTTCTTCAGTTAGCATCTTTTTTTTATATCCTTTTGGAATTTTGGTTTTTCATGTTGATTTTAAAATGACCTTTTTCATGTTTGAAATGTACTAACTCGTTTTTTCCTCACAGCAGGTCAACTTGTGTGTGGTTGCAACATTATGGTCCCATTGAGTACAATTTTGGAGAAATGGACATCTGTTGCACCCCAGGGCGGGTGGAGGGTGCAGAGCACGATACATTTTCTTTCTTCGGTTAGCATCTCTTTTTTTTTTATACTTTTGGAATTTTGGTTTTTCATGTTGAATTTAAAATGACCTTTTTCATGTTTGAAATGTACTAACTCGTTTTTTCCTCACAGCAGGTCAACTTGTGTGTGGTTGCAACATTATGGTCCCATTGAGTACATTTTTGGAGAAAGGGACATCTGTTGCACCACAGGGCGGGTGGAGGGTGCAGAGCACGATACATTTTCTTTCTTCGGTTAGCATCTTTTTTTTATATACTTTTGGAATTTTGGTTTTTCATGTTGATTATAAAATGACCTTTTTCATGTTTGAAATTTACTAACTCGTTTTTTCCTCTCAGCAGGTCAACTTGTGTGTGGTTGCAACATTACGGTCCCAGTGAGTACATTTTTGGAGAAAGGGACATCTGTTGCACCAAAGGGCGGGAGGAGGCTGCAGAGCACGATACATTTTCTTTCTTCGGTTAGCATCTTTTTTTTTTTATACTTTTGGAATTTTGGTTTTTCATGTTGATTTTAAAATGACCTTTTTCGTGTTTGAAATTTACTAACTCGTTTTTTCCTCTCAGCAGGCCAACTTGTGTGTGGTTGCAACATTACGGTCCCATTGAGTACATTTTTGGAGAAAGGGACATCTGTTGCACCACAGGGCGGGAGGAGGCTGCAGAGCAAGATACATTTTCTTTCTTCGGTTAGCATCTTTTTTTTTTTATACTTTTTGAATTTTGGTTTTTCATGTTGATTTTAAAATGACCTTTTTCATGTTTGAAATTTACTAACTCGTTTTTTCCTCACAGCAGGTCAACTTGTGTGTGGTTGCAACATTATGGTCCCATTGAGTACATTTTTGGAGAAAGGGACATCTGTTGCACCACAGGGCGGGTGGAGGGTGCAGAGCACGATACATTTTCTTTCTTCGGTTAGAATCTTTTTTTTTTTATACTTTTGGAATTTTGGTTTTTCATTTTTATTTTAAAATGACCTTTTTCATGTTTGAAATGTACTAACTCGTTTCTTCCTCACAGCAGGTCAACTTGTGTGTGGTTGCAACATTATGGTCCCATTGAGTACATTTTCGGAGAAAGGGACATCTGTTGCACCACAGGGCGGGTGGAGGGTGCAGAGCACGATACATTTTCTTTCTTCGGTTAGCATCTTTTTTTTATATCCTTTTGGAATTTTGGTTTTTCATGTAGATTTTAAAATGACCTTTTTCATGTTTGAAATGTACTAACTCGTTTTTTCCTCACAGCAGGTCAACTTGTGTGTGGTTGCAACATTATGGTCCCATTGAGTACATTTTTGGAGATAGGGACATCTGTTGCACCACAGGGCAGGTGGAGGGTGCAGAGCACGATACATTTTCTTTCTTCGGTTAGCATCTTTTTTTTATATCCTTTTGGAATTTTGGTTTTTCATGTTGATTTTAAAATGACCTTTTTCATGTTTGAAATGTACTAACTCGTTTCTTCCTCACAGCAGGTCAACTTGTGTGTGGTTGCAACATTATGGTCCCATTGAGTACAATTTTGGAGAAAGCGACATATGTTGCAGCACAGGGCGGGTGGAGGGTGCAGAGTGCGATACATTTTCTTTCTTCGGTTAGCATCTTTTTTTTATATCCTTTTGGAATTTTGGTTTTTCATGTTGATTTTAAAATGACCTTTTTCATGTTTGAAATGTACTAACTCGTTTCTTCCTCACAGCAGGTCAACTTGTGTGTGGTTGCAACATTATGGTCCCATTGAGTACAATTTTGGAGAAAGGGACATCTGTTGCACCACAGGGCGGGTGGAGGGTGCAGAGCACGATACATTATCTTTCTTCGGTTAGCATCTTTTTTTTATATCCTTTTGGAATTTTTGTTTTTCATGTTGATTTTAAAATGACCTTTTTCATGTTTGAAATGTACTAACTCGTTTCTTCCTCACAGCAGGTCAACTTGTGTGTGGTTGCAACATTACAGTCCCATTGAGTACATTTTTCGAGAAAGGGACATCTGTTGCACCACAGGGCGGGTGGAGGCTGCAGAGCACGATACATTTTCTTTCTTCGGTTAGCATCTTTTTTTTTTTATACTTTCGGAATTTTGGTTTTTCATATTGATTTTAAAATGACCTTTTTCATGTTTGAAATTTACTAACTCGTTTTTTCCTCACAGCAGGTCAGCTTGTGTGTGGTTGCAACATTATGGTCCCATTGAGTACATTTTTGGAGAAAGGGTCGTCTGTTGCACCACAGGGCGGGTGGAGGGTGCAGAGCACGATACATTTTCTTTCTTCGGTTAGCATCTTTTTTTTATATCCTTTTGGAATTTTGGTTTTTCATGTTGATTTTAAAATGACCTTTTTCATGTTTGAAATGTACTAACTCGGTTTTTCCTCACAGCAGGTCAACTTGTGTGTGGTTGCAACATTATGGTCCCATTGAGTACATTTTTGGAGAAAGGGGCATCTGTTGCACCACAGGGCGGGTGGAGGGTGCAGAGCACGATACATTTTCTTTCTTCGGTTAGCATCTTTGTTTTATATCCTTTTGGAATTTTGGTTTTTCATGTTGATTTTAAAATGACCTTTTTCATGTTTGAAATGTACTAACTCGTTTTTTCCTCACAGCAGGTCAACTTGTGTGTGGTTGCAACATTATGGTCCCATTGAGTATATTTTTGGAGAAAGGGACATCTGTTGCACCACAGGGCGGGTGGAGGGTGCAGAGCACGATACATTTTCTTTCTTCGGTTAGCATCTTTTTTTTATATCCCTTTGGGATTTTGGTTTTTCATGTTGATTTTAAAATGACCTTTTTCATGTTTGATATGTACTAACTCGTTTTTTCCTCACAGCAGGTCAACTTGTGTGTGGTTGCAACATTATGGTCCCATTGAGTACATTTTTGGAGAAAGGGACATCTGTTGCACCACAGGGCGGGTGGAGGGTGCAGAGCACGATACATTTTCTTTCTTCGGTTAGCATCTTTTTTTTATATCCTTTTGGAATTTAGGTTTTTCATGTTGATTTTAAAATGACCTTTTTCATGTTTGAAATGTACTAACTCGTTTTTTCCTCACAGCAGGTCAACTTGTGTGTGGTTGCAACATTATGGTCCCATTGAGTACATTTTTGGAGAAAGGGACATCTGTTGCACCACAGGGCGGGTGGAGGGTGCAGAGCACGATACATTTTCTTTCTTCGGTTAGCATCTTTTTTTTATATCCTTTTGGAATTTTGGTTTTTCATGTTGATTTTAAAATGACCTTTTTCATGTTTGAAATGTACTAACTCGTTTTTTCCTCACAGCAGGTCAACTTGTGTGTGGTTGCAACATTATGGTCCCATTGAGTACATTTTTGGAGAAAGGGACATCTGTTGCACCACAGGGCGGGTGGAGGGTGCAGAGCACGATACATTTTCTTTCTTCAGTTAGCATCTTTTTTTTATATCCTTTTGGAATTTTGGTTTTTCATGTTGATTTTAAAATGACCTTTTTCATGTTTGAAATGTACTAACTCGTTTTTTCCTCACAGCAGGTCAACTTGTGTGTGGTTGCAACATTATGGTCCCATTGAGTACAATTTTGGAGAAATGGACATCTGTTGCACCACAGGGCGGGTGGAGGGTGCAGAGCACGATACATTTTCTTTCTTCGGTTAGCATCTCTTTTTTTTTTATACTTTTGGAATTTTGGTTTTTCATGTTGAATTTAAAATGACCTTTTTCATGTTTGAAATGTACTAACTCGTTTTTTCCTCACAGCAGGTCAACTTGTGTGTGGTTGCAACATTATGGTCCCATTGAGTACATTTTTGGAGAAAGGGACATCTGTTGCACCACAGGGCGGGTGGAGGGTGCAGAGCACGATACATTTTCTTTCTTCGGTTAGCATCTTTTTTTTATATACTTTTGGAATTTTGGTTTTTCATGTTGATTATAAAATGACCTTTTTCATGTTTGAAATTTACTAACTCGTTTTTTCCTCTCAGCAGGTCAACTTGTGTGTGGTTGCAACATTACGGTCCCAGTGAGTACATTTTTGGAGAAAGGGACATCTGTTGCACCAAAGGGCGAGAGGAGGCTGCAGAGCACGATACATTTTCTTTCTTCGGTTAGCATCTTTTTTTTTTTATACTTTTGGAATTTTGGTTTTTCATGTTGATTTTAAAATGACCTTTTTCATGTTTGAAATTTACTAACTCGTTTTTTCCTCTCAGCAGGCCAACTTGTGTGTGGTTGCAACATTACGGTCCCATTGAGTACATTTTTGGAGAAAGGGACATCTGTTGCACCACAGGGCGGGAGGAGGCTGCAGAGCACGATACATTTTCTTTCTTCGGTTAGCATCTTTTTTTTTTTTATACTTTTTGAATTTTGGTTTTTCATGTTGATTTTAAAATGACCTTTTTCATGTTTGAAATGTACTAACTCGTTTCTTCCTCACAGCAGGTCAACTTGTGTGTGGTTGCAACATTATGGTCCCATTGAGTACATTTTCGGAGAAAGGGACATCTGTTGCACCACAGGGCGGGTGGAGGGTGCAGAGCACGATACATTTTCTTTCTTCGGTTAGCATCTTTTTTTTATATCCTTTTGGAATTTTGGTTTTTCATGTAGATTTTAAAATGACCTTTTTCATGTTTGAAATGTACTAACTCGTTTTTTCCTCACAGCAGGTCAACTTGTGTGTGGTTGCAACATTATGGTCCCATTGAGTACATTTTTGGAGATAGGGACATCTGTTGCACCACAGGGCGGGTGGAGGGTGCAGAGCACGATACATTTTCTTTCTTCGGTTAGCATCTTTTTTTTTATATCCTTTTGGAATTTTGGTTTTTCATGTTGATTTTAAAATGACCTTTTTCATGTTTGAAATGTACTAACTCGTTTCTTCCTCACAGCAGGTCAACTTGTGTGTGGTTGCAACATTATGGTCCCATTGAGTACAATTTTGGAGAAAGCGACATATGTTGCAGCACAGGGCGGGTGGAGGGTGCAGAGCACGATACATTTTCTTTCTTCGGTTAGCATCTTTTTTTTATATCCTTTTGGAATTTTGGTTTTTCATGTTGATTTTAAAATGACCTTTTTCATGTTTGAAATGTACTAACTCGTTTTTTCCTCACAGCAGGTCAACTTGTGTGTGGTTGCAACATTATGGTCCCATTGAGTACATTTTTGGAGAAAGGGACATCTGTTGCACCACAGGGCGGGTGGAGGGTGCAGAGCACGGTACATTTTCTTTCTTCGGTTAGCATCTTTTTTTTATATCCTTTTGGAATTTTTGTTTTTCATGTTGATTTTAAAATGACCTTTTTCATGTTTGAAATGTACTAACTCGTTTTTTCCTCACAGCAGGTCAACTTGTGTGTGGTTGCAACATTATGGTCCCATTGAGTACATTTTTGGAGAAAGGGACAACTGTTGCACCACAAGGCGGGTGGAGGGTGCAGAGCACGATACATTTTCTTTCTTCGGTTAGCATCTTTTTTTTATATCCTTTTGGAATTTTTGGTTTTTCATGTTGATTTTAAAATGACCTTTTTCATGTTTGAAATGTACTAACTCGTTTTTTCCTCACAGCAGGTCAACTTGTATGTGGTTGCAACATTATGGTCCCATTGAGTACATTTTTGGAGAAAGGGACATCTGTTGCACCACAGGGCGGGTGGAGGGTGCAGAGCACGATAAATTTCCTTTCTTCGGTTAGCATCTTTTTTTTATATCCTTTTGGAATTTTGGTTTTTCATGTTGATTTTAAAATGACCTTTTTCATGTTTGAAATGTACTAACTCGTTTTTTCCTCACAGCAGGTCAACTTATGTGTGGTTGCAACACTATGGTCCCATTGAGTACATTTTTGGAGAAAGGGACATCTGTTGCACCACAGGGCGGGTGGAGGGTGCAGAGCACGATACATTTTCTTTCTTTGGTTAGCATCTTTTTTTTATATACTTTTGGAATTCTGGTTTTTCATGTTGATTTTAAAATGACCTTTTTCATGTTTGAAATTTACTGACTCGTTTTTTCCTCTCAGCAGGTCAACTTGTGTGTGGTTGCAACATTACGGTCCCATTGAGTACAATTTTGGAGAAAGGGAGATCTGTTGCACCACAGGGCGGGAGGAGGCTGCAGAGCACGATACATTTTCTTTCTTCGGTTAGCTTTTTTTTTTTTTATACTTTTGGAATTTTGGTTTTTCATGGTGATTTTAAAATGACCTTTTCGTGTTTGAAATTTACTAACTCGTTTTTTCCTCTCAGCAGGTCAGCTTGTGTGTGGTTGCAACATTACGGTCCCATTGAGTACATTTCTGGAGAAAGGGACATCTGTTGCACCACAGGGCGGGAGGAGGCTGCAGAGCACGATACATTTTCTTTCTTCGGTTAGCATCTTTTTTTTTTTTTATACTTTTGGAATTTTGGTTTTTCATGTTGATTTTAAAATGACGTTTTTCATGTTTGAAATTTACTAACTCGTTTTTTCCTCTCAGCAGGTCAACTTGTGTGTGGTTGCAACATTACGGTCCCATTGAGTACATTTTTGGAGAAAGGGACATCTGTTGCACCACAGGGCGGGAGGAGGCTGCAGAGTACGATACATTTTCTTTCTTCGGTTAGCATCTTTTTTTTATATACTTTTGGAATTTTGGTTTTTCATGTTGATTTTAAAATGACCTTTTTCATGTTTGAAATTTACTAACTCTTTCTTTCCTCTCAGCAGGTCTACTTGTGTGTGGTTGCAACATGACGGTCCCATTGAGTACACTTTTGGAGAAAGGGACATCTGTTGCACCACACGGCGGGAGGAGGCTGCAGAGCACGATACATTTTCTTTCTTTGGTTAGCATCTTTTTTTTATATACTTTTGGAATTTTGGTTTTTCATGTTGATTTTAAAATGACCTTTTTCATGTTTGAAATGTACTAACTCGTTTTTTCCTCACAGCAGGTCAACTTGTGTGTGGTTGATACATTACGGTCCCATTGAGTACATTTTTGGAGAAAGGGACATCTGTTGCACCACAGGGAGGGCGGAGGCTGCAGAGCACGATACATTTTCTTTCTTCGGTTAGCATCTTTTTTTTATATACTTTCGGAATTTTGGTCTTTCATGTTGATTTTAAAATGACCTTTTTCATGTTTGAAATTTACTAACTCGTTTTTTCCTCACAGCAGGTCAACGTGTGTGTGGTTGCAACATTATGGTCCCATTGAGTACATTTTTGGAGAAAGGGACATCTGTTGCACCACAGGGCGGGAGGAGGCTGCAGAGCACGATACATTTTCTTTCTTCGGTTAGCATCTTTTTCTTATATACTTTTGGAATTTTGGTTTTTCATGTTGATTTTAAAATGACCTTTTTCATGTTTGAAATGTACTAACTCGTTTTTTCCTCACACCAGGTCAACTTGTGTGTGGTTGCAACATTACGGTCCCATTGAGTTCATTTTTGGAGAAAGGGACATCTGTTGCACCACAGGGCGGGAGGAGGCTGCAGAGCACGGTAGTTTTTCTTTCTTCGGTTAGCATCTTTCTGTGTTTCATACTTTTGGAATTTCGGTTTTTCATGTTGATTTTAAAATGACCTTTTTCATGTTTGAAATATACTAACTCGTTTTTTCCTCACAGCAGGTCAACATGTGTGTGGTTGCAACATTATGGTTCCACTGAGTACATTTTTGGAGAAATGGACATCTGTTGCACCACAGGGAGGGAGGAGGCTGCAGAGCACGATACATTTTCTTTCTTCGGTTTACATCTTTTTGTGTTTCATACTTTTGGAATTTTGGTTTTTCATGTTGATTTTAAAATGACCTTTTTCGTGTTTGAAATATACTAACTCGTTTTTTCCTCACAGCAGGTCAACTTGTGTGTGGTTGCAACATTATGGTTCCACTGAGTACATTTTTGGAGAAATGGACATCTGTTGCACCACAGGGAGGGAGGAGGCTGCAGAGCACGATACATTTTCTTTCTTCGGTTTACATCTTTTTGTGTTTCATACTTTTGGAATTTTGGTTCTTCATGTTGATTTTAAAATGACCTTTTTCGTGTTTGAAATATACTAACTCGTTTTTTCCTCACAGCAGGTCAACTTGTGTGTGGTTGGAACATTACAGTCCCATTGAGTACATTTTTGGAGAAAGGGACATCTGTTGCACCACAGGGCGGGAGGAGGGTGCAGAGCACGATACATTCTCTTTCTTCGGTTAGCATCTGTTTTTTTTATCTTTTGGAATTTTGGTTTTTCATGTTGATTTTAAAATGACCTTTTTCATGTTTGAAATTTACTAACTCGTTTTTTCCTCACAGCAGGTCAACTTGTGTGTGGTTGCAACATTATGGTTCCACTGAGTACATTTTTGGAGAAATGGACATCTGTTGCACCACAGGGAGGGAGGAGGCTGCAGAGCACGATACATTTTCTTTCTTCGGTTAGCATCTTTTTTTTATATCCTTTTGGAATTTTGGTTTTTCATGTTGATTTTAAAATGACCTTTTCCATTTTTGAAATGTACTAACTCGTTTTTTCCTCACAGAAGTCAACTTGTGTGTGGTTGCAACATTACGGTCCCATTGAGTACATTTTTGGAGAAAGGGACATCTGTTGCACCACAGGGAGGGAGGAGGGTGCGGAGCACGATAGTTTTTCTTTCTTCGGTTAGCACCTTTTTGCGTTTCATACTTTTTTAGTATTGGTTTATCATGTTTAATTTAAAATGACCTTTTTCATGTTTGAAATGTACTAACTCGTTTTTTCCTCACAGCCGGTCAACATGTGTGTTTTTGCAACATTATGGTCCCATTGAGTACATTTTTGGAGAAAGGGACATCTGTTGCACCACAGGGAGGGAGGAGGCTGCAGAGCACGATACATTTTCTTTCTTCGGTTAGCATCTTTTTTTTATATACTTTTGGAATTTTGGTTTTTCATGTTGATTTTAAAATGACCTTTTTCATGTTTGAAATTTACTAACTCGTTTTTTCCTCACAGCAGGTCAACTTGTGTGTGGTTGCAACATTACGGTCCCATTGAGTACATTTTTGGAGAAAGGGATATCAGTTGCACCACAGGGCGGGAGGAGGGTGCAGAGCACGATACATTTTCTTTCTTCGGTTTACATCTTTTTGTGTTTCATACTTTTGGAATTTTGGTTTTTCATGTTGATTTTAAAATGACCTTTTTCATGTTTGAAATATACTAACTCGTTTTTTCCTCACTGCAGGTCAACTTGTGTGTGGTTGCAACATTACGGTCCCATTGAGTACATTTTTGGAGAAAGGGACATCTGTTGCACCACAGGGCGGGAGGAGGCTGCAGAGCACGATACATTTTCTTTCTTCGGTTAGCATCTTTTTTTTTTTTTACTTTTGGTATTTTGGTTTTTCATGTTGATTTTAAAATGACCGTTTTCATGTTTGAAATTTACTAACTCGTTTTTTCCTCTCAGCAGGTCAACTTGTGTGTGGTTGCAACATTACGGTCCCATTGAGTACATTTTTGGAGAAAGGGACATCTGTTGCACCACAGGGCGGGAGGAGGCTGCAGATCACGATACATTTTCTTTCTTCGGTTAGCATCTTTTTTTTATATCCTTTTGGAATTTTGGTTTTTCATGTTTATTTTAAAATGACCTTTTTCATGTTTGAAATGTACTAACTCGTTTTTTCCGCACAGCAGGTCAACTTGTGTGTGGTAGCAACATTATGGTCAGATTGAGTACATTTTTGGAGAAAGGGACATCTGTTGCACCACAGGGAGGGAGGAGGCTGCAGAGCACGATACATTTTCTTTCTTCGGTTAGCATCTTTTTTTTATATACTTTTGGAATTTTGGTTTTTCATGTTGATTTTAAAATGACCTTTTTCATGTTTGACATTTACTAACTCGTTTTTTCCTCTCAGCAGGTCAACTTGTGTGTGGTTGCAACATTACGGTCCCATTGAGTACATTTTTGGAGAAAGGGACATCTGTTGCACCACAGGGTGGGAGGAGGCTGCAGAGCACGATACATTTTCTTTCTTCGGTTAGCATCTTTTTTTTTTTATACTTTTGGAATTTTGGTTTTTCATGTTGATTTTAAAATGACCTTTTTCATGTTTGAAATTTACTAACTCCTTTTTTCCTCTCAGCAGGTCAACTTGTGTGTGGTTGCAACATGACGGTCTCATTGAGTACATTTTTGGAGAAAGGGACATCTGTTGCACCACAGGGCGGGAGGAGGCTGCAGAGCACGATACATTTTCTTTCTTATGTTAGCATCTTTTTTTTATATCCTTTTGGAATTTGGTTTTTCATGTAGATTTTAAAATGACCTTTTTCATGTTTGATATGTACTAACTCGTTTTTTCATTACAGCAGGTCAACTTGTGTGTGGTTGCAACATTACGGTCCGATTGAGTACAATTTTGGAGAAAGGGACGTCTGTTGCACCACAGGGAGGGAGGAGGCTGCAGAGCACGATACATTTTCTTTCTTCGGTTAGCATCTTTTTTTTATATACTTTTGGAATTTTGGTTTTTCATGTTGATTTTAAAATGACCTTTTTCATGTTTGACATTTACTAACTCGTTTTTTCCTCACAGCAGGTCAACTTGTGTGTGGTTGCAACATTACGGTCCCATTGAGTACATTTTTGGAGAAAGGGACATCAGTTGCACCACAGGGCGGGAGGAGGGTGCAGAGCACTATACATTTTCTTTCTTCGGTTTACATCTTTTTGTGTTTCATACTTTTGGAATTTTGGTTTTTCATGTTGATTTTAAAATGACCTTTTTGGTGTTTGAAATATACTAACTCGTTTTATCCTCACAGCAGGTCAACTTGTGTGTGGTTGCAACATTATGGTTCCACTGAGTACATTTTTGGAGAAATGGACATCTGTTGCACCACAGGGAGGGAGGAGGCTGCAGAGCACGATACATTTTCATTCTTCGGTTAGCATCTTTTTTTTATATCCTTTTGGAATTTTGGTTTTTCATGTTGATTTTAAAATGACCTTTTCCATTTTTGAAATGTACTAACTCGTTTTTTCCTCACAGCAGGTCAACTTGTGTGTGGTTGCAACATTACGGTCCCATTGAGTACATTTTTGGAGAAAGGGACATCTGTTGCACCACAGGGAGGGAGGAGGGTGCGGAGCACGATAGTTTTTCTTTCTTCGGTTAGCACCTTTTTGCGTTTCATTCTTTTTTAGTTTTGGTTTTTCATGTTTATTTTAAAATGACCTTTTTCATGTTTCAAATGTACTAACTCGTTTTTTCCTCACAGCAGGTCAACATGTGTATGGTTGCAACATTATGGTCCCATTGAGTACATTTTTGGAGAAAGGGACATCAGTTGCACCACACGGCGGGAGGAGGCTGCAGAGCACAATACATTTTCTTTCTTCGGTTAGCATCTTTTTTTTATATCCTTTTGGAATTTTGGTTTTTCATGTTTATTTTAAAATGACCTTTTTCATGTTTGAAATGTACTAACTCGTTTTATCCTCACAGCAGGTCAACTTGTGTGTGGTAGCAACATTATGGTTCCACTGAGTACATTTTTGGAGAAAGGGACGTCTGTTGCACCACACGGCGGGAGGAGGCTGCAGAGCACGATACATTTTCTTTCTTCGGTTAGCATCTTTTTTTTATATCCTTTTGGAATTTTGGTTTTTCATGTTTATTTTAAAATGACCTTTTTCATGTTTGAAATGTACTAACTCGTTTTTTCCTCACAGCAGGTCAACTTGTGTGTGGTTGCAACATTACGGTCCCATTGAGTACATTTTTGGAGAAAGGGACATCAGTTGCACCACAGGGCGGGAGGAGGGTGCAGAGCACTATACATTTTCTTTCTTCGGTTTACATCTTTTTGTGTTTCATACTTTTGGAATTTTGGTTTTTCATGTTGATTTTAAAATGACCTTTTTGGTGTTTGAAATATACTAACTCGTTTTATCCTCACAGCAGGTCAACTTGTGTGTGGTTGCAACATTATGGTTCCACTGAGTACATTTTTGGAGAAATGGACATCTGTTGCACCACAGGGAGGGAGGAGGCTGCAGAGCACGATACATTTTCTTTCTTCGGTTAGCATCTTTTTTTTATATCCTTTTGGAATTTTGGTTTTTCATGTTGATTTTAAAATGACCTTTTCCATTTTTGAAATGTACTAACTCGTTTTTTCCTCACAGCAGGTCAACTTGTGTGTGGTTGCAACATTACGGTCCCATTGAGTACATTTTTGGAGAAAGGGACATCTGTTGCACCACAGGGAGGGAGGAGGGTGCGGAGCACGATAGTTTTTCTTTCTTCGGTTAGCACCTTTTTGCGTTTCATTCTTTTTTAGTTTTGGTTTTTCATGTTTATTTTAAAATGACCTTTTTCATGTTTCAAATGTACTAACTCGTTTTTTCCTCACAGCAGGTCAACATGTGTATGGTTGCAACATTATGGTCCCATTGAGTACATTTTTGGAGAAAGGGACATCAGTTGCACCACACGGCGGGAGGAGGCTGCAGAGCACAATACATTTTCTTTCTTCGGTTAGCATCTTTTTTTTATATCCTTTTGGAATTTTGGTTTTTCATGTTTATTTTAAAATGACCTTTTTCATGTTTGAAATGTACTAACTCGTTTTTTCCTCACAGCAGGTCAACTTGTGTGTGGTAGCAACATTATGGTCAGATTGAGTACATTTTTGGAGAAAGGGATATCTGTTGCACCACAGGGAGGGAGGAGGCTGCAGAGCACGATACATTTTCTTTCTTCGGTTAGCATCTTTTTTTTATATACTTTTGCAATTTTGTTTTTTCATGTTGATTTTAAAATGATCTTTTTCATGTTTTACATGTACTAACTCGTTTTTTCCTCACAGCAGGTCAACTTGTGTGTGGTTGCAACATTACGGTCCCATTGAGTACATTTTTGGAGAAAGGGACATCTGTTGCACCACAGGGACAGAGGAGGGTGCAGAGCACGATAGTTTTTCTTTCTTCGGTTAGCACCTTTTTGTGTTTCATACTTTTTTTGGTTTTGGTTTTTCATGTTGATTTTAAAATGACCTTTTTCATGTTTGAAATGTACTATCTCGTTTTTTCCTCACAGCAGGTCTACTTGTGTGTGGTTGCAACATTATGGTCCCATTGAGTACATTTTTGGAGAAAGGGACATCTGTTGCACCACAGGGAGGGAGGAGGCTGCAGAGCACGATACATTTTCTTTCTTCGGTTAGCATCTTTTTTTTTTACACTTTTGGAATTTTGGTTTTTCATGTTGATTTTAAAATGACCTTTTTCATGTATGAAATTTACTAACTCGTTTTTTCCTCACAGCAGGTCAACTTGTGTGTGGTTGCAACATTACGGTCCCATTGAGTACATTTTTGGAGAAAGGGACATCAGTTGCACCACAGGGCGGGAGGAGGGTGCAGAGCACGATACATTTTCTTTCTTCGGTTTACATCTTTTTGTGTTTCATACTTTTGGAATTTTGGTTTTTCATGTTGATATTAAAATGACCTTTTTCATGTTTGAAATATACTAACTCGTTTTTTCCTCACAGCAGGTCAACTTGTGTGTGGTTGCAACATTACGGCTCCATTGAGTACATTTTTGGAGAAAGGGACATCTGTTGCACCACAGGGCGGGAGGAGGATGCAGAGCACGATACATTTTCTTTCTTCGGATAGCATCTTTTTTTTTTATACTTTTGGTATTTTGGTTTTTCATGTTGATTTTAAAATGACCTTTTTCATGTTTGAAATTTACTAACTCGTTTTTTCCTCTCAGCAGGTCAACTTGTGTGTGGTTGCAACAATACGGTCCCATTGAGTACATTTTTGGAGAAAGGGACATCTGTTGCACCACACGGCGGGAGGAGGCTGCAGAGCACAATACATTTTCTTTCTTCGGTTAGCATCTTTTTTTTATATCCTTTTGGAATTTTGGTTATTCATGTTTATTTTAAAATGACCTTTTTCATGTTTGAAATGTACTAACTCGTTTTTTCCTCACAGCAGGTCAACTTGTGTGTGGTAGCAACATTATGGTCAGATTGAGTACATTTTTGGAGAAAGGGATATCTGTTGCACCACAGGGAGGGAGGAGGCTGCAGAGCACGATACATTTTCTTTCTTCGGTTAGCATCTTTTTTTTATATACTTTTGCAATTTTGGTTTTTCATGTTGATTTTAAAATGATCTTTTTCATGTTTTACATTTACTAACTCGTTTTTTCCTCACAGCAGGTCAACTTGTGTGTGGTTGCAACATTACGGTCCCATTGAGTACATTTTTGGAGAAAGGGACATCAGTTGCACCACAGGGCGGGAGGAGGGTGCAGAGCACCATACATTTTCTTTCTTCGGTTTACATCTTTTTGTGTTTCATACTCTTGGAATTTTGGTTTTTCATGTTGATTTTAAAATGACCTTTTTCGTGTTTGATATATACTAACTCGTTTTTTCCTCACAGCAGGTCAACTTGTGTGTGGTTGCAACATTACGGTCCCATTGAGTACATTTTTGGAGAAAGGGACATCTGTTGCACCACAGGGACAGAGGAGGGTGCGGAGCACGATAGTTTTTCTTTCTTCGGTTAGCACCTTTTTGTGTTTCATACTTTTTTAGTTTTGGTTTTTCATGTTGATTTTAAAATGACCTTTTTCATGTTTGAAATGTACTAACTCGTTTTTTCCTCACAGCAGGTCAACTTGTGTGTGGTTGCAACATTATGGTCCCATTGAGTACATTTTTGGAGAAAGGGACATCTGTTGCACCACAGGGAGGGAGGAGGCTGCAGAGCACGATACATTTTCTTTCTTCGGTTAGCATCTTTTTTTTTTACACTTTTGGAATTTTGGTTTTTCATGTTGATTTTAAAGTGACCTTTTTCATGTATGAAATTTACTAACTCGTTTTTTCCTCACAGCAGGTCAACTTGTGTGTGGTTGCAACATTACGGTCCCATTGAGTACATTTTTGGAGAAAGGGACATCAGTTGCACCACAGGGCGGGAGGAGGGTGCAGAGCACGATACATTTTCTTTCTTCGGTTTACATCTTTTTGTGTTTCATACTTTTGGAATTTTGGTTTTTCATGTTGATATTAAAATGACCTTTTTCATGTTTGAAATATACTAACTCGTTTTTTCCTCACAGCAGGTCAACTTGTGTGTGGTTGCAACATTACGGCTCCATTGAGTACATTTTTGGAGAAAGGGACATCTGTTGCACCACAGGGCGGGAGGAGGATGCAGAGCACGATACATTTTCTTTCTTTGGATAGCATCTTTTTTTTTATACTTTTGGTATTTTGGTTTTTCATGTTGATTTTAAAATGACCTTTATCATGTTTGAAATTTACTAACTCGTTTTTTCCTCTCAGCAGGTCAACTTGTGTGTGGTTGCAACATTACCGTCCCATTGAGTACATTTTTGGAGAAAGGGACATCTGTTGCACCACATGGCGGGAGGAGGCTGCAGAGCACGATACATTTTCTTTCTTCGGTTAGCATCTTTTTTTTATATCCTTTTGGAATTTTGGTTTTTCATGTTTATTTTAAAATGACCTTTTTCATGTTTGAAATGTACTAACTCGCTTTTTTCCTCACAGCAGGTCAACTTGTGTGTGGTTGCAACATTATGGTCCCATTGAGTACATTTTTGGAGAAAGGGACATCTGTTGCACCACAGGGAGGGAGGAGGGTGCGGAGCACGATAGTTTTTTTTCTTCGGTTAGGACTTTTTTGTGTTTCATACTTTTTTAGTTTTCGTTTTTCATGTTTATTTTAAAATGACCTTTTTCATGTTTGAAATGTACTAACTCGTTTTTTCCTCACAGCAGGTCAACTTGTGTGTGGTTGCAACATTATGGTCCCATTGAGTACATTTTTGGAGAAAGGGACATCTGTTGCACCACAGGGAGGGAGGAGGCTGCAGAGCACGATACATTTTCTTTCTTCGGTTAGCATCTTTTTTTTATATACTTTTGGAATTTTGGTTTTTCATGTTGATTTTAAAATGACCTTTTTCATGTTTGACATTTACTAACTCGTTTTTTCCTCACAGCAGGTCAACTTGTGTGTGGCTGCAACATTACGGTCCCATTGAGTACATTTTTGGAGAAAGGGACATCAGTTGCACCACAGGGCGGGAGGAGGGCGCAGAGCACGATACATTTTATTTCTTCGGTTTACATCTTTTTGTGTTTCATACTTTTGGAATTTTGGTTTTTCATGTTGATTTTAAAATGACCTTTTTCATGTTTGAGATATACTAACTCGTTTTTTCCTCACAGCAGGTCAACTTGTGTGTGGATGCAACATTACGGTCCCATTGAGTACATTTTTGGAGAAAGGGACATCTGTTGCACCACAGGACGGGGGGAGGCTGGAGAGCACAATACATTTTCTTTCTTCGGTTAGCATCTTTTTTTTCTATACTTTTGGTATTTTGGTTTTTCATGTTGATTTTAAAATGACCTTTTTCATGTTTGAAATTTACTAACTCGTTTTTTCCTCACAGCAGGTCAACTTGTGTGTGGTTGCAACTTTACGGTCCCATTGAGTACATTTTTGGAGAAAGGGACATCTGTTGAACCACAGGGCGGGAGGCGGCTGCAGAGCACGATACATTTTCTTTCTTCGGTTAGCATCTTTTTTTTATATCCTATTGGAATTTTGGTTTTTCATGTTTATTTTAAAATGACCTTTTTCATGTTTGAAATGTACTAACTCGTTTTTTCCTCACAGCAGGTCAACTTGTGTGTGGTTGCAACATTACGGTCCCATTGAGTACATTTTTGGAGAAAGGGACATCTGTTGCACCACAGGGCGGGAGGAGGCTGCAGAGCACGATAGTTTTTCTTTCTTCGGTTAGCATCTTTTTGTGTTTCATACTTTTGGAATTTTGGTTTTTCATATTGATTTTAAAATGACCTTTTTCATGTTTGAAATATACTAACTCGTTTTTTCCTCACAGCAGGTCAACTTGTGTGTGGTTGCAACATTATGGTCCCATTGAGTACATTTTTGGAGAAAGGGACATCTGTTGCACCACAGGGAGGTAGGAAGCTGCAGAGCACGATACATTTTCTTTCTTCGGTTAGCATCTTTTTTTTATATACTTTTGGAATTTTGGTTTTTCATGTTGATTTTAAAATGACCTTTTTCATGTTTGACATTTACTAACTCGTTTTTTCCTCACAGCAGGTCAACTTGTGCGTGGTTGCAACATTACGGTCCCATTGAGTACATTTTTGGAGAAAGGGACATCAGTTGCACCACAGGGCGGGAGGAGGGTGCAGAGCACTATACATTTTCTTTCTTCGGTTTACATCTTTTTGTGTTTCATACTTTTGGAATTTTGTTTTTTCATGTTGATTTTAAAATGACCTTTTTCATGTTTGAAATATACTAACTCGTTTTTTCCTCACAGCAGGTCAACTTGTGTGTGGTTGCAACATTATGGTCCCATTGAGTACATTTTTGGAGAAAGGGACATCTGTTGCACCACAGGGAGGGAGGAGGCTGCAGAGCACGATACATTTTCTTTCTTCGGTTAGCATCTTTTTTTTATATACTTTTGGAATTTTGGTTTTTCAGGTTGATATTAAAATGGCCTTTTTCATGTTTGAAATATACTAACTCGTTTTTTCCTCACAGCAGGTCAACTTGTGTGTGGTTGCAACATTATGGTCCCATTGAGTACATTTTTGGAGAAAGGGACATCTGTTGCACCACAGGGAGGGAGGAGGCTGCAGAGCACGATACATTTTCTTTCTTCGGTTAGCATCTTTTTTTTATATCCTTTTGGAATTATGGTTTTTCATGTTGATATTAAAATGGCCTTTTTCATGTTTGAAATGTACTAACTCGTTTTTTCCTCACAGCAGGTCAACTTGTGTGTGGTTGTAACATTACGGTCCCATTGAGTACATTTTTGGAGAAAGGGACATCTGTTGCACCACAGGGAGGGAGGAGGGTGCGGAGCACGATAGTTTTTCTTTCTTCGGTTAGGACTTTTTTGTGTTTCATACTTTTTTAGTTTTCGTTTTTCATGTTTATTTTAAAATGACCTTTTTCATGTTTGAAATGTACTAACTCGTTTTTTCCTCACAGCAGGTCAACTTGTGTGTGGTTGCAACATTACGGTCCCATTGAGTACATTTTTGGAGAAAGGGACATCTGTTGCACCACAGGGCGGGAGGAGGCTGCAGAGCACGATAGTTTTTCTTTCTTCGGTTAGCATCTTTTTGTGTTTCATACTTTTGGAATTTTGGTTTTTCATGTTGATTTTAAAATGACCTTTTTCATGTTTGAAATATACTAACTCGTTTTTTCCTCACAGCAGGTCAACTTGTGTGTGGTTGCAACATTATGGTCCCATTGAGTACATTTTTGGAGAAAGGGACATCTGTTGCACCACAGGGAGGTAGGAAGCTGCAGAGCACGATACATTTTCTTTCTTCGGTTAGCATCTTTTTTTTATATACTTTTGGAATTTTGGTTTTTCATGTTGATTTTAAAATGACCTTTTTCATGTTTGACATTTACTAACTCGTTTTTTCCTCACAGCAGGTCAACTTGTGCGTGGTTGCAACATTACGGTCCCATTGAGTACATTTTTGGAGAAAGGGACATCAGTTGCACCACAGGGCGGGAGGAGGGTGCAGAGCACTATACATTTTCTTTCTTCGGTTTACATCTTTTTGTGTTTCATACTTTTGGAATTTTGTTTTTTCATGTTGATTTTAAAATGACCTTTTTCATGTTTGAAATATACTAACTCGTTTTTTCCTCACAGCAGGTCAACTTGTGTGTGGTTGCAACATTATGGTCCCATTGAGTACATTTTTGGAGAAAGGGACATCTGTTGCACCACAGGGAGGGAGGAGGCTGCAGAGCACGATACATTTTCTTTCTTCGGTTAGTATCTTTTTTTTATATCCTTTTGGAATTTTGGTTTTTCATGTTGATATTAAAATGGCCTTTTTCATGTTTGAAATGTACTAACTCGTTTTTTCCTCACAGCAGGTCAACTTGTGTGTGGTTGTAACATTACGGTCCCATTGAGTACATTTTTGGAGAAAGGGACATCTGTTGCACCACAGGGAGGGAGGAGGGTGCGGAGCACGATAGTTTTTCTTTCTTCGGTTAGGACCTTTTTGTGTTTCATACTTTTTTTGTTTTCGTTTTTCATGTTGATTTTAAAATGACCTTTTTCATGTTTGAAATGTACTAACTCGTTTTTTCCTCACAGCAGGTCAACTTGTGTGTGGTTGCAACATTATGGTCCCATTGAGTACATTTTTGGAGAAAGGGACATCTGTTGCAACACAGGGAGGGAGGAGGCTGCAGAGCACGATACATTTTCTTTCTTCGGTTAGCATCTTTTTTTTATATACTTTTGGACATTTGGTTTTTCATGTTGATTTTAAAATGACCTTTTTCATGTTTGACATTTGCTAACTCGTTTTTTCCTCACAGCAGGTCAACTTGTGTGTGGTTGCAACATTACGGTCCCATTGAGTACATTTTTGGAGAAAGGGACATCAGTTGCACCACAGGGCGGGAGGAGGGTGCAGAGCACGATACATTTTATTTCTTCGGTTTACATCTTTTTGTGTTTCATACTTTTGGAATTTTGGTTTTTCATGTTGATTTTAAAATGACCTTTTTCGTGTTTGAAATATACTAACTCGTTTTTTCCTCACAGCAGGTCAACTTGTGTGTGGTTGCAAAATTACGGTCCCATTGAGTACATTTTTGGAGAAAGGGACATCTGTTGCACCACAGGGCGGGAGGAGGCTGCAGAGCACGATACATTTTCTTTCTTCGGTTAGCATCTTTTTTTTCTATACTTTTGGTATTTTGGTTTTTCATTTTGATTTTAAAATGACCTTTTTCATGTTTGAAATTTACTAACTCGTTTTTTCCTCACAGCAGGTCAACTTGTGTGTGGTTGCAACTTTACGGTCCCATGGAGTACATTTTTGGAGAAAGGGACATCTGTTGCACCACAGGGCGGGAGGAGGGTGCAGAGCACGATACATTTTCTTTCTTCGGTTAGCATCATTTTGTGTTTTATACTTTTGGAATTTTGGTTTTTAATGTTGATTTTAAAATGATCTTTTCTCATGTTTGAAATGTAATATCTCGTTTTTTCCTCACAGCAAGTCATCTTGTGTATAGTTGCAACATTACGGTCCCATTGAGTACATTTTTGGAGAAAGGGACATCTGTTGCACCACAGGGCGGGAGGAGATTGTGGAGCACGATACATTTTCTTTCTTCGGTTAGCATCTTTTTTTTATATCCTTTTGGAATTTTGGTTTTTCATGTTGATTTTAAAATGACCTTTTTCATGTTTGAAATATACTAACTCGTTTTTTCCTCACAGCAGGTCAACTTGTGTGTGGTTGCAACATTACGGTCCCATTGAGTACATTTTTGGAGAAAGGGACATCTGTTGCACCACAGGGTGGGAGGAGGCTGCAGAGCACGATACATTTTCTTTCTTCGGTTAGCATCTTTTTTTTTTTATACTTTTCTAATTTTGGTTTTTCATGTTGATTTTAAAATGACCTTTTTCATGTTTGATATGTACTAACTCGTTTTTTCCTCACAGCAGGTCAACTTGTGTGTGGTTGCAACATTACGGTCCCATTGAGTACATTTTTGGAGAAAGGGACATCTGTTGCACCACAGGGCTTGAGAAGGGTGCAGAGCACAATACATTTTCTTTCTTCGGTTAGCATCTTTTTGTTTTTATACTTTTGGAATTTTGGTTTTTCATGTTGATTTTAAAATGACCTTTTTCATGCTTGAAATTTACTAACTCGTTTTTTCCTCACAGCAGGTGAACTTGTGTGTGGTTGCAACATTACGGTCCCATTGAGTACATTTTTGGAGAAAGGGACATCTGTTGCACCACAGGGCGGGAGGAGGCTGCAGAGCACGATACATTTTCCCTCTTCGGTTAGCATCTTTTTCTTTTTATAATTTTGGAATTTTGGTTTTTCATGTTGATTTTAAAATGACCTTTTTCATGTTTGAATTTTACTAACTCGTTTTTTCCTCACAGCAGGGCAACTTGTGTGTGGTTGCAACATTACGGTCCCATTGAGTACACTTTTGGAGAAAGGGACATCTGTTGCACCACAGGGCGGGAGGAGGGTGCAGTGCACGATACATTTTCTTTCTTCGGTTAGCATCTCTTTTTTTTATACTTTTGGAATTTTGGTTTTTCATGTTGATTTTAAAATGACCTTTTTCATGTTTGAAATGTACTAACTCGTTTTTTCCTCACAGCAGGTCAACTTGTGTGTGGTTGCAACATTACGGTCCCATTGAGTACATTTTTGGAGAAAGGGACATCTGTTGCACCACAGGGCGGGAGGAGGCTGCAGAGCACGATACATTTTCTCTCTTCGGTTAGCATCTTTTTCTTTTTATAATTTTGGAATTTTGGTTTTTCATGTTGATTTTAAAATGACCTTTTTCATGTTTGAATTTTACTAACTTGTTTTTTCCTCACAGCAGGGCAACTTGTGTGTGGTTGCAACATTACGGTCCCATTGAGTACATTTTTGGTGAAAAGGGACATCTGTTGCACCACAGGGCGGGAGGAGGGTGCAGAGCACGATACATTTTCTTTCTTCGGTTAGCATCTCTTTTTTTTATACTTTTGGAATTTTGGTTTTTCATGTTGATTTTAAAATGACCTTTTTCATGTTTGAAGTGTACTAACTAGTTTTTTCCTCACAGCAGGTCAACTTGTGTGTGGTTGCAACATTACGGTCCCATTGAGTACATTTTTGGAGAAAGGGACATCTGTTGCACCACAGGGCGGGAGGAGGCTGCAGAGCACGATACATTTTCTTTCTTCGGTTAGCATCTTTTTTTTTTATACTTTTGGAATTTTGGTATTTCATGTTGATTTTAAAATGACCTTTTCCATGTTTGATATTTACTAACTCGTTTTTTCCTCACAGCAGGTCAACTTGTGTGTAGTTGCAACATTACGGTCCCATTGAGTACATTTTTGGAGAATGGGACATCTGTTGCACCACAGGGGGGGAGGAGTTAGCAGAGCACGATAGTATTTCTTTCTTCGGTTAGCATCTTTTTCTTTTTATACTTTTGGAATTTTGGTTTTTCATGTTGATTTTAAAATGACCTTTTTCATGTTTGAAATTTACTAACTCGTTTTTTCCTCACAGCAGGTCAACTTGTGTGTGGTTGCAACATTACGGTCCATTGAGTACATTTTTGGAGAAAGGGACATCTGTTGTACCACAGGGCGGGAGGAGGGTCCAGAGCACGATACATTTTCTTTCTTCGGTTAGCATCTTTTTTTTTTATACTTTTGGAATTTTGGTTTTTTATGTTGATTTTAAAATGACCTTTTTCGTGTTTGAAATATACTGACTCGTTTTTCCTCACAGCAGGTCAACTTGTGTGTGGTTGCAACATTACGGTCCCATTGAGTACATTTTTGGAGAAAGGGACATCTGTTGCACCACAGGGCGAGAGGAGGCTGCAGAGCACGATACATTTTCTTTCTTCGGTTAGCATCTTTTTTTTTTTACACTTTTGGAATTTTGGTTTTTCATGTTGATTTTAAAATGACCTTTTCCATGTTTGAAATTTACTAACTCGTTTTTTCCTCACAGCATTTCAACTTGTGTGTGGTTGCAACATAACGGTCCCATTGAGTTCATTTTTGGAGAAAGGGACATCTGTTGCACCTCAGGGCGGGAGGAGGGTGCAGAGCACGATACATTTTCTTTCTTCGGTTAGCATCTTTTTTTTTATACTTTTGGAATTTCGGTTTTTCATGTTGATTTTAAAATGACCTTTTTCATGTTTGAAATTTACTAACTCGTTTTTTCCTCACAGCAGGTCAACTTGTGTGTGGTTGCAACATTACGGTCCCATTGAGTACATTTTTGGAGAAAGGGACATCTGTTGCACCACAGGGCGGGAGGAGGCTGCTGAGCACGATACATTTTCTTTCTTCGGTTAGCATCTGTTTTTTATATACTTTTGGAATTTTGGTTTTTCATGTTGATTTTAAAATGACCTTTTTCATGTTTGAAGTATACTACCTCGCTTTTTCCTTACAGCAGGTCAACTTGTGTGTGGTTGCAACATTACGGTCCCATTGAGTACATTTTTGGAGAAAGGGACATCTGTTACACCACAGGGCGGGAGGAGGGTGCAGAGCATGATACATTTTCTTTGTTCGGTTACCATCTGTTTTTTTTATACTTTTGGAATTTTGGTTTTTCATGTTGATTTTAAAATGACCTTTTTCATGTTTGAAATGTACTAACTCGTTTTTTCCTCACAGCAGGTCAACTTGTGTGTGGTTGCAACATTACGGTGCCACTGAGTACATTTTTGGAGAAAGGGACATCTGTTCCGCCACAGGGCGGAAGGAGCTGCAGAGCACGATACATTTTCTTTCTTCGGTTAGCATTTTTGCTTTTTATACTTTTGGAATTTTGGTTTTTCATGTTGATTTTAAAATGACCTTTTTCATGTTTGAAATATACTAACTCGTTTTTTCCTCACAGCATTTCAACTTGTGTGTGGTTGCAACATTACTGTCCCATTGAGTACATTTTTGGAGAAAGGGACATCTGTTGCACCACAGGGCGGGTGGTGGCTGCAGAGCACGATACATTTTCTTTCTTCGGTTACCATCTGTTTCTTTATACTTTTGGAATTTTGGTTTTTCATGTTGATTTTAAAGTGACCTTTTTCATGTTTGAAATGTACTAACTCGTTTTTTCCTCACAGCAGGTCAACTTGTGTGTGGTTGCAACATTACGGTCCCATTGAGTACATTTTTGGAGAAAGGGACATCTGTTGCACCACAGGGCGGGAGGAGGCTGCAAAGCACGATACATTTTCTTTCTTCGGTTAGCATCTTTTTCTTTTTATACTTTTGGAATTTTGGTTTTTCATGTTGATTTTAAAATGACCTTTTTCATGTTTGAAATTTACTAACTCGTTTTTTCCACACAGCAGGTCAACTTGTGTGTGGTTGCAACATTACAGTCCCATTGAGTACATTTTTGGAGAAAGGGACATCTGTTGCACCACAGGGCGGGAGAAGGTTGCAGAGCACGATACATTTTCTTTCTTCGGTTAGCATCTTTTTTTTTTTATACTTTTGGAATTTCGGTTTTTCATGTTGATTTTAAAATGACCTTTTTCATGTTTGAAATTTACTAACTCGTTTTTTCCTCACAGCAGGTCAACTTGTGTGTGGTTGCAACATTACGGTCCCATTGAGTACATTTTTGGAGAAAGGGACATCTGTTGCACCACAGGGCGGGAGGAGGCTGCAGAGCACGATACATTTTCTTTCTTCGGTTAGCATCTGTTTTTTTTATACCTTTGGAATTTTGGTTTTTCATGTTGATTTTAAAATGACCTTCTTAATGTTTGAAATGTACTAACTCGTTTTTTCCTCACAGCAGGTCAACTTGTGTGTGGTTGCAACATTATGTTGCCATTGAGTACATTTTTGGAGAAAGGGACATCTGTTCCACCACAGGGCGGGAGGAGGCTGCAGAGCACGATACATTTTCTTTCTTCGGTTAGCATCTTTTTCTTTTTATACTTTTGGAATTTTGGTTTTTCATGTTGATTTTAAAATGACCTCCTTCATGTTTGAAATATACTAACTCGTTTTTTCCTCACAGCATTTCATTTTGTGTGTGGTTGCAACATTACTGTCCCATTGAGTACATTTTTGGAGAAAGGGACAAGTGTTGCACAACAGGGCAGGAGGAGGGTGCAGAGCACGATACATTTTCTTTCTTCGGTTAGGATCTTTTTCTTTTTATACTTTTGGAATTTTGGTTTTTCATGTTGATTTTAAAATGACCTTTTTCATGTTTGCAATTTACTAACTCGTTTTTTCCTCACAGCAGGTCAACTTGTGTGTGGTTGCAACATTACGGTCCCATTGAGTACATTTTTGGAGAAAGTGACATCTGTTGCACCACAGGGCGGGAGGAGGCTGCAGAGCACGATACATTTTCTTTCTTCGGTTAGCATCTTTTTCTTTTTATACTTTTGGAATTTCGGTTTTTCATGTTGATTTTAAAATGACCTTTTTCATGTTTGAAATTTACTAACTCGTTTTTTCCTCACAGCAGGTCAACTTGTGTGTGGTTGCAACATTACAGACCCATTGAGTACATTTTTGGAGAAAGGGACATCTGTTGCACCACAGGGCGGGAGGAGGGTGCAGAGCACGATACATTTTCTTTCTTCGGTTAGCATCTTTTTTTTTTTATACTTTTGGAATTTTGGTTTTTCATGTTGATTTTAAAATGACCTTTTTCATGTTTGAAATGTACTAACTCGTTTTTTCCTCACAGCAGGTCAACTTGTGTGTGGTTGCAACATTACGGTCCCATTGAGTACATTTTTGGAGAAAGGGACATCTGTTGCACTACAGGGCGGGAGGAGGCTGCAGAGCACGATACATTTTCTTTCTTCGGTTAGCATCTTTTTTTTATATACTTTTGGAATTTTGGTTTTTCATGTTGATTTTAAAATGACCTTTTTCATGTTTGAAATTTACTAACTCGTTTTTTCCTCTCAGCAGGTCATCTTGTTTGTGGTTGCAACATTACGGTCCCATTGAGTACATTTATGGAGAAAGGGACATCTGTTGCACCACGGGGCGGGAGGAGGCTGCAGAGCACGATACATTTTCTTTCTTCGGTTAGCATCTTTTTTTTATATACTTTTGGAATTTTGGTTTTTCATGTTGATTTTAAAATGACCTTTTTCATGTTTGATATATACTAACTCGCTTTTTCCTCACAGCAGGTCAACTTGTGTGTGGTTGCAACATTACGGACCCATTGAGTGCATTTTGGGAGAAAGGGACATCAGTTGCACCACAGGGCGGGAGGAGGCTGCAGAGCACGAAACATTTTCTTTCTTCGGTTAGCATCTTTTTTGTGTTTCATACTTTTGGAATTTTGGTTTTCCATGTTGATTTTAAAATGACCTTTTTCATGTTTGAAATATACTAACTCGTTTTTTCCTCACAGCAGGTCAACTTGTGTGTGGTTGCAACATTACGGTGCCATTGAGTACATTTTTGGAGAAAGGGACATCTGTTCCACCACAGGGCGGGAGGAGGCTGCAGAGCACGATACATTTTCTTTCTTCGGTTAGCATCTTTTTCTTTTTATAATTTTTGGATTTTTGGTTTTTCATGTTGATTTTAAAATGACCTTTTTCATGTTTGAAATATACTAACTCGTTTTTTCCTCACAGCATTTCAACTTGTGTGTGGTTGCAATATTATGGTCCCATTGAGTACATTTTTGGAGAAAGGGACATCTGTTGCACCACAGGGCGGGAGGAGGCTGCAGAGCACGATACATTTTCTTTCTTCGGTTAGCATCTTTTTTTTTTATACTTTTGGAATTTTGGTTTATCATGTTGATTTTAAAATGCCTTTTTCATGTTTGCAATTTACTAAATCGTTTTTTCCTCACAGCAGGTCAACTTGTGTGTGGTTGCAACATTACGGTCCCATTGAGTACATTTTTGGAGAAAGGGACATCTGTTGCACCACAGGGCGGGAGGGGGCTGCAGAGCACGATAGATTTTCTTTCTTCGGTTAGCATCTTATTCTTTTTATACTTTTGGAATTTTGGTTTTTCATGTTGATTTTAAAATGACTTTTTCATGTTTGCAATTTACTAACTCGTTTTTTCCTCACAGCATTTCAACTTGTGTGTGGTTGCAACATTACGGTCCCATTGAGTACATTTTTGGAGAAAGGGACATCTGTTGCACCACAGGGCGGGAGGAGGGTGAAGAGCACGATACATTTTCTTTCTTCGGTTAGCATCTTTTTCTTTTTATACTTTTGGAATTTTGGTTTTTCATGTTGATTTTAAAATGACCTTTTTCATGTTTGCAATTTACTAACTCGTTTTTTCCTCACAGCAGGTCTATTTGTGTGTGGTTGCAACATTACGGTCCCATTGAGTACATTTTTGGAGAAAGGGACATCTCTTGCACCACAGGGCGGGAGGAGGGTGTAGAGCACGATACATTTTCTTTCTTCGGTTAGCATCTTTTTCTTCTTATACTTTTGGAATTTTGGTTTTTCATGTTGATTTTAAAATGACCATTTTCATGTTTGAAATTTACTAACTCGTTTTTTCCTCACAGCAGGTCAACTTGTGTGTGGTTGCAACATTACGGTCCCATTGAGTACATTTTTGGAGAAAGGGACATCTGTTGCGCCACAGGGCGGGAGGAGGCTGCAGAGCACGATACATTTTCTTTCTTCGGTTAGCATCTCTTTTTTATATACTTTTGGAATTTTGGTTTTTCATGTTGATTATAAAATGACCTTTTTCATGTTTGAAATATACTAACTCGCTTTTTCCTCACAGCAGGTCAACTTGTGTGTGGTTGCAACATTACGGTCCCATTGACTACATTTTTGGAGAAAGGGACATCAGTTGCACCACAGGGCGGGAGGAGGCTGCAGAGCACGATACATTTACTTTCTTCGGTTAGCATCTTTTTTGTGTTTCATACTTTTGGAATTTTGGTTTTTCATGTTGATTTTAAAATGACCTTTTTCATGTTTGAAATATACTAACTCGCTTTTTCCTCACAGCAGGTCAACTTGTGTGTGGTTGCAACATTACGGTCCCATTGAGTACATTTTTGGAGAAAGGGACATCAGTTGCACCACAGGGCGGGAGGAGGCTGCAGAGCACGATACATTTTCTTTCTTCGGTTAGCATCTTTTCTGTGTTTCATACTTTTGGAATTTTGGTTTTTCATGTTGATTTTAAAATGACCTTTTTCATGTTTGAAATATACTAACTCGTTTTTTCCTCACAGCATTTCAACTTGTGTGTGGTTGCAACATTACGGTCCCATTGAGTACATTTTTGGAGAAAGGGACAAGTGTTGCACCACAGGGCGGGAGGAGGGTGCAGAGCAGGATACATTTTCTTTTTTCGGTTAGCATGTTTTTCTTTTTATACTTTTGGAATTTTGGTTTTTCATGTTGATTTTAAAATGACCTTTTTCATGTTTGCAATTTACTAACTCGTTTTTTATTCACAGCATTTCAACTTGAGTGTGGTTGCAACATTACGGTCCCATTGAGTACATTTTTGGAGAAAGGGACATCTGTTGCACCACAGGGCGGGAGGAGGCTGCAGAGCACGATACATTTTCTTTCTTCGGTTAGCATCTTTTTCTTTTTATACTTTTGGAATTTTGGTTTTTCATGTTGATTTTAAAATGACCTTTTTCATGTTTGAAATTTACTAACTCGTTTTTTCCTCACAGCAGTTCAACTTGTGTGTGGTTGCAACACTACGGTCCCATTGAGTACATTTTTGGAGAAAGGGACATCTGTTGCACCACAGGGCGGGAGGAGGGTGCAGAGCACGATACATTTTCTTTCTTCGGTTAGCATCTTTTTTTTTTTATACTTTTGGAATTTTGGTTTTTCATGTTGATCTTAAAATGACCTTTTTCATGTTTGAAATGTACTAACTCGTTTTTTCCTCACAGCAGGTCAACTTGTGTGTGGTTGCAACATTACGGTCCCATTGAGTACATTTTTGGAGAAAGGGACATCTGTTGCACCACAGGGCGGGAGGAGGCTGCAGAGCACGATACATTTTCTTTCTTCGGTTAGCATCTTTTTTTTTTTACACTTTTGGAATTTTGGTTTTTCATGTTGATTTTAAAATGACCTTTTCCATGTTTGAAATTTACTAACTCGTTTTTTCCTCACAGCAGGTCAACTTGTGTGTGGTTGCAACGTAACGGTCCCATTGAGTTCATTTTTGGAGAAAGGGACATCTGTTGCACCTCAGGGCGGGAGGAGGGTGCAGAGCACGATACATTTTCTTTCTTCGGTTAGCACCTTTTTTTTTTTAACCTTTTGGAATTTTGGTTTTTCATGTTGATTTTAAAATGACCTTTTCATGTTTGAAATTTACTAACTCGTTTTTTCCTCACAGCAAGTCAACTTGTGTGTGGTTGCAACATTACAGTCCCATTGAGTACAATTTTGGAGAAAGGGACATCTGTTGCACCACAGGGCGGGTGGAGGGTGCAGAGCACGATAGATTTTCTTTCTTCGGTTAGCATCCTTTTTTTTTTTATACTTTTGGAATTTTTGTTTTTCATGTTGATTTTAAAATGACCTTTTTCATGTTTGATATTTACTAACTCGTTTTTTCCTCTCAGCAAGTCAACTTGCGTGTGGTTGCAACATTACGGTCCCATTGAGTACATTTTTGGAGAAAGGGGCATCTGTTGCACCACAGGGCGGGAGGAGGCTGCAGAGCACGATACATTTTCTTTCTTCGGTTAGCATCTTTTTGTGTTTCATACTTTTGGAATTTTTGTTTTTCATGTTGATTTTAAAATGACCTTTTTCATGTTTGAAATTTACTAACTCGTCTTTTCCTCACAGCAGGTCAACTTGTGTGTGGTTGCAACATTACGGTCCCATTGAGTACATTTTTGGAGAAAGGGACATCTGTTGCACCACAGGGCGGGTGGAGGGTGCAGAGCACGATACATTTACTTTCTTTGGTTAGCATCTTTTTTTTATATACTTTTGGAATTTTGGTTTTTCATGCTGATTTTAAAATGACCTTTTTCATGTTTGAAATTTACTAACTCGTTTTTTCCTCTCAGCGGGTCAACTTGCGTGTGGTTGCAACATTACTGTCCCATTGAGTACATTTTTGGAGAAAGCGGCATCTGTTGCACCACAGGGCGGGAGGAGGCTGCAGAGCACGATACATTTTCTTTCTTCGGTTAGCATCTTTTTGTGTTTCATACTTTTGGAATTTTGGTTTTTCATGTTGATTTTAAAATGACCTTTTTCATGTTTGAAATTTACTAACTCGTCTATTCCTCACAGCAGGTCAACTTGTGTGTGGTTGCAACATTATGGTCCCATTGAGTACAATTTTGGAGAAAGGGACATCCGTTGCACCACAGGGCGGGTGGAGGGTGCAGAGCACGATACATTTTCTTTCTTCGGTTAGCATCTTTTTTTTTTTATACTTTTGGAATTTTGGATTTTCATCTTGATTTTAAAATTACCTTTTTCATGTTTGAAATTTACTAACTCGTTTTTTCCTCACAGCAGGTCAACTTGTGTGTGGTTGCAACTTTACGGTCCCATTGAGTACAATTTTGGAGAAAGGGACATCTGTTGCACCACAGGGCGGGTGGAGGGTGCAGAGCACGATACATTTTCTTTCTTTGGTTAGCATCTTTTTGTGTTTCATACTTTTGGAATTTTGGTTTTTCATGTTGATTTTAAAATGACCTTTTTCATGTTTGAAATGTACTAACTCGTTTTTTCCTCACCGCTGGTCAACTTGTGTGTGGTTGCAACATTACGGTCCCATTGAGTACAATTTTGGAGAAAGGCACATCTGTTGCACCACAGCGCGGGTGGAGGGTGCAGAGTACGATACATTTTCTTTCTTCGGTTAGCATCTTTTTTTTTTATACTTTTGGAATTTAGGTTTTTCATGTTGATTTTAAAATGACCTTTTTCATGTTTGAAATGTACTAACTCGTTTTTTCCTCACAGCAGGTCAACTTGTGTGTGGTTGCAACATTACGGTCCCATTGAGTACAATATTGGAGAAAGGGACATCTGTTGCACCACAGGGCGGGAGGAGGGTGCAGAGCACGATACATTTTCTTTCTTCGGTTAGCATCCTTTTGTTTTTTTATACTTTTGGAATTTTGGTTTCTCATGTTGATTTTAAAATGAACTTCTTCATGTTTGAAATTTACTGACTCGTTTTTTCCTCACAGCAGGTCAACTTGTGTGTGGTTGCCACATTATGGTCCCATTGAGTACAATTTTGGAGAAAGGGACATCTGTTGCACCACAGGGCGGAAAGAGGCTGCAGAGCACGATACATTTTCTTTCTTCGGTTAGCATCTTTTTTTTTTTATACTTTTGGAATTTTGGTTTTTCATGTTGATTTTAAAATGACCTTTTTCATGTTTGAAATTTACTAACTCGTTTTTTGCTCACAGCAGGTCAACTTGTGTGTGGTTGCAACATTACGGTCCCATTGAGTACATTTTTGGAGAAAGGGACATCTGATGCACCACAGGGCGGGTGGAGGGTGCAGAGCACGATACATTTAATTCTTCGGTTAGCATATTTTTTTTTTTTTTATACTTTTGGAATTTTGGTTTTTCATGTTGATTTTAAAATGACCTTTTTCATGTTTGAAATTTAAAAACTCGTTTTTTCCTCACAGCAGGTCAACTTGTGTGTGGTTGCAACATTACAGTCCCATTGAGTACAATTTTGGAGAAAGGGAAATCTGTTGCACCACAGGGTGGGTGGAGGGTGCAGAGCACGATACATTTTCTTTCTTCGGTTAGCATCTCTTTTTTTTTTTTATACTTTTGGAATTTTGGTTTTTCATGTTGATTTTAAAGTGACCTTTTTCATGTATGAAATTTACTAACTCGTTTTTTCCTCACAGCAGGTCAACTTGTGTGTGGTTGCAACATTACGGTCCCATTGAGTACATTTTTGGAGAAAGGGACATCTGATGCACCACAGGGCGGGTGGAGGGTGCAGAGCACGATACATTTTCTTTCTTCGGTTAGCATCTTTTTTTTTTTAAACTTTTGGAATTTTGGTTTTTCATGTTGATTTTAAAATGACCTTTTTCATGTTTGAAATTTACTAACTCGTTTTTTCCTCACAGCAGGTCAACTTGTGTGTGGTTGCAACATTACGGTCCCATTGAGTACATTTTTGGAGAAAGGGACATCTGTTGCACCACAGGGCGACAGGAGGGTGCAGAGCACGATACATTTTCTTTCTTCGGTTAGCATCTTTTTTTTTTATATTAATTTTGGAATTTTGGTTTTTCATGTTGATTTTAAAATGACCTTTTTCATGTTTGGAATTTACTAACTCGTTTTTTCCTCACAGCAGGTCAACTTGTGTGTGGTTGCAACATTACGGTCCCATTGAGTACATTTTTGGAGAACGGGACATCTGATGCACCACAGGGCGGGTGGAGGGTGCAGAGCACGATACATTTTCTTTCTTCGGTTAGCATCTTTTTTTTTTTTAAACTTTTGGAATTTTGGTTTTTCATGTTGATTTTAAAATGACCTTTTTCATGTTTGAAATGTACTAACTCGTTTTTTCCTCACAGCAGGTCAACTTGTGTGTGGTTGCAACATTACGGTCCCATTGAGTACATTTTTGGAGAAAGGGACATCTGTTGCACCACACGGCGGGAGGAGGCTGCAGAGCACGATACATTTTCTTTCTTCGGTAAGCATCTTTTTTTTTTAAACTTTTGGAATTTTGGTTTTTCATGTTGATTTTAAAATGACCTTTTTCATGTTTGAAATTTACTAACTCGTTTTTTCCTCACAGCAGGTCAAATTGTGTGTGGTTGCAACATTACGGTCCCATTGAGTACATTCTTGGAGAAAGGGACATCTGTTGCACCACAGGGCAGGTGGAGGGTGCAGAGCACGATACATTTTCTTTCTTCGGTTAGCATCTTTTTTTTTTTATACTTTTGGAATTTTGGTTTTTCATGTTGATTTTAAAATGACCTTTCTCATGTTTGGAATTTACTAACTCGTTTTTTCCTCACAGCAGGTCAACTTGTGTGTGGTTGCAACATTACGGTCCCATTGAGTACAATTTTGGAGAAAGGGACATCTGTTGCACCACAGGGCGGGTGGAGGGTGCGAGCACGATAGTTTTTCTTTCTTCGGTTAGCATCTTTTTGTGTTTCAAACTTTTGGAATTTTGGTTTTTCACGTTGATTTTAAAATGACCTTTTTCATGTTTGAAATTTACTAACTCGTTTGTTCCTCACAGCATGTCAACTTGTGTGTGGTTGCAACATTACGGTCCCATTGAGTACATTTTTGGAGAAAGGGAAATCTGTTGCACCACAGGGCGACAGGAGGGTGCAGAGCACGATACATTTTCTTTCTTCGGTTAGCATCTTTTTTTTTTTATACTTTTGTAATTTTTGTTTTTCGTGTTGATTTTAAAATGACCTTTTTCATGTTTGAAATTTACTAACTCGTTTTTTCCTCACAGCAGGTCAACTTGTGTGTGGTTGCAACATTACGGTCCCATTGAGTACATTTTTGGAGAAAGGGACATCTGTTGCACGACAGGGCGACAGGAGGGTGCAGAGCACGATACATTTTCTTTCTTCGGTTAGCATCTCTTTTTTTTTTTTTATACTTTTGGAATTTTGGTTTTTCATGTTGATTTTAAAGTGACCATTTTCATGTTTGAAATTTACTAACTCGTTTTTTCCTCACAGCAGGTCAACTTGTGTGTGGTTGCAACATTACGGTCCCATTGAGTACATTTTTGGAGAAAGGGACATCTGTTGCACCACAGGGCGACAGGAGGGTGCAGAGCACGATACATTTTCTTTCTTCGGTTAGCATCTTTTTTTTTTTATACTTTTGGAATTTTGGTTTTTCATGTTGATTTTAAAATGACCTTTTTCATGTTTGAAATTTACTAACTCGTTTTTTCCTCACAGCATGTCAACTTGTGTGTGGTTGCAACATTACGGTCCCATTGAGTACAATTTTGGAGAAAGGGACATCTGTTGCACCACAGGGCGGGAAGAGGCTGCAGAGCACGATACATTTTCTTTCTTCGGTTAGCATCTTTTTTTTTTTATACTTTTGGAATTTTCGTTTTTCATGTTGATTTTAAAATGACCTTTTTCATGTTTGAAATTTACTAACTCGTTTTTTCCTCACAGCAGGTCAACTTGTGTGTGGTTGCAACATTACGGTCCCATTGAGTACATTTTTGGAGAAAGGGACATCTGTTGCACCACAGGGCGACAGGAGGGTGCAGAGCACGATACATTTTCTTTCTTCGGTTAGCATCTTTTTTTTTTTATACTTTTGGAATTTTGGTTTTTCATGTTGATTTTAAAATGACCTTTTTCATGTTTGAAATTTACTAACTCGTTTTTTTCTCACAGCAGGTCAACTTGTGTGTGGTTGCAACATTACGGTCCCATTGAGTACATTTTTGGAGAAAGGGACATCTGATGCACCACAGGGCGGGTGGAGGGTGCAGAGCACGATACATTTTCTTTCTTCGGTTAGCATCTTTTTTTTTTTAAACTTTTGGAATTTTGGTTTTTCATGTTGATTTTAAAATGACCTTTTTCATGTTTGAAATTTACTAACTCGTTTTTTCCTCACAGCAGATCAACTTGTCTGTGGTTGCAACATTACGGTCCCATTGAGTACATTTTTGGAGAAAGGGACATCTGTTGCACCACAGGGCGACAGGAGGGTGAAGAGCACGACACATTTTCTTTCTTCGGTTAGCATCTTTTTTTTTTTATATTAATTTTGGAATTTTGGTTTTTCATGTTGATTTTAAAATGACCTTTTTCATGTTTGGAATTTACTAACTCGTTTTTTCCTCACAGCAGGTCAACTTGTGTGTGGTTGCAACATTACGGTCCCATTGAGTACATTTTTGGAGAACGGGACATCTGATGCACCACAGGGCGGGTGGAGGGTGCAGAGCACGATACATTCTCTTTCTTCGGTTAGCATCATTTTTTTTTTTTAAACTTTTGGAATTTTGGTTTTTCATGTTGATTTTAAAATGACCTTTTTCATGTTTGAAATGTACTAACTCGTTTTTTCCTCACAGCAGGTCAACATGTGTGTGGTTGCAACATTACGGTCCCATTGAGTACATTTTTGGAGAAAGGGACATCTGTTGCACCACAGGGCGGGAGGAGGCTGCAGAGCACGATACATTTTCTTTCATCGGTAAGCATCTTATTTTTTTAAACTTTTGGAATTTTGGTTTTTCATGTTGATTTTAAAATGACCTTTTTCATGTTTGAAATTTACTAACTCGTTTTTTCCTCACAGCATTTCAACTTGTGTGTGGTTGCAACATTACGGTCCCATTGAGTACATTCTTGGAGAAAGGGACATCTGTTGCACCACAGGGCAGGTGGAGGGTGCAGAGCACGATACATTTTCTTTCTTCGGTTAGCATCTTTTTTTTTTATACTTTTGGAATTTTGGTTTTTCATGTTGATTTTAAAATGACCTTTCTAATGTTTGGAATTTACTAACTCGTTTTTTCCTCACAGCAGGTCAACTTGTGTGTGGTTGCAACATTACGGTTCCATTGAGTACAATTTTGGAGAAAGGGACATCTGTTGCACCACAGGGCGGGTGGAGGGTGCGAGCACGATAGTTTTTCTTTCTTCGGTTAGCATCTTTTTGTGTTACAAACTTTTGGAATTTTGGTTTTTCACGTTGATTTTAAAATGACCTTTTTCATGATTGAAATTTACTAACTCGTTTTTTCCTCACAGCATGTCAACTTGTGTGTGGTTGCAACATTACGGTCCCATTGAGTACATTTTTGGAGAAAGGGACATCTGTTGCACCACAGGGCGACAGGAGGGTGCAGAGCACGATACATTTTCTTTCTTCGGTTAGCATCTTTTTTTTTTTTAACTTTTGGAATTTTGGTTTTTCATGATGATTTTAAAATGACCTTTTTCATGTTTGAAATTTACTAACTCGTTTTTTCCTCACAGCAGGTCAACTTGTGTGTGGTTGCAACATTACGGTCCCATTGAGTACATTTTTGGAGAAAGGGACATCTGTTGCACCACAGGGCGACAGGAGGGTGCAGAGCACGATACATTTTCTTTCTTCGGTTAGCATCTTTTTTTTTTTATACTTTTGGAATTTTGGTTTTTCATGTTGATTTTAAAATGACCTTTTTCATGTTTGAAATTTACTAACTCGTTTTTTCCTCACAGCAGGTCAACTTGTGTGTGGTTGCAACATTACGGTCCCATTGAGTACAATTTTGGAGAAAGGGACATCTGTTGCACAACAGGGCGGGTAGAGGGTGCAAGCACGATAGTTTTTCTTTCTTCGGTTAGCATCTTTTTGTGTCTCATACTTTTGGAATTTTGGTTTTTCATGTTGATTTTAAAATGACCTTTTTTATGTTTGAAATGTACTAACTCGTTTTTTCCTCACAGCAGGTAAACTTGTGTGTGGTTGCAACATTACGGTCCCATTGAGTACAATTTTGGAGAAAGGGACATCTGTTGCACCACAGTGCGGGTGGAGGGTGCGAGCACGATAGTTTTTCTTTCTTCGGTTAGCATCTTTTTTTTATATACTTTTGGAATTTTGGTTTTTCATCTTGATTTTAAAATGACCTTTTTCATGTTTGAAATTTACTAAGCTGTTTTTTCCTCACAGCAGGTCAACTTGTGTGTGGTTGCAACATTACGGTCCCATTGAGTACATTTTTGGAGAAAGGGACATCTGTTGCACCACAGGGCGGGTGGAGGGTGCAAAGCACGATACATTTTCTTTCTTCGGTTAGCATCTGTTTTTTTTGTACTTTTGGAATTTTGGTTTTTCATGTTGTTTTAAATTGACCATTTTCATGTTTGAAATTTACTAACTCGTTTTTTCCTCACAGCAGGTCAACTTGTGTGTGGTTGCAACATTACGGTCCCATTGAGTACATTTTTGGAGAAAGGGACATCTGTTGCACCACAGGGCGGGTGGAGGGTGCAGAGCACGATACATTTTCTTTCTTCGGTTAGCATCTTTTTTGTTTTATACTTTTGGAATTATGGTTTTTTATGTTGACTTTAAAATGTCCTTTTTCATGTTTGAAATTTACTAACTCGTTTTTTCTTCACAGCAGGTCAACTTGTGTGTGGTTGCAACATTACGGTCCCATTGAGTACAATTTTGGAGAAAGGGACATCTGTTGCACCACAGGGCAGGTGGAGGGTGCAGAGCACGATACATTTTCTTTCTTCGGTTAGCATCCTTTTTTTTTATACTTTTGTAATTTTGGTTTTTCATGTTGATTTTAAAATGAACTTTTTCATGTTTGAAATTTACTAAATCGTTTTTTCCTCACAGCAGGTCAACTTGTGTGTGGTTGCAACATTACCGTCCCATTGAGTACAATTTTGGAGAAAGGGACATCTGTTGCACCACAGGGCGGGTGGAGGGTGCAGAGCACGATACATTTTCTTTCTTCGGTTAGCATCTTTTTTTTTTTATACTTTTGGAATTTTGGTTTTTCATGTTGATTTTAAAATGACCTTTTTCATGTTTGAAATTTACTAACTCGTTTTTTCCTCACAGCAGGTCAACTTGTGTGTGGTTGCAACATTATGGTCCCATTGAGTATATTTTTGGAGAAAGGGACATCTGTTGCACCACAGGGCGGGTGGAGGCTGCAGAGCACGATACATTTTCTTTCTTCGGTTAACATCTTTTTTTTTTTATACTTTTGGAATTTTGGTTTTTCATGTTGATTTTAAAATGAACTTTTTCATGTTTGAAATGTACTAACTCGTTTTTTCCTCACAGCAGGTCAACTTGTATGTGGTTGCAACATTATGGTCCCATTGAGTACAATTTTGGAGAAAGGGACATCTGTTGCACCACAGGGCGGGTGGAGGGTGCACAGCACGATACATTTTCTTTCTTCGGTTAGCATCTTTTTTTTTTAATACTTTTGGAATTTTGGTTTTTCATGTTGATTTTAAAATGACCTTTTTCATGTTTGAAATTTATTAACTCGTTTTTTCCTCACAGCAGGTCAACTTGTGTGTGGTTGCAACATTACGGTCCCATTGAGTACAATTTTGGAGAAAGGGACATCTGTTGCACCACAGGGAGGGTGGAGGGTGCAGACCACGATACATTTTCTTTCTTCGGTTAGCATCTTTTTTTTTTATACTTTTGGAATTTTGGTTTTTCATGTTGATTTTAAAATGACCTTTTTCATGTTTGAAATTTACTAACTCGTTTTTTCCTCACAGCAGGTCAACTTGTGTGCGGTTGCAACATTACGGTCCCATTGAGTGCAATTTTGGAGAAAGGGACATCTGTTGCACCACAGGGCAGGTGGAGGCTGCAGAGCACGATACATTTTCTTCCTTCGGTTAGCATCTTTTTTTTTATACTTTTGGAATTTTGGTTTTTCATGTTGATTTTAAAATGACCTTTTTCATGTTTGAAATGTACTAACTCGTTTTTTCCTCACAGCAGGTCAACTTGTGTGTTGTTGCATTACGGTCCCATTGAGTACAATTTTGGAGAAAGGGACATCTGTTGCACCACAGGGCGGGTGGAGGGTGCAGAGCACGATACATTTTCATTCTTCGGTTAGCATCTTTTTTTTTTTTATACTTTTGGAATTTTGGTTTTTCATGTTGATTTTAAAATGACCTTTTTCATGTTTGAAATTTACTAACTCATTTTTTCCTCACAGCAGGTCAACTTGTGATTGGTTGCAACATTACGGTCCCATTGAGTACAATTTTGGAGAAAGGGACATCTGTTGCACCACAGGGCGGGTGGAGGGTGCAGAGCACGATACATTTTCTTTCTTCGGTTAGCATCTTTTTTTTTTTTATACTTTTGGAATTTTGGTTCTTCATGTTGATTTTAAAATGACCTTTTTCATGTTTGAAATTTACTAACTCGTTTTTTCCTCACAGCAGGTCAACTTGTGTGTGGTTGCAACATTACGGTCCCATTGAGTACAATTTTGGAGAAAGGGACATCTGTTGCACCACAGGGCGGGTGGAGGGTGCAGAGCACGATACATTTTCTTTCTTCGGTTAGCATCTTTTTTTTTTTATACTTTTGGAATTTTGGTTTTTCATGTTGATTTTAAAATGACCTTTTTCATGTTTGAAATTTACTAACTCGTTTTTTCCTCACAGCAGGTCAACTTGTGTGTGGTTGCAACATTACGGTCCCATTGAGTGCATTTTTGGAGAAAGGGACATCTGTTGCACCACAGGGTGGGTGGAGGTTGCAGAGCACGATACATTTTCTTTCTTCGGTTAGCATCTTTTTTTTTTTGTACTTTTGGAATTTTGGTTTTTCATGTTGATTTTAAAATGACCTTTTTCATGTTTGAAATTTACTAACTCGTTTTTTCCTCACAGCAGGTCAACTTGTGTGTGGTTGCAACATTACGGTCCCATTGAGTACAATTTTGGAGAAAGGGACATCTGTTGCACCACAGGGCGGGTGGAGGGTGTAGAGCACGATACATTTTCTTTCTTCGGTTAGCATCTTTTTTTTTTTTTGTACTTTTGGAATTTTGGTTTTTCATGTTGATTTTAAAATGACCTTTTTCATGTTTGAAATTTACTAACTCGTTTTTTCCTCACAGCAGGCCAACTTGTGTGTGGTTGCAACATTACGGTCCCATTGAGTACAATTTTGGAGAAAGGGACATCTGTTGCACCACAGGGCGGGTGGAGGGTGTAGAGCACGATACATTTTCTTTCTTCGGTTAGCATCTTTTTTTTTTTATACTTTTGGAATTTTCGTTTTTCATGTTGATTTTAAAATGACCTTTTTCATGTTTGGAATTTACTAACTCGTTTTTTCCTCACAGCAGGTCAATTTGTGTGTGGTTGCAACATTACGGTCCCATTGAGTGCATTTTTGGAGAAAGGGACATCTGTTGCACCACAGGGCGGTTGGAGGCTGCAGAGCACGATACATTTTCTTTCTTCGGTTAGCATCTTTTTTTTTTTTATACTTTTGGAATTTTGGTTTTTCATGTGGATTTTAAAATGACCTTTCTCATGTTTGAAATTTACTAACTCCTTTTTTCCTCACAGCAGGTCAACTTGTGTGTGGTTGCAACATTACAGTCCCATTGAGTACAATTTTGGAGAAAGGGACATCTGTTGCACCACAGGGCGGGTGGAGGGTGCAGAGCACGATACATTTTCTTTCTTCGGTTAGCATCCTTTTTTTTTTATACTTTTGGAATTTTGGGTTTTCATGTTGATTTTAAAATGACCTTTTTCATGTTTGAAATTTACTAACTCATTTTTTCCTCACAGCAGGTCAACTTGTGTGTGGTTGCAACATTACGGTCCCATTGAGTACAATTTTGGAGAAAGGGACATCTGTTGCACCACAGGGCGGGTGGAGGCTGCAGAGCACGATCCATTTTCTTTCTTCGGTTAGCATCTTTTTTTTTTTATACTTTTGGAATTTTGGTTTTTCATGTTGATTTTAAAATGACCTTTTTCATGTTTGAAATTTACTAACTCGTTTTTTCCTCACAGCAGGTCAACTTGTGTGTGGTTGCAACATTACGGTCCCATTGAGTACAATTTTGGAGAAAGGGACATCTGTTGCACCACAGGGCGGGTGGAGGGTGCAGAGCATGATACATTTTCTTTCTTCGGTTAGCATCTTTTTTTTTTTTTTATACTTTTGGAATTTTGGTTTTTCATGTAGATTTTAAAATGACCTTTTTCATGTTTGAAATTTACTAACTCGTTTTTTCCTCACAGCAGGTCAACTTGTGTGTGGTTGCAACATTACGGTCCCATTGAGTACAATTTTGGAGAAAGGGACATCTGTTGCACCACAGGGCGGGTGGAGGGTTCAGAGCACGATACATTTTCTTTCTTCGGTTAGCATCTTTTTTTTTTTATACTTTTGGAATTTTGGTTTTTCATGTTGATTTTAAAATGACCTTTTTCATGTTTGAAATGTACTAACTCGTTTTTTCCTCACAGCAGGTCAACTTGTGTGTGGTTGCAACATTACGGTCCCATTGAGTACAATTTTGGAGAAAGGGACATCTGTTGCACCACAGGGCGGGTGGAGGCTGCAGAGCACGATACATTTTCTTTCTTCGGTTAGCATCTTTTTTTTTTTATACTTTTGGAATTTTGGTTTTTCATGTTGATTTTAAAATGACCTTTTATATGTTTGAAATTTACTAACTCGTTTTTTCCTCACAGCAGGTCAACTTGTGTGTGGTTGCAACATTACGGTCCCATTGAGTACAATTTTGGAGAAAGGGACATCTGTTGCACCACAGGGCGGGTGGAGGGTGCAGAACACGATACATTTTCTTTCTTCGGTTAGCATCTTTTTTTTTATACTTTTGGAATTTTGGTTTTTCATGTTGATTTTAAAATGACCTTTTTCATGTTTGAAATTTACTAACTCGTTTTTTCCTCACAGCAGGTCAACTTGTGTGTGGTTGCAACATTACGGTCCCATTGAGTACAATTTTGGAGAAAGGGACATCTGTTGCACCACAGGGCGGGTGGAGGGTGCAGAGCACGATACATTTTCTTTCTTCGGTTAGCATCTTTTTTTTTTTATACTTTTGGAATTTTGGTTCTTCATGTTGATTTTAAAATGACCTTTTTCATGTTTGAAATGTACTAACTCGTTTTTTCCTCACAGCAGGTCAACTTGTGTGTGGTTGCAACATTACGGTCCCATTGAGTACAATTTTGGAGAAAGGGACATCTGTTGCACCACAGGGCGGGTGGAGGCTGCAGAGCACGATACATTTTCTTTCTTCGGTTAGCATCTTTTTTTTTTTATACTTTTGGAATTTTGGTTTTTCATGTTGATTTTAAAATGACCTTTTTCATGTTTGAAATTTACTAACTCGTTTTTTCCTCACAGCAGGTCAACTTGTGTGTGGTTGCAACATTACGGTCCCATTGAGTACAATTTTGGAGAAAGGGACATCTGTTGCACCACAGGGCGGGTGGAGGGTGCAGAGCACGATACATTTTCTTTCTTCGGTTAACATCTTTTTTTTTTTATACTTTTGGAATTTTGGTTTTTCATGTTGATTTTAAAATGACCTTTTTCATGTTTGAAATTTACTAACTCGTTTTTTCCTCACAGCAGGTCAACTTGTGTGTGGTTGCAACATTACGGTCCCATTGAGTACAATTTTGGAGAAAGGGACATCTGTTGCACCACAGGGCGGGTGGAGGGTGCAGAGCACGATACATTTTCTTTCTTCGGTTAGCATTTTTTTTTTTTATACTTTTGTAATTTTGGTTTTTCATGTTGATTTTAAAATGACCTTTTTCATGTTTGAAATGTACTAACTCGTTTTTTCCTCACAGCAGGTCAACTTGTGTGTGGTTGCAACATTACGGTCCCATTGAGTACAATTTTGGAATAAAGGGACATCTGTTGCACCACAGGGCGGGTGGAGGCTGCAGAGCAAGATACATTTTCTTTCTTCGGTTAGCATCTTTTTTTTCTTATACTTTTGGAATTTTGGTTTTTCATGTTGATTTTAAAATGACCTTTTTCATGTTTGAAATTTACTAACTCGTTTTTTCCTCACAGCAGGTCAACTTGTGTGTGGTTGCAACATTACGGTCCCATTGAGTACAATTTTGGAGAAAGAGACATCTGTTGCACCACAGGGCGGGTGGAGGGTGCAGAGCACGATACATTTTCTTTCTTCGGTTAGCATTTTTTTTTTTTATACTTTTGTAATTTTGGTTTTTCACGTTGATTTTAAAATGACCTTTTTCATGTTTGAAATGTACTAACTCGTTTTTTCCTCACAGCAGGTCAACTTGTGTGTGGTTGCAACATTACGGTCCCATTGAGTACAATTTTGGAATAAAGGGACATCTGTTGCACCACAGGGCGGGTGGAGGCTGCAGAGCAAGATACATTTTCTTTCTTCGGTTAGCATCTTTTTTTTCTTATACTTTTGGAATTTTGGTTTTTCATGTTGATTTTAAAATGACCTTTTTCATGTTTGAAATTTACTAACTCGTTTTTTCCTCACAGCAGGTCAACTTGTGTGTGGTTGCAACATTACGGTCCCATTGAGTACAATTTTGGAGAAAGGGACATCTGTTGCACCACAGGGCGGGTGGAGGGTGCAGAACACGATACATTTTCTTTCTTCGGTTAACATCTTTTTTTTTTTATACTTTTGTAATTTTGGTTTTTCATGTTGATTTTAAAATGACCTTTTTCATGTTTGAAATGTACTAACTCGTTTTTTCCTCACAGCAGGTCAACTTGTGTGTGGTTGCAACATTACGGTCCCATTGAGTACAATTTTGGAATAAAGGGACATCTGTTGCACCACAGGGCGGGTGGAGGCTGCAGAGCACCATACATTTTCTTTCTTCGGTTAGCATCTTTTTTTTTTTATACTTTTGGAATTTTGGTTTTTCATGTTGATTTTAAAATGACCTTTTATATGTTTGAAATTTACTAACTCGTTTTTTCCTCACAGCAAGTCAACTTGTGTGTGGTTGCAACATTACGGTCCCATTGAGTACAATTTTGGAGAAAGGGACATCTGTTGCACCACAGGGCGGGTGGAGGGTGCAGAACACGATACATTTTCTTTCTTCGGTTAGCATCTTTTTTTTTTTATACTTTTGGAATTTTGGTTTTTCATGTTGATTTTAAAATGACCTTTTTCATGTTTGAAATTTACTAACTCGTTTTTTCCTCACAGCAGGTCAACTTGTGTGTGGTTGCAACATTACGGTCCCATTGAGTACAATTTTGGAGAAAGGGACATCTGTTGCACCACAGGGCGGGTGGAGGGTGCAGAGCACGATACATTTTCTTTCTTCGGTTAGCATCTTTTTTTTTTTATACTTTTGGAATTTTGGTTCTTCATGTTGATTTTAAAATGACCTTTTTCATGTTTGAAATGTACTAACTCGTTTTTTCCTCACAGCAGGTCAACTTGTGTGTGGTTGCAACATTACGGTCCCATTTAGTACAATTTTGGAGAAAGGGACATCTGTTGCACCACAGGGCGGGTGGAGGCTGCAGAGCACGATACATTTTCTTTCTTCGGTTAGCATCTTTTTTTTTTTATACTTTTGGAATTTTGGTTTTTCATGTTGATTTTAAAATGACCTTTTTCATGTTTGAAATTTACTAACTCGTTTTTTCCTCACAGCAGGTCAACTTGTGTGTGGTTGCAACATTACGGTCCCATTGAGTACAATTTTGGAGAAAGGGACATCTGTTGCACCACAGGGCGGGTGGAGGGTGCAGAGCACGATACATTTTCTTTCTTCGGTTAACATCTTTTTTTTTTTATACTTTTGGAATTTTGGTTTTTCATGTTGATTTTAAAATGACCTTTTTCATGTTTGAAATTTACTAACTCGTTTTTTCCTCACAGCAGGTCAACTTGTGTGTGGTTGCAACATTACGGTCCCATTGAGTACAATTTTGGAGAAAGGGACATCTGTTGCACCACAGGGCGGGTGGAGGGTGCAGAGCACGATACATTTTCTTTCTTCGGTTAGCATTTTTTTTTTTTATACTTTTGTAATTTTGGTTTTTCATGTTGATTTTAAAATGACCTTTTTCATGTTTGAAATGTACTAACTCGTTTTTTCCTCACAGCAGGTCAACTTGTGTGTGGTTGCAACATTACGGTCCCATTGAGTACAATTTTGGAATAAAGGGACATCTGTTGCACCACAGGGCGGGTGGAGGCTACAGAGCAAGATACATTTTCTTTCTTCGGTTAGCATCTTTTTTTTCTTATACTTTTGGAATTTTGGTTTTTCATGTTGATTTTAAAATGACCTTTTTCATGTTTGAAATTTACTAACTCGTTTTTTCCTCACAGCAGGTCAACTTGTGTGTGGTTGCAACATTACGGTCCCATTGAGTACAATTTTGGAATAATGGGACATCTGTTGCACCACAGGGCGGGTGGAGGGTGCAGAGCACGATACATTTTCTTTCTTCGGTTAGCATCTTTTTTTTTTTGTACTTTTGGAATTTTGGTTTTTCATGCTGATTTTAAAATGACCTTTTTCATGTTTGATATTTACTAACTCGTTTTTTCCTCACAGCAGGTCAACTTGTGTGTGGTTGCAACATTACGGTCCCATTGAGTGCATTTTTGAAGAAAGAGACATCTGTTGCACCACAGGGCGGGTGGAGGGTGCAGAGCACGATACATTTTCTTTCTTCGGTTAGCATCTTTTTTTTTTTATACTTTTGGAATTTTGGTTTTTCATGTTGATTTTAAAATGACCTTTTTCATGTATGAAATCTACTAACTCGTTTTTTCCTCACAGCAGGTCAACTTGTGTGTGGTTGCAACATTATGGTCCCATTGAGTACAATTTTGGAGAAAGGGACATCTGTTGCACCACAGGGCGGGTGGAGGGTGCAGAGCACGATACATTTTCTTTCTTCGGTTAGCATCTTTTTTTTTTTATACTTTTGGAATTTTGGTTTTTCATGTTGATTTTAAAATGACCTTTTACATGTTTGAAATTTACTAACTCGTTTTTTCCTCACAGCAAGTCAACTTGTGTGTGGTTGCAACATTACGGTCCCATTGAGTGCATTTTTGGAGAAAGAGACATCTGTTGCACCACAGGGCGGGTGGAGGCTGCAGAGCACGATACATTTTCCTTCTTCGGTTGGCATCTTTTTTTTTTTTTATACTTTTGGAATTTTGGTTTTTCATGTTGATTTTAAAATGACCTTTTTCATGTTTGAAATTTACTAACTCGTTTTTTCCTCACAGCAGGTCAACTTGTGTGTGGTTGCAACATTACGGTCCCATTGAGTGCATTTTTGGAGAAAGGGACATCTGTTGCACCACAGGGCGGGTGGAGGGTGCGAGCACGATAGTTTTTCTTTCTTCGGTTAGCATCTTTTTGTGTTTCATACTTTTGGAATTTTGGTTTTTCATGTTGATTTTAAAATGACCTTTTTCATGTTTGAAATTTACTATCTTGTTTTTTCCTCACAGCAGGTCAACTTGTGTGTGGTTGCAACATTACGGTCCCATTGAGTACATTTTTGGAGAAAGGGACATCTGTTGCACCACAGGGAGGGTGGAGGGTGCAGAGCACGATACATTTTCTTTCTTCGGTTAGCATCTTTTTTTTTTATACTTTTGGAATTTTGGTTTTTCATGTTGATTTTAAAATGACCTTTTTCATGTTTGAAATTTACTAACTCGTTTTTTCCTCACAGCAGGTCAACTTGTGTGTGGTTGCAACATTACGGTCCCATTGAGTACATTTTTGGAGAAAGGGACATCTGTTGCACCACAGGGCGGGTGGAGGGTGCAGAGCACGATACATTTTCTTTCTTCGGTTAGCATTTTTTTTTTTTTATACTTTTGGAATTTTGGTTTTTCATGTTGATTTTAAAATGACCTTTTTCATGTTTGAAATTTACTAACTCGTTTTTTCCTCACAGCAGGTCAACTTGTGTGTGGTTGCAACATTACGGTCCCATTGAGTGCATTTTTGGAGAAAGAGACATCTGTTGCACCACAGGGCGTGTGGAGGCTGCAGAGCACGATACATTTTCTTTCTTCGGTTAGCATTTTTTTTTTTTTTTTATACTTTTGGAATTTTGGTTTTTCATGTCGATTTTAAAATGACCTTTTTCATGTTTGAAATTTACTAACTCGTTTTTTCCTCACAGCAGGTCAACTTGTGTGTGGTTGCAACATTACGGTCCCATTGAGTACATTTTTGAAGAAAGGGACATCTGTTGCACCACAGGGCGGGTGGAGAGTGCAGAGCACGATACATTTTCTTTCTTCGGTTAGCATCTTTTTTTTTTATACTTTTGGAATTTTGGTTTTTTATGTTGATTTTAAAATGACCTTTTTCATGTTTGAAATTTACTAACTCGTTTTTTCCTCACAGCATGTCAACTTGTCTGTGGTTGCAACATTACGGTCCCATTGAGTACAATTTTGGAGAAAGGGACATCTGTTGCACCACAGGGCGGGTGGAGGCTGCAGAGCACGATACATTTTCTTTCTTCGGTTAGCATCTTTTTTTTTTTATACTTTTGGAATTTTGGTTTTTCATGTTGATTTTAAAATGACCTTTTTCATGTTTGAAATTTACAAACTCGTTTTTTCCTCACAGCAGGTCAACTTGTGTGTGGTTGCAACATTACGGTCCCATTGAGTACAATTTTGGAGAAAGGGACATCTGTTGCACCACAGGGCGGGTGGAGGGTGCAGAGCACGATACATTTTCTTTCTTCGGTTAGCATCTTTTTTTTTTATACTTTTGGAATTTTGGTTTTTCATGTTGATTTTAAAATGACCTTTTTCATGTATGAAATTTACTAACTCGTTTTTTCCTCACAGAAGGTCAACTTGTGTGTGGTTGCAACATTACGGTCCCATTGAGTACACTTTTGGAGAAAGGGACATCTGTTGCACCACAGGGCGGGTGGAGGGTGCAGAGCACGATACATTTTCTTTCTTCGGTTAGCATCTTTTTTTTTTTATACTTTTGGAATTTTGGTTTTTCATGTTGATTTTAAAATGACCTTTTTCATGTTTGAAATTTACTAACTCGTTTTTCCTCACAGCAGGTCAACTTGTGTGTGGTTGCAACATTACGGTCCCATTGAGTACAATTTTGGAGAAAGGGACATCTGTTGCACCACAGGGCGGGTGGAGGGTGCAGAGCACGATACATTTTCTTTCTTTGGTTAGCATCTTTTTTTTTTTTTATACTTTTGGAATTTTGGTTTTTCATGTTGATTTTAAAATGACCTTTTTCATATTTGAAATTTACTAACTTGTTTTTTCCTCACAGCAGGTCAACTTGTGTGTGGTTGCAACATTACGGTCCCATTGAGTACAATTTTGGAGAAAGGGACATCTGTTGCACCACAGGGCGGGTGGAGGGTGCAGAGCACGATACATTTTCTTTCTTCGGTTAGCATCTTTTTTTTTTTATACTTTTGGAATTTTGGTTTTTCATGTTGATTTTAAAATGACCTTTTTCATGTTTGAAATTTACTAACTCGTTTTTTCCTCACAGCAGGTCAACTTGTGTGTGGTTGCAACATTACGGTCCCATTGAGTACAATTTTGGAGAGAGGGACATCCGTTGCACCACAGGACGGGTGGAGGGTGCAGAGCACGATACATTTTCTTTCTTCGGTTAGCATCTTTTTTTTTTTATACTTTTGGAATTTTGGTTTTTCATGTTGATTTTAAAATGACCTTTTTCATGTTTGAAATTTACTAACTCGTTTTTTCCTCACAGCAGGTCAACTTGTGTGTGGTTGCAACATTACGGTCCCATTGAGTACAATTTTGGAGAAAGGGACATCTGTTGCACCACAGGGCGGGTGGAGGGTGCAGAGCACGATACATTTTCTTTCTTCGGTTAGCATCTTTTTTTTTTTATACTTTTGGAATTTTGGTTTTTCATGTTGATTTTAACATGACCTTTTTCATGTTTGAAATTTACTAACTCGTTTTTTCCTCACAGCAGGTCAACTTGTGGGTGGTTGCAACATTACGGTCCCATTGAGTACAATTTTGGAGAAAGGGACATCTGTTGCGCCACAGGGCGGGTGGAGGGTGCAGAGCACGATACATTTTCTTTCTTCGGTTAGCATCTTTTTTTTTTTATACTTTTGGAATTTTGGTTTTTCATGTTGATTTTAAAATGACCTTTTTCATGTTTGAAATTTACTAACTCGTTTTTTCCTCACAGCAGGTCAACTTGTGTGTGGTTGCAACATTATGGTCCCTTTGAGTACAATTTTGGAGAAAGGGACATCTGTTGCACCACAGGGCGGGTGGAGGGTGCAGAGCACGATACATTTTCTTTCCTCGGTTAGCATCTTTTTTTTTTTTATACTTTTGGAATTTTGGTTTTTCATGTTGATTTTAAAATGACCTTTTTCATGTTTGAAATTTACTAACTCGTTTTTTCCTCACAGCAGGTCAACTTGTGTGTGGTTGCAACATTACGGTCCCATTGAGTACATTTTTGGAGAAAGGGACATCTGTTGCACCACAGGGCGGGTGGAGGGTGCAGAGCACGATACATTTTCTTTCTTCGGTTAGCATCTTTTTTTTTTTATACTTTTGGAATTTTGGTTTTTCATGTTGATTTTAAAATGACCTTTTTCATGTTTGAAATTTACTAACTCGTTTTTTCCTCACAGCAGGTCAACTTGTGTGTAGTTGCAACATTACGGTCCCATTGAGTACATTTTTGGAGAAAGGGACATCTGTTGCACCACAGGGCGGGTGGAGGGTGCAGAGCACGATACATTTTCTTTCTTCAGTTAGCATCTTTTTTTTTATACTTTTGGAATTTTGGTTTTTTATGTTGATTTTAAAATGACCTTTTTCATGTTTGAAATTTTCTAACTCGTTTTTTCCTCACAGCAGGTCAACTTGTCTGTGGTTGCAACATTACGGTCCCATTGAGTACATTTTTGGAGAAAGGGACATCTGTTGCACCACAGGGCGGGTGGAGGGTGCAGAGCACGATACATTTTCTTTCTTCGGTTAGCATCTTTTTTTTTTTATACTTTTGGAATTTTGGTTTTTCATGTTGATTTTAAAATGACCTTTTTCATGTTTGAAATTTACTAACTCGTTTTTTCCTCACAGCAGGTCAACTTGTGTGTGGTTGCAACATTACGGTCCCATTGAGTACATTTTTGGAGAAAGAGACATCTGTTGCACCACAGGGCGGGTGGAGGGTGCAGAGCACGATACATTTTCTTTCTTCGGTTAGCATCTTTTTTTTTTATACTTTTGGAATTTTGGTTTTTCATGTTGATTTTAAAATGACCTTTTTCATGTTTGAAATTTACTAACTCGTTTTTTCCTCACAGCAGGTCAACTTGTGTGTGGTTGCAACATTACGGTCCCATTGAGTACATTTTTGAAGAAAGGGACATCTGTTGCACCACAGGGCGGGTGGAGAGTGCAGAGCACGATACATTTTCTTTCTTCGGTTAGCATCTTTTTTTTTTATACTTTTGGAATTTTGGTTTTTTATGTTGATTTTAAAATGACCTTTTTCATGTTTGAAATTTACTAACTCGTTTTTTCCTCACAGCATGTCAACTTGTCTGTGGTTGCAACATTACGGTCCCATTGAGTACAATTTTGGAGAAAGGGACATCTGTTGCACCACAGGGCGGGTGGAGGCTGCAGAGCACGATACATTTTCTTTCTTCGGTTAGCATCTTTTTTTTTTTATACTTTTGGAATTTTGGTTTTTCATGTTGATTTTAAAATGACCTTTTTCATGTTTGAAATTTACAAACTCGTTTTTTCCTCACAGCAGGTCAACTTGTGTGTGGTTGCAACATTACGGTCCCATTGAGTACAATTTTGGAGAAAGGGACATCTGTTGCACCACAGGGCGGGTGGAGGGTGCAGAGCACGATACATTTTCTTTCTTCGGTTAGCATCTTTTTTTTTTATACTTTTGGAATTTTGGTTTTTCATGTTGATTTTAAAATGACCTTTTTCATGTATGAAATTTACTAACTCGTTTTTTCCTCACAGAAGGTCAACTTGTGTGTGGTTGCAACATTACGGTCCCATTGAGTACACTTTTGGAGAAAGGGACATCTGTTGCACCACAGGGCGGGTGGAGGGTGCAGAGCACGATACATTTTCTTTCTTCGGTTAGCATCTTTTTTTTTTTATACTTTTGGAATTTTGGTTTTTCATGTTGATTTTAAAATGACCTTTTTCATGTTTGAAATTTACTAACTCGTTTTTCCTCACAGCAGGTCAACTTGTGTGTGGTTGCAACATTACGGTCCCATTGAGTACAATTTTGGAGAGAGGGACATCCGTTGCACCACAGGACGGGTGGAGGGTGCAGAGCACGATACATTTTCTTTCTTCGGTTAGCATCTTTTTTTTTTTATACTTTTGGAATTTTGGTTTTTCATGTTGATTTTAAAATGACCTTTTTCATGTTTGAAATTTACTAACTCGTTTTTTCCTCACAGCAGGTCAACTTGTGTGTGGTTGCAACATTACGGTCCCATTGAGTACAATTTTGGAGAAAGGGACATCTGTTGCACCACAGGGCGGGTGGAGGGTGCAGAGCACGATACATTTTCTTTCTTCGGTTAGCATCTTTTTTTTTTTATACTTTTGGAATTTTGGTTTTTCATGTTGATTTTAACATGACCTTTTTCATGTTTGAAATTTACTAACTCGTTTTTTCCTCACAGCAGGTCAACTTGTGGGTGGTTGCAACATTACGGTCCCATTGAGTACAATTTTGGAGAAAGGGACATCTGTTGCGCCACAGGGCGGGTGGAGGGTGCAGAGCACGATACATTTTCTTTCTTCGGTTAGCATCTTTTTTTTTTTATACTTTTGGAATTTTGGTTTTTCATGTTGATTTTAAAATGACCTTTTTCATGTTTGAAATTTACTAACTCGTTTTTTCCTCACAGCAGGTCAACTTGTGTGTGGTTGCAACATTATGGTCCCTTTGAGTACAATTTTGGAGAAAGGGACATCTGTTGCACCACAGGGCGGGTGGAGGGTGCAGAGCACGATACATTTTCTTTCCTCGGTTAGCATCTTTTTTTTTTTTATACTTTTGGAATTTTGGTTTTTCATGTTGATTTTAAAATGACCTTTTTCATGTTTGAAATTTACTAACTCGTTTTTTCCTCACAGCAGGTCAACTTGTGTGTGGTTGCAACATTACGGTCCCATTGAGTACATTTTTGGAGAAAGGGACATCTGTTGCACCACAGGGCGGGTGGAGGGTGCAGAGCACGATACATTTTCTTTCTTCGGTTAGCATCTTTTTTTTTTTATACTTTTGGAATTTTGGTTTTTCATGTTGATTTTAAAATGACCTTTTTCATGTTTGAAATTTACTAACTCGTTTTTTCCTCACAGCAGGTCAACTTGTGTGTAGTTGCAACATTACGGTCCCATTGAGTACATTTTTGGAGAAAGGGACATCTGTTGCACCACAGGGCGGGTGGAGGGTGCAGAGCACGATACATTTTCTTTCTTCAGTTAGCATCTTTTTTTTTATACTTTTGGAATTTTGGTTTTTTATGTTGATTTTAAAATGACCTTTTTCATGTTTGAAATTTTCTAACTCGTTTTTTCCTCACAGCAGGTCAACTTGTCTGTGGTTGCAACATTACGGTCCCATTGAGTACATTTTTGGAGAAAGGGACATCTGTTGCACCACAGGGCGGGTGGAGGGTGCAGAGCACGATACATTTTCTTTCTTCGGTTAGCATCTTTTTTTTTTTATACTTTTGGAATTTTGGTTTTTCATGTTGATTTTAAAATGACCTTTTTCATGTTTGAAATTTACTAACTCGTTTTTTCCTCACAGCAGGTCAACTTGTGTGTGGTTGCAACATTACGGTCCCATTGAGTACATTTTTGGAGAAAGAGACATCTGTTGCACCACAGGGCGGGTGGAGGGTGCAGAGCACGATACATTTTCTTTCTTCGGTTAGCATCTTTTTTTTTTATACTTTTGGAATTTTGGTTTTTCATGTTGATTTTAAAATGACCTTTTTCATGTTTGAAATTTACTAACTCGTTTTTTCCTCACAGCAGGTCAACTTGTGTGTGGTTGCAACATTACGGTCCCATTGAGTACATTTTTGAAGAAAGGGACATCTGTTGCACCACAGGGCGGGTGGAGAGTGCAGAGCACGATACATTTTCTTTCTTCGGTTAGCTTTTTTTTTTTTTATACTTTTGGAATTTTGGTTTTTTATGTTGATTTTAAAATGACCTTTTTCATGTTTGAAATTTACTAACTCGTTTTTTCCTCACAGCATGTCAACTTGTCTGTGGTTGCAACATTACGGTCCCATTGAGTACAATTTTGGAGAAAGGGACATCTGTTGCACCACAGGGCGGGTGGAGGCTGCAGAGCACGATACATTTTCTTTCTTCGGTTAGCATCTTTTTTTTTTTATACTTTTGGAATTTTGGTTTTTCATGTTGATTTTAAAATGACCTTTTTCATGTTTGAAATTTACAAACTCGTTTTTTCCTCACAGCAGGTCAACTTGTGTGTGGTTGCAACATTACGGTCCCATTGAGTACAATTTTGGAGAAAGGGACATCTGTTGCACCACAGGGCGGGTGGAGGGTGCAGAGCACGATACATTTTCTTTCTTCGGTTAGCATCTTTTTTTTTTTATACTTTTGGAATTTTGGTTTTTCATGTTGATTTTAAAATGACCTTTTTCATGTATGAAATTTACTAACTCGTTTTTTCCTCACAGAAGGTCAACTTGTGTGTGGTTGCAACATTACGGTCCCATTGAGTACACTTTTGGAGAAAGGGACATCTGTTGCACCACAGGGCGGGTGGAGGGTGCAGAGCACGATACATTTTCTTTCTTCGGTTAGCATCTTTTTTTTTTTATACTTTTGGAATTTTGGTTTTTCATGTTGATTTTAAAATGACCTTTTTCATGTTTGAAATTTACTAACTCGTTTTTCCTCACAGCAGGTCAACTTGTGTGTGGTTGCAACATTACGGTCCCATTGAGTACAATTTTGGAGAAAGGGACATCTGTTGCACCACAGGGCGGGTGGAGGGTGCAGAGCACGATACATTTTCTTTCTTTGGTTAGCATCTTTTTTTTTTTTTATACTTTTGGAATTTTGGTTTTTCATGTTGATTTTAAAATGACCTTTTTCATATTTGAAATTTACTAACTTGTTTTTTCCTCACAGCAGGTCAACTTGTGTGTGGTTGCAACATTACGGTCCCATTGAGTACAATTTTGGAGAAAGGGACATCTGTTGCACCACAGGGCGGGTGGAGGGTGCAGAGCACGATACATTTTCTTTCTTCGGTTAGCATCTTTTTTTTTTTATACTTTTGGAATTTTGGTTTTTCATGTTGATTTTAAAATGACCTTTTTCATGTTTGAAATTTACTAACTCGTTTTTTCCTCACAGAAGGTCAACTTGTGTGTGGTTGCAACATTACGGTCCCATTGAGTACAATTTTGGAGAGAGGGACATCCGTTGCACCACAGGGCGGGTGGAGGGTGCAGAGCACGATACATTTTCTTTCTTCGGTTAGCATCTTTTTTTTTTTATACTTTTGGAATTTTGGTTTTTCATGTTGATTTTAAAATGACCTTTTTCATGTTTGAAATTTACTAACTCGTTTTTTCCTCACAGCAGGTCAACTTGTGTGTGGTTGCAACATTACGGTCCCATTGAGTACAATTTTGGAGAAAGGGACATCTGTTGCACCACAGGGCGGGTGGAGGGTGCAGAGCACGATACATTTTCTTTCTTCGGTTAGCATCTTTTTTTTTTTATACTTTTGGAATTTTGGTTTTTCATGTTGATTTTAACATGACCTTTTTCATGTTTGAAATTTACTAACTCGTTTTTTCCTCACAGCAGGTCAACTTGTGGGTGGTTGCAACATTACGGTCCCATTGAGTACAATTTTGGAGAAAGGGACATCTGTTGCGCCACAGGGCGGGTGGAGGGTGCAGAGCACGATACATTTTCCTTTTTCGGTTAGCATCTTTTTTTTTTTTTACTTTTGGAATTTTGGTTTTTCATGTTGATTTTAAAATGACCTTTTTCATGTTTGAAATTTACTAACTCGTTTTTTCCTCACAGCAGGTCAACTTGTGTGTAGTTGCAACATTACGGTCCCATTGAGTACATTTTTGGAGAAAGGGACATCTGTTGCACCACAGGGCGGGTGGAGGGTGCAGAGCACGATACATTTTCTTTCTTCAGTTAGCATCTTTTTTTTTTATACTTTTGGAATTTTGGTTTTTTATGTTGATTTTAAAATGACCTTTTTCATGTTTGAAATTTTCTAACTCGTTTTTTCCTCACAGCAGGTCAACTTGTCTGTGGTTGCAACATTACGGTCCCATTGAGTACATTTTTGGAGGAAGGGACATCTGTTGCACCACAGGGCGGGTGGAGGGTGCAGAGCACGATACATTTTCTTTCTTCGGTTAGCATCTTTTTTTTTTTATACTTTTGGAATTTTGGTTTTTCATGTTGATTTTAAAATGACCTTTTTCATGTTTGAAATTTACTAACTCGTTTTTTCCTCACAGCAGGTCAACTTGTGTGTGGTTGCAACATTACGGTCCCATTGAGTACATTTTTGGAGAAAGGGACATCTGTTGCACCACAGGGAGGGTGGAGGGTGCAGAGCACGATACATTTTCTTTCTTCGGTTAGCATCTTTTTTTTTTTATACTTTTGGAATTTTGGTTTTTCATGTTGATTTTAAAATGACCTTTTTCATGTTTGAAATTTACTAACTCATTTTTTCCTCACAGCAGGTCAACTTCTGTGTGGTTGCAACATTACGGTCCCATTGAGTACAATTTTGGAGAAAGGGACATTTGTTGCACCACAGGGCGACAGGAGGGTGCAGAGCACGATACATTTTCTTTCTTCGGTTAGCATCTTTTTTTTTTATACTTTTGGAATTTTGGTTTTTCATGTTGATTTTAAAATGACCTTTTTCATGTTTGAAATTTACTAACTCGTTTTTTCCTCACAGCAGGTCAACTTGTGTGTGGTTGCAACATTACGGTCCCATTGAGTACAATTTTGGAGAAAGGGACATCTGTTGCACCACAGGGCGGGTGGAGGGTGCAGAGCACGATACATTTTCTTTCTTCGGTTAGCATCTTTTTTTTTTATACTTTTGGAATTTTGGTTTTTCATGTTGATTTTAAAATGACCTTTTTCATGTTTGAAATTTACTAACTCGTTTTTTCCTCACAGCAGGTCAACTTGTGTGTGGTTGCAACATTACGGTCCCATTGAGTACACTTTTGGAGAAAGGGACATCTGTTGCACCACAGGGCGGGTGGAGGGTGCAGAGCACGATACATTTTCTTTCTTCGGTTAGCATCTTTTTTTTTTTATACTTTTGGAATTTTGGTTTTTCATGTTGATTTTAAAATGACCTTTTTCATGTTTGAAATTTACTAACTCGTTTTTTCCTCACAGCAGGTCAACTTGTGTGTGGTTGCAACATTACGGTCCCATTGAGTACAATTTTGGAGAAAGGGACATCTGTTGCACCACAGGGCGGGTGGAGGGTGCAGAGCATGATACATTTTCTTTCTTCGGTTAGCATCTTTTTTTTTTTTTATACTTTTGGAATTTTGGTTTTTCATGTTGATTTTAAAATGACCTTTTTCATGTTTGAAATTTACTAACTCGTTTTTTCCTCACAGCAGGTCAACTTGTGTGTGGTTGCAACATTACGGTCCCATTGAGTACAATTTTGGAGAAAGGGGCATCTGTTGCACCACAGGGCAGGTGGAGGGTGCAGAGCACGATACATTTTCTTTCTTCGGTTAGCATCTTTTTTTTTTTATACTTTCGGAATTTTGGTTTTTCATGTTGATTTTAAAATGACCTTTTTCATGTTTGAAATTTACTAACTCGTTTTTTCCTCACAGCAGGTCAACTTTTGTGTGGTTGCAACATTACGGTCCCATTGAGTACAATTTTGGAGAAAGGGACATCTGTTGCACCACAGGGCGGGTGGAGAGTGCAGAGCACGATACATTTTCTTTCTTCGGTTAGCATCCTTTTTTTTTTATACTTTTGGAATTTTGGTTTTTCATGTTGATTTTAAAATGACCTTTTTCATGTTTGAAATTTACTAACTTGTTTTTTCCTCACAGCAGGTCAACTTGTGTGTGGTTGCAACATTACGGTCCCATTGAGTACAATTTTGGAGAGAGGGACATCTGTTGCACCACAGGGCGGTCGGAGGCTGCAGAGCACGATACATTTTCTTTCTTCGGTTAGCATCTTTTTTTTTTGATACTTTTGGAATTTTGGTTTTTCATGTTGATTTTAAAATGACCTTTTTCATGTTTGAAATTTACTAACTTGTTTTTTCCTCACAGCAGGTCAACTTGTGTGTGGTTGCAACATTACGGTCCCATTGAGTACAATTTTGGAGAGAGGGACATCTGTTGCACCACAGGGCGGTCGGAGGCTGCAGAGCACGATACATTTTCTTTCTTCGGTTTGCATCTTTTTTTTTTTATACTTTTGGAATTTTGGTTTTTCATGTTGATTTTAAAATGACCTTTTTCATGTTTGAAATTTACTAACTTGTTTTTTCCTCACAGCAGGTCAACTTGTGTGTGGTTGCAACATTACGGTCCCATTGAGTACAATTTTGGAGAGAGGGACATCTGTTGCACCACAGGGCGGTCGGAGGCTGCAGAGCACGATACATTTTCTTTCTTCGGTTAGCATCTTTTTTTTTTTATACTTTTGGAATTTTGGTTTTTCATGTTGATTTTAAAATGACCTTTTTCATGTTTGAAATTTACTAACTTGTTTTTTCCTCACAGCAGGTCAACTTGTGTGTGGTTGCAACATTACGGTCCCATTGAGTACAATTTTGGAGAGAGGGACATCTGTTGCACCACAGGGCGGTCGGAGGCTGCAGAGCACGATACATTTTCTTTCTTCGGTTAGCATCTTTTTTTTTTTATACTTTTGGAATTTTGGTTTTTCATGTTGATTTTAAAATGACCTTTTTCATGTTTGAAATTTACTAACTCGTTTTTTCCTCACAGCAGGTCAACTTTTGTGTGGTTGCAACATTACGGTCCCATTGAGTACAATTTTGGAGAAAGGGACATCTGTTGCACCACAGGGCGGGTGGAGAGTGCAGAGCACGATACATTTTCTTTCTTCGGTTAGCATCCTTTTTTTTTATACTTTTGGAATTTTGGTTTTTCATGTTGATTTTAAAATGACCTTTTTCATGTTTGAAATTTACTAACTCGTTTTTTCCTCACAGCAGGTCAACTTGTGTGTGGTTGCAACATTACGGTCCCATTGAGTACATTTTTGGAGAAAGGGACATCTGTTGCACCACAGGGCGGGTGGAGGGTGCAGAGCACGATACATTTTCTTTCTTCGGTTAGCATCTTTTTTTTTTTATACTTTTGGAATTTTGGTTTTTCATGTTGATTTTAAAATGACCTTTTTCATGTTTGAAATTTACTAACTCGTTTTTTCCTCACAGCAGGTCAACTTGTGTGTGATTGCAACATTACGGTTCCATTGAGTACATTTTTGGAGAAAGGGACATCTGTTGCACCACAGGGAGGGTGGAGGGTGCAGAGCACGATACATTTTCTTTCTTCGGTTAGCATCTTTTTTTTTTTATACTTTTGGAATTTTGGTTTTTCATGTTGATTTTAAAATGACCTTTTTCATGTTTGAAATTTACTAACTCGTTTTTTCCTCACAGCAGGTCAACTTGTGTGTGGTTGCAACATTACGGTCCCATTGAGTACAATTTTGGAGAAAGGTACATCTGAAGCACCACAGGGCGGGTGGAGGGTGCAGAGCACGATACATTCACTTTCTTCGGTTAGCATCTTTTTTTTTTTATACTTTTGGAATTTTGGTTTTTCATGTTGATTTTAAAAACAACCTTGTTCATGTTTGAAATTTACTAACTCGTTTTTTCCTCACAGCAGGTCAACTTGTGTGTGGTTGCAACATTACGGTCCCATTGAGTACAATTTTGGAGAAAGGGACATCTGTTGCACCACAGGGCGGGTGGAGGCTGCAGAGCACGATACATTTTCTTTCTTCGGTTAGCATCTTTTTTTTTTTATACTTTTGGAATTTTGGTTTTTCATGTTGATTTTAAAATGACCTTTTTCATGTTTGATATTTACTAACTCGTTTTTTCCTCACAGCAGGTCAACTTGTGTGTGGTTGCAACATTACGGTCCCTTTGAGTACAATTTTGGAGAAAGGGACATCTGTTGCACCACAGGGCGGGTGGAGGGTGCAGAGCACGATACATTTTCTTTCTTCGGTTAGCATCTTTTTTTTTTTTTATACTTTTGGAATTTTGGTTTTTCATGTTGATTTTAAAATGACCTTTTTCATGTTTGAAATTTACTAACTCGTTTTTTCCTCACAGCAGGTCAACTTGTGTGTGGTTGCAACATTACGGTCCCATTGAGTACATTTTTGGAGAAAGGGACATCTGTTGCACCACAGGGCGGGTGGAGGGTGCAGAGCACGATACATTTTCTTTCTTCGGTTAGCATCTTTTTTTTTTTATACTTTTGGAATTTTGGTTTTTCATGTTGATTTTAAAATGACCTTTTTCATGTTTGAAATTTACTAACTCGTTTTTTGCTCACAGCAAGTCAACTTGTGTGTGATTGCAACATTACGGTTCCATTGAGTACATTTTTGGAGGAAGGGACATCTGTTGCACCACAGGGAGGGTGGAGGGTGCAGAGCACGATACATTTTCTTTCCTCGGTTAGCATCTTTTTTTTTTTTTACTTTTGGAATTTTGGTTTTTCATGTTAATTTTAAAATGACCTTTGACGTGTTTGAAATTTACTAACTCGTTTTGTCCTCACAGCAGGTCAACTTGTGTGTGGTTGCAACATTACGGTCCCATTGAGTGCATTTTTGGAGAAAGAGGCATCTGTTGCACCACAGGGCGGGTGGAGGCTGCACAGCACGATACATTTTCTTTCTTCGGTTAGCATCTTTTTTTTTTTATACTTTTGGAATTTTGGTTTTTCATGTTGATTTTAAAATGACCTTTTTCATGTTTGAAATTTACTAACTTGTTTTTTCCTCACAGCAGGTCAACTTGTGTGTGGTTGCAACATTACGGTCCCATTGAGGGCATTTTTGGAGAAAGAGGCATCTGTTGCACCACAGGGCGGGTGGAGGCTGCAGAGCACGATACATTTTCTTTCTTCGGTTAGCATCTTTTTTTTTTTATACTTTTGGAATTTTGGTTTTTCATGTTGATTTTAAAATGACCTTTTTCATGTTTGAAATTTACTAACTTGTTTTTTCCTCACAGCAGGTCAACTTGTGTGTGGTTGCAACATTACGGTCCCATTGAGTACAATTTTGGAGAAAGGGACATCTGTTGCACCACAGGGCGGTCGGAGGCTGCAGAGCACGATACATTTTCTTTCTTCGGTTAGCATCTTTTTTTTTTTTATACTTTTGGAATTTTGGTTTTTCATGTTGATTTTACAATGACCTTTTTCATGTTTGAAATTTACTAACTCGTTTTTTCCTCACAGCAGGTCAACTTTTGTGTGGTTGCAACATTACGGTCCCATTGAGTACAATTTTGGAGAAAGGGACATCTGTTGCACCACAGGGCGGGTGGAGAGTGCAGAGCACGATACATTTTCTTTCTTCGGTTAGCATCTTTTTTTTTTTATACTTTTGGAATTTTGGTTTTTCATGTTGATTTTAAAATGACCTTTTTCATGTTTGAAATTTACTAACTCGTTTTTTCCTCACAGCAGGTCAACTTGTGCGTGGTTGCAACATTACGGTCCCATTGAGTACATTTTTGGAGAAAGGGACATCTGTTGCACCACAGGGAGGGTGGAGGGTGCAGAGCACGATACATTTTCTTTCTTCGCTTAGCATCTTCTTTTTTTTATACTTTTGGATTTTTGGTTTTTCATGTTGATTTTAAAATGACCTTTTTCATGTTTGAAATTTACTAACTCGTTTTTTCCTCACAGCAGGTCAACTTGTGTGTGGTTGTAACATTACGGTCCCATTGAGTACAATTTTGGAGAAAGGGACATCTGTTGCACCACAGGGCGGGTGGAGGGTGCAGAGCACGATACATTTTATTTCTTCGGTTAGCATCTTTTTTTTTTTATACTTTTGGACTTATGGTTTTTCATGTTGATTTTAAAAAGACCTTTTTCATGTTTGAAATTTACTAACTCGTTTTTTCCTCACAGCAGGTCGACTTGTGTGTGGTTGCATCATTACGGTCCCATTGAGTACAATTTAGGAGAAAGGGACATCTGTTGCACCACAGGGCGGGTGGAGGGTTCAGAGCACGATACATTTTCTTTCTTCGGTTAGCATCTTTTTTTTTTTTATACTTTTGGAATTTTGGTTTTTCATGTTGATTTTAAAATGACCTTTTTCATGTTTGAAATTTACAAATTCGTTTTTTCCTCACAGCAGGTCAACTTGTGTGTGGTTGCAACATTACGGTCCGATTGAGTACATTTTTGGAGAAAGGGACATCTGTTGCACCAAAGGGAGGGTGGAGGGTGCAGAGCACGATACATTTTCTTTCTTCAGTTAGCATCTTTTTTTTTTTATACTTTTGGAATTTTGGTTCTTCATGTTGATTTTAAAATGACCTTTTTCATGTTTGAAATTTATTAACTCGGTTTTTCCTCACAGCAGGTCAACTTGTGTGTGGTTGCAACATTACGGTCCCATTGACTACATTTTTGGAGAGAGGGACATCTGTTGCACCACAGGGCGGGTGGAGGGTGCAGAGCACGATACATTTTCTTTCTTCGCTTAGCATCTTTTTTTTTTTATACTTTTGGAATTTTGGTTTTTCATGTTGATTTTAAAATGACTTTTTTATATGTTTGAAATTTACTAACTCGTTTTTTCCTCACAGCAGGTCAACTTGTGTGTGGTTGCCACATTATGGTCCCATTGAGTACAATTTTGGAGAAAGGGACATCTGTTGCACCACAGGGCGGGAAGAGGCTGCGGAGCACGATACATTTTCTTTCTTCGGTTATCATCTTTTTTTTTTTATACTTTTGGAATTTTGGTTTTTCATGTTGATTTTAAAATGACCTTTTTCATGTTTGAAATTTACTAACTCGTTTATTCCTCACAGCAGGTCAACTTGTGTGTGGTTGCAACATTATGGTCCCATTGAGTACAATTTTGGAGAAAGGGACATCTTTTGCACCACAGGGCGGGTGGAGGGTGCAGAGCACGATACATTTTCTTTCTTCTGTTAGCATCTTTTTTTTTTTAATACTTTTGGAATTTTGATTTTTCATGTTGATTTTAAAATGACCTTTTTCATGTTTGAAATTTACTAATTTGTTTTTTCCTCACAGCGGTTCAACTTGTGTGTGGTTGCAACATTACGGTCCCATTGAGTACATTTTTGGAGAAAGGGACATCTGTTGCACCACAGGGCGGGTGGAGGGTGCAGAGCACGATACATTTTCTTTCTTCGGTTAGCATCTTTTTTTTTTTTATACTTTTGGAATTTTGGTTTTTCATGTTGATTTTAAAATGACCTTTTTCATGTTTGAAATTTACTAACTCGTTTTTTCCTCACAGCAGGTCTACTTGTGCGTGGTTGCAACATTACGGTCCCATTGGGTACATTTTTGGAGAAAGGGACATCTGTTGCACCACAGGACGAGAGGAGGGTGCAGAGCACGATACATTTTCTTTCTTCGGTTAGCACCTTTTTGTGTTTCATACTTTTGGAATTTTGGTTTTTCATGTTGATTTTAAAATGACCTTTTTCATGTTTGAAATATACTAACTCGTTTTTTCCTCACAGCAGGTCAACTTGTGTGTGGTTGCAACATTACGGTCCCATTAAGTACAATTTTGGAGAAAGGGACATCTGAAGCACCACAGGGCGGGTGGAGGGTGCAGAGCACGATACATTATCTTTCTTCGGTTAGCATCTTTTTTTTTTTAAACTTTTGGAATTTTGGTTTTTCATGTTGATTTTAAAATGACCTTTTTCATGTTTGAAATTTACTAACTCGTTTTTTCCTCACAGCAGGAAACTTGTGTGTGGTTGCAACATTACGGTCCCATTGAGTACACTTTTGGAGAAAGGGACATCTGTTGCACCACAGGGAGGGAGGAGGCGGCAGAGCACGATACATTTTCTTTCTTCGGTAAGCATCTTTTTTTTTATATACTTTTGTAATTTTGGTTTTTCATATTGATTTTAAAATGACCTTTTTCATGTTTGAAATATACAAACTCGTTTTTTCCTCACAGCAGGTCAACTTGTGTGTGGTTGCAACATTACGGTCCGATTGAGTACAATTTTCGAGAAAGGGACATCTGATGCACCACAGGGCGGGTGGAGGGTGCAGAGCACGATACATATTCTTTCTTAGGTTAGCATCTTTTTTTTTTTAAACTTTTGGAATTTTGGTTTTTCATGTTGACTTTAAAATGACCTTTTTCATGTTTGAAATTTACTAACTCGTTTTTTCCTCACAGCAGGTCAACTTGTGTGTGTTTGCAACATTACGGTCCCATTGAGTACATTTTTGGAGAAAGGGACATCTGTTGCACCACAGGGAGGGAGGAGGGTGCTGAGGACGATAGTTTTTCTTTCTTCGGTTAGCATCTTTTTGTGTTTCATACTTTTGGAATTTTGGTTTTTCATGTTGATTTTAAAATGACCTTTTTCATGTTTGAAATGTACTAACTCGTTTTTTCCTCACAGCAGGTCAACTTGTGTGTGGTTGCAACATTACGGTCCCATTGAGTACATTTTTGGAGAAAGGGACATCTGTTGCACCACAGGGCGGTAGGAGGGTGCAGAGCACGATACATTTTCTTTCTTCGGTTAGCATCTTTTTTTTTTATACTTTTGGAATTTTGGTTTTTCGTGTTGATTTTAAAATGACCTTTTTCATGTTTCACATTTACTAACTCGTTTTTTCCTCACAGCAGGTCAACTTGTGTGTGGTTGCAACATTATGGTCCCATTGAGTACATTTTTGGAGAAAGGGACATCTGTTGCACCACAGGGCGAGAGGAGGGTGCAGAGCACGATACATTTTCTTTCTTCGGTTAGCATCTTTTTGTGTTTCATACTTTTGGAATTTTGGTTTTTCATGTTGATTTTAAAATGACCTTTTTCATGTTTGAAATATACTAACTCGTTTTTTTCTCACAGCAGGTCAACTTGTGCGTGGTTGCATCATCACGGTCCCATTGACTACATTTTTGGAGAAAGGGACATCAGTTGTACCACAGGCCAAGAGGAGGCTGCAGAGCACGATACATTTTCTTTCTTCGGTTAGCATATTTTTGTGTTTCATACTTTTGGAATTTTGGTTTTTCATGTTGATTTTAAAATGACCTTTTTCATGTTTGAAATGTACTAACTCGTTTTTTCCTCACAGCAGGTCAACTTGTGTGTGGTTGCAACATTACGGTCCCATTGAGTACAGTTTTGGAGAAAGGGACATCTGTTGCACCACAAGGCGGGAGGAGGCTGCTGAGCACGACACATGTACTTTCTTCGGTTAGCATCTTTTTTTTATATACTTTTGGAATTTTGGTTTTTCATGTTGATTTTAAAATGACCTTTTTCATGTTTGAAATGTACTAACTCGTTTTTTCCTCACAGCAGGTCAACTTGTGTGTGGTTGCAACATTATGGTCCCATTGAGTACATTTTTGGAGAAAGTGACATCTGTTGCACCACAGGGAGGGAGGAGGCTGCAGAGCACGATACATTTTCTTTCTTCGGTTAGCATCTTTTTTTTATATACTTTTGGAATTTTGGTTTTTCATGTTGATTTTAAAATGACCTTTTTCATGTTTGAAATTTACTAACACGTTTTTTCGTCACAGCAGGTCAACTTGCGTGTGGTTGCAACATTATGGTCCCATTGAGTACATTTTTGGAGAAAGGGACATCTGTTGCACCACAGGGCGGGAGGAGGGTGCAGAGCACGATACATTTTCTTTCTTCGGTTAGTATCTTTTTTTTTTTATACTTTTGCAATTTTGGTTTTTCATGTTGATTTTAAAATGACCTTTTTCATGTTTGAAATATACTAACTCGTTTTTTCCTCACAGCAGGTCAACTTGTGTGTGGTTGCAACATTATGGTCCCATTGAGTACATTTTTGGAGAAAGGGACATCAGTTGCACCACAGGGCGGGAGGAGGCTGCAGAGCACGATACATTTTCTTTCTTCAGTTAGCATCTTTTTGTGTTTCATGCTTTTGGAATTTTGGTTTTTCATGTTGATTTTAAAATGACCTTTTTCGTGTTTGAAATTTACTAACTCGTTTTTCCTCACAGCAGGTCAACTTGTGTGTGGTTGCAACATTACAGTCCCATTGAGTACATTTTTGGATAAAGGGACATCTGTTGCACCACAGGGCGGGAGGAGGCTGCAGAGCACGATACATTTTCTTTCTTCGGTTAGCATCTTTTTGTGTTTCATACTTTGGAATTTTGGTTTTTCATGTTGATTTTAAAATGACCTTTTTCATGTTTGAAATGTACTAACTCGTTTTTTCCTCACAGCAGGTCAACTTGTGTGTGGTTGCATTATTACGGTCCCATTGAGTACAATTTTGGAGAAAGGGACATCTGTTGCACCACAGGGCGGGTGGAGGGTGCAGAGCACGATACATTTTCTTTCTTCGGTTAGCATCTTTTTTTTTTTATACTTTTGGAATTTTGGTTTTTCATGTTGATTTTAAAATGACCTTTTTCATGTTTGAAATTTACTAATTCGTTTTTTCCTCACAGCAGGTGTACTTGTGTGTGGTTGCAACATTACGGTCCCATTGAGTACATTTTTGGAGAAAGGGACATCTGTTGCACCACAGGGACGGTGGAGGGTGCAGAGCACGATACATTTTCTTTCTTCGCTTAGCATCTTTTTTTTTTTATACTTTTGAAATTTTGGTTTTTCATGTTGATTTTAAAATGACCTTTTTCATGTTTGAAATTTACTAACTCGTTTTTTCCTCACAGCAGGTCAACATGTGTGTGGTTGCAACATTACGGTCCCATTGAGTACAATTTTGGAGAAAGGGACATCTGTTGCACCACAGGGCGGGTGGAGGCTGCAGAGCACGATACATTTTCTTTCTTCGGTAAGCATCTTTTTTTTTTTATACTTTTGGAATTTTGGTTTTTCATGTTGATTTTAAAATGACCTTTTTCATGTTTGAAATTTACTAACTCGTTTTTTCCTCACAGCAGGTCAACTTGTGTGTGGTTGCAACATTACGGTCCCATTGAGTACAATTTTGGAGAAAGGGACATCTGTTGCACCACAGGGAGGGTGGAGGGTGCAGAGCACGATACATTTTCTTTCTTTGGTTAGCATCTTTTTTTTTTTATACTTTTGGAATTTTGGTTTTTCATGTTGATTTTAAAATGACCTTTTTCATGTTTGAAATTTACTAACTCGTTTTTTCCTCACAGCAGGTTAACTTGTGTGTGGTTGCAATATTACGGTCCCATTGAGTACATTTTTGGAGAAAGGGACATCTGTTGCACCACAGGGAGGGTGGACTGTGCAGAGCACGATACATTTTCTTTCTTCGGTTAGCATCTTTTTTTTTTTATACTTGTGGAATTTTGGTTTTTCATGTTGATTTTAAAATGACCTTTTTCATGTTTGAAATTTACTAACTCGTTTTTTCCTCACAGCAGGTCAACTTGTGTGTGGTTGCAACATTACGGTCCCATTGAGTACAATTTTGGAGAAAGGGACATCTGTTGCACCACAGGGCGGGTGGAGGGTGCAGAGCACGATACATTTTCTTTCTTCGGTTAGCATCTTTTTTTTTTTTATACTTTTGGAATTTTGGTTTTTCATGTTGATTTTAAAATGACCTTTTTCATGTTTGAAATTTACTAACTCGTTTTTTCCTCACAGCAGGTCAACTTGTGTGTGGTTGCAACATTACGGTCCCATTGAGTACATTTTTGGAGAAAGGGACATCTGTTGCACCACAGGGAGGGTGGAGGGTGCAGAGCACGATACATTTTCTTTCTTCGGTTAGCATCTTTTTTTTTTTATACTTTTGGAATTTTGGTTTTTCATGTTGATTTTAAAATGACCTTTTTCATGTTTGAAATTTACTAACTCGTTTTTTCCTCACAGCAGGTCAACTTGTGTGTGGTTGCAACATTACGGTCCCATTGAGTACATTTTTGGAGAAAGGGACATCTGTTGCACCACAGGGCGGGTGGAGGGTGCAGAGCACGATACATTTTCTTTCTTCGGTTAGCATCTTTTTTTTTTTATACTTTTGGAATTTTGGTCTTTCATGTTGATTTTAAAATGACCGTTTTCATGTTTGAAATTTTCTAACTCGTTTTTTCCTCACAGCAGGTCAACTTGTGTGTGGTTGCAACATTATGGTCCCATTGAGTACAATTTTGGAGAAAGGGACATCTGTTGCACCACAGGGCGGGAAGAGGCTGCAGAGCACGATACATTTTCTATTTTCGGTTATCATCTTTTTTTTTTATACTTTTGGAATTTTGGTTTTTCATGATGATTTTAAAATGACCTTTTTCATGTTTGAAATTTAGTAACTGGTTTATTTCTCACAGCAGGTCAACTTGTGTGTGGTTGCAACATTATGGTCCCATTGAGTACATTTTTGGAGAAAGGGACATCTGTTGCACCACAGGGCGGATGGAGGGTGCAGAGCACGATACATTTTCTTTCTTCGGTTAGCATCTTTTTTTTTTTTATACTTTTGGAATTATGGTTTTTCATGTTGATTTTAAAATGACCTTTTTCATGTTTGAAATTTACTAACTCGTTTTTTCTCACAGCAGGACAACTTGTGTGGGGTTGCAACATTACGGTCCCATTGAGTACAATTTTGGAGAAAGGGACATCTGTTGCACCACAGAGCGGGTGGTGGGTGCAGAACACGATACATTTTCTTTCTTCGGTTAGCATCATTTTTTTTTTTATACTTTTGTAATTTTGGTTTTTCATGTTGATTTTAAAATGACCTTTTTCATGTTTGAAATTTACTAACTCGTTTTTTCCTCACAGCAGGTCAACTTGTGTGTGGTTGCAACATTACGGTCCCATTGAGTACAATTTTGGAGAAAGGGACATCTGTTGCACCACAGGGCGGGTGGAGGGTGCAGAGCACGATACATTTTCTTTCTTCGGTTAGCATCTTTTTTTTTTTTTATACTTTTGGAATTTTGGTTTTTCATGTTGATTTTAAAATGACCTTTTTCATGTTTGAAATTTACTAACTCGTTTTTTCCTCACAGCAGGTCAACTTGTGTGTGGTTGCAACATTACGGTCCCATTGAGAACATTTTTGGAGAAAGGGACATCTGTTGCACCACAGGGAGGGTGGAGGGTGCAGAGCACGATACATTTTCTTTCTTCGGTTAGCATCTTTTTTTTTTATACTTTTGGAATTTTGGTTTTTCATGTTGATTTTAAAATGACCTTTTTCATGTTTGAAATTTACTAACTCGTTTTTTCCTCACAGCAGGTCAACTTGTGTGTGGTTGCAACATTACGGTCCCATTGAGTACATTTTTGGAGAGAGGGACATCTGTTGCACCACAGGGCGGGTGGAGGGTGCAGAGCACGATACATTTTCTTTCTTCGGTTAGCATCTTTTTTTTTTTATACTTTTGGAATTTTGGTTTTTCATGTTGATTTTAAAATGACCTTTTTCATGTTTGAAATTTACTAACTCGTTTTTTCCTCACAGCATGGCAACTTGTGTGTGGTTGCCACATTATGGTCCCATTGAGTACAATTTTGGAGAAAGGGACATCTGTTGCACCACAGGACGGGAAGAGGCTGCAGAGCACGATACATTTTCTTTCTTCGGTTATCATCTTTTTTTTTTTATACTTTTGGAATTTTGGTTTTTCATGATGATTTTAAAATGACCTTTTTCATGTTTGAAATTTAGTAACTCGTTTATTCCTCACAGCAGGTCAACTTGTGTGTGGCTGCAACATTATGGTCCCATTGAGTACATTTTTGGAGAAAGGGACATCTGTTGCACCACAGGGCGGGTGGAGGGTGCAGAGCACGATACATTTTCTTTCTTCGGTTGGCATCTTTTTTTTTTATACTTTTGGAATTTTGGTTTTTCATGTTGATTTTAAAATGACCTTTTTCATGTTTGAAATTTACTAACTCGTTTTTTCCTCACAGCAGGACAACTTGTGTGGGGTTGCAACATTACGGTCCCATTGAGTACAATTTTGGAGAAAGGGACATCTGTTGCACCACAGGGCGGGTGGAGGGTGCAGAGCACGATACATTTTCTTTCTTCGGTTAGCATCATTTTTTTTTTTATACTTTTGGAATTTTGGTTTTTCATGTTGATTTTAAAATGACCTTTTTCATGTTTGAAATTTACTAACTCGTTTTTTCCTCACAGCAGGTCAACTTGTGTGTGGTTGCAACAATACGGTCCCATTGAGAACAATTTTGGAGAAAGGGACATCTGTTGCACCACAGGGCGGGTGGAGGGTGCAGAGCACGATACATTTTCTTTCTTCGGTTAGCATCTTTTTTTTTTATACTTTTGGAATTTTGGTTTTTCATGTTGATTTTAAAATGACCTTTTTCATGTTTGAAATTTACTAACTCGTTTTTTCCTCACAGCAGGTCAACTTGTGTGTGGTTGCAACATTGTGGTCCCATTGAGTACAATTTTGGAGAAAGGGACATCTGTTGCACCACAGGGCAGGTGGAGGGTGAAGAGCACGATACATTTTCTTTCTTCGGTTAGCATCTTTTTTTTTTATACTTTTGGAATTTTGGTTTTTCATATTGATTTTAAAATGACTTTTTCATGTTTGAAATTTACTAACTCCTTTTTTCCTCACAGCAGGTCAACTTGTGTGTGGTTGCAACATTATGGTCCCATTGAGTACAATTTTGGAGAAAGGGACATCTGTTGCACCACAGGGCGGGTGGAGGGTGCAGAGCACGATATATTTTCTTTCTTCGGTTAGCATCTTTTTTTTTTTATACTTTTGGAATTTTGGTTTTTCATGTTGATTTTAAAATGACCTTTTTCATGTTTGAAATTTACTAACTCGTTTTTTCCTCACAGCAGGTCAACTTGTGTGTGGTTGCAACATTATGGTCCCATTGAGTACAATTTTGGAGAAAGAGACATCTGTTGCACCACAGGGCGGGTGGAGGGTGCAGAGCACGATACATTTTCTTTCTTCGGTTAGCATCTTTTTTATTTTATACTTTTGGAATTTTGGTTTTTCATGTTGATTTTAAAATGACCTTTTTCATGTTTGAAATTTACTAACTCGTTTTTTCCTCACAGCAGGTCAACTTGTGTGTGGTTGCAACATTACGGTCCCATTGAGTACAATTTTGGAGAAAGGGACATCTGTTGCACCACAGTGCGGGTGGAGGGTGCAGAGCACGATACATTCACTTTCTTCGGTTAGCATCTTTTTTTTTTTATACTTGTGGAATTTTTGTTTTTCATGTTGATTTTAAAATGACCTTTTTCATGTTTGAAATTTACTAACTCGTTTTTTCCTCACAGCAGGTCAAATTGTGTGTGGTTGCAACATTATGGTCCCATTGAGTACATTTTTGGAGAAAGGGACATCTGTTGCACCACAGGGCGGTAGGAGGGTGCAGAGCACGATACATTTTCTTTCTTCGGCTAGCATCTTTTTTTTTTATACTTTTGGAATTTTGGTTTTTCATGTTGATTTTAAAAAGACCTTTTTCATGTTTGAAATTTACTAACTCGTTTTTTCCTCACAGCAGGACAACTTGTGTGTGGTTGCAACATTATGGTCCCATTGAGTACAATTTTGGAGAAAGGGACATCTGTTGCACCACAGGGCGGGTGGAGGGTGCAGAGCACGATACATTTTCTTTCTTCGGTTAGCATCTTTTTTTTTTATGCTTTTGGAATTTTGGTTTTTCATGTTGATTTTAAAATGACCTTTTTCATGTTTGAAATTTACTAACTCGTTTTTTTCTCACAGCAGGTCAACTTGTGTGTGGTTGCAACATTACGGTCCCATTGAGTACATTTTTGGACAAAGGGACATCTGTTGCACCACAGGGCGGGTGGAGGGTGCAGAGCACGATACATTTTCTTTCTTCGGTTAGCATCCTTTTTTTTTTAATACTTTTGGAATTTTGATTTTTCATGTTGATTTTAAAATGACCTTTTTCATGTTTGAAATTTTCTAATTCGTTTTTTCCTCACAGCGGTTCAACTTGTGTGTGGTTGCAACATTACGGTCCCATTGAGTACATTTTTGGAGAAAGGGACATCTGTTGCACCACAGGGCGGGTGGAGGGTGCAGAGCACGATACATTTTCTTTCTTCGGTTAGCATCTTTTTTTTTTTATACTTTTGGAATTTTGGTTTTTCATGTTGATTTTAAAATGACCTTTTTCATGTTTGAAATTTACTAACTCGTTTTTTCCTCACAGCATGGCAACTTGTGTGTGGTTGCCACATTATGGTCCCATTGAGTACAATTTTGGAGAAAGGGACATCTGTTGCACCACAGGACGGGAAGAGGCTGCAGAGCACGATACATTTTCTTTCTTCGGTTATCATCTTTTTTTTTTTATACTTTTGGAATTTTGGTTTTTCATGATGATTTTAAAATGACCTTTTTCATGTTTGAAATTTAGTAACTCGTTTATTCCTCACAGCAGGTCAACTTGTGTGTGGCTGCAACATTATCGTCCCATTGAGTACATTTTTGGAGAAAGGGACATCTGTTGCACCACAGGGCGGGTGGAGGGTGCAGAGCACGATATATTTTCTTTCTTCGGTTAGCATCTTTTTTTTTTATACTTTTGGAATTTTGGTTTTTCATGTTGATTTTAAAATGACCTTTTTCATGTTTGAAATTTACTAACTCGTTTTTTCCTCACAGCAGGACAACTTGTGTGGGGTTGCAACATTACGGTCCCATTGAGTACAATTTTGGAGAAAGGGACATCTGTTGCACCACAGGGCGGGTGGAGGGTGCAGAGCACGATACATTTTCTTTCTTCGGTTAGCATCATTTTTTTTTTTATACTTTTGGAATTTTGGTTTTTCATGTTGATTTTAAAATGACCTTTTTCATGTTTGAAATTTACTAACTCGTTTTTTCCTCACAGCAGGTCAACTTGTGTGTGGTTGCAACATTACGGTCCCATTGAGTACAATTTTGGAGAAAGGGACATCTGTTGCACCACAGGGCGGGTGGAGGGTGCAGAGCACGATACATTTTCTTTCTTCGGTTAGCATCTTTTTTTTTTTTATACTTTTGGAATTTTGGTTTTTCATGTTGATTTTAAAATGACCTTTTTCATGTTTGAAATTTACTAACTCGTTTTTTCCTCACAGCAGGTCAACTTGTGTGTGGTTGCAACATTGTGGTCCCATTGAGTACAATTTTGGAGAAAGGGACATCTGTTGCACCACAGGGCAGGTGGAGGGTGAGGAGCACGATACATTTTCTTTCTTCGGTTAGCATCTTTTTTTTTTATACTTTTGGAATTTTGGTTTTTCATATTGATTTTAAAATGACCTTTTTCATGTTTGAAATTTACTAACTCCTTTTTTCCTCACAGCAGGTCAACTTGTGTGTGGTTGCAACATTATGGTCCCATTGAGTACAATTTTGGAGAAAGGGACATCTGTTGCACCACAGGGCGGGTGGAGGGTGCAGAGCACGATACATTTTCTTTCTTCGGTTAGCATCTTTTATTTTTTATACTTTTGGAATTTTGGTTTTTCATGTTGATTTTAAAATGACCTTTTTCATGTTTGAAATTTACTAACTCGTTTTTTCCTCACAGCAGGTCAACTTGTGTGTGGTTGCAACATTACGGTCCCATTGAGTACAATTTTGGAGAAAGGGACATCTGTTGCACCACAGGGCGGGTGGAGGGTGCAGAGCACGATACATTCACTTTCTTCGGTTAGCATCTTTTTTTTTTATACTTGTGGAATTTTGGTTTTTCATGTTGATTTTAAAATGACCTTTTTCATGTTTGAAATTTACTAACTCGTTTTTTCCTCACAGCAGGTCAACTTGTGTGTGGTTGCAACATTATGGTCCCATTGAGTACAATTTTGGAGAAAGGGACATCTGTTGCACCACAGGGCGGTAGGAGGGTGCAGAGCACGATACATTTTCTTTCTTCGGCTAGCATCTTTTTTTTTTATACTTTTGGAATTTTGGTTTTTCATGTTGATTTTAAAATGACCTTTTTCATGTTTGAAATTTACTAACTCGTTTTTTCCTCACAGCAGGACAACTTGTGTGTGGTTGCAACATTATGGTCCCATTGAGTACAATTTTGGAGAAAGGGACATCTGTTGCACCACAGGGCGGGTGGAGGGTGCAGAGCACGATACATTTTCTTTCTTCGGTTAGCATCTTTTTTTTTTATGCTTTTGGAATTTTGGTTTTTCATGTTGATTTTAAAATGACCTTTTTCATGTTTGAAATTTACTAACTCGTTTTTTTCTCACAGCAGGTCAACTTGTGTGTGGTTGCAACATTACGGTCCCATTGAGTACATTTTTGGACAAAGGGACATCTGTTGCACCACAGGGAGGGTGGAGGGTGCAGAGCACGATACATTTTCTTTCTTCGGTTAGCATCTTTTTTTTTTTATACTTTTGGAATTTTGATTTTTCATGTTGATTTTAAAATGACCTTTTTCATGTTTGAAATTTACTAATTCGTTTTTTCCTCACAGCGGTTCAACCTGTGTGTGGTTGCAACATTACGGTCCCATTGAGTACATTTTTGGAGAAAGGGACATCTGTTGCACCACAGGGCGGGTGGAGGGTGCAGAGCACGATACATTTTCTTTCTTCGGTTAGCATCTTTTTTTTTTTATACTTTTGGAATTTAGGTTTTTCATGTTGATTTAAAAATGACCTTTTTCATGTTTGAAATTTACTAACTCGTTTTTTCCTCACAGCAGGTCATCTTGTGTGTGGTTGCAACATTACGGTCCCATTGAGTACATTTTTGGAGAAAGGTACATCTGTTGCACCACAGGACGAGAGGAGGGTGCAGAGCACGATACATTTTCTTTCTTCGGTTAGCATCTTTTTGTGTTTCATACTTTTGGAATTTTGGTTTTTCATGTTGATTTTAAAATGACCTTTTTCATGTTTGACATATACTAACTCGATTTTTCCTCACAGCAGAGCAACTTGTGTGTGGTTGCAACATTACGGTCCCATTGAGTACAATTTTGGAGAAAGGGACATCTGAAGCACCACAGGGCGGGTGGAGGGTGCAGAGCACGATACATTATGTTTCTTCGGTTAGCATCTTTTTTTTTTTAAACATTTGGAACTTTTGGTTTTTCATGTTGATTTTAAAATGACCTTTTTCATGTTTGAAATTTACTAACTCGTTTTTTCCTCACAGCAGGTCAACTTGTGTGTGGTTGCAACATTACGGTCCCATTGAGTACACTTTTGGAGAAAGGGACATCTGTTGCACCACAGGGAGGGAGGAGGCTGCAGCGCACGATACATTTTCTTTCTTCGGTAAGCATCTTTTTTTTTTATACTTTTGTAATTTTGGTTTTTCATATTGATTTTAAAATGACCTTTTTCATGTTTGAAATATACAAACTCGTTTTTTCCTCACAGCAGGTCAACTTGTGTGTGGTTGCTACATTACGGTCCCATTGAGTACAATTTTGGAGAAAGGGACATCTGTTGCACCACAGGGAGGGAGGAGGGTGCAGAGCACGATACATTATGTTTCTTCGGTTAGCATCTTTTTTTTTTTTAAACATTTGGAATTTTGGTTTTTCATGTCGATTTTAAAATGACCTTTTTCATGTTTGAAATTTACTAACTCGTTTTTTCCTCACAGCAGGTCAACTTGTGTGTGTTTGCAACATTACGGTCCCATTGAGTACATTTTTGGAGAAAGGGACATCTGATGCACCACAGGGAGGGAGGAGGGTGCGAGCACGATACATTTTCCTTCTTCGGTTAGCATCATTTTGTGTTTCATACTTTTGGAATTTTGGTTTTTCATGTTGATTTTAAAATGACCTTTTTCATGTTTGAAATGTACTAACTCGTTTTTTCCTCACAGCAGGTCAACTTGTGTGTGGTTGCAACATTACGGTCCCATTGAGTACATTTTTGGAGAAAGGGACATCTGTTGCACCACAGGGAGGGAGGAGGCTGCAGCGCACGATACATTTTCTTTCTTCGGTTAGCATCTTTTTTTTTTTTATACTTTTGGAATTTTGGTTTTTCATGTTGATTTTAAAATGACCTTTTTCATGCTTCAAATTTACTAACCCGTTTTTTCCTCACAGCAGGTCGACTTGTGTGTGGTTGCAACATTATGGTCCCATTGAGTACATTTTTGGAGAATGGGACATCTGTTGCACCACAGGGCGAGAGGAGGGTGCAGAGCACGATACATTTTCTTTCTTCGGTTAGCATCTTTTTGTGTTTCATACTTTTGGAATTTTGGTTTTTCATGTTGATTTTAAAATTACCTTTTTCATGTTTGAAATGTACTAACTCGTTTTTTCCTCACAGCAGGTCAACTTGTGTGTGGTTGCAACATTACGGCCCCCCATTGAGTAAATTTTTGGAGAAAGGGACATCTGATGCACCACAGGGAGGGAGGAGGGTGCGAGCACGATACATTTTCTTTCTTCGGTTAGCATCTTTTTGTGTTTCATACTTTTGGAATTTTGGTTTTTCATGTTGATTTTAAAATTACCTTTTTCATGTTTGAAATGTACTAACTCGTTTTTTCCTCACAGCAGGTCAACTTGTGTGTGGTTGCAACATTACGGTCCCATTGAGTACATTTTTGGAGAAAGGGACATCTGTTGCACCACAGGGAGGGAGGAGGCTGCAGAGCACGATACATTTTCTTTCTACGGTTAGCATCTTTTTTTTTTTTACACTTTTGGAATTTTGGTTTTTCATGTTGATTTTAAAATGACCTTTTTCATGTTTGAAATTTACTAACTCGTTTTTTCCTCACAGCAGGTCGACTTGTGTGTGGTTGCAACATTATGGTCCCATTGAGTACATTTTTGGAGAATGGGACATCTGTTGCACCACAGGGCGAGAGGAGGGTGCAGAGCACGATACATCTTCTTTCTTCGGTTAGCATCTTTTTGTGTTTCATACTTTTGGAATTTTGGTTTTTCATGTTGATTTTAAAAGGACCTTTTTCATGTTTGAAATATACTAACTCGTTTTTTTCTCACAGCAGGTCAACTTGTGTGTGGTTGCAACATCACGGTCCCATTGACTACATTTTTGGAGAAAGGGACATCAGTTGCACCACAGGGCGGGAGGAGGCTGCAGAGCACGATACATTTTCTTTCTTCGGTTAGCATCTTTTTGTGTTTTATACTTTTGGAATTTTGGTTTTTCATGTTGATTTTAAAATGACCTTTTTCATGTTTGAAATGTACTAACTCGTTTTTTCCTCACAGCAGGTCAACTTGTGTGTGGTTGCAACATTACGGTCCCATTGAGTACATTTTTGGAGAAAGAGACATCTGTTGCACTACAGGGCGGGAGGAGGGTGCAGAGCACGATACATTTTCTTTCTTCGGTTAGCATCTTTCTTTTTTTTATACTTTTGGAATTTTGGTTTTTCATGTTGATTTTAAAATTACCTTTTTCATGTTTGAAATGTACTAACTCGTTTTTTCCTCACAGCAGGTCAACTTGTGTGTGGTTGCAACATCACGGTCCCATTGAGTACAATTTTGGAGAAAGGGACATCTGTTGCACCACAAGGCGGGAGGAGGCTGCTGAGCACGATACATTTCTTTCTTCGGTTAGCATCTTTTTTTTATATACTTTTGGAACTTTGGTTTTTCATGTTGATTTTAAAATGACCTTTTTCATGTTTGAAATGTACTAACTCGTTTTTTCCTCACAGCAGGTCAACTTGTGTGTGGTTGCAACATTATGGTCCCATTGAGTACATTTTTGGAGAAAGGGACATCTGTTGCACCACAGGGCGGGAGGAGGGTGCAGAGTACGATACATTTTCTTTCTTCGGTTAGTATCTTTTTTTATTTTATACTTTTGGAATTTTGGTTTTTCATGTTGATTTTAAAATGACCTTTTTCATGTTTGAAATATACTAACTCGTTTTTTCCTCACAGCAGGTCAACTTGTGTGTGGTTGCAACATTATGCTCCCATTGAGTACATTTTTGGAGAAAGGGACATCATTTGCACCACAGGGCGGGAGGAGGCTGCAGAGCACGATACATTTTCTTTCTTTAGTTAGCATCTTTTTGTGTTTCATGCTTTTGGAATTTTGGTTTTTCATGTTGATTTTAAAATGACCTTTTTCATGTTTCAAATTTACTAACTCGTTTTTTCGTCACAGCAGGTCGACTTGTGTGTGGTTGCAACTTTACGGTCCCATTGAGTACATTTTTGGAGAAAGTGACATCTGTTGCACCACAGGGAGGGAGGAGGCTGCAGAGCACGATACATTTTCTTTCTTCGGTTAGCATCTTTTTTTTATATACTTTTGGAATTTTGGTTTTTCATGTTGATTTTAAAATGACCTTTTTCATGTTTGAAATTTACTAACTCATTTTTTCATCATAGCAGGTCAACTTGCGTGTGGTTGCAACATTATGGTCCCATTGAGTACATTTTTGGAGAAAGGGACATCTGTTGCACCACAGGGCGGGAGGAGGGTGCAGAGCACGATACATTTTCTTTCTTCGGTTAGTATCTTTTTTTATTTTATACTTTTGGAATTTTGGTTTTTCATGTTGATTTTAAAATGACCTTTTTCATGTTTGAAATATACTAACTCGTTTTTTCCTCACAGCAGGTCAACTTGTGTGTGGTTGCAACATTATGGTCCCATTGAGTACATTTTTGGAGAAAGGGACATCTGTTGCACCACAGGGAGGGAGGAGGCTGCAGAGCACGATACATTTTCTTTCTTCGGTTAGCATCTTTTTTTTATATACTTTTGGAATTTTGGTTTTTCATGTTGATTTTAAAATGACCTTTTTCATGTTTGAAATTTACTAACTCATTTTTTCATCATAGCAGGTCAACTTGCGTGTGGTTGCAACATTATGGTCCCATTGAGTACATTTTTGGAGAAAGGGACATCTGTTGCACCACAGGGCGGGAGGAGGGTGCAGAGCACGATACATTTTCTTTCTTCGGTTAGTATCTTTTTTTATTTTATACTTTTGGAACTTTGGTTTTTCATGTTGATTTTAAAATGACCTTTTTCATGTTTGAACTGTACTAACTCGTTTTTTCCTCACAGCAGGTCAACTTGTGTGTGGTTGCAACATTATGGTCCCATTGAGTACATTTTTGGAGAAAGGGACATCTGTTGCACCACAGGGAGGGAGGAGGCTGCAGAGCACGATATATTTTCTTTCTTCGGTTAGCATCTTTTTTTTATATACTTTTGGAATTTTTGTTTTTCATGTTGACTTTAAAATGACCTTTTTCATGTGTCAAATTTACTAACTCGTTTTTTCCTCACAGCAGGTCAACTTGTGTGTGGTTGCAACATTACGGTCCCATTGAGTACATTTTTGGAGAAAGGGACATCTGTTGCACCACAGGGCGGGAGGAGGGTGCAGAGCACGATACGTTTTCTTTCTTCGGTTAGCATCTTTTTTTTTTTATACTTTTGGAATTTTGGTTTTTCATGTTGATTTTAAAATGACCTTTTTCATGTTTGAAATTTACTAACTCGTTTTTTCCTCATAGCAGGTCAACTTGTGTGTGGTTGCAACATCACGGTCCCATTGACTACATTTTTGGAGAAAGGGACATCAGTTGCACCACTGGGCGGGAGGAGGCTGCAGAGCACGATACATTTTCTTTCTTCGGTTAGCATCTTTTGTGTTTCATACTTTTGGAATTTTGGTTTTTCATGTTGATTTTAAAATGACCTTTTTCATGTTTGAAATGTACTAACTCGTTTTTTCCTCACAGCAGGTCAACTTGTGTGTGGTTGCAACATTACGGTCCCATTGAGTACATTTTTGGAGAAAGAGACATCTGTTGCACTACAGGGCGGGAGGAGGGTGCAGAGCACGATACATTTTCTTTCTTCGGTTAGCATCTTTTTTTTTTTATACATTTGGAATTTTGGTTTTCCATGTTGATTTTAAAATGACCTTTCTCATGTTTGAAATGTACTAACTCGTTTCTTCCTCACAGCAGGTCAACTTGTGTGTGGTTGCAACATTACGGTCCCATTGAGTACAATTTTGGAGAAAGGGACATCTGTTGCACCACAAGGCGGGAGGAGGCTGCTGAGCACGATACATTTTCTTTCTTCGGTTAGCATCTTTTTTTTTTTTTATACTTTTGGAATTTTGGTTTTTCATGTTGATTTTAAAATGACCTTTTTCATGTTTGAAATTTACTAAGTCGTTTTTTCCTCACAGCAGGTCAACTTGTGTGTGGTTGCAATGTTATGGTCCCATTGAGTACATTTTTGGAGAAATGGACATCTGTTGCACCACAGGGAGGGAGGAGGCTGCAGAGCACGATACATTTCCTTTCTTCGGTTAGCATCTTTTTTTTATATACTTTTGGAATTTTGGTTTTTCATGTTGATTTTAAAATGACCTTTTTCATGTTTGAAATGTACTAACTCGTTTTTTCCTCACAGCAGGTCAACTTGTGTGTGGTTGCAACATTATGGTCCCATTGAGTACAATTTTGGAGAAAGGGACATCTGTTGCACCACAGGGAGGGAGGAGGCTGCAGCGCACGATACATTTTCTTTCTTCGGTTAGCATCTTTTTTTTTTTATACTTTTGGAATTTTGGTTTTTCATGTTGATTTTAAAATGACCTTTTTCATGTTTGAAATTTACTAACTCGTTTTTTCCTCACAGCAGGTCAACTTGTGTGTGGTTGCAACATTATGGTCCCATTGAGTACAATTTTGGAGAAAGGGACATCTGTTGCACCACAGTGCGGGTGGAGGGTGCAGAGCACGATACATTCACTTTCTTCGGTTAGCATCTTTTTTTTTTTATACTTGTGGAATTTTGGTTTTTCATGTTGATTTTAAAATGACCTTTTTCATGTTTGAAATTTACTAACTCGTTTTTTCCTCACAGCAGGTCAACTTGTGTGTGGTTGCAACATTATGGTCCCATTGAGTACAAATTTTGGAGAAAGGGACATCTGTTGCACCACAGGGCGGGTGGAGGGTGCAGAGCACGATACATTTTCTTTCTTCGGCTAGAATCTTTTTTGTTTTATACTTTTGGAATTTTGGTTTTTCATGTTGATTTTAAAATGACCTTTTCATGTTTGAAATTTACTAACTCGTTTTTTTCTCACAGCAGGTCAACTTGTGTGTGGTTGCAACATTACGGTCCCATTGAGTACATTTTTGGACAAAGGGACATCTGTTGCACCACAGGGCGGGTGGAGGGTGCAGAGCACGATACATTTTCTTTCTTCGGTTAGCATCTTTTTTTTTTTAATACTTTTGGAATTTTGATTTTTCATGTTGATTTTAAAGTGACCTTTTTCATCTTTGAAATTTACTAATTCGTTTTTTCCTCACAGCGGTTCAACTTGTGTGTGGTTGCAACATTATGGTCCCATTGAGTACAATTTTGGAGAAAGGGACATCTGTTGCACCACAGAGCGGGTGGAGGGTGCAGAGCACGATACATTTTCTTTCTTCGGTTAGCATCTTTTTTTTTTATACTTTTGGAATTTTGGTTTTTCATGTTGATTTTAAAATGACCTTTTTCATGTTTGAAATTTACTAACTCGTTTTTTCCTCACAGCAGGTCTACTTGTGTGTGGTTGCAACATTACGGTCCCATTGAGTACATTTTTGGAGAAAGGGACATCTGTTGCACCACAGGACGAGAGGAGGGTGCAGAGCACGATACATTTTCTTTCTTCGGTTAGCATCTTTTTGTGTTTCATACTTTTGGAATTTTGGTTTTTCATGTTGATTTTAAAATGACCTTTTTCATGTTTGACATATACTAACTCGATTTTTCCTCACAGCAGAGCAACTTGTGTGTGGTTGCAAAATTTCGGTCCCATTGAGTACAATTTTGGAGAAAGGGACATCTGATGCACCACAGGGCGGGTGGAGGGTGCAGAGCACGATACATATTCTTTCTTAGGTTAGCATCTTTTTTTTTTTAAACTTTTGGAATTTTGGTTTTTCATGTTGATTTTAAAATGACCTTTTTCATGTTTGAAATTTACTAACTCGTTTTTTCCTCACAGCAGGTCAACTTGTGTGTGTTTGCAACATTACGGTCCCATTGAGTACATTTTTGGAGAAAGGGACATCTGATGCACCACAGGGAGGGAGGAGGGTGCGAGCACGATACATTTTCCTTCTTCGGATAGCATCTTTTTGTGTTTCATACTTTTGGAATTTTGGTTTTTCATGTTGATTTTAAAATGACCTTTTTCATGTTTGAAATGTACTAACTCGTTTTTTCCTCACAGCAGGTCAACTTGTGTGTGGTTGCAACATTACGGTCCCATTGAGTACAATTTTGGAGAAAGGGACATCTGTTGCACCACAGGGAGGGAGGAGGGTGCAGAGCACGATACATTTTCTTTCTTCGGTTAGCATCTTATTTTTATATACTTTTGGAATTTTGGTTTTTCATGTTGATTTTAAAATGACCTTTTTCATGTTTGAAATTTACTAACTCGTTTTTTCCTCACAGCAGGTCAACTTGTGTGTGGTTGCAACATTATGGTCCCATTGAGTAAATTTTTGGAGAAAGGGACATCTGTTGCACCACAGGGCGGGAGGAGGGTGCAGAGCACGATACATTTTCTTTCTTCGGTTAGCATCTTTTTTTTTTTATACTTTTGGAATTTTGGTTTTTCATGTTGATTTTAAAATGACCTTTTTCATGTTTCAAATTTACTAACTCGTTTTTTCCTCACAGCAGGTCGACTTGTGTGTGGTTGCAACATTATGGTCCCATTGAGTACATTTTTGGAGAAAGGGACATCAGTTGCACCACAGGGCGGGAGGAGGCTGCAGAGCACGATACATTTTCTTTCTTCGGTTAGCATCTTTTTGTGTTTCATACTTTTGGAATTTTGGTTTTTCATGTTGATTTTAAAATGACCTTTTTCATGTTTGAAATGTACTAACTCGTTTTTTCCTCACAGCAGGTCAACTTGTGTGTGGTTGCAACATTACGGTCCCATTGAGTACATTTTTGGAGAAAGAGACATCTGTTGCACTACAGGGTGGGAGGAGGGTGCAGAGCACGATACATTCTCTTTCTTCGGTTAGCATCTTTCTTTTTTTTATACTTTTGGAATTTTGGTTCTTCATGTTGATTTTAAAATTACCTTTTTCATGTTTGAAATGTGCTAACTCGTTTTTTCCTCACAGCAGGTCAAATTGTGTGTGGTTGCAACATCACGGTCCCATTGAGTACAATTTTGGAGAAAGGGACATCTGTTGCACCACAAGGCGGGAGAAGGCTGCTGAGCACGATACATCTTCTTTCTTCGGTTAGCATCTTTTTTTTATATACTTTTGGAACTTTGGTTTTTCATGTTGATTTTAAAATGACCTTTTTCATGTTTGAAATGTACTAACTCGTTTTTTCCTCACAGCAGGTCAACTTGTGTGTGGTTGCAACATTATGGTCCCATTGAGTACATTTTTGGAGAAAGTGACATCTGTTGCACCACAGGGAGGGAGGAGGCTGCAGAGCACGATACATTTTCTTTCTTCGGTTAGCATCTTTTTTTTTATATACTTTTGGAATTTTGGTTTTTCATGTTGATTTTAAAATGACCTGTTTCATGTTCGAAATTTACTAACTCATTTTTTCATCATATCAGGTCAACTTGCGTGTGGTTGCAACATTATGGTCCCATTGAGTACATTTTTGGAGAAAGGGACATCTGTTGCACCACAGGGCGGGAGGAGGGTGCAGAGCACGATACATTTTCTTTCTTCGGTTAGTATCTTTTTTTATTTTATACTTTTGAAATTTTGGTTTTTCATGTTGATTGTAAAATGACCTTTTTCATGTTTGAAATATACTAACTCGTTTTTTCCTCACAGCAGGTCAACTTGTGTGTGGTTGCAACATTATGGTCCCATTGAGTACATTTTTGGAGAAAGGGACATCAGTTGCAACACAGGGCGGGAGGAGGCTGCAGAGCACGATACATTTTCTTCCTTTAGTTAGCATCTTTTTGTGTTTCATGCTTTTGGAATTTTGGTTTTTCATGTTGATTTTAAAATGACCTTTTTCATGTTTCATATTTACTAACTCGTTTTTTCCTCACAGCAGGTCGACTTGTGTGTGGTTGCAACATTACGGTCCCATTGAGTACATTTTTGGAGAAAGTGACATCTGTTGCACCACAGGGAGGGAGGAGGCTGCAGAGCACGATACATTTTCTTTCTTCGGTTAGCATCTCTTTTTTATATACTTTTGGAATTTTGGTTTTTCATGTTGATTTTAAAATGACCTTTTTCATGTTTGAAATTTACTAACTCATTTTTTCATCATAGCAGGTCAACTTGCGTGTGGTTGCAACATTATGGTCCCATTGAGTACATTTTTGGAGAAAGGGACATCTGTTGCACCACAGGGCGGGAGGAGGGTGCAGAGCACGATACATTTTCTTTCTTCGGTTAGTATCTTTTTTTATTTTATACTTTTGGAATTTTGGTTTTTCATGTTGATTTTAAAATGACCTTTTTCATGTTTGAAATATACTAACTCGTTTTTTCCTCACAGCTGGTCAACTTGTGTGTGGTTGCAACATTATGGTCCCATTGAGTACATTTTTGGAGAAAGTGACATCTGTTGCACCACAGGGAGGGAGGTGGCTGCAGAGCACGATACATTTTCTTTCTTCGGTTAGCATCTTTTTTTTTATATACTTTTGGAATTTTGGTTTTTCATGTTGATTTTAAAATGACCTGTTTCATGTTCGAAATTTACTAACTCATTTTTTCATCATATCAGGTCAACTTGCGTGTGGTTGCAACATTATGGTCCCATTGAGTACATTTTTGGAGAAAGGGACATCTGTTGCACCACAGGGCGGGAGGAGGGTGCAGAGCACGATACATTTTCTTTCTTCGGTTAGTATCTTTTTTTATTTTATACTTTTGAAATTTTGGTTTTTCATGTTGATTGTAAAATGACCTCTTTCATGTTTGAAATATACTAACTCGTTTTTTCCTCACAGCAGGTCAACTTGTGTGTGGTTGCAACATTATGGTCCCATTGAGTACATTTTTGGAGAAAGGGACATCAGTTGCAACACAGGGCGGGAGGAGGCTGCAGAGCACGATACATTTTCTTCCTTTAGTTAGCATCTTTTTGTGTTTCATGCTTTTGGAATTTTGGTTTTTCATGTTGATTTTAAAATGACCTTTTTCATGTTTCATATTTACTAACTCGTTTTTTCCTCACAGCAGGTCGACTCGTGTGTGGTTGCAACATTACGGTCCCATTGAGTACATTTTTGGAGAAAGTGACATCTGTTGCACCACAGGGAGGCAGGAGGCTGCAGAGCACGATACATTTTCTTTCTTCGGTTAGCATCTCTTTTTTATATACTTTTGGAATTTTGGTTTTTCATGTTGATTTTAAAATGACCTTTTTCATGTTTGAAATTTACTAACTCATTTTTTCATCATAGCAGGTCAACTTGCGTGTGGTTGCAACATTATGGTCACATTGAGTACATTTTTGGAGAAAGGGACATCTGTTGCACCACACGGCGGGAGGAGGGTGCAGAGCACGATACATTTTCTTTCTTCGGTTAGTATCTTTTTTTATTTTATACTTTTGGAATTTTCGTTTTTCATGTTGATTTTAAAATGACCTTTTTCATGTTTGAAATGTACTAACTCGTTTTTTCCTCACAGCAGGTCAACTTGTGTGTGGTTGCAACAATATGGTCCCATTGAGTACATTTTTGGAGAAAGGGACATCTGTTGCACCACAGGGAGGGAGGAGGCTGCAGAGCACGATACATTTTCTTTCTTCGGTTAGCATCTTTTTTTTATATACTTTTGGAATTTTTGTTTTTCATGTTGACTTTAAAATGACCTTTTTCATGTTTGAAATGTACTAACTCGTTTTTTCCTCACAGCAGGTCAACTTGTGTGTGGTTGCAACATTATGGTCCCATTGAGTACATTTTTGGAGACAGGGACATCTGTTGCACCACAGGGCGGGAGGAGGGTGCAGAGCACGATACGTTTTCTTTCTTCGGTTAGCATCCTTTTTTTTTTATACTTTTGGAATTTTGGTTTTTCATGTTGATTTTAAAATGACCTTTTTCATGTTTGAAATTTACTAACTCGTTTTTTCCTCACAGCAGGTCAAATTGTGTGTGGTTGCAACATTATGGTCCCATTGAGTACATTTTTGGAGAAAGGGACATCTGTTGCACCACAGGGCGAGAGGAGGGTGCAGAGCACGACACATTTTCTTTCTTCGGTTAGCATCTTTTTGTGTTTCATACTTTTGGAATTTTGGTTTTTCATGTTGATTTTAAAATGACCTTTTTCATGTTTGAAATATACTAACTCGTTTTTTCCTCACAGCAGGTCAACTTGTGTGTGGTTGCAACATCACGGTCCCATTGACTACATTTTTGGAGAAAGGGACATCAGTTGCACCACAGGGCGGGAGGAGGCTGCAGAGCACGATACATTTTCTTTCTTCGGTTAGCATCTTTTTGTGTTTCATAGTTTTGGAATTTTGGTTTTTCATGTTGATTTTAAAATGACCTTTTTCATGTTTGAAATGTACTAACTCGTTTTTTCCTCACAGCAGGTCAACTTGTGTGTGGTTGCAACATTACGGTCCCATTGAGTACATTTTTGGAGAAAGAGACATCTGATGCACTACAGGGCGGGAGGAGGGTGCAGAGCACGATACATTTTCTTTCTTCGGTTAGCATCTTTTTTTTTTTATACATTTGGAATTTTGGTTTTCCATGTTGATTTTAAAATGACCTTTCTCATGTTTGAAATGTACTAACTCGTTTCTTCCTCACAGCAGGTCAACTTGTGTGTGTTTGCAACATTACGGTCCCATTGAGTACAATTTTGGAGAAAGGGACATCTGTTGCACCACAAGGCGGGAGGAGGCTGCTGAGCACGATACATTTTCTTTCTTCGGTTAGCATCTTTTTTTTTTTATACTTTTGGAATTTTGGTTTTTCATGTTGATTTTAAAATGACCTTTTTCATGTTTGAAATTTACTAAGTCTATTTTTCCTCACAGCAGGTCAACTTGTGTGTGGTTGCAACGTTATGGTCCCATTGAGTACATTTTTGGAGAAAGGGACAACTGTTGCACCACAGGGAGGGAAGAGGCTGCAGAGCACGATACATTTCCTTTCTTCGGTTAGCACCTTTCTTTTATATACTTTTGGAATTTTGGTTTTTCATGTTGATTTTAAAATGACCTTTTTCATGTTTGAAATGTACTAACTCGTTTTTTCCTCACAGCAGGTCAACTTGTGTGTGGTTGCAACATTATGGTCCCATTGAGTACAATTTTGGAGAAAGGGACATCTGTTGCACCAGAGGGAGGGAGGAGGCTGCAGAGCACGATATATTTTCTTTCTTCGGTTAGCATCTATTTTTATATACTTTTGGAATTTTGGTTTTTCATGTTGATTTTAAAATGACCTTTTTCATGTTTGAAATTTACTAACTCGTTTTTTCCTCACAGCAGGTCAACTTGTGTGTGGTTGCAACATTATGGTCCCATTGAGTACATTTTTGGAGAAAGGGACATCTGTTGCACCACAGGGCGGGAGGAGGGTGCAGAGGACGATACATTTTCTTTCTTCGGTTAGTATTTTTTTTTTTTTTTTTGTACTTTTGGAATTTTGGTTTTTCATGTTGATTTTAAAATGACCTTTTTCATGTTTGAAATATACTAACTCGTTTTTTCCTCACAGCAGGTCAACTTGTGTGTGGTTGCAACATTATGGTCCCATTGAGTACATTTTTGGAGAAAGGGGCATCTGTTGCACCACAGGGTGAGAGGAGGGTGCAGAGCACGATACATTTTCTTTCTTCGGTTAGCATCTTTTTCTGTTTCATACTTTTAGAATTTTGGTTTTTCATGTTGATTTTAAAATGACCTTTTTCATGTTTGAAATATACTAACTCTTTTTTTCCTCACAGCAGGTCAACTTGTGTGTGGTTGCAACATCACGGTCCCATTGAGTACATTTTTGGAGAAAGGGACATCAGTTGCACCACAGGGCGGGAGGAGGCTGCAGAGCACGATACATTTTCTTTCTTCGGTTAGCATCTATTTTTATATACTTTTGGAATTTTGGTGTTTCATGTTGATTTTAAAATGACCTTTTTCATGTTTGAAATGGACTAACTCGTTTTTTCCTCACAGCAGGTCAACTTGTGTGTGGTTGCAACATTACGGTCCCATTGAGTACATTTTTGGAGAAAGAGACATCAGTTGCACCACAGGGCAGGAGGAGGGTGCGGAACACGATACATTTTCTTTCTTCGGTTAGCATCTTTTTTTTATATACTTTTGGAATTTTGGTTTTTCATGTTGATTTTAAAATGACCTTTTTCATGTTTGGAATGTACTAACTCGTTTTTTCCTCACAGCAGGTCAACTTGTGTGTGGTTGCAACATTACGGTCCCATAGTGTACATTTTTCGAGAAAGGGACATCTGTTGCACCACAATGCAGGAGGAGGGTGCAGAGATTGATACCATTTCTTTCTTCGGTTAGCATCTTTTTTTTATATACTTTTGGAATTTTTGTTTTTCATGTTGATTTTAAAATGACCTTTTTCATGTTTGAAATGTACTAACTCGTTTTTTCCTCACAGCAGGTAAACTTGTGTGTGGTTGCAACATTACGGTCCCATTGAGTACATTTTTGGAGAAAGGGACATCTGTTGCACCACAGGGCGGGAGGAGGGTGCAGAGCACGATACATTTTCTTTCTTCAGTTAGCAACTTTTTTTTATTTACTTTTGGAATTTAGGTTTTTCATGTTGATTTTAAAATGACCTTTTTCATGTTTGAAATTTACTAACTCGTTTTTTCCTCACAGCAGGTCAACTTGTGTGTGGTTGCAACATTACGGTCCCATTGAGTATATTTTTGGAGATAGGGACATCTGTTGCACCACAGGGCGGGAGGAGGGTGCAGAGATCGATACCATTTCTTTCTTCGGTTAGCATCTTTTTTTTATATACTTTTGGAATTTTGGTTTTTCATGTTGATTTTAAAATGACCTTTTTCATGTTTGAAATGTACTAACTCGTTTTTTCCTCACTGCAGGTCAACTTGTGTGTGGTTGCAACATTATGGTCCCATTGAGTACATTTTTGGAGAAAGGGACATCTGTTGCACCACAGGGCGGGAGGAGGGTGCAGAGAATGATTCATTTTCTTTCCTCGGTTAGCATCTTTTTTCTTATATACTTTTGGAATTTTGGTTTTTCATGTTGATTTTAAAATGACCTTTTCATGTTTGAAATGTACTAACTCGTTTTTTCCTCACAGCAGGTCAACTTGTGTGTGGTTGCGACATTACGGTCCCATTGAGTACATTTTTGGAGAAAGGGACATCTGTTGCACCACAGGGCGGAACAAGGGTGCGGAGCAAGATACATTTTCTTTCTTCGGTTAGCATCTTTTTTTTGTATACTTTTGGAATTTTGGTTTTTCATGTTGATTTTAAAATGACCTTTTTCATGTTTGAAATGTACTAACTCGTTTTTTCCTCACAGCAGGTCAACTTGTGTGTGGTTGCAACATTACGGACCCATTGAGTACATTTTTCGAGAAAGGGACATCTGTTGCACCACGGGGCGGGAGGTTGGGTGCAGAGATCGATACCATTTCTTTCTTCGGTTAGCATCTTTTTTTTATATACTTTTGGAATTTTGGTTTTTCATGTTGACTTTAAAATGACCTTTTTCATGTTTGAAATGTACTAACTCGTTTTTTCCTCACAGCAGGTCAACTTGTGTGTGGTTGCAACATTACGGTCCGATTGAGTACATTTTTGGAGAAAGGGACATCTGTTGCACCACAGGGTGGGAGGAGGGTGCGGAGCATGATACATTTTCTTTCTTCGGTTAGCATCCCTTTTTTTATATACTTTTGGAATTTTGGTTTTTCATGTTGATTTTAAAATGACCTTTTTCATGTTTGAAATGTACTAACTCGTTTTCTCCTCACAGCAGGTCAACTTGTGTGTGGTTGCAACATTACGGTCCCATTGAGTACATTTTTGGAGAAAGGGACATCTGTTGCACCACAGGGAAGGAGGAGGGTGCAGAGCGCGATACATTTTCTTTCTTCGGTTAGCATCTTTTTTTTATATACTTTTGGAATTTTGGTTTTTCATGTTGATTTTAAAATGACCTTTTTCATGTTTGAAATGTACTAACTTGTTTTTTCCTCACAGCAGGTCAAGTTTTGTGTGGTTGCAACATTACAGTCCCATTGAGTACATTTTTGGAGAAAGGGACATCTATTGCACCACAGGGTGGGAGGAGGGTGCGGAGCACGATACATTTTCTTTCTTCGGTTAGCATCTTTTTTTTATATAATTTTGGAAATGCGGTTTTTCATGTTGATTTTAAAATGACCTTTTTAATGTTTGAAATGTACTAACTCGTTTTTTCCTCACAGCAGCTCAACTTGTGTGTGGTTGCAACACTACGGTCCCATTGAGTACATTTTTGGAGAAAGGGATATCTGTTGCACCACAGGGCGGGAGGAGGGTGCAGAGCACGATACATTTTCTTTCTTCGGTTAGCATCTTTTTTTTATATACTTTTGGAACTTTGGTTTTTCATGTTGATTTTAAAATTACCTTTTTCATGTTTGAAATGTACTAACTCGTTTTTTCTTCACAGCAGGTCAACTTGTGTGTGGTTGCAACATTACGTTCCCATTGAGTACATTTTTCGAGAAAGGGACATCTGTTGCACCACGGGGCGTGAGGTTGGGTGCAGAGATCGAAACCATTTCTTTCTTCGGTTAGCACCTTTTTTTTATTTACTTTTGGAATTTTGGTTTTTCATGTTGATTTTAAAATGACCTTTTTCATGTTTGAAATGTACTAACTCGTTTTTTCCTCACAGCAGGTCAACTTGTGTGTGGTTGCAACATTACGGTCCCATTGAGAACATTTTTGGAGAAAGGGACAACTGTTGCACCACAGGGCGGGAGGAGGGTGCAGAGAACGATACCATTTCTTTCTTCGGTTAGCATCTTTTTTTTGTATACTTTTGGAATTTTGGATTTTCATGTTGATTTTAAAATGACCTTTTTCATGTTTGAAATGTACTAACTCGTTTTATCCTCACGGCAGGTCAACTTGTGTGTGGTTGCAACATTACGGTCCCATTGAGTACATTTTTGGAGAAAGGGATATCTGTTGCACCACAGGGCGGGAGGAGAGTGCGGAGCACGATACATTTTCTTTCTTCGGTTAGCATCTTTTTTTTATATACTTTTGGAATTTTGGTTTTTCATGTTGATTTTAAAATGACCTTTTTAATGTTTAAAATGTACTAACTCGTTTTTTCCTCACAGCAGGTCAACTTATGTGTGGTTGCAACATTACGGTCCCATTGAGTACATTTTTGGAGAAAGGGACATCTGTTGCACCACAGGGCGGGAGGAGGGTGCGGAGAACGATACATTTTCTTTCTTCGGTTACCATCTTTTATTTACATTCTTTTGGAATTTTGGTTTTTCATGTTGATTTTAAAATGACCTTTTTCATGTTTAAAATGTACTAACTCGTTTTTTCCTCACAGCAGGTCAACTTGTGTGTGGTTGCAACATTACGGTCCAATTGAGTACATTTTTGGAGAAAGGGACATCTGTTGCACCACAGGGCGGGAGGAGGGTGTTTAGCACGATACATTTTCTTTCTTCGGTTAGCATCTTTTTTTTATATACTTTTGGAACTTTGGTTTTTCATGTTGATTTTAAAATGACCTTTTTCATGTTTGAAATGTACTAACTCGCGTTTTCCTCACAGCAGGTCAACTTGTGTGTGGTTGCAACATTACGGTCCCATTGAGTACATTTTTGGAGAAAGGGACATCTGTTGCACCACAGGGCGGGAGGAGGGTGCGGAGCACGATACGTTTTCTTTCTTCGGTTAGCATCTTTTTTTTATATACTTTTGGAATTTTGGTTTTTCATGTTGATTTTAAAATGACCTTTTTCATGTTTGAATTGTGCTAACTCGTTTTTTCCTCACAGCAGGTCAACTTGTGTGTGGTTGCAACATTACGGTCCCATTGAGTACATTTTTGGAGAAAGGGACATCTGTTGCACCACAGGGCGGGAGGAGGGTGCGGAGCACGATACATTTTCATTCATCGGTTAGCATCTTTTTTTTATATACTTTTGGAATTTTGGTTTTTCATGTTGATTTTAAAATGACCTTTTTCTTGTTTGAAATGTACTAACTCGTTTTTTCCTCACAGCAGGTCAACTTGTGTGTGGTTGCAACATTACGGTCCCATTAAGTACATTTTTGGAGAAAGGGACATCTGTTGCACCACAGGGCGGGAGGAGGGTGCAGAGAACGATACATTTTCTTTCCTCGGTTAGCATTTTTTTTCATATACTTTTGGAATTTTGGTTTTTCATGTTGATTTTAAAATGACCTTTTTCATGTTTGAAATGTACTAATTCGTTTTTTCCTCACAGCAGGTCAACCTGTGTGTGGTTGCAACATTACGGTCCCATTGAGTACATTTTTGGAGAAAGGGACATCTGTTGCACCACAGGGCGGGAGGAGGGTGCAGAGAACGATACCATTTCTTTCGTCCGATAGCATCTTTTTTTATATACTTTTGGAATTTTGGTTTTTCGTGTTGATTTTAAAATGACCTTTTTCATGTTTGAAATGTACTAACTCGTTTTTTCCTCACAGCAGGTCAACTTGTGTGTGGTTGCAACATTACGGTCCCATTGAGTACATTTTTGGAGAAAGGGACATCTGTTGCACCACAGGGCGGGAGGAGGCTGCAGAGCACGATACATTTTCTTTCTTCGGTTAGCATCTTTTTTTAATATACTTTCGGAATTTTGGTTTTTCATGCTGATTTTAAAATGACCTTTTTCATGTTTGAAATTTACTAACTCGTTTTTTCCTCACAGCAGGTCACTTGTGTGTGGTTGCAACATTACGGTCCCATTGAGTACATTTTTGGAGAAAGGGACATCTGTTGCACCACAGGGCGGGAGGAGGCTGAAGAGCACGATACATTTTCTTTCTTCGGTTAGCATCTTTTTTTTATATACTTTTGAAATTGCGGTTTTTCATGTTGATTTTAAAATGACCTTTTTCATGTTTGAAATGTACTAACTCGTTTTTTCCTCACAGCAGGTCAACTTGTGTGTGGTTGCAACATTATGGTCCCATTGAGTACATTTTTGGAGAAAGGGACATCTGTTGCACCACAGGGCGGGAGGAGGGTGCAGAGCATGATACAGTTTCTTTCTTCGGTTAGCATCTTCTTTTTATATACTTTTGGAATTTTGGTTTTTCAAGTTGATTTTAAAATCACCTTTTTCATGTTTGAAATTTACTAAATCAATTTTTCCTCACAGCAGGTCAACTTGTGTGTGGTTGCAAAATTATTGTCCCATTGAGTACATTTTTGGAGAAAGGGACATCTGTTGCACCACAGGGTGGGAGGAGGGTGCGGAGCACGATACATTTTCTTTCTTCGGTTAGCATCTTTTTTTTATATATTTTTGGAATTTTGGTTTTTCATGTTGATTTTAAAATGACCTTTTTCATGTTTGAAATTTACTAACTCGTTTTTTCCTCACAGCAGGCCAACTTGTGTGTGGTTGCAAAATTATGGTCCCATTGAGTACATTTTTGGAGAAAGGGACATCTGTTGCACCACAGGGCGGGAGAGGGTGCGGTGCACGATACATTTTCTTCCATCGGTTAGCATCTTTTTGTGTTTCATACTTTTGGAATTTTGGGTTTTCATGTTGATTTTAAAATGACCTTTTTCATGTTTGAAATGTACTAACTAGTTTTTTCCTCACAGCAGGTCAACTTGTGTGTGGTTGCAACATTACAGTCCCATTGAGTACATTTTTGGAGAAAGGGACATCTGTTGCACCACAGGGCGGGGGGAGGCTGCAGAGCACGATACATTTACTTTCTTCGGTTAGCATCTTCTTTTCATTTACTTTTGGAATTTTGGTTTTTCATGTTGATTTTAAAATGACCTTTCTCATGTTTGAAATGTACTAACTCGTTTTTTCCTCACAGCAGGTCAACTTGTGTGTGGTTGCAACATTACGGTCCCATTGAGTACATTTTTGGAGAAAGGGACATCTGTTGCACCACAGGGCGGGAGGAGGGTGCCGAGATCGATACCATTTCTTTCTTAGGTTAGCATCTTTTTTTTATATACTTTTGGAATTTTGGTTTTTCATGTTGATTTTAAAATGACCTTTTTCATGTTTGAAATTTACTAACTCGTTTTTTCCTCACAGCAGGTCACTTGTGTGTGGTTGCAACATTACGGTCCCATTGAGTACATTTTTGGAGAAAGGGACATCTGTTGCACCACAGGGCGGGAGGAGTGTGCAGAGAACGATACCATTTCTTTCTTCGGTTAGCATCTTTTTTTTATATACTTTTGGAATTTTGGTTTTTCATGTTGATTTTAAAATGACCTTTTTCATGTTTGAAATGTACTAACTCGTTTTTTCCTCACAGCAGGTCAACTTGTGTGTGGTTGCAACATTATGGTCCCATTGAGTACATTTTTGGAGAAAGGGACATCTGTTGCACCACAGGGCGGGAGGAGGCTGCAGAGCACGATACATTTTCTTTCTTCGGTTACCATCTTTTTTTTATATACTTTTGGAATTTTGGTTTCTTATGTTGATTTTAAAATGACATTTTTCATGTTTGAAATTTACTAACTCGTTTTTTCCTCACAGCAGGTCAACTTGTGTGTGGTTGCAACATTACGGTCCCAATGAGTACATTTTTGGAGAAAGGGACATCTGTTGCACCACAGGGCGGGAGGAAGGTGCAGAGAACGATACCATTTCCTTCTTCGGTTAGAATCTTTTTTTTATATACTTTTGGAATTTTGGTTTTTCATGTTGATTTTAAAATTGGTTGGTTGTTTGGGGGAAGAGACCAAACAGCGAGGTAATCGATCTCATCGGATTAGGGAAGGATGGGGAAGGAAGTCGGCCGTGCCCTTTCAAAGGAACCATCCCGGCATTTGCCTGGAGAGATTTAGGGAAATCACGGAAAACCAAAGTCAGGATGGCCGGACACGGGATTGAACCGTCGTTGATTTTAAAATGACCTTTTTCATGTTTGAAATGGACTAACTCGTTTTTTCCTCACAGCAGGTCAACTTGTGTGTGGTTGCAACATTACGGTCCCATTGAGTACATTTTTGGAGAAAGGGATATCTGTTGCACCACAGGGCGGGAGGAGAGTGCGGAGCACGATACATTTTCTTTCTTCGGTTAGCATCTTTTTTTTATATACTTTTGGAATTTTGGTTTTTCATGTTGATTTTAAAATGACCTTTTTAATGTTTAAAATGTACTAACTCGTTTTTTCCTCACAGCAGGTCAACTTATGTGTGGTTGCAACATTACGGTCCCATTGAGTACATTTTTGGAGAAAGGGACATCTGTTGCACCACAGGGCGGGAGGAGGGTGCGGAGAACGATACATTTTCTTTCTTCGGTTACCATCTTTTATTTACATTCTTTTGGAATTTTGGTTTTTCATGTTGATTTTAAAATGACCTTTTTCATGTTTAAAATGTACTAACTCGTTTTTTCCTCACAGCAGGTCAACTTGTGTGTGGTTGCAACATTACGGTCCAATTGAGTACATTTTTGGAGAAAGGGACATCTGTTGCACAACAGGGCGGGAGGAGGGTGTTTAGCACGATACATTTTCTTTCTTCGGTTAGCATCTTTTTTTTATATACTTTTGGAACTTTGGTTTTTCATGTTGATTTTAAAATTACCTTTTTCATGTTTGAAATGTACTTACTCGTTTTTTCCTCACAGCAGGTCAACTTGTGTGTGGTTGCAACATTACGGTCCCGTTGAGTACGTTTTTGGAGAAAGGGACATCTGTTGCACCACAGGGCGGGTGGAGGGTGCGGAGAACGATACATTTTCTTTCCTTGGTTACCATCTTTTTTTAATATACTTTTGGAATTTTGGTTTTTCATGTTGATTTTAAAATGACCTTTTTCATGTTTGAAATGTACTAACTCGCGTTTTCCTCACAGCAGGTCAACTTGTGTGTGGTTGCAACATTACGGTCCCATTGAGTACATTTTTGGAGAAAGGGACATCTGTTGCACCACAGGGCGGGAGGAGGGTGCGGAGCACGATACGTTTTCTTTCTTCGGTTAGCATCTTTTTTTTATATACTTTTGGAATTTTGGTTTTTCATGTTGATTTTAAAATGACCTTTTTCATGTTTGAATTGTGCTAACTCGTTTTTTCCTCACAGCAGGTCAACTTGTGTGTGGTTGCAACATTACGGTCCCATTGAGTACATTTTTGGAGAAAGGGACATCTGTTGCACCACAGGGCGGGAGGAGGCTGCAGAGCACGATACATTTTCTTTCTTCGGTTACCATCTTTTTTTTATATACTTTTGGAATTTTGGTTTCTTATGTTGATTTTAAAATGACATTTTTCATGTTTGAAATTTACTAACTCGTTTTTTCCTCACAGCAGGTCAACTTGTGTGTGGTTGCAACATTACGGTCCCAATGAGTACATTTTTGGAGAAAGGGACATCTGTTGCACCACAGGGCGGGAGGAAGGTGCAGAGAACGATACCATTTCCTTCTTCGGTTAGAATCTTTTTTTTATATACTTTTGGAATTTTGGTTTTTCATGTTGATTTTAAAATTGGTTGGTTGTTTGGGGGAAGAGACCAAACAGCGAGGTCATCGATCTCATCGGATTAGGGAAGGATGGGGAAGGAAGTCGGCCGTGCCCTTTCAAAGGAACCATCCCGGCATTTGCCTGGAGAGATTTAGGGAAATCACGGAAAACCAAAGTCAGGATGGCCGGACACGGGATTGAACCGTCGTTGATTTTAAAATGACCTTTTTCATGTTTGAAATGGACTAACTCGTTTTTTCCTCACAGCAGGTCAACTTGTGTGTGGTTGCAACATTACGGTCCCATTGAGTACATTTTTGGAGAAAGGGATATCTGTTGCACCACAGGGCGGGAGGAGAGTGCGGAGCACGATACATTTTCTTTCTTCGGTTAGCATCTTTTTTTTATATACTTTTGGAATTTTGGTTTTTCATGTTGATTTTAAAATGACCTTTTTAATGTTTAAAATGTACTAACTCGTTTTTTCCTCACAGCAGGTCAACTTATGTGTGGTTGCAACATTACGGTCCCATTGAGTACATTTTTGGAGAAAGGGACATCTGTTGCACCACAGGGCGGGAGGAGGGTGCGGAGAACGATACATTTTCTTTCTTCGGTTACCATCTTTTATTTACATTCTTTTGGAATTTTGGTTTTTCATGTTGATTTTAAAATGACCTTTTTCATGTTTAAAATGTACTAACTCGTTTTTTCCTCACAGCAGGTCAACTTGTGTGTGGTTGCAACATTACGGTCCAATTGAGTACATTTTTGGAGAAAGGGACATCTGTTGCACCACAGGGCGGGAGGAGGGTGTTTAGCACGATACATTTTCTTTCTTCGGTTAGCATCTTTTTTTTATATACTTTTGGAACTTTGGTTTTTCATGTTGATTTTAAAATTATCTTTTTCATGTTTGAAATGTACTTACTCGTTTTTTCCTCACAGCAGGTCAACTTGTGTGTGGTTGCAACATTACGGTCCCGTTGAGTACGTTTTTGGAGAAAGGGACATCTGTTGCACCACAGGGCGGGTGGAGGGTGCGGAGAACGATACATTTTCTTTCCTTGGTTACCATCTTTTTTTAATATACTTTTGGAATTTTGGTTTTTCATGTTGATTTTAAAATGACCTTTTTCATGTTTGAAATGTACTAACTCGCGTTTTCCTCACAGCAGGTCAACTTGTGTGTGGTTGCAACATTACGGTCCCATTGAGTACATTTTTGGAGAAAGGGACATCTGTTGCACCACAGGGCGGGAGGAGGGTGCGGAGCACGATACGTTTTCTTTCTTCGGTTAGCATCTTTTTTTTATATACTTTTGGAATTTTGGTTTTTCATGTTGATTTTAAAATGACCTTTTTCATGTTTGAATTGTGCTAACTCGTTTTTTCCTCACAGCAGGTCAACTTGTGTGTGGTTGCAACATTGCGGTCCCATTGAGTACATTTTTGGAGAAAGGGACATCTGTTGCACCACAGGGCGGGAGGAGGGTGCGGAGCACGATACATTTTCATTCATCGGTTAGCATCTTTTTTTTATATACTTTTGGAATTTTGGTTTTTCATGTTGATTTTAAAATGACCTTTTTCTTGTTTGAAATGTACTAACTCGTTTTTTCCTCACAGCAGGTCAACTTGTGTGTGGTTGCAACATTACGGTCCCATTAAGTACATTTTTGGAGAAAGGGACATCTGTTGCACCACAGGGCGGGAGGAGGGTGCAGAGAACGATACATTTTCTTTCCTCGGTTAGCATCTTTTTTCATATACTTTTGGAATTTTGGTTTTTCATGTTGATTTTAAAATGACCTTTTTCATGTTTGAAATGTACTAATTCGTTTTTTCCTCACAGCAGGTCAACCTGTGTGTGGTTGCAACATTACGGTCCCATTGAGTACATTTTTGGAGAAAGGGACATCTGTTGCACCACAGGGCGGGAGGAGGGTGCAGAGAACGATACCATTTCTTTCGTCCGTTAGCATCTTTTTTTATATACTTTTGGAATTTTGGTTTTTCGTGTTGATTTTAAAATGACCTTTTTCATGTTTGAAATGTACTAACTCGTTTTTTCCTCACAGCAGGTCAACTTGTGTGTGGTTGCAACATTACGGTCCCATTGAGTACATTTTTGGAGAAAGGGGCATCTGTTGCACCACAGGGCGGGAGGAGGCTGCAGAGCACGATACATTTTCTTTCTTCGGTTAGCATCTTTTTTTAATATACTTTCGGAATTTTGGTTTTTCATGCTGATTTTAAAATGACCTTTTTCATGTTTGAAATTTACTAACTCGTTTTTTCCTCACAGCAGGTCACTTGTGTGTGGTTGCAACATTACGGTCCCATTGAGTACATTTTTGGAGAAAGGGACATCTGTTGCACCACAGGGCGGGAGGAGGCTGAAGAGCACGATACATTTTCTTTCTTCGGTTAGCATCTTCTTTTATATACTTTTGAAATTGCGGTTTTTCATGTTGATTTTAAAATGACCTTTTTCATGTTTGAAATGTACTAACTCGTTTTTTCCTCACAGCAGGTCAACTTGTGTGTGGTTGCAACATTATGGTCCCATTGAGTACATTTTTGGAGAAAGGGACATCTGTTGCACCACAGGGCGGGAGGAGGGTGCAGAGCACGATACATTTTCTTTCTTCGGTTAGCATCTTCTTTTTATATACTTTTGGAATTTTGGTTTTTCAAGTTGATTTTAAAATCACCTTTTTCATGTTTGAAATTTACTAAATCAATTTTTCCTCACAGCAGGTCAACTTGTGTGTGGTTGCAAAATTATTGTCCCATTGAGTACATTTTTGGAGAAAGGGACATCTGTTGCACCACAGGGTGGGAGGAGGGTGCGGAGCACGATACATTTTCTTTCTTCGGTTAGCATCTTTTTTTTATATATTTTTGGAATTTTGGTTTTTCATGTTGATTTTAAAATGACCTTTTTCATGTTTGAAATTTACTAACTCGTTTTTTCCTGACAGCAGGCCAACTTGTGTGTGGTTGCAAAATTATGGTCCCATTGAGTACATTTTTGGAGAAAGGGACATCTGTTGCACCACAGGGCGGGAGAGGGTGCGGTGCACGATACATTTTCTTCCATCGGTTAGCATCTTTTTGTGTTTCATACTTTTGGAATTTTGGGTTTTCATGTTGATTTTAAAATGACCTTTTTCATGTTTGAAATGTACTAACTAGTTTTTTCCTCACAGCAGGTCAACTTGTGTGTGGTTGCAACATTACAGTCCCATTGAGTACATATTTGGAGAAAGGGACATCTGTTGCACCACAGGGCGGGGGGAGGCTGCAGAGCACGATACATTTACTTTCTTCGGTTAGCATCTTCTTTTCATTTACTTTTGGAATTTTGGTTTTTCATGTTGATTTTAAAATGACCTTTCTCATGTTTGAAATGTACTAACTCGTTTTTTCCTCACAGCAGGTCAACTTGTGTGTGGTTGCAACATTACGGTCCCATTGAGTACATTTTTGGAGAAAGGGACATCTGTTGCACCACAGGGCGGGAGGAGGGTGCCGAGATCGATACCATTTCTTTCTTAGGTTAGCATCTTTTTTTTATATACTTTTGGAATTTTGGTTTTCCATGTTGATTTTAAAATGACCTTTTTCATGTTTGAAATTTACTAACTCGTTTTTTCCTCACAGCAGGTCACTTGTGTGTGGTTGCAACATTACGGTCCCATTGAGTACATTTTTGGAGAAAGGGACATCTGTTGCACCACAGGGCGGGAGGAGTGTGCAGAGAACGATACCATTTCTTTCTTCGGTTAGCATCTTTTTTTTATATACTTTTGGAATTTTGGTTTTTCATGTTGATTTTAAAATGACCTTTTTCATGTTTGAAATGTACTAACTCGTTTTTTCCTCACAGCAGGTCAACTTGTGTGTGGTTGCAACATTATGGTCCCATTGAGTACATTTTTGGAGAAAGGGACATCTGTTGCACCACAGGGCGGGAGGAGGCTGCAGAGCACGATACATTTTCTTTCTTCGGTTACCATCTTTTTTTTATATACTTTTGGAATTTTGGTTTCTTATGTTGATTTTAAAATGACATTTTTCATGTTTGAAATTTACTAACTCGTTTTTTCCTCACAGCAGGTCAACTTGTGTGTGGTTGCAACATTACGGTCCCAATGAGTACATTTTTGGAGAAAGGGACATCTGTTGCACCACAGGGCGGGAGGAAGGTGCAGAGAACGATACCATTTCCTTCTTCGGTTAGAATCTTTTTTTTATATACTTTTGGAATTTTGGTTTTTCATGTTGATTTTAAAATTGGTTGGTTGTTTGGGGGAAGAGACCAAACAGCGAGGTCATCGATCTCATCGGATTAGGGAAGGATGTGGAAGGAAGTCGGCCGTGCCCTTTCAAAGGAACCATCCCGGCATTTGCCTGGAGAGATTTAGGGAAATCACGGAAAACCAAAGTCAGGATGGCCGGACACGGGATTGAACCGTCGTTGATTTTAAAATGACCTTTTTCATGTTTGAAATGGACTAACTCGTTTTTTCCTCACAGCAGGTCAACTTGTGTGTGGTTGCAACATTACGGTCCCATTGAGTACATTTTTGGAGAAAGGGACATCTGTTGCACACAGGGCGGGAGGAGGGTGCAGAGCACGATACATTTTCTTTCTTCGGTTAGCATCTTCATTTTATATACTTCTGTAATTTTGGTTTCTCATGTTGATTTTAAAATGACCTATTTCATGTTTGAAATGTACTAACTCGTTTTTTCCTCACAGCTGGTCAACTTGTGTGTGGTTGCAACATTACGGTCCCATTGAGTACATTTTTGGAGAAAGGGACATCTGTTGCACCACAGGGCGGGAGGAAGGTGCAGAGCACGATACATTTTCTTTCTTCAGTTAGCATCTTTTTTTTATATACTTTTGGAATTTTGGTTTTTCAAGTTGATTTTAAAATGACCTTTTTCATGTTTGAAATTTACTAACTCGTTTTTTTCTCACAGCAGGTCAACTTGTGTGTGGTTGCAACATTATGGTCCCATTGAGTACATTTTTGGAGAAAGGGACATCTGTTGCACCACAGGGCGGGAGGAGGGTGCAGAGCACGATACATTTTCTTTCTTCGGTTAGCATCTTTTTTTTATATACTTTTGGAATTTTGGTTTTTCAAGTTGATTATAAAATGACCTTTTTCATGTTTGAAATGGACTAACTCGTTTTTTCCTCACAGCAGGTCAACTTGTGTGTGGTTGCAACATTACGGTCCCATTGAGTACATTTTTGGAGAAAGGGACATCTGTTGCACCACAGGGCGGGAGGAGGGTGCAGAGCACGATACATTTTCTTTCTTCGGTTAGCATCTTCATTTTATATACTTCTGTAATTTTGGTTTTTCATGTTGATTTTAAAATGACCTATTTCATGTTTGAAATGTACTAACTCGTTTTTTCCTCACAGCAGGTCAACTTGTGTGTGGTTGCAACATTACGGTCCCATTGAGTACATTTTTGGAGAAAGGGACATCTGTTGCACCACAGGGTGGGAGGAGGGTGCGGAGCAAGATATATTTTCTTTCTTCGGTTAGCATCTTTTTTTTATATACTTTTGGAATTTTGGTTTTTCATGTTGATTTTAAAATGACCTTTTTCATGTTTGAAATTTACTAACTCGTTTTTTCCTCACAGCAGGTCAACTTGTGTGTGGTTGCAAAATTATGGTCCCATTGAGTACATTTTTGGAGAAAGATACATCTGTTGCACCACAGGGCAGGAGGAGGGTGCGGAGCACAATACATTTTCTTTCTTCCGTTAGCATCTTTTTGTGTTTCATATTTTTGGAATTTTGGCTTTTCATGTTGATTTTAAAATGACCTTTTTCATGTTTGAAATGTACTAACTCGTTTCTCCTCACAGCAGGTCAACTTGTGTGTGGTTGCAACATTACGGTCCCATTGAGTACATTTTTGGAGAAAGGGACATCTGTTGCACCACAGGATGGGAGGAGGGTGCGGAGCACGATACATTTTCTTTCTTCGGTTAGCATCTTTTTGTGTTTCATACTTTTGGAATTTAGGTTTTTCATGTTGATTTTAAAATGACCTTTTTCATGTTTGAAATGTACTAACTCGTTTTTTCATCACAGCAGGTCACTTGTGTGTGGTTGCAACATTATGGTCCCATTAAGTACATTTTTGGAGAAAGGGACATCTGTTGTACCACAGGCGTGAGGAGGGTGCAGAGCACGATACATTTTCTTTCTTCGATTAGCATCTTTTTTTTATATACTTTTGGAATTTTGGTTTTTCAACTTGATTTCAATATGACCTTTTTCATGTTTGAAATTTACTAACTCGTTTTTTCCTCACAGCAGGTCAACTTGTGTGTGGTTGCAACGTTATGGTCCCATTGAGAACATTTTTGGAGAAAGGGTCATCTGTTGCACCACAGGGTGGGAGGAGGGTGCGGAGCACGATACATTTTCTTTCTTCGGTTAGCATCTTTTTTTATATACTTTTGTAATTTTGGTTTTTCATGTTGATTTTAAAATGACCTTTTTCATGTTTGAAATTTACTAACTCGTTTTTTCCTCACAGCAGGTCACCTTGTGTGTGGTTGCAACATTACGGTCCCCTTGAGTACATTTTTTGGGAAAGGGGCATCTGTTGCACCACAGGGCGGGAGGAGGGTGCGGCCCACGATACATTTTCTTTCTTCGGTTAGCATCTTTTTGTGTTTCATACTTTTGGAATTTTGGTTTTTCATGTTGATTTTATAATGACCTTTTTCATGTTTGAAATTTACTAACTCGTTTTTTCCTCACAGCAGGTCACCTTGTGTGTGGTTGCAACATTACAGTCCCATTGAGTACATTTTTGGAGAAAGGGACATCTGTTGCACCACAGGGCGGGTGGAGGCTGCAGAGCAAGATACATTTTCTTTCTTCGGTTAGCATCTTTTTTTTTACATACTTTTGCAATTTTGGTTTTTCATGTTGATTTTAATATGACCTTTTTCATGTTTGAAATTTACTAACTCGTTTTTCCCCCACAGCAGGTCAACTTGTGTGTGGTTGCAAAATTATGGTCCCATTGAGTACATATTTGGAGAAAGGGACATCTGTTGCACCACAGGGCAGGAGGAGGGTGCGGAGCACGATACATTTTCTTTCTTCGGTTAGCATCTTTTTGTGTTTCATACTTTTGGAATTTTGGTTTTTCATGTTGATTTTAAAATGACCTTTTTCATGTTTGAAATGTACTAACTCGTTTTTTCCTCACAGCAGGTCAACTTGTGTGTGGTTATAACATTACGGTCCCATTGAGTACATTTTTGGAGAAAGGGACATCTGTTGCACCACAGGGCAGGAGGAGGGTGCCGAGATCGATACCATTTCTTTCTTCGGTTAGCATCTTTTTTTTATATACTTTTGGAATTTTGGATTTTCATGTTGATTTTAAAATGACCTTTTTCATGTTTGAAATGTACTAACTCGTTTTTTCCTCACAGCAGGTCACTTGTGTGTGGTTGCAACAGTATGGTCCCATTGAGTACATTTTTGGAGAAAGGGACATCTGTTGCACCACAGGGTGGGAGGAGGGTGCGGAGCACGATACATTTTCTTTGTTCGGTTAGCATCTTTTTGTGTTTCATACTTTTGGAATTTTGGTTTTTCATGTTGATTTTATAATGACCTTTTATCATGTTTGAAATGTATTAACTCGTTTTTTCCTCACAGCAGGTCAACTTGTGTGTGGTTGCAACATTACGGTCCCATTGAGTACATTATTGGAGAAAGGGACATCTGTTGCACCACAGGGCGGGTGAAGGCTGCAGAGCACGATACATTATCTTTCTTCGGTTAGCATCTTTCTTTTTATATACTTTTGGAATTTGGATTTTCATGTTGATTTTAAAATGACCTTTTTCATGTTTGAAATTTACTAACTCGTTTTTTCCTCACAGCACGTCAACTTGTGTGTGGTTGCAACATTACGGTCCCATTGAGTACATTTTTGGAGAAAGGGACATCTGTTGCACCACAGGGCAGGAGGAGGGTGCCGAGATCGATACCATTTCTTTCTTCGGTTAGCATCTTTTTTTTATATACTTTTGGAATTTTGGTTTTTCATGTTGATTTTAAAATGACGTTTTTCATGTTTGAAATTTACTAACTTGTTTTTTCCTCACAGCAGGTCAACTTGTGTGTGGTTGCAAAATTATGGTCCCATTGAGTACATTTTTGGAGAAAGGGATATCTGTTGCACTACAGGGTGGGAGGAGGGTGCGGAGCACGATACATTTTCTTTCTTCGGTTAGCATCTTTTTGTGTTTCATACTTTAGGAATTTTGGTTTTTCAAGTTGATTTTAAAATGACCTTTTTCATGTTTGAAATTTACTAACTCGTTTTTTCCTCACAGCAGGTCAACTTGTGTGTGGTTTCAAAATTATTGTCCCATTGAGAACATTTTTGGAGAAAGGGATATCTGTTGCACTACAGGGTGGGAGGAGGGTGCGGAGCACGATACATTTTCTTTCTTCGGTTAGCATCTTTTTTTTATATACTTTTGGAATTTTGGTTTTTCATGTTGATTTTAAAATGACCTTTTTCATGTTGGAAATTTACTAACTCGTTTTTTCCTCACAGCAGGTCAACTTGTGTGTGGTTGCAACATTACGGTCCCATTGAGTACATTTTTGGAGAAAGGGACATCTGTTGCACTTCAGGCGGGAGGAAGGTGCAGAGCACGATACATTTTCTTTCTTCGGTTAGCATCTTTTTTTTATATACTTATGGAATTTTGGTTTTTCAAGTTGATTTTAAAATGACCTTTTTCATGTTTGAAATTTACTAACTCGTTTTTTCCTCACAGCAGGTCAACTTGTGTGTGGTTGCAACATTACGGTCCCATTGAGTACATTTTTGGAGAAAGGGACACCTGTTGCACCACAGGGCGGGGGGAGGCTGCAGAGCACGATACATTTTCTTTCTTCGGTTAGCATCTTTTTTTTATATACTTTTGGAATTTTGGCTTTTCAAGTTGATTTTAAAATGACCATTTTCATGTTTGAAATTTAATAACTCGTTTTTTCCTCACAGCAGGTCAACTTGTGTGTGGTTGCAACATTACGGTCCCATTGAGTACATTTTTGGAGAAAGGGACATCTGTTGCACCACAGGCGGGAGGAGGGTGCAGAGCACGATACATTTTCTTTCTTCGGTTAGCATCTTTTTTTTATATACTTTTGGAATTTTGGTTTTTCAAGTTGATTTTAAAATGACCTTTTTCATGTTTGAAATTTACTAACTCGTTTTTTCCTCACAGCAGGTCAACTTGTGTGTGGTTGCAACATTACGGTCCCATTGAGTACATTTTTGGAGAAAGGGACATCTGTTGCACCACAGGGCGGGTGGAGGCTGCAGAGCACGATACATTTTCTTTCATCGGTTAGCATCTTTTTTTTATATACTTTTGGAATTTTGGTTTTTCAAGTTGATTTTAAAATGACCTTTTTCATGTTTGAAATTTACTAACTCGTTTTTTCCTCACAGCATGTCAACTTGTGTGTGGTTGCAACATTACGGTCCCATTGAGTACATTTTTGGAGAAAGGGACATCTGTTGCACTACAGGCGGGAGGAGGGTGCAGAGCATGATACATTTTCTTTCTTCGGTTAGCATCTTTTTTTTATATACTTTTGGAATTTTGGTTTTTCAAGTTGATTTTAAAATGACCTTTTTCATGTTTGAAATTTACTAACTCGTTTTTTCCTCACAGCAGGTCAACTTGTGTGTGGTTGCAACATTACCGTCCCATTGAGTACATTTTTGGAGAAAGGGACATCTGTTGCACCACAGGGCGGGTGGAGGCTGCAGAGCACGATACATTTTCTTTCTTCGGTTAGCATCTTTTTTTTATATACTGTTGGAATTTTGGATTTTCAAGTTGATTTTAAAATGACCTTTTTCATGTTTGAAATTTACTAACTCGTTTTTTCCTCACAGCAGGTCAACTTGTGTGTGGTTGCAACATTACGGTCCCATTGAGTACATTTTTGGAGAAAGGGACATCTGTTGCACCACAGGCGGGAGGAGGGTGCAGAGCACGATACATTTTCTTTCTTCGGTTAGCATCTTTTTTTTATATACTTTTGGAATTTTGGTTTTTCAAGTTGATTTTAAAATGACCTTTTTCATGTTTGAAATTTACTAACTCGTTTTTTCCTCACAGCAGGTCAACTTGTGTGTGGTTGCAACATTACGGTCCCATTGAGTACATTTTTGGAGAAAGGGACATCTGTTGCACCACAGGCGGGAGGAGGGTGCAGAGCACGATACATTTTCTTTCTTCGGTTAGCATCTTTTTTTTATATACTTTTGGAATTTTGGTTTTTCAAGTTGATTTTAAAATGACCTTTTTCATGTTTGAAATTTACTAACTCGTTTTTTCCTCACAGCAGGTCAACTTGTGTGTGGTTGCAACATTACGGTCCCATTGAGTACATTATTGGAGAAAAGGACATCTGTTGCACCACAGGCGGGAGGAGGGTGCAGAGCAGGATACATTTTCTTTCTTCGGTTAGCATCTTTTTTTTATATACTTTTGGAATTTTGGTTTTTCAAGTTGATTTTAAAATGACCTTTTTCATGTTTGAAATTTACTAACTCGTTTTTTCCTCACAGCAGGTCAACTTGTGTGTGGTTGCAACATTACGGTCCCATTGAGTACATTTTTGGAGAAAGGGACATCCGTTGCACCACAGGCGGGAGGAGGGTGCAGAGCACGATACATTTTCTTTCTTCGGTTAGCACCTTTTTTTATATACTTTTGGAATTTTGGTTTTTCAAGTTGATTTTAAAATGACCTTTTTCATGTTTGAAATTTACTAACTCGTTTTTTCCTCACAGCAGGTCAACTTGTGTGTGGTTGCAACATTACGGTCCCATTGAGTACATTTTTGGAGAAAGGGACATCTGTTGCACCACAGGGCGGGTGGAGGCTGCAGAGCACGATACATTTTCTTTCTTCGGTTAGCATCTTTTTTTTATATACTTTTGGAATTTTGGTTTTTCAAGTTGATTTTAAAATGACCTTTTTCATGTTTGAAATTTACTAACTCGTTTTTTCCTCACAGCAGGTCAACTTGTGTGTGGTTGTAACATTACGGTCCCATTGAGTACATTTTTGGAGAAAGGGACATCTGTTGCACCACAGGCGGGAGGAGGGTGCAGAGCACGATACATTTTCTTTCTTCGGTTAGCATCTTTTTTTTATATACTTTTGGAATTTTGGTTTTTCAAGTTGATTTTAAAATGACCTTTTTCATGTTTGAAATTTACTAACTCGTTTTGTCCTCACAGCAGGTCAACTTGTGTGTGGTTGCAACATTACGGTCCCATTGAGTACATTTTTGGAGAAAGGGACATCTGTTGCACCACAGGCGGGAGGAGGGTGCAGAGCACGATACATTTTCTTTCTTCGGTTAGCATCTTTTTTTTATATACTTTTGGAATTTTGGTTTTTCAAGTTGATTTTAAAATGACCTTTTTCATGTTTGAAATTTACTAACTCGTTTTTTCCTCACAGCAGGTCAACTTGTGTGTGGTTGCAACATTACGGTCCCATTGAGTACATTATTGGAGAAAAGGACATATGTTGCACCACAGGCGGGAGGAGGGTGCAGAGCACGATACATTTTCTTTCTTCGGTTAGCATCTTTTTTTTATATACTTTTGGAATTTTGGTTTTTCAAGTTGATTTTAAAATGACCTTTTTCATGTTTGAAATTTACTAACTTGTTTTTTCCTCACAGCAGGTCAACTTGTGTGTGGTTGCAACATTACGGTCCCATTGAGTACATTTTTGGAGAAAGGGACATCTGTTGCACCACAGGCGGGAGGAGGGTGCAGAGCACGATACATTTTCTTTCTTCGGTTAGCATCTTTTTTTTATATACTTTTGGAATTTTGGTTTTTCAAGTTGATTTTAAACTGACCTTTTTCATGTTTGAAATTTACTAACTCGTTTTTTCCTCACAGCAGGTCAACTTGTGTGTGGTTGCAACATTACGGTCCCATTGAGTACATTTTTGGAGAAAGGGACATCTGTTGCACCACAGGCGGGAGGAGGGTGCAGAGCACGATACATTTTCTTTCTTCGGTTAGCATCTTTTTTTTATATACTTTTGGAATTTTGGTTTTTCAAGTTGATTTTAAAATGACCTTTTTCATGTTTGAAATTTACTAACTCGTTTTTTCCTCACAGCAGGTCAACTTGTGTGTGGTTGCAAAATTACGGTCCCATTGAGTACATTTTTGGAGAAAGGGACATCTGTTGCACCACAGGCGGCAGGAGGGTGCAGAGCACGAAACATTTTCTTTCTTCGGTTAGCATCCTTTTTTTCTATACTTTTGGAATTTTGGTTTTTCAAGTTGATTTTAAAATGACCTTTTTCATGTTTGAAATTTACTAACTCGTTTTTTCCTCACAGCAGGTCAACTTGTGTGTGGTTGCAACATTACGGTCCCATTGAGTACATTTTTGGAGAAAGGGACATCTGTTGCACCACAGGCGGGAGGAGGGTGCAGAGCACGATACATTTTCTTTCTTCGGTTAGCATCTTTTTTTTATATACTTTTGGAATTTTGGTTTTTCAAGTTGATTTTAAAATGACCTTTTTCATGTTTGAAATTTACTAACTCGTTTTTTCCTCACAGCAGGTCAACTTGTGTGTGGTTGCAACATTACGGTCCCATTGAGTACATTTTTGGAGAAAGGGACATCTGTTGCACCACTGGCGGGAGGAGGGTGCAGAGCACGATACATTTTCTTTCTTCGGTTAGCATCTTTTTTTTTATATACTTTTGGAATTATGGTTTTTCAAGTTGATTTTAAAATGACCTTTTTCATGTTTGAAATTTACTAACTCGTTTTTTCCTCACAGCAGGTCAACTTGTGTGTGGTTGCAACATTACGGTCCCATTGAGTACATTTTTGGAGAAAGGGACATCTGTTGCACCACAGGCGTGAGGAGGGTGCAGAGCACGATACATTTTCTTTCTTCGGTTAGCATCTTTTTTTTATATACTTTTGGAATTTTGGTTTTTCAAGTTGATTTTAAAATGACCTTTTTCATGTTTGAAATGTACTAACTCGTTTTTTCCTCACAGCAGGTCAACTTGTGTGTGGTTGCAACATTACGGTCCCATTGAGTACATTTTTGGAGAAAGGGACATCTGTTGCACCACAGGCGGGAGGAGGGTGCAGAGCACGATACATTTTCTTTCTTCGGTTAGCATCTTTTTTTTATATACTTTTGGAATTTTGGTTTTTCAAGTTGATTTTAAAATGACCTTTTTCATGTTTGAAATTTACTAACTCGTTTTTTCCTCACAGCAGGTCAACTTGTGTGTGGTTGCAACATTACGGTCCCATTGAGTACATTTTTGGAGAAAGGGACATCTGTTGCACCACAGGCGGGAGGAGGGTGCAGAGCACGATACATTTTCTTTCTTCGGTTAGCATCTTTTTTTTATATACTTTTGGAATTTTGGTTTTTCAAGTTGATTTTAAAATGACCTTTTTCATGTTTGAAATTTACTAACTCGTTTTTTCCTCACAGCAGGTCAACTTGTGTGTGGTTGCAACATTACGGTCCCATTGAGTACATTTTTGGAGAAAGGGACATCTGTTGCACCACAGGCGGGAGGAGGGTGCAGAGCACGATACATTTTCTTTCATCGGTTAGCATCTTTTTTTTATATACTTTTGGAATTTTGGTTTTTCAAGTTGATTTTAAAATGACCTTTTTCATGTTTGAAATTTACTAACTCGTTTTTTCCTCACAGCAGGTCAACTTGTGTGTGGTTGCAACATTACGGTCCCATTGAGTACATTTTTGGAGAAAGGGACATCTGTTGCACCACAGGCGGGAGGAGGGTGCAGAGCACGATACATTTTCTTTCTTCGGTTAGCATCTTTTTTTTATATACTTTTGGAATTTTGGTTTTTCAAGTTGATTTTAAAATGACCTTTTTCATGTTTGAAATTTACTAACTCGTTTTTTCCTCACAGCAGGTCAACTTGTGTGTGGTTGCAACATTACGGTCCCATTGAGTACATTATTGGAGAAAGGGACATCTGTTGCACCACAGGCGGGAGGAGGGTGCAGAGCACGATACATTTTCTTTCTTCGGTTAGCATCTTTTTTTTATATACTTTTGGAATTTTGGTTTTTCAAGTTGATTTTAAAATGACCTTTTTCATGTTTGAAATTTACTAACTCGTTTTTTCCTCACAGCAGGTCAACTTGTGTGTGGTTGCAACATTACGGTCCCATTGAGTACATTCTTGGAGAAAGGGACATCTATTGCACCACAGGCGGGAGGAGGGTGCAGAGCACGATACATTTTCTTTCTTCGGTTAGCATCTTTTTTTTATATACTTTTGGAATTTTGGTTTTTCAAGTTGATTTTAAAATGACCTTTTTCATGTTTGAAATTTACTAACTCGTTTTTTCCTCACAGCAGGTCAACTTGTGTGTGGTTGCAACATTACGGTCCCATTGAGTACATTTTTGGAGAAAGGGACATCTGTTGCACCACAGGCGGGAGGACGGTGCAGAGCACGATACTTTTTCTTTCTTCGGTTAGCATCTTTTTTTTATATACTTTTGGAATTTTGGTTTTTCAAGTTGATTTTAAAATGACCTTTTTCATGTTTGAAATTTACTAACTCGTTTTTTCCTCACAGCAGGTCAACTTGTGTGTGGTTGCAACATTACGGTCCCATTGAGTACATTTTTGGAGAAAGGGACATCTGTTGCACCACAGGCGGGAGGAGGGTGCAGAGCACGATACATTTTCTTTCTTCGGTTAGCATCTTTTTTTTATATACTTTTGGAATTTTGGTTTTTCAAGTTGATTTTAAAATGACCTTTTTCATGTTTGAAATTTACTAACTCGTTTTTTCCTCACAGCAGGTCAACTTGTGTGTGGTTGCAACATTACGGTCCCATTGAGTACATTTTTGGAGAAAGGGACATCTGTTGCACCACAGGAGGGAGGAGGGTGCAGAGCACGATACATTTTCTTTCTTCCGTTAGCATCTTTTTTTTATATACTTTTGGAATTTTGGTTTTTCAAGTTGATTTTAAAATGACCTTTTTCATGTTTGAAATTTACTAACTCGTTTTTTCCTCACAGCAGGTCAACTTGTGTGTGGTTGCAACATTACGGTCCCATTGAGTACATTTTTGGAGAAAGGGACATCTGTTGCACCACAGGCGGGAGGAGGGTGCAGAGCACGATACATTTGTTTTCTTCGGTTAGCATCTTTTTTTTATATACTTTTGGAATTTTGGTTTTTCAAGTTGATTTTAAAATGACCTTTTTCATGTTTGAAATTTACTAACTCGTTTTTTCCTCACAGCAGGTCAACTTGTGTGTGGTTGCAACATTACGGTCCCATTGAGTACATTTTTGGAGAAAGGGACATCTGTTGCACCACAGGCGGGAGGAGGGTGCAGAGCACGATACATTTTCTTTCTTCGGTTAGCATCTTTTTTTTATATACTTTTGGAATTTTGGTTTTTCAAGTTGATTTTAAAATGACCTTTTTCATGTTTGAAATTTACTAACTCGTTTTTTCCTCACAGCAGGTCAACTTGTGTGTGGTTGCAACATTACGGTCCCATTGAGTACATTTTTGGAGAAAGGGACATCTGTTGCACCATAGGCGGGAGGAGGGTGCAGAGCACGATACATTTTCTTTCTTCGGTTAGCATCTTTTTTTTATATACTTTTGGAATTTTGGTTTTTCAAGTTGATTTTAAAATGACCTTTTTCATGTTTGAAATTTACTAACTCGTTTTTTCCTCACAGCAGGTCAACTTGTGTGTGGTTGCAACATTACGGTCCCATTGAGTACATTTTTGGAGAAAGGGACATCTGTTGCACCACAGGCGGGAGGAGGGTGCAGAGCACGATACATTTTCTTTCTTCGGTTAGCATCTTTTTTTATATACTTTTGGAATTTTGGTTTTTCAAGTTGATTTTAAAATGACCTTTTTCATGTTTGAAATTTACTAACTCGTTTTTTCCTCACAGCAGGTCAACTTGTGTGTGGTTGCAACATTACGGTCCCATTGAGTACATTTTTGGAGAAAGGGACATCTGTTGCACCACAGGCGGGAGGAGGGTGCAGAGCACGATACATTTTCTTTCTTCGGTTAGCATCTTTTTTTTATATACTTTTGGAATTTTGGTTTTTCAAGTTGATTTTAAAATGACCTTTTTCATGTTTGAAATTTACTAACTCGTTTTTTCCTCACAGCAGGTCAACTTGTGTGTGGTTGCAACATTACGGTCCCATTGAGTACATTTTTGGAGAAAGGGACATCTGTTGAACCTCAGGCGGGAGGAGGGTGCAGAGCACGATACATTTTCTTTCTTTGGTTAGCATCTTTTTTTTATATACTTTTGGAATTTTGGTTTTTCAAGTTGATTTTAAAATGACCTTTTTCATGTTTGAAATTTACTAACTCGTTTTTTCCTCACAGCAGGTCAACTTGGGTGTGGTTGCAACATTACGGTCCCATTGAGTACATTTTTGGAGAAAGGGACATCTGTTGCACCACAGGCGGGAGGAGGGTGCAGAGCACGATACATTTTCTTTCTTCGGTTAGCATCTTTTTTTTATATACTTTTGGAATTTTGGTTTTTCAAGTTGATTTTAAAATGACCTTTTTCATGTTTGAAATTTACTAACTCGTTTTTTCCTCACAGCAGGTCAACTTGTGTGTGGTTGCAACATTACGGTCCCATTGAGTACATTTTTGGAGAAAGGGACATCTGTTGCACCACAGGCGTGAGGAGGGTGCAGAGCACGATACATTTTCTTTCTTCGGTTAGCATCTTTTTTTTATATACTTTTGGAATTTTGGTTTTTCAAGTTGATTTTAAAATGACCTTTTTCATGTTTGAAATTTACTAACTCGTTTTTTCCTCACAGCAGGTCAACTTGTGTGTGGTTGCAACATTACGGTCCCATTGAGTACATTTTTGGAGAAAGGGACATCTGTTGCACCACAGGCGGGAGGAGGGTGCAGAGCACGATACATTTTCTTTCTTCGGTTAGCATCTTTTTTTTATATACTTTTGGAATTTTGGTTTTTCAAGTTGATTTTAAAATGACCTTTTTCATGTTTGAAATTTACTAACTCGTTTTTTCCTCACAGCAGGTCAACTTGTGTGTGGTTGCAACATTACGGTCCCATTGAGTACATTTTTGGAGAAAGGGACATCTGTTGCACCACAGGCGGGAGGAGGGTGCAGAGCACGATACATTTTCTTTCTTCGGTTAGCATCTTTTTTTTATATACTTTTGGAATTTTGGTTTTTCAAGTTGATTTTAAAATGACCTTTTTCATGTTTGAAATTTACTAACTCGTTTTTTCCTCACAGCAGGTCAACTTGTGTGTGGTTGCAACATTACGGTCCCATTGAGTAAATTTTTATAGAAAGGGACATCTGTTGCACCACAGGCGGGAGGAGGGTGCAGAGCACGATACATTTTCTTTCTTCGGTTAGCATCTTTTTTTTATATACTTTTGGAATTTTGGTTTTTCAAGTTGATTTTAAAATGACCTTTTTCATGTTTGAAATTTACTAACTCGTTTTTTCCTCACAGCAGGTCAACTTGTGTGTGGTTGCAACATTACGGTCCCATTGAGTACATTATTGGAGAAAGGGACATCTGTTGCACCACAGGCGGGAGGAGGGTGCAGAGCACGATACATTTTCTTTCTTCGGTTAGCATCTTTTTTTTATATACTTTTGGAATTTTGGTTTTTCAAGTTGATTTTAAAATGACCTTTTTCATGTTTGAAATTTACTAACTCGTTTTTTCCTCACAGCAGGTCAACTTGTGTGTGGTTGCAACATTACGGTCCCATTGAGTACATTTTTGGAGAAAGGGACATCTGTTGCACCACAGGCGGGAGGAGGGTGCAGAGCACGATACATTTTCTTTCTTTGGTTAGCATCTTTTTTTTATATACTTTTGGAATTTTGGTTTTTCAAGTTGATTTTAAAATGACCTTTTTCATGTTTGAAATTTACTAACTCGTTTTTTCCTCACAGCAGGTCAACTTGTGTGTGGTTGCAACATTACGGTCCCATTGAGTAAATTTTTATAGAAAGGGACATCTGTTGCACCACAGGCGGGAGGAGGGTGCAGAGCACGATACATTTTCTTTCTTCGGTTAGCGTCTTTTTTTTATATACTTTTGGAATTTTGGTTTTTCAAGTTGATTTTAAAATGACCTTTTTCATGTTTGAAATTTACTAACTCGTTTTTTCCTCACAGCAGGTCAGCTTGTGTGTGGTTGCAACATTACGGTCCCATTGAGTACATTTTTGGAGAAAGGGACATCTGTTGCACCACAGGCGGGAGGAGGGTGCAGAGCACGATACATTTTCTTTCTTCGGTTAGCATCTTTTTTTTATATACTTTTGGAATTTTGGTTTTTCAAGTTGATTTTAAAATGACCTTTTTCATGTTTGAAATTTACTAACTCGTTTTTTCCTCACAGCAGGTCAACTTGTGTGTGGTTGCAACATTACGGTCCCATTGAGTACATTATTGGAGAAAGGGACATCTGTTGCACCACAGGCGGGAGGAGGGTGCAGAGCACGATACATTTTCTTTCTTCGGTTAGCATCTTTTTTTTATATACTTTTGGAATTTTGGTTTTTCAAGTTGATTTTAAAATGACCTTTTTCATGTTTGAAATTTACTAACTCGTTTTTTCCTCACAGCAGGTCAACTTGTGTGTGGTTGCAACATTACGGTCCCATTGAGTACATTTTTGGAGAAAGGGACATCTGTTGCACCACAGGCGGGAGGAGGGTGCAGAGCACGATACATTTTCTTTCTTCGGTTAGCATCTTTTTTTTATATACTTTTGGAATTTTGGTTTTTCATGTTGATTTTAAAATGACCTTTTTCATGTTTGAAATTTACTAACTCGTTTTTTCCTCACAGCAGGTCAACTTGTGTGTGGTTGCAACATTACGGTCCCATTGAGTACATTATTGGAGAAAGGGACATCTGTTGCACCACAGGCGGGAGGAGGGTGCAGAGCACGATACATTTTCTTTCTTCGGTTAGCATCTTTTTTTTTTTTACTTTTGGAATTTTGGTTTTTCAAGTTGATTTTAAAATGACCTTTTTCATGTTTGAAATTTACTAACTCGTTTTTTCCTCACAGCAGGTCAACTTGTGTGTGGTTGCAACATTACGGTCCCATTGAGTACATTTTTGGAGAAAGGGACATCTGTTCCACCACAGGCGGGAGGAGGGTGCAGAGCACGATACATTTTCTTTCTTCGGTTAGCATCTTTTTTTTATATACTTTTGGAATTTTGGATTTTCAAGTTGATTTTAAAATGACCTTTTGCATGTTTGAAATTTACTAACTCGTTTTTTCCTCACAGCAGGTCAACTTGTGTGTGGTTGCAACATTACGGTCCCATTGAGTACATTTTTGGAGAAAGGGACATCTGTTGCACCACAGGCGGGAGGAGGGTGCAGAGCACGATACATTTTCTTTCTTCGGTTAGCATCTTTTTTTTATATACTTTTGGAATTTTGGTTTTTCAAGTTGATTTTAAAATGACCTTTTTCATGTTTGAAATTTACTAACTCGTTTTTTCCTCACAGCAGGTCAACTTGTGTGTGGTTGCAACATTACGGTCCCATTGAGTACATTTTTGGAGAAAGGGACATCTGTTGCACCACAGGCGGGAGGAGGGTGCAGAGCACGATACATTTTCTTTCTTCGGTTAGCATCTTTTTTTATATACTTTTGGAATTTTGGTTTTTCAAGTTGATTTTAAAATGACCTTTTTCATGTTTGAAATTTACTAACTCGTTTTTTCCTCACAGCAGGTCAACTTGTGTGTGGTTGCAACATTACGGTCCCATTGAGTACATTATTGGAGAAAGGGACATCTGTTGCACCACAGGCGGGAGGAGGGTGCAGAGCACGATACATTTTCTTTCTTCGGTTAGCATCTTTTTTTTATATACTTCTGGAATTTTGGTTTTTCAAGTTGATTTTAAAATGACCTTTTTCATGTTTGAAATTTACTAACTCGTTTTTTCCTCACAGCAGGTCAACTTGTGTGTGGTTGCAACATTACGGTCCCATTGAGTACATTTTTGGAGAAAGGGACATCTGTTGCACCACAGGCGGGAGAAGGGTGCAGAGCACGATACATTTTCTTTCTTCGGTTAGCATCTTTTTTTTATATACTTTTGGAATTTTGGTTTTTTAAGTTGATTTTAAAATGACCTTTTTCATGTTTGAAATTTACTAACTCGTTTTTTCCTCACAGCAGGTCAACTTGTGTGTGGTTGCAACATTACGGTCCCATTGAGTACATTTTTGGAGAAAGGGACATCTGTTGCACCACAGGCGGGAGGAGGGTGCAGAGCACGATACATTTTCTTTCTTCGGTTAGCATCTTTTTTTTTTATACTTTTGGAATTTTGGTTTTTCAAGTTGATTTTAAAATGACCTTTTTCATGTTTGGAATTTACTAACTCGTTTTTTCCTCACAGCAGGTCAACTTGTGTGTGGTTGCAACATTACGGTCCCATTGAGTACATTTTTGGAGAAAGGGACATCTGTTGCACCACAGGCGGGAGGACGGTGCAGAGCACGATACTTTTTCTTTCTTCGGTTAGCATCTTTTTTTTATATACTTTTGGAATTTTGGTTTTTCAAGTTGATTTTAAAATGACCTTTTTCATGTTTGAAATTTACTAACTCGTTTTTTCCTCACAGCAGGTCAACTTGTGTGTGGTTGCAACATTACGGTCCCATTGAGTACATTTTTGGAGAAAGGGACATCTGTTGCACCACAGGCGGGAGGAGGGTGCAGAGCACGATACATTTTCTTTCTTCGGTTAGCATCTTTTTTTTATATACTTTTGGAATTTTGGTTTTTCAAGTTGATATTAAAATGACCTTTTTCATGTTTGAAATTTACTAACTCGTTTTTTCCTCACAGCAGGTCAACTTGTGTGTGGTTGCAACATTACGGTCCCATTGAGTACATTTTTGGAGAAAGGGACATCTGTTGCACCACAGGCGTGAGGAGGGTGCAGAGCACGATACATTTTCTTTCTTCGGTTAGCATCTTTTTTTTATATACTTTTGGAATTTTGGTTTTTCAAGTTGATTTTAAAATGACCTTTTTCATGTTTGAAATTTACTAACTCGTTTTTTCCTCACAGCAGGTCAACTTGTGTGTGGTTGCAACATTACGGTCCCATTGAGTACATTTTTGGAGAAAGGGACATCTGTTGCACCACAGGCGGGAGGAGGGTGCAGAGCACGATACATTTTCTTTCTTCGGTTAGCATCTTTTTTTTATATACTTTTGGAATTTTGGTTTTTCAAGTTGATTTTAAAATGACCTTTTTCATGTTTGAAATTTACTAACTCGTTTTTTCCTCACAGCAGGTCAACTTGTGTGTGGTTGCAACATTACGGTCCCATTGAGTACATTTTTGGAGAAAGGGACATCTGTTGCACCACAGGAGGGAGGAGGGTGCAGAGCACGATACATTTTCTTTCTTCGGTTAGCATCTTTTTTTTATATACTTTTGGAATTTTGGTTTTTCAAGTTGATTTTAAAATGACCTTTTTCATGTTTGAAATTTACTAACTCGTTTTTTCCTCACAGCAGGTCAACTTGTGTGTGGTTGCAACATTACGGTCCCATTGAGTACATTTTTGGAGAAAGGGACATCTGTTGCACCACAGGCGGGAGGAGGGTGCAGAGCACGATACATTTGTTTTCTTCGGTTAGCATCTTTTTTTTATATACTTTTGGAATTTTGGTTTTTCAAGTTGATTTTAAAATGACCTTTTTCATGTTTGAAATTTACTAACTCGTTTTTTCCTCACAGCAGGTCAACTTGTGTGTGGTTGCAACATTACGGTCCCATTGAGTACATTTTTGGAGAAAGGGACATCTGTTGCACCACAGGCGGGAGGAGGGTGCAGAGCACGATACATTTTCTTTCTTCGGTTAGCATCTTTTTTTTATATACTTTTGGAATTTTGGTTTTTCAAGTTGATTTTAAAATGACCTTTTTCATGTTTGAAATTTACTAACTCGTTTTTTCCTCACAGCAGGTCAACTTGTGTGTGGTTGCAACATTACGGTCCCATTGAGTACATTTTTGGAGAAAGGGACATCTGTTGCACCATAGGCGGGAGGAGGGTGCAGAGCACGATACATTTTCTTTCTTCGGTTAGCATCTTTTTTTTATATACTTTTGGAATTTTGGTTTTTCAAGTTGATTTTAAAATGACCTTTTTCATGTTTGAAATTTACTAACTCGTTTTTTCCTCACAGCAGGTCAACTTGTGTGTGGTTGCAACATTACGGTCCCATTGAGTACATTTTTGGAGAAAGGGACATCTGTTGCACCACAGGCGGGAGGAGGGTGCAGAGCACGATACATTTTCTTTCTTCGGTTAGCATCTTTTTTTATATACTTTTGGAATTTTGGTTTTTCAAGTTGATTTTAAAATGACCTTTTTCATGTTTGAAATTTACTAACTCGTTTTTTCCTCACAGCAGGTCAACTTGTGTGTGGTTGCAACATTACGGTCCCATTGAGTACATTTTTGGAGAAAGGGACATCTGTTGCACCACAGGCGGGAGGAGGGTGCAGAGCACGATACATTTTCTTTCTTCGGTTAGCATCTTTTTTTTATATACTTTTGGAATTTTGGTTTTTCAAGTTGATTTTAAAATGACCTTTTTCATGTTTGAAATTTACTAACTCGTTTTTTCCTCACAGCAGGTCAACTTGTGTGTGGTTGCAACATTACGGTCCCATTGAGTACATTTTTGGAGAAAGGGACATCTGTTGAACCTCAGGCGGGAGGAGGGTGCAGAGCACGATACATTTTCTTTCTTTGGTTAGCATCTTTTTTTTATATACTTTTGGAATTTTGGTTTTTCAAGTTGATTTTAAAATGACCTTTTTCATGTTTGAAATTTACTAACTCGTTTTTTCCTCACAGCAGGTCAACTTGGGTGTGGTTGCAACATTACGGTCCCATTGAGTACATTTTTGGAGAAAGGGACATCTGTTGCACCACAGGCGGGAGGAGGGTGCAGAGCACGATACATTTTCTTTCTTCGGTTAGCATCTTTTTTTTATATACTTTTGGAATTTTGGTTTTTCAAGTTGATTTTAAAATGACCTTTTTCATGTTTGAAATTTACTAACTCGTTTTTTCCTCACAGCAGGTCAACTTGTGTGTGGTTGCAACATTACGGTCCCATTGAGTACATTTTTGGAGAAAGGGACATCTGTTGCACCACAGGCGTGAGGAGGGTGCAGAGCACGATACATTTTCTTTCTTCGGTTAGCATCTTTTTTTTTTATACTTTTGGAATTTTGGTTTTTCAAGTTGATTTTAAAATGACCTTTTTCATGTTTGAAATTTACTAACTCGTTTTTTCCTCACAGCAGGTCAACTTGTGTGTGGTTGCAACATTACGGTCCCATTGAGTACATTTTTGGAGAAAGGGACATCTGTTGCACCACAGGCGGGAGGAGGGTGCAGAGCACGATACATTTTCTTTCTTCGGTTAGCATCTTTTTTTTATATACTTTTGGAATTTTGGTTTTTCAAGTTGATTTTAAAATGACCTTTTTCATGTTTGAAATTTACTAACTCGTTTTTTCCTCACAGCAGGTCAACTTGTGTGTGGTTGCAACATTACGGTCCCATTGAGTACATTTTTGGAGAAAGGGACATCTGTTGCACCACAGGCGGGAGGAGGGTGCAGAGCACGATACATTTTCTTTCTTCGGTTAGCATCTTTTTTTTATATACTTTTGGAATTTTGGTTTTTCAAGTTGATTTTAAAATGACCTTTTTCATGTTTGAAATTTACTAACTCGTTTTTTCCTCACAGCAGGTCAACTTGTGTGTGGTTGCAACATTACGGTCCCATTGAGTACATTATTGGAGAAAGGGACATCTGTTGCACCACAGGCGGGAGGAGGGTGCAGAGCACGATACATTTTCTTTCTTCGGTTAGCATCTTTTTTTTATATACTTTTGGAATTTTGGTTTTTCAAGTTGATTTTAAAATGACCTTTTTCATGTTTGAAATTTACTAACTCGTTTTTTCCTCACAGCAGGTCAACTTGTGTGTGGTTGCAACATTACGGTCCCATTGAGTACATTATTGGAGAAAGGGACATCTGTTGCACCACAGGCGGGAGGAGGGTGCAGAGCACGATACATTTTCTTTCTTCGGTTAGCATCTTTTTTTTATATACTTTTGGAATTTTGGTTTTTCAAGTTGATTTTAAAATGACCTTTTTCATGTTTGAAATTTACTAACTCGTTTTTTCCTCACAGCAGGTCAACTTGTGTGTGGTTGCAACATTACGGTCCCATTGAGTACATTTTTGGAGAAAGGGACATCTGTTGCACCACAGGCGGGAGGAGGGTGCAGAGCACGATACATTTTCTTTCTTTGGTTAGCATCTTTTTTTTATATACTTTTGGAATTTTGGTTTTTCAAGTTGATTTTAAAATGACCTTTTTCATGTTTGAAATTTACTAACTCGTTTTTTCCTCACAGCAGGTCAACTTGTGTGTGGTTGCAACATTACGGTCCCATTGAGTAAATTTTTATAGAAAGGGACATCTGTTGCACCACAGGCGGGAGGAGGGTGCAGAGCACGATACATTTTCTTTCTTCGGTTAGCGTCTTTTTTTTATATACTTTTGGAATTTTGGTTTTTCAAGTTGATTTTAAAATGACCTTTTTCATGTTTGAAATTTACTAACTCGTTTTTTCCTCACAGCAGGTCAGCTTGTGTGTGGTTGCAACATTACGGTCCCATTGAGTACATTTTTGGAGAAAGGGACATCTGTTGCACCACAGGCGGGAGGAGGGTGCAGAGCACGATACATTTTCTTTCTTCGGTTAGCATCTTTTTTTTATATACTTTTGGAATTTTGGTTTTTCAAGTTGATTTTAAAATGACCTTTTTCATGTTTGAAATTTACTAACTCGTTTTTTCCTCACAGCAGGTCAACTTGTGTGTGGTTGCAACATTACGGTCCCATTGAGTACATTATTGGAGAAAGGGACATCTGTTGCACCACAGGCGGGAGGAGGGTGCAGAGCACGATACATTTTCTTTCTTCGGTTAGCATCTTTTTTTTATATACTTTTGGAATTTTGGTTTTTCAAGTTGATTTTAAAATGACCTTTTTCATGTTTGAAATTTACTAACTCGTTTTTTCCTCACAGCAGGTCAACTTGTGTGTGGTTGCAACATTACGGTCCCATTGAGTACATTTTTGGAGAAAGGGACATCTGTTGCACCACAGGCGGGAGGAGGGTGCAGAGCACGATACATTTTCTTTCTTCGGTTAGCATCTTTTTTTTATATACTTTTGGAATTTTGGTTTTTCATGTTGATTTTAAAATGACCTTTTTCATGTTTGAAATTTACTAACTCGTTTTTTCCTCACAGCAGGTCAACTTGTGTGTGGTTGCAACATTACGGTCCCATTGAGTACATTATTGGAGAAAGGGACATCTGTTGCACCACAGGCGGGAGGAGGGTGCAGAGCACGATACATTTTCTTTCTTCGGTTAGCATCTTTTTTTTTTTTACTTTTGGAATTTTGGTTTTTCAAGTTGATTTTAAAATGACCTTTTTCATGTTTGAAATTTACTAACTCGTTTTTTCCTCACAGCAGGTCAACTTGTGTGTGGTTGCAACATTACGGTCCCATTGAGTACATTTTTGGAGAAAGGGACATCTGTTCCACCACAGGCGGGAGGAGGGTGCAGAGCACGATACATTTTCTTTCTTCGGTTAGCATCTTTTTTTTATATACTTTTGGAATTTTGGTTTTTCAAGTTGATTTTAAAATGACCTTTTGCATGTTTGAAATTTACTAACTCGTTTTTTCCTCACAGCAGGTCAACTTGTGTGTGGTTGCAACATTACGGTCCCATTGAGTACATTTTTGGAGAAAGGGACATCTGTTGCACCACAGGCGGGAGGAGGGTGCAGAGCACGATACATTTTCTTTCTTCGGTTAGCATCTTTTTTTTATATACTTTTGGAATTTTGGTTTTTCAAGTTGATTTTAAAATGACCTTTTTCATGTTTGAAATTTACTAACTCGTTTTTTCCTCACAGCAGGTCAACTTGTGTGTGGTTGCAACATTACGGTCCCATTGAGTACATTTTTGGAGAAAGGGACATCTGTTGCACCACAGGCGGGAGGAGGGTGCAGAGCACGATACATTTTCTTTCTTCGGTTAGCATCTTTTTTTATATACTTTTGGAATTTTGGTTTTTCAAGTTGATTTTAAAATGACCTTTTTCATGTTTGAAATTTACTAACTCGTTTTTTCCTCACAGCAGGTCAACTTGTGTGTGGTTGCAACATTACGGTCCCATTGAGTACATTATTGGAGAAAGGGACATCTGTTGCACCACAGGCGGGAGGAGGGTGCAGAGCACGATACATTTTCTTTCTTCGGTTAGCATCTTTTTTTTATATACTTCTGGAATTTTGGTTTTTCAAGTTGATTTTAAAATGACCTTTTTCATGTTTGAAATTTACTAACTCGTTTTTTCCTCACAGCAGGTCAACTTGTGTGTGGTTGCAACATTACGGTCCCATTGAGTACATTATTGGAGAAAGGGACATCTGTTGCACCACAGGCGGGAGAAGGGTGCAGAGCACGATACATTTTCTTTCTTCGGTTAGCATCTTTTTTTATATACTTTTGGAATTTTGGTTTTTTAAGTTGATTTTAAAATGACCTTTTTCATGTTTGAAATTTACTAACTCGTTTTTTCCTCACAGCAGGTCAACTTGTGTGTGGTTGCAACATTACGGTCCCATTGAGTACATTTTTGGAGAAAGGGACATCTGTTGCACCACAGGCGGGAGGAGGGTGCAGAGCACGATACATTTTCTTTCTTCGGTTAGCATCTTTTTTTTTTATACTTTTGGAATTTTGGTTTTTCAAGTTGATTTTAAAATGACCTTTTTCATGTTTGGAATTTACTAACTCGTTTTTTCCTCACAGCAGGTCAACTTGTGTGTGGTTGCAACATTACGGTCCCATTGAGTACATTTTTGGAGAAAGGGACATCTGTTGCACCACAGGCGGGAGGACGGTGCAGAGCACGATACTTTTTCTTTCTTCGGTTAGCATCTTTTTTTTATATACTTTTGGAATTTTGGTTTTTCAAGTTGATTTTAAAATGACCTTTTTCATGTTTGAAATTTACTAACTCGTTTTTTCCTCACAGCAGGTCAACTTGTGTGTGGTTGCAACATTACGGTCCCATTGAGTACATTTTTGGAGAAAGGGACATCTGTTGCACCACAGGCGGGAGGAGGGTGCAGAGCACGATACATTTTCTTTCTTCGGTTAGCATCTTTTTTTTATATACTTTTGGAATTTTGGTTTTTCAAGTTGATATTAAAATGACCTTTTTCATGTTTGAAATTTACTAACTCGTTTTTTCCTCACAGCAGGTCAACTTGTGTGTGGTTGCAACATTACGGTCCCATTGAGTACATTTTTGGAGAAAGGGTCATCTGTTGCACCACAGGCGTGAGGAGGGTGCAGAGCACGATACATTTTCTTTCTTCGGTTAGCATCTTTTTTTTATATACTTTTGGAATTTTGGTTTTTCAAGTTGATTTTAAAATGACCTTTTTCATGTTTGAAATTTACTAACTCGTTTTTTCCTCACAGCAGGTCAACTTGTGTGTGGTTGCAACATTACGGTCCCATTGAGTACATTTTTGGAGAAAGGGACATCTGTTGCACCACAGGCGGGAGGAGGGTGCAGAGCACGATACATTTTCTTTCTTCGGTTAGCATCTTTTTTTTATATACTTTCGGAATTTTGGTTTTTCAAGTTGATTTTAAAATGACCTTTTTCATGTTTGAAATTTACTAACTCGTTTTTTCCTCACAGCAGGTCAACTTGTGTGTGGTTGCAACATTACGGTCCCATTGAGTACATTTTTGGAGAAAGGGACATCTGTTGCACCACAGGCGGGAGGAGGGTGCAGAGCACGATACATTTTCTTTCTTCGGTTAGCATCTTTTTTTTATATACTTTTGGAATTTTGGTTTTTCAAGTTGATTTTAAAATGACCTTTTTCATGTTTGAAATTTACTAACTCGTTTTTTCTTCACAGCAGGTCAACTTGTGTGTGGTTGCAACATTACGGTCTTATTGAGTACATTATTGGAGAAAGGGACATCTGTTGCACCACAGGCGGGAGGAGGGTGCAGAGCACGATACATTTTCTTTCTTCGGTTAGCATCTTTTTTTTATATACTTTTGGAATTTTGGTTTTTCAAGTGGATTTTAAAATGACCTTTTTCATGTTTGAAATTTACTAACTCGTTTTTTCCTCACAGCAGGTCAACTTGTGTGTGGTTGCAACATTACGGTCCCATTGAGTACATTATTGGAGAAAGGGACATCTGTTGCACCACAGGCGGGAGGAGGGTGCAGAGCACGATACATTTTCTTTCTTCGGTTAGCATCTTTTTTTTATATACTTTTGGAATTTTGGTTTTTCAAGTTGATTTTAAAATGACCTTTTTCATGTTTGAAATTTACTAACTCGTTTTTTCCTTACAGCAGGTCAACTTGTGTGTGGTTGCAACATTACGGTCCCATTGAGTACATTATTGGAGAAGGGGACATCTGTTGCACCACATGCGGGAGGAGGGTGCAGAGCACGATACATTTTCTTTCTTCGGTTAGCATCTTTTTTTTATATACTTTTGGAATTTTGGTTTTTCAAGTTGATTTTAAAATGACCTTTTTCATGTTCGAAATTTACTAACTCGTTTTTTATTCACAGCAGGTCAACTAATGTGTGGTTGCAACATTACGGTCCCATTGAGTACATTATTGGAGAAAGGGACATCTGTTGCACCACAGGCGGGAGGAGGGTGCAGAGCACGATACTTTTTCTTTCTTCGGTTAGCATCTTATTTTTATATACTTTTGGAATTTTTTTTTTCAAGTTGATTTTAAAATGACCTTTTTCATGTTTGAAATTTACTAACTCGTTTTTTCCTCACAGCAGGTCAACTTGTGTGTGGTTGCAACATTACGGTCCCATTGAGTACATTATTGGAGAAAGGGACATCTGTTGCACCACAGGCGGGAGGAGGGTGCAGAGCACGATACATTTTCTTTCTTCGGTTAGCATCTTTTTTTATATACTTTTGGAATTTTGGTTTTTCAAGTTGATTTTAAAATGACCTTTTTCACGTTTGAAATTTACTAACTCGTTTTTTCCTCACAGCAGGTCAACTTGTGTGTGGTTGCAACATTACGGTCCCATTGAGTACATTATTGGAGAAAGGGAAATCTGTTGCACCACAGGCGGGAGGAGGGTGCAGAGCACGATACATTTTCTTTCTTCGGTTAGCATCTTTTTTTTATATACTTTTGGAATTTTGGTTTTTCAAGTTGATTTTAAAATCACCTTTTTCATGTTTGAAATTTACTAACTCGTTTTTTCCTCACAGCAGGTCAACTTGTGTGTGGTTGCAACATTACGGTCCCATTGAGTACATTTTTGGAGAAAGGGACATCTGTTGCACCACAGGCGGGAGGAGGCTGCAGAGCACGATACATTTTCTTTCTTCGGTTACCATCTTTTTTTTATATACTTTTGGAATTTTGGTTTTTCAAGTTGATTTTAAAATGACCTTTTTCATGTTTGAAATTTACTAACTCGTTTTTCCTCACAGCAGGTCAACTTGTGTGTGGTTGCAACATTACGGTCCCATTGAGTACATTTTTGGAGAAAGGGACATCTGTTGCACCACAGGCGGGAGGAGGGTGCAGAGCACGATACATTTTCTTTCTTCGGTTAGCATCTTTTTTTATATACTTTTGGAATTTTGGTTTTTCAAGTTGATTTTAAAATGACCTTTTTCATGTTTGAAATTTACTAACTCGTTTTTTCCTCACAGCAGGTCAACTTGTGTGTGGTTGCAACATTACGGTCCCATTGAGTACATTATTGGAGAAAGGGACATCTGTTGCACCACAGGCGGGAGGAGGGTGCAGAGCACGATACATTTTCTTTCTTCGGTTAGCATCTTTTTTTTATATACTTTTGGAATTTTGGTTTTTCAAGTTGATTTTAAAATGACCTTTTTCATGTTTGAAACTTACTAACTCGTTTTTTCCTCACAGCAGGTCAACTTGTGTGTGGTTGCAACATTACGGTCCCATTGAGTACATTATTGGAGAAAGGGACATCTGTTGCACCACAGGCGGGAGGAAGGTGCAGAGCACGATACATTTTCTTTCTTCGGTTAGCATCTTTTTTTTATATACTTTTGGAATTTTGGTTTTTCAAGTTGATTTTAAAATGACCTTTTTCATGTTTGAAATTTACTAACTCGTTTTTTCCTCACAGCAGGTCAACTTGTGTGTGGTTGCAACATTACGGTCCCATTGAGTACATTTTTGGGGAAAGGGACATCTGTTGCACCACAGGCGGGAGGAGGCTGCAGAGCACGATACATTTTCTTTCTTCGGTTACCATCTTTTTTTTATATACTTTTGGAATTTTGGTTTTTCAAGTTGATTTTAAAATGACCTTTTTCATGTTTGAAATTTACTAACTCGTTTTTTCCTCACAGCAGGTCAACTTGTGTGTGGTTGCAACATTACGGTCACATTGAGTACATTATTGGAGAAAGGGAAATCTGTTGCACCACAGGCGGGAGGAGGGTGCAGAGCACGATACATTTTCTTTCTTCGGTTAGCATCTTTTTTTTATATACTTTTGGAATTTTGGTTTTTCAAGTTGATTTTAAAATGACCTTTTTCATGTTTGAAATTTACTAACTCGTTTTTTCCTCACAGCAGGTCAACTTGTGTGTGGTTGCAACATTACGGTCCCATTGAGTACATTTTTGGAGAAAGGGACATCTGTTGCACCACAGGCGGGAGGAGGCTGCAGAGCACGATACATTTTCTTTCTTCGGTTACCATCTTTTTTTTATATACTTTTGGAATTTTGGTTTTTCAAGTTGATTTTAAAATGACCTTTTTCATGTTTGAAATTTACTAACTCGTTTTTTCCTCACAGCAGGTCAACTTGTGTGTGGTTGCAACATTACGGTCCCATTGAGTACATTTTTGGAGAAAGGGACATCTGTTGCACCACAGGCGGGAGAAGGGTGCAGAGCACGACACATTTTCTTTCTTCGGTTTGCATCTTTTTTTTTATATACTTTTGGAATCTTGGTTTTTCAAGTTGATTTTAAAATGACCTTTTTCATGTTTGAAATTTACTAACTCGTTTTTTCCTCACAGCAGGTCAACTTGTGTGTGGTTGCAACATTACGGTCCCATTGAGTACATTTTTGGAGAAAGGGACATCTGTTGCACCACAGGCGGGAGGAGGGTGCAGAGCACGATACATTTTCTTTCTTCGGTTAGCATCTTTTTTTATATACTTTTGGAATTTTGGTTTTTCAAGTTGATTTTAAAATGACCTTTTTCATGTTTGAAATTTACTAACTCTTTTTTCCTCACAGCAGGTCAACTTGTGTGTGGTTGCAACATTACGGTCCCATTGAGTACATTATTGGAGAAAGGGACATCTGTTGCACCACAGGCGGGAGGAGGGTGCAGAGCACGATACATTTTCTTTCTTCGGTTAGCATCTTTTTTTTATATACTTTTGGAATTTTGGTTTTTCAAGTTGATTTTAAAATGACCTTTTTCATGTTTGAAATTTACTAACTCGTTTTTTCCTCACAGCAGGTCAACTTGTGTGTGGTTGCAACATTACGGTCCCATTGAGTACATTATTGGAGAAAGGGACATCTGTTGCACCACAGGCGGGAGGAGGGTGCAGAGCACGATACATTTTCTTTCTTCGGTTAGCATCTTTTTTTTATATACTTTTGGAATTTTGGTTTTTCAAGTTGATTTTAAAATGACCTTTTTCATGTTTGAAATTTACTAACTCGTTTTTTCCTCACAGCAGGTCAACTTGTGTGTGGTTGCAACATTACGGTCCCATTGAGTACATTTTTGGAGAAAGGGACATCTGTTGCACCACAGGCGGGAGGAGGGTGCAGAGCACGATACATTTTCTTTCTTCGGTTAGCATCTTTTATTTATATACTTTTGGAATTTTGGTTTTTCAAGTTGATTTTAAAATGACCTTTTTCATGTTTGAAATTTACTAACTCGTTTTTTCCTCACAGCAGGTCAACTTGTGTGTGGTTGCAACATTACGGTCCCATTGAGTACATTTTTGGAGAAAGGGACATCTGTTGCACCACAGGCGGGAGGAGGCTGCAGAGCACGATACTTTTTCTTTCTTCGGTTAGCATCTTTTTTTTATATACTTTTGGAATTTTGGTTTTTCAAGTTGATTTTAAAATGACCTTTTTCATGTTTGAAATTTACTAACTCGTTTTTTCCTCACAGCAGGTCAACTTGTGTGTGGTTGCAACATTACGGTCCCATTGAGTACATTTTTGGAGAAAGGGACATCTGTTGCACCACAGGCGGGAGGAGGGTGCAGAGCACGATACATTTTCTTTCTTCGGTTAGCATCTTTTATTTATATACTTTTGGAATTTTGGTTTTTCAAGTTGATTTTAAAATGACCTTTTTCATGTTTGAAACTTACTAACTCGTTTTTTCCTCACAGCAGGTCAACTTGTGTGTGGTTGCAACATTACGGTCCCATTGAGTACATTTTTGGAGAAAGGGACATCTGTTGCACCACAGGCGTGAGGAGGGTGCAGAGCACGATACATTTTCTTTCTTCGGTTAGCATCTTTTTTTTATATACTTTTGGAATTTTGGTTTTTCAAGTTGATTTTAAAATGACCTTTTTCATGTTTGAAATTTACTAACTCGTTTTTTCCTCACAGCAGGTCAACTTGTGTGTGGTTGCAACATTACGGTCCCATTGAGTACATTTTTGGAGAAAGGGACATCTGTTGCACCACAGGCGGGAGGAGGGTGCAGAGCACGATTCATTTTCTTTCTTCGGTTAGCATCTTTTTTTTATATACTTTCGGAATTTTGGTTTTTCAAGTTGATTTTAAAATGACCTTTTTCATGTTTGAAATTTACTAACTCGTTTTTTCCTCACAGCAGGTCAACTTGTGTGTGGTTGCAACATTACGGTCCCATTGAGTACATTTTTGGAGAAAGGGACATCTGTTGCACCACAGGCGGGAGGAGGGTGCAGAGCACGATACATTTTCTTTCTTCGGTTAGCATCTTTTTTTTATATACTTTTGGAATTTTGGTTTTTCAAGTTGATTTTAAAATGACCTTTTTCATGTTTGAAATTTACTAACTCGTTTTTTCCTCACAGCAGGTCAACTTGTGTGTGGTTGCAACATTACGGTCTTATTGAGTACATTATTGGAGAAAGGGACATCTGTTGCACCACAGGCGGGAGGAGGGTGCAGAGCACGATACATTTTCTTTCTTCGGTTAGCATCTTTTTTTTATATACTTTTGGAATTTTGGTTTTTCAAGTTGATTTTAAAATGACCTTTTTCATGTTTGAAATTTACTAACTCGTTTTTTCCTCACAGCAGGTCAACTTGTGTGTGGTTGCAACATTACGGTCCCATTGAGTACATTATTGGAGAAAGGGACATCTGTTGCACCACAGGCGGGAGGAGGGTGCAGAGCACGATACATTTTCTTTCTTCGGTTAGCATCTTTTTTTTATATACTTTTGGAATTTTGGTTTTTCAAGTTGATTTTAAAATGACCTTTTTGATGTTTGAAATTTACTAACTCGTTTTTTCCTCACAGCAGGTCAACTTGTGTGTGGTTGCAACATTACGGTCCCATTGAGTACATTATTGGAGAAGGGGACATCTGTTGCACCACATGCGGGAGGAGGGTGCAGAGCACGATACATTTTCTTTCTTCGGTTAGCATCTTTTTTTTATATACTTTTGGAATTTTGGTTTTTCAAGTTGATTTTAAAATGACCTTTTTCATGTTCGAAATTTACTAACTCGTTTTTTCCTCACAGCAGGTCAACTTGTGTGTGGTTGCAACATTACGGTCCCATTGAGTACATTATTGGAGAAAGGGACATCTGTTGCACCACAGGCGGGAGGAGGGTGCAGAGCACGATACTTTTTCTTTCTTCGGTTAGCATCTTATTTTTATATACTTTTGGAATTTTGGTTTTTCAAGTTGATTTTAAAATGACCTTTTTCATGTTTGAAATTTACTAACTCGTTTTTTCCTCACAGCAGGTCAACTTGTGTGTGGTTGCAACATTACGGTCCCATTGAGTACATTTTTGGAGAAAGGGACATCTGTTGCACCACAGGCGGGAGGAGGGTGCAGAGGACGATACATTTTCTTTCTTCGGTTAGCATCTTTTTTTTATATACTTTTGGAATTTTGGTTTTTCAAGTTGATTTTAAAATGACCTTTTTCATGTTTGAAATTTACTAACTCGTTTTTTCCTCACAGCAGGTCAACTTGTGTGTGGTTGCAACATTACGGTCCCATTGAGTACATTTTTGGAGAAAGGGACATCTGTTGCACCACAGGCGGGAGGAGTGTGCAGAGCACGATACTTTTTCTTTCTTCGGTTAGCATCTTTTTTTTATATACTTCTGGAATTTTGGTTTTTCAAGTTGATTTTAAAATGACCTTTTTCATGTTTGAAATTTACTAACTCGTTTTTTCCTCACAGCAGGTCAACTTGTGTGTGGTTGCAACATTACGGTCCCATTGAGTACATTATTGGAGAAAGGGACATCTGTTGCACCACAGGCGGGAGGAGGGTGCAGAGCACGATACATTTTCTTTCTTCGGTTAGCATCTTTTTTTATATACTTTTGGAATTTTGGTTTTTCAAGTTGATTTTAAAATGACCTTTTTCACGTTTGAAATTTACTAACTCGTTTTTTCCTCACAGCAGGTCAACTTGTGTGTGGTTGCAACATTACGGTCCCATTGAGTACATTATTGGAGAAAGGGAAATCTGTTGCACCACAGGCGGGAGGAGGGTGCAGAGCACGATACATTTTCTTTCTTCGGTTAGCATCTTTTTTTTATATACTTTTGGAATTTTGGTTTTTCAAGTTGATTTTAAAATGACCTTTTTCATGTTTGAAATTTACTAACTCGTTTTTTCCTCACAGCAGGTCAACTTGTGTGTGGTTGCAACATTACGGTCCCATTGAGTACATTTTTGGAGAAAGGGACATCTGTTGCACCACAGGCGGGAGAAGGGTGCAGAGCACGACACATTTTCTTTCTTCGGTTTGCATCTTTTTTTTATATACTTTTGGAATTTTGGTTTTTCAAGTTGATTTTAAAATGACCTTTTTCATGTTTGAAATTTACTAACTCGTTTTTTCCTCACAGCAGGTCAACTTGTGTGTGGTTGCAACATTACGGTCCCATTGAGTACATTTTTGGAGAAAGGGACATCTGTTGCACCACAGGCGGGAGGAGGGTGCAGAGCACGATACATTTTCTTTCTTCGGTTAGCATCTTTTTTTATATACTTTTGGAATTTTGGTTTTTCAAGTTGATTTTAAAATGACCTTTTTCATGTTTGAAATTTACTAACTCGTTTTTTCCTCACAGCAGGTCAACTTGTGTGTGGTTGCAACATTACGGTCCCATTGAGTACATTATTGGAGAAAGGGACATCTGTTGCACCACAGGCGGGAGGAGGGTGCAGAGCACGATACATTTTCTTTCTTCGGTTAGCATCTTTTTTTTATATACTTTTGGAATTTTGGTTTTTCAAGTTGATTTTAAAATGACCTTTTTCATGTTTGAAATTTACTAACTCGTTTTTTCCTCACAGCAGGTCAACTTGTGTGTGGTTGCAACATTACGGTCCCATTGAGTACATTATTGGAGAAAGGGACATCTGTTGCACCACAGGCGGGAGGAGGGTGCAGAGCACGATACATTTTCTTTCTTCGGTTAGCATCTTTTTTTTATATACTTTTGGAATTTTGGTTTTTCAAGTTGATTTTAAAATGACCTTTTTCATGTTTGAAATTTACTAACTCGTTTTTTCCTCACAGCAGGTCAACTTGTGTGTGGTTGCAACATTACGGTCCCATTGAGTACATTTTTGGAGAAAGGGACATCTGTTGCACCACAGGCGGGAGGAGGGTGCAGAGCACGATACATTTTCTTTCTTCGGTTAGCATCTTTTATTTATATACTTTTGGAATTTTGGTTTTTCAAGTTGATTTTAAAATGACCTTTTTCATGTTTGAAATTTACTAACTCGTTTTTTCCTCACAGCAGGTCAACTTGTGTGTGGTTGCAACATTACGGTCCCATTGAGTACATTTTTGGAGAAAGGGACATCTGTTGCACCACAGGCGGGAGGAGGCTGCAGAGCACGATACATTTTCTTTCTTCGGTTAGCATCTTTTTTTTATATACTTTTGGAATTTTGGTTTTTCAAGTTGATTTTAAAATGACCTTTTTCATGTTTGAAATTTACTAACCCGTTTTTTGCTCACAGCAGGTCAACTTGTGTGTGGTTGCAACATTACGGTCCCATTGAGTACATTATTGGAGAAAGGGACATCTGTTGCACCACAGGCGGGAGGAGGGTGCAGAGCACGATACATTTTCTTTCTTCGGTTAGCATCTTTTTTTTATATACTTTTGGAATTTTGGTTTTTCAAGTTGATTTTAAAATGACCTTTTTCATGTTTGAAATTTACTAACTCGTTTTTTCCTCACAGCAGGTCAACTTGTGTGTGGTTGCAACATTACGGTCCCATTGAGTACATTTTTGGAGAAAGGGACATCTGTTGCACCACAGGCGGGAGGAGGGTGCAGAGCACGATACATTTTCTTTCTTCGGTTAGCATCTTTTTTTTATATACTTTTGGAATTTTGGTTTTTCATGTTGATTTTAAAATGACCTTTTTCATGTTTGAAATTTACTAACTCGTTTTTTCCTCACAGCAGGTCAACTTGTGTGTGGTTGCAACATTACGGTCCCATTGAGTACATTTTTGGAGAAAGGGACATCTGTTGCACCACAGGCAGGAGGAGGGTGCAGAGCACGATACATTTTCTTTCTTCGGTTAGCATCTTTTTTTTATATACTTTTGGAATTTTGGTTTTTCAAGTTGATTTTAAAATGATCTTTTTCATGTTTGAAATTTACTAACTCGTTTTTTCCTCACAGCAGGTCAACTTGTGTGTGGTTGCAACATTACGGTCCCATTGAGTACATTTTTGGAGAAAGGGACATCTGTTGCACCACAGGCGGGAGGAGGGTGCAGAGCACGATACATTTTCTTTCTTCGGTTAGCATCTTTTTTTTATATACTTTTGGAATTTTGGTTTTTCAAGTTGATTTTAAAATGACCTTTTTCATGTTTGAAATTTACTAACTCGTTTTTTCCTCACAGCAGGTCAACTTGTGTGTGGTTGCAACATTACGGTCCCATTGAGTACATTTTTGGAGAAAGGGACATCTGTTGCACCACAGGCGGGAGGAGGGTGCAGAGCACGATACATTTTCTTTCTTCGGTTAGCATCTTTTTTTTATATACTTTTGGAATTTTGGTTTTTCAAGTTGATTTTAAAATGACCTTTTTCATGTTTGAAATTTACTAACTCGTTTTTTCCTCACAGCAGGTCAACTTGTGTGTGGTTGCAACATTACGGTCCCATTGAGTACATTATTGGAGAAAGGGACATCTGTTGCACCACAGGCGGGAGGAGGGTGCAGAGCACGATACATTTTCTTTCTTTGGTTAGCATCTTTTTTTTATATACTTTTGGAATTTAGGTTTTTCAAGTTGATTTTAAAATGACCTTTTTCATGTTTGAAATTTACTAACTCGTTTTTTCCTCACAGCAGGTCAACTTGTGTGTGGTTGCAACATTACGGTCCCATTGAGTACATTTTTGGAGAAAGGGACATCTGTTGCACCACAGGCGGGAGGAGGGTGCAGAGCACGATACATTTTCTTTCTTCGGTTAGCATATTTTTTTTATATACTTTTGGAATTTTGGTTTTTCAAGTTGCTTTTAAAATGATCTTTTTCATGTTTGAAATTTACTAACTCGTTTTTTCCTCACAGCAGGTCAACTTGTGTGTGGTTGCAACATTACGGTCCCATTGAGTACATTTTTGGAGAAAGGGACATCTGTTGCACCACAGGCGGGAGGAGGGTGCAGAGCACGATACATTTTCTTTCTTCGGTTAGCATCTTTTTTTTATATACTTTTGGAATTTTGGTTTTTCAAGTTGATTTTAAAATGACCTTTTTCATGTTTGAAATTTACTAACTCGTTTTTTCCTCACAGCAGGTCAACTTCTGTGTGGTTGCAACATTACGGTCCCTTTGAGTACATTTTTGGAGAAAGGGACATCTGTTGCACCACAGGCGGGAGGAGGGTGCAGAGCACGATACATTTTCTTTCTTCGGTTAGCATCTTTTTTTTATATACTTTTGGAATTTTGGTTTTTCAAGTTGATTTTAAAATGACCTTTTTCATGTTTGAAATTTACTAACTCGTTTATTCCTCACAGCAGGTCAACTTGTGTGTGGTTGCAACATTACGGTCCCATTGAGTACATTTTTGGAGAAAGGGACATCTGTTGCACCACAGGCGGGAGGAGGGTGCAGAGCACGATACATTTTCTTTCTTCGGTTAGCATCTTTTTTTTATATACTTTTGGAATTTTGGTTTTTCAAGTTGATTTTAAAATGACCTTTTTCATGTTTGAAATTTACTAACTCGTTTTTTCCTCACAGCAGGTCAACTTGTGTGTGGTTGCAACATTACGGTCCCATTGAGTACATTATTGGAGAAAGGGACATCTGTTGCACCACAGGCGGGAGGAGGGTGCAGAGCACGATACATTTTCTTTCTTCGGTTAGCATCTTTTTTTTATATACTTTTGGAATTTTGGTTTTTCAAGTTGATTTTAAAATGACCTTTTTCATGTTTGAAATTTACTAACTCGTTTTTTCCTCACAGCAGGTCAACTTGTGTGTGGTTGCAACATTACGGTCCCATTGAGTACATTTTTGGAGAAACGGACATCTGTTGCACCACAGACGGGAGGAGGGTGCAGAGCACGATACATTTTCTTTCTTCGGTTAGCATCTTTTTTTTATATACTTTTGGAATTTTGGTTTTTCAAGTTGATTTTAAAATGACCTTTTTCATGTTTGAAATTTACTAACTCGTTTTTTCCTCACAGCAGGTCAACTTGTGTGTGGTTGCAACATTACGGTCCCATTGAGTACATTATTGGAGAATGGGACATCTGTTGCACCACAGGCGGGAGGAGGGTGCAGAGCACGATACATTTTCTTTCTTCGGTTAGCATCTTTTTTTTATATACTTTTGGAATTTTGGTTTTTCAAGTTGATTTTAAAATGACCTTTTTCATGTTTGAAATTTACTAACTCGTTTTTTCCTCACAGCAGGTCAACTTGTGTGTGGTTGCAACATTACGGTCCCATTGAGTACATTTTTGGAGAAAGGGACATCTGTTGCACCACAGGCGGGAGGAGGGTGCAGAGCACGATACATTTTCTTTCTTCGGTTAGCATCTTTTTTTTATATACTTTTGGAATTTTGGTTTTTCAAGTTGATTTTAAAATGACCTTTTTCATGTTTGAAATTTACTAACTCGTTTTTTCCTCACAGCAGGTCAACTTGTGTGTGGTTGCAACATTACGGTCCCATTGAGTACATTTTTGGAGAAAGGGACATCTGTTGCACCACAGGCGGGAGGAGGGTGCAGAGCACGATACATTTTCTTTCTTCGGTTAGCATCTTTTTTTTATATACTTTTGGAATTTTTGTTTTTCAAGTTGATTTTAAAATGACCTTCTTCATGTTTGAAATTTACTAACTCGTTTTTTCCTCACAGCAGGTCAACTGGTGTGTGGTTGCAACATTACGGTCCCATTGAGTACATTTTTGGAGAAAGGGACATCTGTTGCACCACAGGCGGGAGGAGGGTGCAGAGCACGATACATTTTCTTTCTTCGGTTAGCATCTTTTTTTTATATACTTTTGGAATTTTGGTTTTTCAAGTTGATTTTAAAATGACCTTTCTCATGTTTGAAATTTACTAACTCGTTTTTTCCTCACAGCAGGTCAACTTGTGTGTGGTTGCAACATTTCGGTCCCATTGAGTACATTTTTGGAGAAAGGGACATCTGTTGCACCACAGGCGGGAGGAGGGTGCAGAGCACGATACATTTTCTTTCTTCGGTTAGCATCTTTTTTTTATATACTTTTGGAATTTTGGTTTTTCAAGTTGATTTTAAAATGATCTTTTTCATGTTTGAAATTTACTAACTCGTTTTTTCCTCACAGCAGGTCAACTTGTGTGTGGTTGCAACATTACGGTCCCATTGAGTACATTTTTGGAGAAAGGGACATCTGTTGCACCACAGGCGGGAGGAGGGTGCAGAGCACGATACATTTTCTTTCTTCGGTTAGCATCTTTTTTTTATATACTTTTGGAATTTTGGTTTTTCAAGTTGATTTTAAAATGACCTTTTTCATGTTTGAAATTTACTAACTCGTTTTTTCCTCACAGCAGGTCAACTTGTGTGTGGTTGCAACATTACGGTCCCATTGAGTACATTTTTGGAGAAAGGGACATCTGTTGCACCACAGGCGGGAGGAGGGTGCAGAGCACGATACATTTTCTTTCTTCGGTTAGCATCTTTTTTTTATATACTTTTGGAATTTTGGTTTTTCAAGTTGATTTTAAAATGACCTTTTTCATGTTTGAAATTTACTAACTCTTTTTTTCCTCACAGCAGGTCAACTTGTGTGTGGTTGCAACATTACGGTCCCATTGAGTACATTATTGGAGAAAGGGACATCTGTTGCACCACAGGCGGGAGGAGGGTGCAGAGCACGATACATTATCTTTCTTCGGTTAGCATCTTTTTTTTATATACTTTTGGAATTTTGGTTTTTCAAGTTGATTTTAAAATGATCTTTTTCATGTTTGAAATTTACTAACTCGTTTTTTCCTCACAGCAGGTCAACTTGTGTGTGGTTGCAACATTACGGTCCCATTGAGTACATTTTTGGAGAAAGGGACATCTGTTGCACCACAGGTGGGAGGAGGGTGCAGAGCACGATACATTTTCTTTCTTCGGTTAGCATCTTTTTTTTATATACTTTTGGAATTTTGGTTTTTCAAGTTGATTTTAAAATGACCTTTTTCATGTTTGAAATTTACTAACTCGTTTTTTCCTCACAGCAGGTCAACTTGTGTGTGGTTGCAACATTACGGTCCCATTGAGTACATTTTTGGAGAAAGGGACATCTGTTGCACCACAGGCGGGAGGAGGGTGCAGAGCACGATACATTTTCTTTCTTCGGTTAGCATCTTTTTTTTATATACTTTTGGAATTTTGGTTTTTCAAGTTGATTTTAAAATGACCTTTTTCATGTTTGAAATTTACTAACTCGTTTTTTCCTCACAGCAGGTCAACTTGTGTGTGGTTGCAACATTACGGTCCCATTGAGTACATTTTTGGAGAAAGGGACATCTGTTGCACCACAGGCGGGAGGAGGGTGCAGAGCACGATACATTTTCTTTCTTCGGTTAGCATCTTTTTTTTATATACTTTTGGAATTTTGGTTTTTCAAGTTGATTTTAAAATGACCTTTTTCATGTTAGAAATTTACTAACTCGTTTTTTCCTCACAGCAGGTCAACTTGTGTGTGGTTGCAACATTACGGTCCCATTGAGTACATTTTTGGAGAAAGGGACATCTGTTGCACCACAGGCGGGAGGAGGGTGCAGAGCACGATACATTTTCTTTCTTCGGTTAGCATCTTTTTTTTATATACTTTTGGAATTTTGGTTTTTCAAGTTGATTTTAAAATGACCTTTTTCATGTTTGAAATTTACTAACTCGTTTTTTCCTCACAGCAGGTCAACTTGTGTGTGGTTGCAACATTACGGTCCCATTGAGTACATTTTTGGAGAAAGGGACATCTGTTGCACCACAGGCGGGAGGAGGGTGCAGAGCACGATACATTTTCTTTCTTCGGTTAGCATCTTTTTTTTATATACTTTTGGAATTTTGGTTTTTCAAGTTGATTTTAAAATGACCTTTTTCATGTTTGAAATTTACTAACTCGTTTTTTCCTCACAGCAGGTCAACTTGTGTGTGGTTGCAACATTACGGTCCCATTGAGTACATTTTTGGAGAAAGGGACATCTGTTGCACCACAGGCGGGAGGAGGGTGCAGAGCACGATACATTTTCTTTCTTCGGTTAGCGTCTTTTTTTTATATACTTTTGGAATTTTGGTTTTTCAAGTTGATTTTAAAATGACCTTTTTCATGTTTGAAATTTACTAACTCGTTTTTTCCTCACAGCAGGTCAACTTGTGTGTGGTTGCAACATTACGGTCCCATTGAGTACAGTTTTGGAGAAAGGGACATCTGTTGCACCACAGGCGGGAGGAGGGTGCAGAGCACGATACATTTTCTTTCTTCGGTTAGCATCTTTTTTTTATATACTTTTGGAATTTTGGTTTTTCAAGTTGATTTTAAAATGATCTTTTTCATGTTTGAAATTTACTAACTCGTTTTTTCCTCACAGCAGGTCAACTTGTGTGTGGTTGCAACATTACGGTCCCATTGAGTACATTTTTGGAGAAAGGGACATCTGTTGCACCACAGGCGGGAGGAGGGTGCAGAGCACGATACATTTTCTTTCTTCGGTTAGCATCTTTTTTTTATATACTTTTGGAATTTTGGTTTTTCAAGTTGATTTTAAAATGACCTTTTTCATGTTTGAAATTTACTAACTCGTTTTTTCCTCACAGCAGGTCAACTTGTGTGTGGTTGCAACATTACGGTCCCATTGAGTACATTTTTGGAGAAAGGGACATCTGTTGCACCACAGGCGGGAGGAGGGTGCAGAGCACGATACATTTTCTTTCTTCGGTTAGCATCTTTTTTTTATATACTTTTGGAATTTTGGTTTTTCAAGTTGATTTTAAAATGACCTTTTTCATGTTTGAAATTTACTAACTCGTTTTTTCCTCACAGCAGGTCATCTTGTGTGTGGTTGCAACATTACGGTCCCATTGAGTACATTATTGGAGAAAGGGACATCTGTTGCACCACAGGTGGGAGGAGGGTGCAGAGCACGATACATTTTCTTTCTTCGGTTAGCATCTTTTTTTTATATACTTTTGGAATTTTGGTTTTTCAAGTTGATTTTAAAATGACCTTTTTCATGTTTGAAATTTACTAACTCGTTTTTTCCTCACAGCAGGTCAACTTGTGTGTGGTTGCAACATTACGGTCCCATTGAGTACATTATTGGAGAAAGGGACATCTGTTGCACCACAGGCGGGAGGAGGGTGCAGAGCACGATACATTTTCTTTCTTCGGTTAGCATCTTTTTTTTATATACTTTTGGAATTTTGGTTTTTCAAGTTGATTTTAAAATGACCTTTTTCATGTTTGAAATTTACTAACTCGTTTTTTCCTCACAGCAGGTCAACTTGTGTGTGGTTGCAACATTACGGTCCCATTGAGTACATTATTGGAGAAAGGGACATCTGTTGCACCACAGGCGGGAGGAGGCTGCAGAGCACGATACATTTTCTTTCTTCGGTTAGCATCTTTTTTTTATATACTTTTGGAATTTTGGTTTTTCAAGTTGATTTTAAAATGACCTTTTTCATGTTTGAAATTTACTAACTCGTTTTTTCCTCACAGCAGGTCAACTTGTGTGTGGTTGCAACATTACGGTCCCATTGAGTACATTATTGGAGAAAGGGACATCTGTTGCACCACAGGCGGGAGGAGGCTGCAGAGCACGATACATTTTCTTTCTTCGGTTAGCATCTTTTTTTTATATACTTTTGGAATTTTGGTTTTTCAAGTTGATTTTAAAATGACCTTTTTCATGTTTGAAATTTACTAACTCGTTTTTTCCTCACAGCAGGTCAACTTGTGTGTGGTTGCAACATTACGGTCCCATTGAGTACATTTTTGGAGAAAGGGACATCTGTTGCACCACAGGCGGGAGGAGGGTGCAGAGCACGATACATTTTCTTTCTTCGGTTAGCATCTTTTTTTTATATACTTTTGGAATTTTGGTTTTTCAAGTTGATTTTAAAATGACCTTTTTCATGTTTGAAATTTACTAACTCGTTTTTTCCTCACAGCAGGTCAACTTGTGTGTGGTTGCAACATTACGGTCCCATTGAGTACATTTTTGGAGAAAGGGACATCTGTTGCACCACAGGCGGGAGGAGGGTGCAGAGCACGATACATTTTCTTTCTTCGGTTAGCATCTTTTTTTTATATACTTTTGGAATTTTGGTTTTTCAAGTTGATTTTAAAATGACCTTTTTCATGTTTGAAATTTACTAACTCGTTTTTTCCTCACAGCAGGTCAACTTGTGTGTGGTTGCAACATTACGGTCCCATTGAGTACATTTTTGGAGAAAGGGACATCTGTTGCACCACAGGCGGGAGGAGGGTGCAGAGCACGATACATTTTCTTTCTTCGGTTAGCATCTTTTTTTTATATACTTTTGGAATTTTGGTTTTTCAAGTTGATTTTAAAATGATCTTTTTCATGTTTGAAATTTACTAACTCGTTTTTTCCTCACAGCAGGTCAACTTGTGTGTGGTTGCAACATTACGGTCCCATTGAGTACATTTTTGGAGAAAGGGACATCTGTTGCACCACTGGCGGGAGGAGGGTGAAGAGCACGATACATTTTCTTTCTTCGGTTAGCATCTTTTTTTTATATACTTTTGGAATTTTGGTTTTTCAAGTTGATTTTAAAATGACCTTTTTCATGTTTGAAATTTACTAACTCGTTTTTTCCTCACAGCAGGTCAACTTGTGTGTGGTTGCAACATTACGGTCCCATTGAGTACATTTTTGGAGAAAGGGACATCTGTTGCACCACAGGCGGGAGGAGGGTGCAGAGCACGATACATTTTCTTTCTTCGGTTAGCATCTTTTTTTTATATACTTTTGGAATTTTGGTTTTTCAAGTTGATTTTAAAATGACCTTTTTCATGTTTGAAATTTACTAACTCGTTTTTTCCTCACAGCAGGTCAACTTGTGTGTGGTTACAACATTACGGTCCCATTGAGTACATTATTGGAGAAAGGGACATCTGTTGCACCACAGGCGGGAGGAGGGTGCGAGCACGATACATTTTCTTTCTTCGGTTAGCATCTTTTTTTTATATACTTTTGGAATTTTGGTTTTTCAAGTTGATTTTAAAATGACCTTTTTCATGTTTGAAATTTACTAACTCGTTTTTTCCTCACAGCAGGTCAACTTGTGTGTGGTTGCAACATTACGGTCCCATTGAGTACATTATTGGAGAAAGGGACATCTGTTGCACCACAGGCGGGAGGAGGGTGCAGAGCACGATACATTTTCTTTCTTCGGTTAGCATCTTTTTTTTATATACTTTTGGAATTTTGGTTTTTCAAGTTGATTTTAAAATGACCTTTTTCATGTTTGAAATTTACTAACTCGTTTTTTCCTCACAGCAGGTCAACTTGTGTGTGGTTGCAACATTACGGTCCCATTGAGTACATTTTTGGAGAAAGGGACATCTGTTGCACCACAGGCGGGAGGAGGGTGCAGAGCACGATACATTTTCTTTCTTCGGTTAGCATCTTTTTTTTATATACTTTTGGAATTTTGGTTTTTCAAGTTGATTTTAAAATGACCTTTTTCATGTTTGGAATTTACTAACTCGTTTTTTCCTCACAGCAGGTCAACTTGTGTGTGGTTGCAACATTACGGTCCCATTGAGTACATTTTTGGAGAAAGGGACATCTGTTGCACCACAGGCGGGACGAGGGTGCAGAGCACGATACATTTTCTTTCTTCGGTTAGCATCTTTTTTTTATATACTTTTGGAATTTTGGTTTTTCAAGTTGATTTTAAAATGACCTCTTTCATGTTTGAAATTTACTAACTCGTTTTTTCCTCACAGCAGGTCAACTTGTGTGTGGTTGCAACATTACGGTCCCATTGAGTACATTATTGGAGAAAGGGACATCTGTTGCACCACAGGCGGGAGGAGGGTGCAGAGCACGATACATTTTCTTTCTTCGGTTAGCATCTTTTTTTTATATACTTTTGGAATTTTGGTTTTTCAAGTTGATTTTAAAATGACCTTTTTCATGTTTGAAATTTACTAACTCGTTTTTTCCTCACAGCAAGTCAACTTGTGTGTGGTTGCAACATTACGGTCCCATTGAGTACATTTTTGGAGAAAGGGACATCTGTTGCACCACAGGTGCGAGGAGGGTGCAGAGCACGATACATTTTCTTTCTTCGGTTAGCATCTTTTTTTTATATACTTTTGGAATTTTGGTTTTTCAAGTTGATTTTAAAATGACCTTTTTCATGTTTGAAATTTACTAACTCGTTTTTTCCTCACAGCAGGTCAACTTGTGTGTGGTTGCAACATTACGGTCCCATTGAGTACAGTTTTGGAGAAAGGGACATCTGTTGCACCACAGGCGGGAGGAGGGTGCAGAGCACGATACATTTTCTTTCTTCGGTTAGCATCTTTTTTTTATATACTTTTGGAGTTTTGGTTTTTCAAGTTGATTTTAAAATGATCTTTTTCATGTTTGAAATTTACTAACTCGTTTTTTCCTCACAGCAGGTCAACTTGTGTGTGGTTGCAACATTACGGTCCCATTGAGTACATTTTTGGAGAAAGGGACATCTGTTGCACCACAGGCGGGAGGAGGGTGCAGAGCACGATACATTTTCTTTCTTCGGTTAGCATCTTTTTTTTATATACTTTTGGAATTTTGGTTTTTCAAGTTGATTTTAAAATGACCTTTTTCATGTTTGAAATTTACTGACTCGTTTTTTCCTCACAGCAGGTCAACTTGTGTGTGGTTGCAACATTACGGTCCCATTGAGTACATTTTTGGAGAAAGGGACATCTGTTGCACCACAGGCGGGAGGAGGGTGCAGAGCACGATACATTTTCTTTCTTCGGTTAGCATCTTTTTTTTATATACTTTTGGAATTTTGGTTTTTCAAGTTGATTTTAAAATGACCTTTTTCATGTTTGAAATTTACTAACTCGTTTTTTCCTCACAGCAGGTCATCTTGTGTGTGGTTGCAACATTACGGTCCCATTGAGTACATTATTGGAGAAAGGGACATCTGTTGCACCACAGGCGGGAGGAGGGTGCAGAGCACGATACATTTTCTTTCTTCGGTTAGCATCTTTTTTTTATATACTTTTGGAATTTTGGTTTTTCAAGTTGATTTTAAAATGACCTTTTTCATGTTTGAAATTTACTAACTCGTTTTTTCCTCACAGCAGGTCAACTTGTGTGTGGTTGCAACATTACGGTCCCATTGAGTACATTATTGGAGAAAGGGACATCTGTTGCACCACAGGCGGGAGGAGGGTGCAGAGCACGATACATTTTCTTTCTTCGGTTAGCATCTTTTTTTTATATACTTTTGGAATTTTGGTTTTTCAAGTTGATTTTAAAATGACCTTTTTCATGTTTGAAATTTACTAACTCGTTTTTTCCTCACAGCAGGTCAACTTGTGTGTGGTTGCAACATTACGGTCCCATTGAGTACATTATTGGAGAAAGGGACATCTGTTGCACCACAGGCGGGAGGAGGCTGCAGAGCACGATACATTTTCTTTCTTCGGTTAGCATCTTTTTTTTATATACTTTTGGAATTTTGGTTTTTCAAGTTGATTTTAAAATGACCTTTTTCATGTTTGAAATTTACTAACTCGTTTTTTCCTCACAGCAGGTCAACTTGTGTGTGGTTGCAACATTACGGTCCCATTGAGTACATTTTTGGAGAAAGGGACATCTGTTGCACCACAGGCGGGAGGAGGGTGCAGAGCACGATACATTTTCTTTCTTCGGTTAGCATCTTTTTTTTATATACTTTTGGAATTTTGGTTTTTCAAGTTGATTTTAAAATGACCTTATTCATGTTTGAAATTTACTAACTCGTTTTTTCCTCACAGCAGGTCAACTTGTGTGTGGTTGCAACATTACGGTCCCATTGAGTACATTTTTGGAGAAAGGGACATCTGTTGCACCACAGGCGGGAGGAGGGTGCAGAGCACGATATATTTTCTTTTTTCGGTTAGCATCTTTTTTTTATATACTTTTGGAATTTTGGTTTTTCAAGTTGATTTTAAAATGACCTTTTTCATGTTTGAAATTTACTAACTCGTTTTTTCCTCACAGCAGGTCAACTTGTGTGTGGTTGCAACATTACGGTCCCATTGAGTACATTTTTGGAGAAAGGGACATCTGTTGCACCACAGGCGGGAGGAGGGTGCAGAGCACGATACATTTTCTTTCTTCGGTTAGCATTTTTTTTTTTATATACTTTTGGAATTTTGGTTTTTCAAGTTGATTTTAAAATGATCTTTTTCATGTTTGAAATTTACTAACTCGTTTTTTCCTCACAGCAGGTCAACTTGTGTGTGGTTGCAACATTACGGTCCCATTGAGTACATTTTTGGAGAAAGGGACATCTGTTGCACCACTGGCGGGAGGAGGGTGCAGAGCACGATACATTTTCTTTCTTCGGTTAGCATCTTTTTTTTATATACTTTTGGAATTTTGGTTTTTCAAGTTGATTTTAAAATGACCTTTTTCATGTTTGAAATTTACTAACTCGTTTTTTCCTCACAGCAGGTCAACTTGTGTGTGGTTGCAACATTACGGTCCCATTGAGTACATTTTTGGAGAAAGGGACATCTGTTGCACCACAGGCGGGAGGAGGGTGCAGAGCACGATACATTTTCTTTCTTCGGTTAGCATCTTTTTTTTATATACTTTTGGAATTTTGGTTTTTCAAGTTGATTTTAAAATGACCTTTTTCATGTTTGAAATTTACTAACTCGTTTTTTCCTCACAGCAGGTCAACTTGTGTGTGGTTGCAACATTACGGTCCCATTGAGTACATTTTTGGAGAAAGGGACATCTGTTGCACCACAGGCGGGAGGAGGGTGCAGAGCACGATACATTTTCTTTCTTCGGTTAGCATCTTTTTTTTATATACTTTTGGAATTTTGGTTTTTCAAGTTGATTTTAAAATGACCTTTTTCATGTTTGGAATTTACTAACTCGTTTTTTCCTCACAGCAGGTCAACTTGTGTGTGGTTGCAACATTATGGTCCCATTGAGTACATTTTTGGAAAAAGGGACATCTGTTGCACCACAGGCGGGAGGAGGCTGCAGAGCACGATACATTTTCTTTCTTCGGTTAGCATCTTTTTTTTATATACTTTTGGAATTTTGGTTTTTCAAGTTGATTTTAAAATGACCTTTTTCATGTTTGAAATTTACTAACTCGTTTTTTCCTCACAGCAGGTCAACTTGTGTGTGGTTGCAACATTACGGTCCCATTGAGTACATTTTTGGAGAAAGGGACATCTGTTGCACCACAGGCGGGAGGAGGGTGCAGAGCACGATACATTTTCTTTCTTCGGTTAGCATCTTTTTTTTATATACTTTTGGAATTTTGGTTTTTCAAGTTGATTTTAAAATGACCTTTTTCATGTTTGAAATTTACTAACTCGTTTTTTCCTCACAGCAGGTCAACTTGTGTGTGGTTGCAACATTACGGTCCCATTGAGTACATTTTTGGAGAAAGGGACATCTGTTGCACCACAGGCGGGAGGAGGGTGCAGAGCACGATACATTTTCTTTCTTCGGTTAGCATCTTTTTTTTATATACTTTTGGAAATTTGGTTTTTCAAGTTGATTTTAAAATGACCTTTTTCATGTTTGAAATTTACTAACTCGTTTTTTCCTCACAGCAGGTCAACTTGTGTGTGGTTGCAACATTACGGTCCCATTGAGTACATTTTTGGAGAAAGGGACATCTGTTGCACCACAGGCGGGAGGAGGGTGCAGAGCACGATACATTTTCTTTCTACGGTTAGCATCCTTTTTTTATATACTTTTGGAATTTTGGTTTTTCAAGTTGATTTTAAAATGACCTTTTTCATGTTTGAAATTTATTAACTCGTTTTTTCCTCACAGCAGGTCAACTTGTGTGTGGTTGCAACATTACGGTCCCATTGAGTACATTTTTGGAGAAAGGGACATCTGTTGCACCACAGGCGGGAGGAGGGTGCAGAGCACGATACATTTTCTTTCTTCGGTTAGCATCTTTTTTTTATATACTTTTGGAATTTTGGTTTTTCAAGTTGATTTTAAAATGACCTTTTTCATGTTTGAAATTTACTAACTCGTTTTTTCCTCACAGCAGGTCAACTTGTGTGTGGTTGCAACATTACGGTCCCATTGAGTACATTTTTGGAGAAAGGGACATCTGTTGCATCACAGGCGGGAGGAGGGTGCAGAGCACGATACATTTTCTTTCTTCGGTTAGCATCTTTTTTTTATATACTTTTGGAATTTTGGTTTTTCAAGTTGATTTCAAAATGACCTTTTTCATGTTTGAAATTTACTAACTCGTTTTTTCCTCACAGCAGGTCAACTTGTGTGTGGTTGCAACATTACGGTCCCATTGAGTACATTTTTGGAGAAAGGGACATCTGTTGCACCACAGGCGGGAGGAGGGTGCAGAGCACGATACATTTTCTTTCTTCGGTTAGCATCTTTTTTTTATATACTTTTGGAATTTTGGTTTTTCAAGTTGATTTTAAAATGACCTTTTTCATGTTTGAAATTTACTAACTCGTTTTTTCCTCACAGCAGGTCAACTTGTGTGTGGTTGCAACATTACGGTCCCATTGAGTACATTTTTGGAGAAAGGGACATCTGTTGCACCACAGGCGGGAGGAGGGTGCAGAGAACGATACATTTTCTTTCTTCGGTTAGCATCTTTTTTTTATATACTTTTGGAATTTTGGTTTTTCAAGTTGATTTTAAAATGACCTTTTTCATGTTTGAAATTTACTAACTCGTTTTTTCCTCACAGCAGGTCAACTTGTGTGTGGTTGCAACATTACGGTCCCATTGAGTACATTTTTGGAGAAAGGGACATCTGTTGCACCACAGGCGGGAGGAGGGTGCAGAGCACGATACATTTTCTTTCTTCGGTTAGCATCTTTTTTTTATATACTTTTGGAATTTTGGTTTTTCAAGTTGATTTTAAAATGACCTATTTCATGTTTGAAATTTACTAACTCGTTTTTTCCTCACAGCAGGTCAACTTGTGTGTGGTTGCAACATTACGGTCCCATTGAGTACATTATTGGAGAAAGGGACATCTGTTGCACCACAGGCGGGAGGAGGGTGCAGAGCACGATACATTTTCTTTCTTCGGTTAGCATCTTTTTTTTATATACTTTTGGAATTTTGGTTTTTCAACTTGATTTTAAAATGACCTTTTTCATGTTTGAAATTTACTAACTCGTTTTTTCCTCACAGCAGGTCAACTTGTGTGTGGTTGCAACATTACGGTCCCATTGAGTACATTATTAGAGAAAGGGACATCTGTTGCACCACAGGCAGGAGGAGGGTGCAGAGCATGATACATTTTCTTTCTTCGGTTAGCATCTTTTTTTTATATACTTTTGGAATTTTGGTTTTTCAAGTTGATTTTAAAATGACCTTTTTCATGTTTGAAATTTACTAACTCGTTTTTTCCTCACAGCAGGTCAACTTGTGTGTGGTTGCAACATTACGGTCCCATTGAGTACATTTTTGGAGAAAGGGACATCTGTTGCACCACAGGCGGGAGGAGGGTGCAGAGCACGATACATTTTCTTTCTTCGGTTAGCATCTTTTTTTTATATACTTTTGGAATTTTGGTTTTTCAAGTTGATTTTAAAATGACCTTTTTCATGTTTGAAATTTACTAACTCGTTTTTTCCTCACAGCAGGTCAACTTGTGTGTGGTTGCAACATTACGGTCCCATTGAGTACATTATTGGGGAAAGGGACATCTGTTGCACCACAGGCGGGAGGAGGGTGCAGAGCACGATACATTTTCTTTCTTCGGTTAGCATCTTTTTTTTATATACTTTTGGAATTTTGGTTTTTCAAGTTGATTTTAAAATGACTTTTTTCATGTTTGAAATTTACTAACTCGTTTTTTCCTCACAGCAGGTCAACTTGTGTGTGGTTGCAACATTACGGTCCCATTGAGTACATTTTTGGAGAAAGGGACATCTGTTGCACCACAGGCGGGAGGAGGCTGCAGAGCACGATACATTTTCTTTCTTCGGTTAGCATATTTTTTTTATATACTTTTGGAATTTTGGTTTTTCAAGTTGATTTTAAAATGACCTTTTTCATGTTTGAAATTTACTAACTCGTTTTTTCCTCACAGCAGGTCAACTTGTGTGTGGTTGCAACATTACGGTCCCATTGAGTACATTATTGGAGAAAGGGACATCTGTTGCACCACAGGCGGGAGGAGGGTGCAGAGCACGATACATTTTCTTTCTTCGGTTAGCATCTTTTTTTTATATACTTTTGGAATTTTGGTTTTTCAAGTTGATTTTAAAATGACCTTTTTCATGTTTGAAATTTACTAACTCGTTTTTTCCTCACAGCAGGTCAACTTGTGTGTGGTTGCAACATTACGGTCCCATTGAGTACATTTTTGGAGAAAGGGACATCTGTTGCACCACAGGCGGGAGGAGGGTGCAGAGCACGATACATTTTCTTTCTTCGGTTAGCATCTTTTTTTTATATACTTTTGGAATTTTGGTTTTTCAAGTTGATTTTAAAATGACCTTTTTCATGTTTGAAATTTACTAACTCGTTTTTTCCTCACAGCAGGTCAACTTGTGTGTGGTTGCAACATTACGGTCCCATTGAGTACATTTTTGGAGAAAGGGACATCTGTTGCACCACAGGAGGGAGGAGGGTGCAGAGCACGATACATTTTCTTTCTTCGGTTAGCATCTTTTTTAGATATACTTTTGGAATTTTGGTTTTTCAAGTTGATTTTAAAATGACCTTTTTCATGTTTGAAATTTACTAACTCGTTTTTTCCTCACAGCAGGTCAACTTGTGTGTGGTTGCAACATTACGGTCCCATTGAGTACATTTTTGGAGAAAGGGACATCTGTTGCACCACAGGCGGGAGGAGGCTGCAGAGCACGATACATTTTCTTTCTTCGGTTAGCATCTTTTTTTTATATACTTTTGGAATTTTGGTTTTTCAAGTTGATTTTAAAATGACCTTTTTCATGTTTGAAATTTACTAACTGGTTTTTTCCTCACAGCAGGTCAACTTGTGTGTGGTTGCAACATTACGGTCCCATTGAGTACATTATTGGAGAAAGGGACATCTGTTGCACCACAGGCGGGAGGAGGGTGCAGAGCACGATACATTTTCTTTCTTCGGTTAGCATCTTTTTTTTATATACTTTTGGAATTTTGGTTTTTCAAGTTGATTTTAAAATGACCTTTTTCATGTTTGAAATTTACTAACTCGTTTTTTCCTCACAGCAGGTCAACTTGTGTGTGGTTGCAACATTACGGTCCCATTGAGTACATTTTTGGAGAAAGGGACATCTGTTGCACCACAGGCGGGAGGAGTGTGCAGAGTACGATACATTTTCTTTCTTCGGTTAGCATCTTTTTTTTATATACTTTTGGAATTTTGGTTTTTCAAGTTGATTTGAAAATGACCTTTTTCGTGTTTGAAATTTACTAACTCGTTTTTTCCTCACAGCAGGTCAACTTGTGTGTGGTTGCAACATTACGGTCCCATTGAGTACATTTTTGGAGAAAGGGACATCTGTTGCACCACAGGCGGGAGGAGGCTGCAGAGCACGATACATTTTCCTTCTTCAGTTAGCATCTTTTTTTTATATACTTTTGGAATTTTGGTTTTTCAAGTTGATTTTAAAATGACCTTTTTCATGTTTGAAATTTACTAACTCGTTTTTTCCTCACAGCAAGTCAACTTGTGTGTGGTTGCAACATTACGGTCCCATTGAGTACATTTTTGGAGAAAGGGACATCTGTTGCACCACAGGCGGGAGGAGGCTGCAGAGCACGATACATTTTCTTTCTTCGGTTAGCATCTTTTTTTTATATACTTTTGGAATTTTGGTTTTTCAAGTTGATTTTAAAATGACCTTTTTCATGTTTGAAATTTACTAACTCGTTTTTTCCTCACAGCAGGTCAACTTGTGTGTGGTTGCAACATTACGGTCCTATTGAGTACATTTTTGGAGAAAGGGACATCTGTTGCACCACAGGCGGGAGGAGGGTGCAGAGCACGATACATTTTCTTTCTTCGGTTAGCATCTTTTTTTTATATACTTTTGGAATTTTGGTTTTTCAAGTTGATTTTAAAATGACCTTTTTCATGTTTGAAATTTACTAACTCGTTTTTTCCTCACAGCAGGTCAACTTGTGTGTGGTTGCAACATTACGGTCCCATTGAGTACATTATTGGAGAAAGGGACATCTGTTGCACCACAGGCGGGAGGAGGGTGCAGAGCACGATACATTTTCTTTCTTCGGTTAGCATCTTTTTTTTATATACTTTTGGAATTTTGGTTTTTCAAGTTGATTTTAAAATGAAATTTTTCATGTTTGAAATTTACTAACTCGTTTCTTCCTCACAGCAGGTCAACTTGTGTGTGGTTGCAACATTACGGTCCCATTGAGTACATTTTTGGAGAAAGGGACATCTGTTGCACCACAGGCGGGAGGAGGGTGCAGAGCACGATACATTTTCTTTCTTCGGTTAGCATCTTTTTTTTATATACTTTTGGAATTTTGGTTTTTCAAGTTGATTTTAAAATGACCTTTTTCATGTTTGAAATTTACTAACTCGTTTTTTCCTCACAGCTGGTCAACTTGTGTGTGGTTGCAACATTACGGTCCCATTGAGTACATTATTGGAGAAAGGGACATCTGTTGCACCACAGGCGGGAGGAGGGTGCAGAGCACGATACATTTTCTTTCTTCGGTTAGCATCTTTTTTTTATATACTTTTGGAATTTTGGTTTTTCAAGTTGATTTTAAAATGACCATTTTGATGTTTGAAATTTACTAACTCGTTTCTTCCTCACAGCAGGTCAACTTGTGTGTGGTTGCAACATTACGGTCCCATTGAGTACATTTTTGGAGAAAGGGACATCTGTTGCACCACAGGCGGGAGGAGGGTGCAGAGCACGATACATTTTCTTTCTTCGGTTAGCATCTTTTTTTTATATACTTTTGGAATTTTGGTTTTTCAAGTTGATTTTAAAATGACCTTTTTCATGTTTGAAATTTACTAACTCGTTTTTTCCTCACAGCAGGTCAACTTGTGTGTGGTTGCAACATTACGGTCCCATTGAGTACATTATTGGAGAAAGGGACATCTGTTGCACCACAGGCGGGAGGAGGGTGCAGAGCACGATACATTTTCTTTCTTCGGTTAGCATCTTTTTTTTATATACTTTTGGAATTTTGGTTTTTCAAGTTGATTTTAAAATGACCTTTTTCATGTTTGAAATTTACTAACTCGTTTTTTCCTCACAGCAGGTCAACTTGTGTGTGGTTGCAACATTACGGTCCCATTGAGTACATTTTTGGAGAAAGGGACATCTGTTGCACCACAGGCGGGAGGAGGGTGCAGAGTACGATACATTTTCTTTCTTCGGTTAGCATCTTTTTTTTATATACTTTTGGAATTTTGGTTTTTCAAGTTGATTTGAAAATGACCTTTTTCGTGTTTGAAATTTACTAACTCGTTTTTTCCTCACAGCAGGTCAACTTGTGTGTGGTTGCAACATTACGGTCCCATTGAGTACATTTTTGGAGAAAGGGACATCTGTTGCACCACAGGCGGGAGGAGGCTGCAGAGCACGATACATTTTCTTTCTTCAGTTAGCATCTTTTTTTTATATACTTTTGGAATTTTGGTTTTTCAAGTTGATTTTAAAATGACCTTTTTCATGTTTGAAATTTACTAACTCGTTTTTTCCTCACAGCAGGTCAACTTGTGTGTGGTTGCAACATTACGGTCCCATTGAGTACATTATTGGAGAAAGGGACATCTGTTGCACCACAGGCGGGAGGAGGGTGCAGAGCACGATACATTTTCTTTCTTCGGTTAGCATCTTTTTTTTATATACTTTTGGAATTTTGGTTTTTCAAGTTGATTTTAAAATGACCTTTTTCATGTTTGAAATTTACTAACTCGTTTTTTCCTCACAGCAAGTCAACTTGTGTGTGGTTGCAACATTACGGTCCCATTGAGTACATTTTTGGAGAAAGGGACATCTGTTGCACCACAGGCGGGAGGAGGCTGCAGAGCACGATACATTTTCTTTCTTCGGTTAGCATCTTTTTTTTATATACTTTTGGAATTTTGGTTTTTCAAGTTGATTTTAAAATGACCTTTTTCATGTTTGAAATTTACTAACTCGTTTTTTCCTCACAGCAGGTCAACTTGTGTGTGGTTGCAACATTACGGTCCTATTGAGTACATTTTTGGAGAAAGGGACATCTGTTGCACCACAGGCGGGAGGAGGGTGCAGAGCACGATACATTTTCTTTCTTCGGTTAGCATCTTTTTTTTATATACTTTTGGAATTTTGGTTTTTCAAGTTGATTTTAAAATGACCTTTTTCATGTTTGAAATTTACTAACTCGTTTTTTCCTCACAGCAGGTCAACTTGTGTGTGGTTGCAACATTACGGTCCCATTGAGTACATTATTGGAGAAAGGGACATCTGTTGCACCACAGGCGGGAGGAGGGTGCAGAGCACGATACATTTTCTTTCTTCGGTTAGCATCTTTTTTTTATATACTTTTGGAATTTTGGTTTTTCAAGTTGATTTTAAAATGACCTTTTTCATGTTTGAAATTTACTAACTCGTTTTTTCCTCACAGCAGGTCAACTTGTGTGTGGTTGCAACATTACGGTCCCATTGAGTACATTTTTGGAGAAAGGGACATCTGTTGCACCACAGGCGGGAGGAGGGTGCAGAGCACGATACATTTTCTTTCTTCGGTTAGCATCTTTTTTTTATATACTTTTGGAATTTTGGTTTTTCAAGTTGATTTTAAAATGACCTTTTTCATGTTTGAAATTTACTAACTCGTTTTTTCCTCACAGCTGGTCAACTTGTGTGTGGTTGCAACATTACGGTCCCATTGAGTACATTATTGGAGAAAGGGACATCTGTTGCACCACAGGCGGGAGGAGGGTGCAGAGCACGATACATTTTCTTTCTTCGGTTAGCATCTTTTTTTTATATACTTTTGGAATTTTGGTTTTTCAAGTTGATTTTAAAATGACCTTTTTCATGTTTGAAATTTACTAACTCGTTTTTTCCTCACAGCAGGTCAACTTGTGTGTGGTTGCAACATTACGGTCCCATTGAGTACATTTTTGGAGAAAGGGACATCTGTTGCACCACAGGCGGGAGGAGGGTGCAGAGTACGATACATTTTCTTTCTTCGGTTAGCATCTTTTTTTTATATACTTTTGGAATTTTGGTTTTTCAAGTTGTTTTGAAAATGACCTTTTTCGTGTTTGAAATTTACTAACTCGTTTTTTCCTCACAGCAGGTCAACTTGTGTGTGGTTGCAACATTACGGTCCCATTGAGTACATTTTTGGAGAAAGGGACATCTGTTGCACCACAGGCGGGAGGAGGCTGCAGAGCACGATACATTTTCTTTCTTCAGTTAGCATCTTTTTTTTATATACTTTTGGAATTTTGGTTTTTCAAGTTGATTTTAAAATGACCTTTTTCATGTTTGAAATTTACTAACTCGTTTTTTCCTCACAGCAGGTCAACTTGTGTGTGGTTGCAACATTACGGTCCCATTGAGTACATTATTGGAGAAAGGGACATCTGTTGCACCACAGGCGGGAGGAGGGTGCAGAGCACGATACATTTTCTTTCTTCGGTTAGCATCTTTTTTTTATATACTTTTGGAATTTTGGTTTTTCAAGTTGATTTTAAAATGACCTTTTTCATGTTTGAAATTTACTAACTCGTTTTTTCCTCACAGCAAGTCAACTTGTGTGTGGTTGCAACATTACGGTCCCATTGAGTACATTTTTGGAGAAAGGGACATCTGTTGCACCACAGGCGGGAGGAGGCTGCAGAGCACGATACATTTTCTTTCTTCGGTTAGCATCTTTTTTTTATATACTTTTGGAATTTTGGTTTTTCAAGTTGATTTTAAAATGACCTTTTTCATGTTTGAAATTTACTAACTCGTTTTTTCCTCACAGCAGGTCAACTTGTGTGTGGTTGCAACATTACGGTCCTATTGAGTACATTTTTGGAGAAAGGGACATCTGTTGCACCACAGGCGGGAGGAGGGTGCAGAGCACGATACATTTTCTTTCTTCGGTTAGCATCTTTTTTTTATATACTTTTGGAATTTTGGTTTTTCAAGTTGATTTTAAAATGACCTTTTTCATGTTTGAAATTTACTAACTCGTTTTTTCCTCACAGCAGGTCAACTTGTGTGTGGTTGCAACATTACGGTCGCATTGAGTACATTATTGGAGAAAGGGACATCTGTTGCACCACAGGCGGGAGGAGGCTGCAGAGCACTATACATTTTCTTTCTTTGGTTAGCATCTTTTTTTTATATACTTTTGGAATTTTGGTTTTTCAAGTTGATTTTAAAATGACCTTTTTCATGTTTGAAATTTACTAACTCGTTTTTTCCTCACAGCTGGTCAACTTGTGTGTGGTTGCAACATTACGGTCCCATTGAGTACATTATTGGAGAAAGGGACATCTGTTGCACCACAGGCGGGAGGAGGGTGCAGAGCACGATACATTTTCTTTCTTCGGTTAGCATCTTTTTTTTATATACTTTTGGAATTTTGGTTTTTCAAGTTGATTTTAAAATGACCTTTTTCATTTTTGAAATTTACTAACTCGTTTCTTCCTCACAGCAGGTCAACTTGTGTGTGGTTGCAACATTACGGTCCCATTGAGTACATTTTTGGAGAAAGGGACATCTGTTCACCACAGGTGGGAGGACGGTGCAGAGCACGATACATTTTCTTTCTTCGGTTAGCATCTTTTTTTTATATACTTTTGGAATTTTGGTTTTTCAAGTTGATTTTAAAATGACCTTTTTCATGTTTGAAATTTACTAACTCGTTTTTTCCTCACAGCAGGTCAACTTGTGTGTGGTTGCAACATTACGGTCCCATTGAGTACATTTTTGGAGAAAGGGACATCTGTTGCACCACAGGCGGGAGGAGGGTGCAGAGCACGATACATTTTCTTTCTTCGGTTAGCATCTTTTTTTTATATACTTTTGGAATTTTGGTTTTTCAAGTTGATTTTAAAATGACCTTTTTCATGTTTGAAATTTACTAACTCGTTTTTTCCTCACAGCAGGTCAACTTGTGTGTGGTTGCAACATTACGGTCCCATTGAGTACATTATTGGAGAAAGGGACATCTGTTGCACCACAGGCGGGAGGAGGGTGCAGAGCACGATACATTTTCTTTCTTCGGTTAGCATCTTTTTTTTATATACTTTTGGAATTTTGGTTTTTCAAGTTGATTTTAAAATGACCTTTTTCATGTTTGAAATTTACTAACTCGTTTTTTCCTCACAGCAGGTCAACTTGTGTGTGGTTGCAACATTACGGTCCCATTGAGTACATTTTTGGAGAAAGGGACATCTGTTGCACCACAGGCGGGAGGAGGGTGCAGAGCACGATACATTTTCTTTCTTCGGTTAGCATCTTTTTTTTATATACTTTTGGAATTTTGGTTTTTCAAGTTGATTTTAAAATGACCTTTTTCATGTTTGAAATTTACTAACTCGTTTTTTCCTCACAGCAAGTCAACTTGTGTGTGGTTGCAACATTACGGTCCCATTGAGTACATTTTTGGAGAAAGGGACATCTGTTGCACCACAGGCGGGAGGAGGCTGCAGAGCACGATACATTTTCTTTCTTCGGTTAGCATCTTTTTTTTATATACTTTTGGAATTTTGGTTTTTCAAGTTGATTTTAAAATGACCTTTTTCATGTTTGAAATTTACTAACTCGTTTTTTCCTCACAGCAGGTCAACTTGTGTGTGGTTGCAACATTACGGTCCTATTGAGTACATTTTTGGAGAAAGGGACATCTGTTGCACCACAGGCGGGAGGAGGGTGCAGAGCACGATACATTTTCTTTCTTCGGTTAGCATCTTTTTTTTATATACTTTTGGAATTTTGGTTTTTCAAGTTGATTTTAAAATGACCTTTTTCATGTTTGAAATTTACTAACTCGTTTCTTCCTCACAGCAAGTCAACTTGTGTGTGGTTGCAACATTACGGTCCCATTGAGTACATTTTTGGAGAAAGGGACATCTGTTGCACCACAGGCGGGAGGAGGCTGCAGAGCACGATACATTTTCTTTCTTCGGTTAGCATCTTTTTTTTATATACTTTTGGAATTTTGGTTTTTCAAGTTGATTTTAAAATGACCTTTTTCATGTTTGAAATTTACTAACTCGTTTTTTCCTCACAGCAGGTCAACTTGTGTGTGGTTGCAACATTACGGTCCTATTGAGTACATTTTTGGAGAAAGGGACATCTGTTGCACCACAGGCGGGAGGAGGGTGCAGAGCACGATACATTTTCTTTCTTCGGTTAGCATCTTTTTTTTATATACTTTTGGAATTTTGGTTTTTCAAGTTGATTTTAAAATGACCTTTTTCATGTTTGAAATTTACTAACTCGTTTTTTCCTCACAGCAGGTCAACTTGTGTGTGGTTGCAACATTACGGTCCCATTGAGTACATTATTGGAGAAAGGGACATCTGTTGCACCACAGGCGGGAGGAGGGTGCAGAGCACGATACATTTTCTTTCTTCGGTTAGCATCTTTTTTTTATATACTTTTGGAATTTTGGTTTTTCAAGTTGATTTTAAAATGACCTTTTTCATGTTTGAAATTTACTAACTCGTTTTTTCCTCACAGCAGGTCAACTTGTGTGTGGTTGCAACATTACGGTCCCATTGAGTACATTTTTGGAGAAAGGGACATCTGTTGCACCACAGGCGGGAGGAGGGTGCAGAGCACGATACATTTTCTTTCTTCGGTTAGCATCTTTTTTTTATATACTTTTGGAATTTTGGTTTTTCAAGTTGATTTTAAAATGACCTTTTTCATGTTTGAAATTTACTAACTCGTTTTTTCCTCTCAGCTGGTCAACTTGTGTGTGGTTGCAACATTACGGTCCCATTGAGTACATTATTGGAGAAAGGGACATCTGTTGCACCACAGGCGGGAGGAGGGTGCAGAGCACGATACATTTTCTTTCTTCGGTTAGCATCTTTTTTTTATATACTTTTGGAATTTTGGTTTTTCAAGTTGATTTTAAAATGACCTTTTTCATGTTTGAAATTTACTAACTCGTTTCTTCCTCACAGCAGGTCAACTTGTGTGTGGTTGCAACATTACGGTCCCATTGAGTACATTTTCGGAGAAAGGGACATCTGTTGCACCACAGGCGGGAGGACGGTGCAGAGCACGATACATTTTCTTTCTTCGGTTAGCATCTTTTTTTTATATACTTTTGGAATTTTGGTTTTTCAAGTTGATTTTAAAATGACCTTTTTCATGTTTGAAATTTACTAACTCGTTTTTTCCTCACAGCAGGTCAACTTGTGTGTGGTTGCAACATTACGGTCCCATTGAGTACATTTTTGGAGAAAGGGACATCTGTTGCACCACAGGCGGGAGGAGGGTGCAGAGCACGATACATTTTCTTTCTTCGGTTAGCATCTTTTTTTTATATACTTTTGGAATTTTGGTTTTTCAAGTTGATTTTAAAATGACCTTTTTCATGTTTGAAATTTACTAACTCGTTTTTTCCTCACAGCAGGTCAACTTGTGTGTGGTTGCAACATTACGGTCCCATTGAGTACATTTTTGGAGAAAGGGACATCTGTTGCACCACAGGCGGGAGGAGGGTGCAGAGCACGATACATTTTCTTTCTTCAGTTAGCATCTTTTTTTTATATACTTTTGGAATTTTGGTTTTTCAAGTTGATTTTAAAATGACCTTTTTCATGTTTGAAATTTACTAACTCGTTTTTTCCTCACAGCAGGTCAACTTGTGTGTGGTTGCAACATTACGGTCCCATTGAGTACATTATTGGAGAAAGGGACATCTGTTGCACCACAGGCGGGAGGAGGGTGCAGAGCACGATACATTTTCTTTCTTCGGTTAGCATCTTTTTTTTATATACTTTTGGAATTTTGGTTTTTCAAGTTGATTTTAAAATGACCTTTTTCATGTTTGAAATTTACTAACTCGTTTTTTCCTCACAGCAGGTCAACTTGTGTGTGGTTGCAACATTACGGTCCCATTGAGTACATTATTGGAGAAAGGGACATCTGTTGCACCACAGGCGGGAGGAGGGTGCAGAGCACGATACATTTTCTTTCTTCGGTTAGCATCTTTTTTTTATATACTTTTGGAATTTTGGTTTTTCAAGTTGATTTTAAAATTACCTTTTTCATGTTTGAAATTTACTAACTCGTTTTTTCCTCACAGCAGGTCAACTTGTGTGTGGTTGCAACATTACGGTCCCATTGAGTACATTTTTGGAGAAAGGGACATCTGTTGCACCACAGGCGGGAGGAGGGTGCAGAGCATGATACATTTTCTTTCTTCGGTTAGCATCTTTTTTTTATATACTTTTGGAATTTTGGTTTTTCAAGTTGATTTTAAAATGACCTTCTTCATGTTTGAAATTTACTAACTCGTTTTTTCCTCACAGCAGGTCAACTTGTGTGTGGTTGCAACATTACATTCCCATTGAGTAAATTTTTGGAGAAAGGGACATCTGTTGCACCACAGGCGGGAGGAGGGTGCAGAGCACGATACATTTTCTTTCTTCGGTTAGCATCTTTTTTTTATATACTTTTGGAATTTTGGTTTTTCAAGTTGATTTTAAAATGACCTTTTTCATGTTTGAAATTTACTAACTCGTTTTTTCCTCACAGCAGGTCAACTTGTGTGTGGTTGCAACATTACGGTCCCATTGAGTACTTTATTGGAGAAAGGGACATCTGTTGCACCACAGGCGGGAGGAGGGTGCAGAGCACGATACATTTTCTTTCTTCGGTTAGCATCTTTTTTTTATATACTTTTGGAATTTTGGTTTTTCAAGTTGATTTTAAAATGACCTTTTTCATGTTTGAAATTTACTAACTCGTTTTTTCCTCACAGCAGGTCGACTTGTGTGTGGTTGCAACATTACGGTCCCATTGAGTACATTTTTGGAGAAAGGGACATCTGTTGCACCACAGGCGGGAGGAGGGTGCAGAGCACGATACATTTTCTTTCTTCGGTTAGCATCTTTTTTTTATATACTTTTGGAATTTTGGTTTTTCAAGTTGATTTTAAAATGACCTTTTTCATGTTTGAAATTTACTAACTCGTTTTTTCCTCACAGCAGGTCAACTTGTGTGTGGTTGCAACATTACGGTCCCATTGAGTACATTTTTGGAGAAAGGGACATCTGTTGCACCACAGGCGGGAGGAGGGTGCAGAGCACGATACATTTTCTTTCTTCGGTTAGCATCTTTTTTTTATATACTTTTGGAATTTTGGTTTTTCAAGTTGATTTTAAAATGACCTTTTTCATGTTTGAAATTTACTAACTCGTTTTTTCCTCACAGCAGGTCAACTTGTGTGTGGTTGCAACATTACGGTCCCATTGAGTACATTTTTGGAGAAAGGGACATCTGTTGCACCACAGGCGGGAGGAGGGTGCAGAGCACGATACATTTTCTTTCTTCGGTTAGCATCTTTTTTTTATATACTTTTGGAATTTTGGTTTTTCAAGTTGATTTTAAAATGACCTTTTTCATGTTTGAAATTTACTAACTCGTTTTTTCCTACAGCAGGTCAACTTGTGTGTGGTTGCAACATTACGGTCCCACTGAGTACATTATTGGAGAAAGGGACATCTGTTGCACCACAGGCGGGAGGAGGGTGCAGAGCACGATACATTTTCTTTCTTTGGTTAGCATCTTTTTTTTATATACTTTTGGAATTTTGGTTTTCCAAGTTGATTTTAAAATGACCTTTTTCATGTTTGAAATTTACTAACTCGTTTTTTCCTCACAGCAGGTCAACTTGTGTGTGGTTGCAACATTACGGTCCCATTGAGTACATTTTTGGAGAAAGGGACATCTGTTGCACCACAGGCGGGAGGAGGGTGCAGAGCACGATACATTTTCTTTCTTTGGTTAGCATCTTTTTTTTATATACTTTTGGAATTTTGGTTTTTCAAATTGATTTTAAAATGACCTTTTTCATGTTTGAAATTTACTAACTCGTTTTTTCCACACAGCAGGTCAACTTGTGTGTGGTTGCAACATTACGGTCCCATTGAGTACATTTTTGGAGAAATGGACATCTGTTGCACCACAGGCGGGAGGAGGGTGCAGAGCACGATACATTTTCTTTCTTCGGTTAGCATCTTTTTTTTATATACTTTTGGAATTTTGGTTTTTCAAGTTGATTTTAAAATGACCTTTTTCATGTTTGAAATTTACTAACTCGTTTTTTCCTCACAGCAGGTCAACTTGTGTGTGGTTGCAACATTACGGTCCCATTGAGTACATTTTTGGAGAAAGGGACATCTGTTGCACCACAGGCGGGAGGAGGGTGCAGAGCACGATACATTTTCTTTCTTCGGTTAGCATCTTTTTTTTATATACTTTTGGAATTTTGGTTTTTCAAGTTGATTTTAAAATGACCTTTTTCATGTTTGAAATTTACTAACACGTTTTTTCCTCACAGCAGGTCAACTTGTGTGTGGTTGCAACATTACGGTCCCATTGAGTACATTTTTGGAGAAAGGGACATCTGTTGCACCACAGGCGGGAGGAGGGTGCAGAGCACGATACATTTTCTTTCTTCGGTTAGCATCTCTTTTTTATATACTTTTGGAATTTTGGTTTTTCAAGTTGATTTTAAAATGACCTTTTTCATGTTTGAAATTTACTAACTCGTTTTTTCCTCACAGCAGGTCAACTTGTGTGTGGTTGCAACATTACGGTCCCATTGAGTACATTTTTGGAGAAAGGGACATCTGTTGCACCACAGGCGGGAGGAGGTTGCAGAGCACGATACATTTTCTTTCTTCGGTTAGCATCTTTTTTTTATATACTTTTGGAATTTTGGTTTTTCAAGTTGATTTTAAAATGACCTTTTTCATGTTTGAAATTTACTAACTCGTTTTTTTCTCACAGCAGGTCAACTTGTGTGTGGTTGCAACATTACGGTACCATTGAGTACATTTTTGGAGAAAGGGACATCTGTTGCACCACAGGCGGGAGGAGGGTGCAGAGCACGATACATTTTCTTTCTTCGGTTAGCATCTTTTTTTTATATACTTTTGGAATTTTGGTTTTTCAAGTTGATTTTAAAATGACCTATTTCATGTTTGAAATTTACTAACTCGTATTTTCCTCACAGCAGGTCAACTTGTGTGTGGTTGTAACATTACGGTCCCATTGAGTACATTATTGGAGAAAGGGACATCTGTTGCACCACAGGCGGGAGGAGGGTGCAGAGCACGATACATTTTCTTTCTTTGGTTAGCATCTTTTTTTTATATACTTTTGGAATTTTGGTTTTCCAAGTTGATTTTAAAATGACCTTTTTCATGCTTGAAATTTACTAACTCGTTTTTTCCTCACAGCAGGTCAACTTGTGTATGGTTGCAACATTACGGTCCCATTGAGTACATTATTGGAGAAAGGGACATCTGTTGCACCACAGGCGGGAGGAGGGTGCAGAGCACGATACATTTTCTTTCTTCGGTTAGCATCTTTTTTTTATATACTTTTGGAATTTTGGTTTTTCAAGTTGATTTTAAAATGACCTTTTTCATGTTTGAAATTTACTAACTCGTATTTTCCTCACAGCAGGTCAACTTGTGTGTGGTTGTAACATTACGGTCCCATTGAGTACATTATTGGAGAAAGGGACATCTGTTGCACCACAGGCGGGAGGAGGGTGCAGAGCACGATACATTTTCTTTCTTTGGTTAGCATCTTTTTTTTATATACTTTTGGAATTTTGGTTTTTCAAGTTGATTTTAAAATGACCTTATTCATGTTTGAAATTTACTAACTCGTTTTTTCCTCACAGCAGGTCAACTTGTGTGTGGTTGCAACATTACGGTCCCATTGAGTACATTTTTGGAGAAAGGGACATCTGTTGCACCACAGGCGGGAGGAGGGTGCAGAGCACGATACATTTTCTTTCTTCGGTTAGCATCTTTTTTTTATATACTTTTGGAATTTTGGTTTTCCAAGTTGATTTTAAAATGACCTTTTTCATGTTTGAAATTTACTAACTCGTTTTTTCCTCACAGCAGGTCAACTTGTGTGTGGTTGCAACATTACGGTCCCATTGAGTACATTTTTGGAGAAAGGGACATCTGTTGCACCACAGGCGGGAGGAGGGTGCAGAGCACGATACATTTTATTTCTTTGGTTAGCATCTTTTTTTTATATACTTTTGGAATTTTGGTTTTTCAAGTTGATTTTAAAATGACCTTTTTCATGTTTGAAATTTACTAACTCGTTTTTTCCACACAGCAGGTCAACTTGTGTGTGGTTGCAACATTACGGTCCCATTGAGTACATTTTTGGAGAAAGGGACATCTGTTGCACCACAGGCGGGAGGAGGGTGCAGAGCACGATACATTTTCTTTCTTCGGTTAGCATCTTTTTTTTATATACTTTTGGAATTTTGGTTTTTCAAGTTGATTTTAAAATGACCTTTTTCATGTTTGAAATTTACTAACTCGTTTTTTCCTCACAGCAGGTCAACTTGTGTGTGGTTGCAACATTACGGTCCCATTGAGTACATTTTTGGAGAAAGGGACATCTGTTGCACCACAGGCGGGAGGAGGGTGCAGAGCACGATACATTTTCTTTCTTCGGTTAGCATCTTTTTTTTATATACTTTTGGAATTTTGGTTTTTCAAGTTGATTTTAAAATGACCTTTTTCATGTTTGAAATTTACTAACTCGTTTTTTCCTCACAGCAGGTCAACTTGTGTGTGGTTGCAACATTACGGTCCCATTGAGTACATTTTTGGAGAAAGGGACATCTGTTGCACCACAGGCGGGAGGAGGTTGCAGAGCACGATACATTTTCTTTCTTCGGTTAGCATCTTTTTTTTATATACTTTTGGAATTTTGGTTTTTCAAGTTGATTTTAAAATGACCTTTTTCATGTTTGAAATTTACTAACTCGTTTTTTTCTCACAGCAGGTCAACTTGTGTGTGGTTGCAACATTACGGTACCATTGAGTACATTTTTGGAGAAAGGGACATCTGTTGCACCACAGGCGGGAGGAGGGTGCAGAGCACGATACATTTTCTTTCTTCGGTTAGCATCTTTTTTTTATATACTTTTGGAATTTTGGTTTTTCAAGTTGATTTTAAAATGACCTTTTTCATGTTTGAAATTTACTAACTCGTATTTTCCTCACAGCAGGTCAACTTGTGTGTGGTTGTAACATTACGGTCCCATTGAGTACATTATTGGAGAAAGGGACATCTGTTGCACCACAGGCGGGAGGAGGGTGCAGAGCACGATACATTTTCTTTCTTTGGTTAGCATCTTTTTTTTATATACTTTTGGAATTTTGGTTTTCCAAGTTGATTTTAAAATGACCTTTTTCATGCTTGAAATTTACTAACTCGTTTTTTCCTCACAGCAGGTCAACTTGTGTATGGTTGCAACATTACGGTCCCATTGAGTACATTATTGGAGAAAGGGACATCTGTTGCACCACAGGCGGGAGGAGGGTGCAGAGCACGATACATTTTCTTTCTTCGGTTAGCATCTTTTTTTTATATACTTTTGGAATTTTGGTTTTTCAAGTTGATTTTAAAATGACCTATTTCATGTTTGAAATTTACTAACTCGTATTTTCCTCACAGCAGGTCAACTTGTGTGTGGTTGTAACATTACGGTCCCATTGAGTACATTATTGGAGAAAGGGACATCTGTTGCACCACAGGCGGGAGGAGGGTGCAGAGCACGATACATTTTCTTTCTTTGGTTAGCATCTTTTTTTTATATACTTTTGGAATTTTGGTTTTCCAAGTTGATTTTAAAATGACCTTTTTCATGCTTGAAATTTACTAACTCGTTTTTTCCTCACAGCAGGTCAACTTGTGTATGGTTGCAACATTACGGTCCCATTGAGTACATTATTGGAGAAAGGGACATCTGTTGCACCACAGGCGGGAGGAGGGTGCAGAGCACGATACATTTTCTTTCTTCGGTTAGCATCTTTTTTTTATATACTTTTGGAATTTTGGTTTTTCAAGTTGATTTTAAAATGACCTTTTTCATGTTTGAAATTTACTAACTCGTATTTTCCTCACAGCAGGTCAACTTGTGTGTGGTTGTAACATTACGGTCCCATTGAGTACATTATTGGAGAAAGGGACATCTGTTGCACCACAGGCGGGAGGAGGGTGCAGAGCACGATACATTTTCTTTCTTTGGTTAGCATCTTTTTTTTATATACTTTTGGAATTTTGGTTTTTCAAGTTGATTTTAAAATGACCTTATTCATGTTTGAAATTTACTAACTCGTTTTTTCCTCACAGCAGGTCAACTTGTGTGTGGTTGCAACATTACGGTCCCATTGAGTACATTTTTGGAGAAAGGGACATCTGTTGCACCACAGGCGGGAGGAGGGTGCAGAGCACGATACATTTTCTTTCTTCGGTTAGCATCTTTTTTTTATATACTTTTGGAATTTTGGTTTTCCAAGTTGATTTTAAAATGACCTTTTTCATGTTTGAAATTTACTAACTCGTTTTTTCCTCACAGCAGGTCAACTTGTGTGTGGTTGCAACATTACGGTCCCATTGAGTACATTTTTGGAGAAAGGGACATCTGTTGCACCACAGGCGGGAGGAGGGTGCAGAGCACGATACATTTTATTTCTTTGGTTAGCATCTTTTTTTTATATACTTTTGGAATTTTGGTTTTTCAAGTTGATTTTAAAATGACCTTTTTCATGTTTGAAATTTACTAACTCGTTTTTTCCACACAGCAGGTCAACTTGTGTGTGGTTGCAACATTACGGTCCCATTGAGTACATTTTTGGAGAAAGGGACATCTGTTGCACCACAGGCGGGAGGAGGGTGCAGAGCACGATACATTTTCTTTCTTCGGTTAGCATCTTTTTTTTATATACTTTTGGAATTTTGGTTTTTCAAGTTGATTTTAAAATGACCTTTTTCATGTTTGAAATTTACTAACTCGTTTTTTCCTCACAGCAGGTCAACTTGTGTGTGGTTGCAACATTACGGTCCCATTGAGTACATTTTTGGAGAAAGGGACATCTGTTGCACCACAGGCGGGAGGAGGGTGCAGAGCACGATACATTTTCTTTCTTCGGTTAGCATCTTTTTTTTATATACTTTTGGAATTTTGGTTTTTCAAGTTGATTTTAAAATGACCTTTTTCATGTTTGAAATTTACTAACTCGTTTTTTCCTCACAGCAGGTCAACTTGTGTGTGGTTGCAACATTACGGTCCCATTGAGTACATTTTTGGAGAAAGGGACATCTGTTGCACCACAGGCGGGAGGAGGTTGCAGAGCACGATACATTTTCTTTCTTCGGTTAGCATCTTTTTTTTATATACTTTTGGAATTTTGGTTTTTCAAGTTGATTTTAAAATGACCTTTTTCATGTTTGAAATTTACTAACTCGTTTTTTTCTCACAGCAGGTCAACTTGTGTGTGGTTGCAACATTACGGTACCATTGAGTACATTTTTGGAGAAAGGGACATCTGTTGCACCACAGGCGGGAGGAGGGTGCAGAGCACGATACATTTTCTTTCTTCGGTTAGCATCTTTTTTTTATATACTTTTGGAATTTTGGTTTTTCAAGTTGATTTTAAAATGACCTTTTTCATGTTTGAAATTTACTAACTCGTATTTTCCTCACAGCAGGTCAACTTGTGTGTGGTTGTAACATTACGGTCCCATTGAGTACATTATTGGAGAAAGGGACATCTGTTGCACCACAGGCGGGAGGAGGGTGCAGAGCACGATACATTTTCTTTCTTTGGTTAGCATCTTTTTTTTATATACTTTTGGAATTTTGGTTTTCCAAGTTGATTTTAAAATGACCTTTTTCATGCTTGAAATTTACTAACTCGTTTTTTCCTCACAGCAGGTCAACTTGTGTATGGTTGCAACATTACGGTCCCATTGAGTACATTATTGGAGAAAGGGACATCTGTTGCACCACAGGCGGGAGGAGGGTGCAGAGCACGATACATTTTCTTTCTTCGGTTAGCATCTTTTTTTTATATACTTTTGGAATTTTGGTTTTTCAAGTTGATTTTAAAATGACCTTTTTCATGTTTGAAATTTACTAACTCGTATTTTCCTCACAGCAGGTCAACTTGTGTGTGGTTGTAACATTACTTTCCCATTGAGTACATTATTGGAGAAAGGGACATCTGTTGCACCACAGGCGGGAGGAGGGTGCAGAGCACGATACATTTTCTTTCTTTGGTTAGCATCTTTTTTTTATATACTTTTGGAATTTTGGTTTTCCAAGTTGATTTTAAAATGACCTTTTTCATGTTTGAAATTTACTAACTCGTTTTTTCCTCACAGCAGGTCAACTTGTGTGTGGTTGCAACATTACGGTCCCATTGAGTACATTATTGGAGAAAGGGACATCTGTTGCACCACAGGCGGGAGGAGGGTGCAGAGCACGATACATTTTCTTTCTTCGGTTAGCATCTTTTTTTTATATACTTTTGGAATTTTGGTTTTTCAAGTTGATTTTAAAATGACCATTTTCATGTTTGAAATTTACTAACTCGTTTTTTCCTCACAGCAGGTCAACTTGTGTGTGGTTGCAACATTACGGTCCCATTGAGTACATTATTGGAGAAAGGGACATCTGTTGCACCACAGGCGGGAGGAGGGTGCAGAGCACGATACATTTTCTTTCTTCGGTTAGCATCTTTTTTTTATATACTTTTGGAATTTTGGTTTTTCAAGTTGATTTTAAAATGACCTTTTTCATGTTTGAAATTTACTAACTCGTTTTTTCCTCACAGCAGGTCAACTTGTGTGTGGTTGCAACATTACGGTCCCATTGAGTACATTTTTGGAGAAAGGGACATCTGTTGCACCACAGGCGGGAGGAGGGTGCAGAGCACGATACATTTTCTTTCTTCGGTTAGCATCTTTTTTTTATATACTTTTGGAATTTTGGTTTTTCAAGTTGATTTTAAAATGACCTTTTTCATGTTTGAAATTTACTAACTCGTTTTTTCCTCACAGCAGGTCAACTTGTGTGTGGTTGCAACATTACGGTCCCATTGAGTACATTTTTGGAGAAAGGGACATCTGTTGCACCACAGGCGGGAGGAGGGTGCAGAGCACGATACATTTTCTTTCTTCGGTTAGCATCTTTTTTTTATATACTTTTGGAATTTTGGTTATTCAAGTTGATTTTAAAATGACCTTTTTCATGTTTGAAATTTACTAACTCGTTTTTTCCTCACAGCAGGTCAACTTGTGTGTGGTTGCAACATTACGGTCCCATTGAGTACATTTTTGGAGAAAGGGACATCTGTTGCACCACTGGCGGGAGGAGGCTGCAGAGCACGATACATTTTCTTTCTTCGGTTAGCATCTTTTTTTTATATACTTTTGGAATTTTGGTTTTTCAAGTTGATTTTAAAATGACCTTTTTCATGTTTGAAATTTACTAACTCGTTTCTTCCTCACAGCAGGTCAATTTGTGTGTGGTTGCAACATTACGGTCCCATTGAGTACATTTTCGGAGAAAGGGACATCTGTTGCACCACAGGCGGGAGGACGGTGCAGAGCACGATACATTTTCTTTCTTCGGTTAGCATCTTTTTTTTATATACTTTTGGAATTTTGGTTTTTCAAGTTGATTTTAAAATGACCTTTTTCATGTTTGAAATTTACTAACTCGTTTTTTCCTCACAGCAGGTCAACTTGTGTGTGGTTGCAACATTACGGTCCCATTGAGTACATTTTTGGAGAAAGGGACATCTGTTGCACCACAGGCGGGAGGAGGGTGCAGAGCACGATACATTTTCTTTCTTCGGTTAGCATCTTTTTTTTATATAGTTTTGGAATTTTGGTTTTTCAAGTTGATTTTAAAATGACCTTTTTCATGTTTGAAATTTACTAACTCGTTTTTTCCTCACAGCAGGTCAACTTGTGTGTGGTTGCAACATTACGGTCCCATTGAGTACATTTTTGGAGAAAGGGACATCTGTTGCACCACTGGCGGGAGGAGGCTGCAGAGCACGATACATTTTCTTTCTTCGGTTAGCATCTTTTTTTTATATACTTTTGGAATTTTGGTTTTTCAAGTTGATTTTAAAATGACCTTTTTCATGTTTGAATTTTACTAACTCGTTTTTTCCTCACAGCAGGTCAACTTGTGTGTGGTTGCAACATTACGGTCCCATTGAGTACATTATTGGAGAAAGGGACATCTGTTGCACCACAGGCGGGAGGAGGGTGCAGAGCACGATACATTTTCTTTCTTCGGTTAGCATCTTTTTTTTATATACTTTTGGAATTTTAGTTTTTCAAGTTGATTTTAAAATGACCTTTTTCATGTTTGAAATTTACTAACTCGTTTTTTCCTCACAGCAGGTCAACTTGTGTGTGGTTGCAACATTACGGTCCCATTGAGTACATTTTTGGAGAAAGGGACATCTGTTGCACCACAGGCGGGAGGAGGGTGCAGAGCACGATACATTTTCTTTCTTCAGTTAGCATCTTTTTTTTATATACTTTTGGAATTTTGGTTTTTCAAGTTGATTTTAAAATGACCTTTTTCATGTTTGAAATTTACTAACTCGTTTTTTCCTCACAGCAGGTCAACTTGTGTGTGGTTTCAAAATTATTGTCCCATTGAGTACATTTTTCGAGAAAGGGACATCTGTTGCACCACAGGGCAGGAGGAGGGTGCGGAGCACGATACATTTTCTTTCTTCCGTTAGCATCTTTTTGTGTTTCATACTTTAGGAACTTAGGTTTTTCATGTCGATTTTAAAATGACCTTTTTCATGTTTGAAATGTACTAACTAGTTTTTTCCTCACAGCAGGTCAACTTGTGTGTGGTTGCAACATTACGGTCCCATTGAGTAGATTTTTAGAGAAAGGGACATCTGTTGCACCACAGGCGGGAGGATTGTGCAGAGCACGATACATTTTCTTTCTTCGGTTAGCATCTTTTTTTTATATACTTTTGGAATTTTGGTTTTTCAAGTTGATTTTAAAATGACCTTTTTCATGTTTGAAATGTACTAACTCGTTTTTTCCTCACAGCAGGTCAACTTGTGTGTGGTTGGAACATTACGGTCCCATTGAGTACATTATTGGAGAAAAGGACATGTGTTGCACCACATGCGGGAGGAGGGTGCGGAGCACGATACATTTTCTTTCTTCGGTTAGCATCTTTTTTTTATATACTTTTGGAATTTTGGTTCTTCAAGTTGATTTTAAAATGACCTTTTTCATGTTTGAAATTTACTAACTCGTTTTTTCCTCACAGCAGGTCAACTTGTGTGTGGTTGCAACATTACGGTCCCATTGAGTACATTATTGGAGTAAGGGACATCTGTTGCACCACAGGCTGGAGGAGGGTGCGGTGCACGATACATTTTCTTTCTTCGGTTAGCATCTTTTTTTTATATACTTTTGGAATTTTGGTTTTTCAAGTTGATTTTAAAATCACCTTTTTCATGTTTGAAATTTACTAACTTGTTTTTTCCTCACAGCAGGTCAACTTGTGTGTGGTTGCAACATTACGGTCCCATTGAGTACATTTTTGGAGAAAGGGACATCTGTTGCACCACAGGGCGGGAGGAGGCTGCAGAGCACGATACATTTTCTTTCTTCGGTTAGCAACTTTTTTTTATATACTTTTGGAATTTTGGTTTTTCAAGTTGATTTTAAAATGACCTTTTTCAAGTTTGAAATTTACTAACTCGTTTTTTCCTCACAGCAGGTCAACTTGTGTGTGGTTGCAACATTACGGTCCCATTGAGTACATTTTTGGAGAAAGGGACATCTGTTGCACCACAGGGCGGGAGGAGGCTGCAGAGCACGATACATTTTCTTTCTTCGGTTAGCAACTTTTTTTTATATACTTTTGGAATTTTGGTTTTTCAAGTTGATTTTAAAATGACCTTTTTCAAGTTTGAAATTTACTAACTCGTTTTTTCCTCACAGCAGGTCAACTTGTGTATGGTTGCAACATTACGGTCCCATTGAGTACATTTTTGGAGAAAGGGACATCTGTTGCACCACAGGCGGGAGGAGGGTGCAGAGCACGATACATTTTCTTTCTTCGGTTAGCATCTTTTTTTTATATACTTTTGGAATTTTGGTTTTTCAAGTTGATTTTAAAATGACCTTTTTCATGTTTGAAATTTACTAACTCGTTTTTTCCTCACAGCAGGTCAACTTGTGTGTGGTTGCAACATTACGGTCCCATTGAGTACATTTTTGGAGAAAGGGACATCTGTTGCACCACAGGCGGGACGAGGGTGCACAGCACGATACATTTTCTTTCTTCGGTTAGCATCTTTTTTTATATACTTTTGGAATTTTGGTTTTTCAAGTTGATTTTAAAATGACCTTTTTCATGTTTGAAATTTACTAACTCGTTTTTTCCTCACAGCAGGTCAACTTGTGTGTGGTTTCAAAATTATTGTCCCATTGAGTACATTTTTCGAGAAAGGGATATCTGTTGCACCACAGGGCAGGAGGAGGGTGCGGAGCACGATACATTTTCTTTCTTCCGTTAGCATCTTTTTGTGTTTCATACTTTAGGAACTTTGGTTTTTCATGTCGATTTTAAAATGACCTTTTTCATGTTTGAAATGTACTAACTAGTTTTTTCCTCACAGCAGGTCAACTTGTGTGTGGTTGCAACATTACGGTCCCATTGAGTAGATTTTTGGAGAAAGGGACATCTGTTGCACCACAGGCGGGAGGAGGGTGCAGAGCACGATACATTTTCTTTCTTCGGTTAGCATCTTTTTTTTATATACTTTTGGAATTTTGGTTTTTCAAGTTGATTTTAAAATGACCTTTTTCATGTTTGAAATGTACTAACTCGTTTTTTCCTCACAGCAGGTCAACTTGTGTGTGGTTGGAACATTACGGTCCCATTGAGTACATTATTGGAGAAAGGGACATGTGTTGCACCACATGCGGGAGGAGGGTGCGGAGCACGATACATTTTCTTTCTTCGGTTAGCATCTTTTTTTTATATACTTTTGGAATTTTGGTTCTTCAAGTTGATTTTAAAATGACCTTTTTCATGTTTGAAATTTACTAACTCGTTTTTTCCTCACAGCAGGTCAACTTGTGTGTGGTTGCAACATTACGGTCCCATTGAGTACATTATTGGAGTAAGGAACATCTGTTGCACCACAGGCTGGAGGAGGGTGCGGTGCACGATACATTTTCTTTCTTCGGTTAGCATCTTTTTTTTATATACTTTTGGAATTTTGGTTTTTCAAGTTGATTTTAAAATGACCTTTTTCATGTTTGAAATTTACTAACTTGTTTTTTCCTCACAGCAGGTCAACTTGTGTGTGGTTGCAACATTACGGTCCCATTGAGTACATTTTTGGAGAAAGGGACATCTGTTGCACCACAGGGCGGGAGGAGGCTGCAGAGCACGATACATTTTCTTTCTTCGGTTAGCAACTTTTTTTTATATACTTTTGGAATTTTGGTTTTTCAAGTTGATTTTAAAATGACCTTTTTCAAGTTTGAAATTTACTAACTCGTTTTTTCCTCACAGCAGGTCAACTTGTGTGTGGTTGCAACATTACGGTCCCATTGAGTACATTTTTGGAGAAAGGGACATCTGTTGCACCACAGGCGGGAGGAGGGTGCAGAGCACGATACATTTTCTTTCTTCGGTTAGCATCTTTTTTTTATATACTTTTGGAATTTTGGTTTTTCAAGTTGATTTTAAAATGACCTTTTTCATGTTTGAAATTTACTAACTCGTTTTTTCCTCACAGCAGGTCAACTTGTGTGTGGTTGCAACATTACGGTCCCATTGAGTACATTTTTGGAGAAAGGGACATCTGTTGCACCACAGGCGGGAGGAGGGTGCAGAGCACGATACATTTTCTTTCTTCGGTTAGCATCTTTTTTTTATATACTTTTGGAATTTTGGTTTTTCAAGTTGATTTTAAAATGACCTTTTTCATGTTTGAAATTTACTAACTCGTTTTTTCCTCACAGCAGGTCAACTTGTGTGTGGTTGCAACATTACGGTCCCATTGAGTACATTTTTGGAGAAAGGGACATCTGTTGCACCACAGGAGGGAGGAGGGTGCGGAGCACGATACATTTTCTTTCTTCGGTTAGCATCTTTTTTTTATATACTTTTGGAATTTTGGTTTTTCAAGTTGATTTTAAAATGACCTTTTTCATGTTTGAAATTTACTAACTCGTTTTTTCCTCACAGCAGGTCAACTTGTGTGTGGTTGCAACATTACGGTCCCATTGAGTACATTTTTGAGAAAGGGACATCTGTTGCACCACAGGCGGGAGGAGGCTGCAGAGCACGATACATTTTCTTTCTTCGGTTAGCATCTTTTTTTTATATACTTTTGGAATTTTGGTTTTTCAAGTTGATTTTAAAATGACCTTTTTCATGTTTGAAATTTACTAACTTGTTTTTTCCTCACAGCAGGTCAACTTGTGTGTGGTTGCAACAATACGGTCCCATTGAGTACATTATTGGAGAAAGGGACATCTGTTGCACCACAGGAGGGAGGAGTGTGCGGAGCACGATACATTTTCTTTCTTCGGTTAGCATCTTTTTTTTATATACTTTTGGAATTTTGGTTTTTCAAGTTGATTTTAAAATGACCTTTTTCATGTTTGAAATTTACTAACTCGTTTTTTCCTCACAGCAGGTCAACTTGTGTGTGGTTGCAACATTACGGTCCCATTTAGTACATTATTGGAGAAAGGGACATCTGTTGCACCACAGGGCGGGAGGAGGCTGCAGAGCACGATACATTTTCTTTCTTCGGTTAGCATCTTTTTTTTATATACTTTTGGAATTTTGGTTTTTCAAGTTGATTTTAATATGACCTTTTTCATGTTTGAAATTTACTAACTCGTTTTTTCCTCACAGCAGGTCAACTTGTGTGTGGTTGCAACATTACGGTCCCATTGAGTACATTTTTGGAGAAAGTGACATCTGTTGCACCACAGGCGGGAGGAGGCTGCAGAGCACGATACATTTTCTTTCTTCGGTTAGCATCTTTTTTTTATATACTTTTGGAATTTTGGTTTTTCAAGTTGATTTTAAAATGACCTCTTTCATGTTTGAAATTTACTAACTTGTTTTTTCCTCACAGCAGGTCAACTTGTGTGTGGTTGCAACAATACGGTCCCATTGAGTACATTATTGGAGAAAGGGACATCTGTTGCACCACAGGAGGGAGGAGGGTGCGGAGCACGATACGTTTTCCTTCTTCGGTTAGCATCTTTTTTTTATATACTTTTGGAATTTTGGTTTTTCAAGTTGATTTTAAAATGACCTTTTTCATGTTTGAAATTTACTAACTCGTTTTTTCCTCACAGCAGGTCAACTTGTGTGTGGTTGCAACATTACGGTCCCATTGAGTACATTATTGGAGAAAGGGACATCTGTTGCACCACAGGGCGGGAGGAGGCTGCAGAGCACGATACATTTTCTTTCTTCGGTTAGCATCTCTTTTTTATATACTTTTGGAATTTTGGTTTTTCAAGTTGATTTTAAAATGACCTTTTTCATGTTTGAAATTTACTAACTTGTTTTTTCCTCACAGCAGGTCAACTTGTGTGTGGTTGCAACATTACGGTCCCATTGAGTACATTTTTGGAGAAAGGGACATCTGTTGCACCACAGGGCGGGTGGAGGCTGCAGAGCACGATACATTTTCTTTCTTCGGTTAGCATCTTTTTCTTATATACTTTTGGAATTTTGGTTTTTCATGTTGATTTTAAAATGACCTTTTTCTTCATGTTTGAAATTTACTAACTCGTTTTTTCCTCACAGCAGGTCAACTTGTGTGTGGTTGCAACATTACGGTCCCATTGAGTACATATTTGGAGAAAGGGACATCTGTTGCATAACAGGGCGGGAGGAGGGTGCAGAGAACGATACCATATCTTTCTTCCGTTAGCATCTTTTTTTTATATACATCTGGAATTTTGGTTTTTCATGTTGATTTTAAAATGACCTTTTTCATGTTTGAAATGTACTAACTCGTGTTTTCCTCACGGCAGGTCAACTTGTGTTTGGTTGCAACATTATGGTCCCATTGAGTACATTTTTGGAGAAAGGGACGTCTGTTGCACCACAGGGCGGGAGGAGGCTGCAGAGCACGATACATTTTCTTTCTTCGGTTAGCATCTTTTTCTTATATACTTCAGGAATTTTGGTTTTTCATGTTGATTTTGAAATGACCTTTTTCATGTTTGAAATTTACTAACTCGTTTTTTCCTCACAGCAGGTCAACTTGTGTGTGGTTGCAACATTACGGTCCCATTGAGTACATTTTTGGAGAAAGGGACATCTGTTGCACCACAGAGCGGGAGGAGGGTGCAGAGAACGATACCATTTCTTTCTTCGGTTAGCATCTTTTTTTTATATACTTTTGGAATTTTGGTTTTTCATGTTGATTTTAAAATGACCTTTTTCATGTTTGAAATGTACTAACTCGTTTTTTCCTCACAGCAGGTCAACTTGTGTGTGGTTGCAACATTATGGTCCCATTGAGTACATTTTTGGAGAATGGGACATCTGTTGCACCACAGGGCGGGTGGAGGCTGCAGAGCACGATACATTTTCTTTCTTCGGTTAGCATCCTTTTTTTTTTTACTTTTGGAATATTGGTTTTTCAAGTTGATTTTAAAATGACCTTTTTCATGTTTGAAATGTACTAACTCGTTTTTTCCTCACAGCAGGTCAACTTGTGTGTGGTTGCAACATTATGGTCCCATTGAGTACATTTTTGGAGAAAGGGACATCTGTTGCACCACAGGGCGGGAGGAGGCTGCAGAGCACGATACATTTTCTTTCTTCGGTTAGCATCTTTTTTTTATATACTTTTGGAATTTCTGTTTTTCATGTTGATTTTAGAATGACCTTTTTCACGTTTGAAATGTACTAACTGGTTTTTTCCTCACAGCAGGTCAACTTGTCTGTGGTTGCAACATTATGGTCCCATTGAGTACATTTCTGGAGAAAGGGACATCTGTTGCACCACAGGGCGGGAGGAGGCTGCAGAGCACGATACATTTTCTTTCTTCGGTTAGCATCTTTTTTTTATATACTTTTGGAATTTTGGTTTTTCATGTTGACTTTAAAATGACCTTTTTCATGTTTGAAATTTACTAACTCGTTTTTTCCTCACCGCAGGTCAACTTGTGTGTGGTTGCAACATTACGGTCCCATTGAGTACATTTTTGGAGAAAGGGACATCTGTTGCACCACAGGGCGGGAGGAGGGTGCAGAGAACGATACCATTTCTTTCATCGGTTAGCATCTTTTTTTTATATACTTTTGGAATTTTGGTTTCTCATGTTGATTTTAAAATGACCTTTTTCATGTTTGAAATGTACTAACTCGTTTTTTCCTCACAGCAGGTCAACTTGTGTGTGGTTGCAACATTATGGTCCCATTGAGTACATTTTTGGAGAAAGGGACATCTGTTGCACCACAGGGCGGGAGGAGGCTGCAGAGCACCATACATTTTCTTTCTTCGGTTAGCATCTTTTTTTTATATACTTTAGGAATTTTGGTTTTTCATGTTGACTTTAAAATGACCTTTTTCATGTTTGAAATTTACTAAGTCGTTTTTTCCTCACCGCAGGTCAACTTGTGTGTGGTTGCCACATTACGGTCCCATTGAGTACATTTTTGGAGAAAGGGACATCTGTTGCACCACAGGGCGGGAGGAGGGTGCAGAGAACGATACCATTTCTTTCTTCGGTTAGCATCTTTTTTTTATATACTTTTGGAATTTTGGTTTTTCATGTTGATTTTAAAATGACCTTTTTCATGTTTGAAATTTACTAACTCGTTTTTTCCTCACCGCAGGTCAACTTGTGTGTGGTTGCAACATTACGGTCCCATTGAGTACATTTTTGGAGAAAGGGACATCTGTTGCACCACAGGGCGGGAGGAGGGTGCAGAGAACGATACCATTTCTTTCTTCGGTTAGCATCTTTTTTTTATATACTTTTGGAATTTTGGTTTTTCATGTTGATTTTAAAATGACCTTTTTCATGTTTGAAATTTACTAACTCGTTTTTTCCACACAGCAGGTCAACTTGTGTGTGGTTGCAACATTATGGTCCCATTGAGTACATTTTTGGAGAAAGGGACATCTGTTGCACCACAGGGCGGGAGGAGGCTGCAGAGCACGATACATTTTCTTTCTTCGGTTAGTATCTTTTTTTTATATACTTTTGGAATTTTGGTTTTTCATGTTGACTTTAAAAAGACCTTTTTCATGTTTGAAATTTACTAACTCGTTTTTTCCTCACAGCTGGTCAACTTGTGTGTGGTAGCAACATTATGGTCCCATTGAGTACATTTTTGGAGAAAGGGACATCTGTTGCACCACAGGGCGGGAGGAGGCTGCAGAGCACGATACATTTTCTTTCTTCGGTTAGCATCTTTTTTTTATATACTTTTGGAATTTTGGTTTTTCATGTTGATTTTAAAATGACCTTTTTCTTCATGTTTGAAATTTACTAACTCGTTTATTCCTCACAGCAGGTCAACTTGTGTGTGGTTGCAACATTATGGTCCCATTGAGTACATTTTTGGAGAAAGGGACGTCTGTTGCACCACAGGGCGCGAGGAGGGTGCAGAGAACGATACCATTTCTTTCATCGGTTAGCATCTTTTTTTTATATACTTTTGGAATTTTGGTTTTTCATGTTGATTTTAAAATGACCTTTTCCATGTTTGAAATGTACTAACTCGTGTTTTCCTCACAGCAGGTCAACTTGTGTTTGGTTGCAACATTATGGTCCCATTGAGTACATTTTTGGAGAAAGGGACGTCTGTTGCACCACAGGGCGGGAGGAGGCTGCAGAGCACGATACATTTTCTTTCTTCGGTTAGCATCTTTTTCTTATATACTTTAGGAATTTTGGTTTTTCATGTTGATTTTAAAATGACCTTATTCATGTTTGAAATTTACTAACTCGTTTTTTCCTCACAGCAGGTCAACTTGTGTGTGGTTGCAACATTACGGTCCCATTGAGTACATTTTTGGAGAAAGGGACATCTGTTGCACCACAGGGCGGGAGGAGGGTGCAGAGAACGATACCATTTCTTTCTTCGGTTAGCATCTTTTTTTTATATACTTTTGGAATTTTGGTTTTTCATGTTGATTTTAAAATGACCTTTTTCATGTTTGAAATTTACTAACTCGTTTTTTCCTCACAGCAGGTCAACTTGTGTGTGGTTTCAAAATTATTGTCCCATTGAGTACATTTTTCGAGAAAGGGACATCTGTTGCACCACAGGGCAGGAGGAGGGTGCGGAGCACGATACATTTTCTTTCTTCCGTTAGCATCTTTTTGTGTTTCATACTTTAGGAACTTAGGTTTTTCATGTCGATTTTAAAATGACCTTTTTCATGTTTGAAATGTACTAACTAGTTTTTTCCTCACAGCAGGTCAACTTGTGTGTGGTTGCAACATTACGGTCCCATTGAGTAGATTTTTAGAGAAAGGGACATCTGTTGCACCACAGGCGGGAGGATTGTGCAGAGCACGATACATTTTCTTTCTTCGGTTAGCATCTTTTTTTTATATACTTTTGGAATTTTGGTTTTTCAAGTTGATTTTAAAATGACCTTTTTCATGTTTGAAATGTACTAACTCGTTTTTTCCTCACAGCAGGTCAACTTGTGTGTGGTTGGAACATTACGGTCCCATTGAGTACATTATTGGAGAAAAGGACATGTGTTGCACCACATGCGGGAGGAGGGTGCGGAGCACGATACATTTTCTTTCTTCGGTTAGCATCTTTTTTTTATATACTTTTGGAATTTTGGTTCTTCAAGTTGATTTTAAAATGACCTTTTTCATGTTTGAAATTTACTAACTCGTTTTTTCCTCACAGCAGGTCAACTTGTGTGTGGTTGCAACATTACGGTCCCATTGAGTACATTATTGGAGTAAGGGACATCTGTTGCACCACAGGCTGGAGGAGGGTGCGGTGCACGATACATTTTCTTTCTTCGGTTAGCATCTTTTTTTTATATACTTTTGGAATTTTGGTTTTTCAAGTTGATTTTAAAATCACCTTTTTCATGTTTGAAATTTACTAACTTGTTTTTTCCTCACAGCAGGTCAACTTGTGTGTGGTTGCAACATTACGGTCCCATTGAGTACATTTTTGGAGAAAGGGACATCTGTTGCACCACAGGGCGGGAGGAGGCTGCAGAGCACGATACATTTTCTTTCTTCGGTTAGCAACTTTTTTTTATATACTTTTGGAATTTTGGTTTTTCAAGTTGATTTTAAAATGACCTTTTTCAAGTTTGAAATTTACTAACTCGTTTTTTCCTCACAGCAGGTCAACTTGTGTGTGGTTGCAACATTACGGTCCCATTGAGTACATTTTTGGAGAAAGGGACATCTGTTGCACCACAGGGCGGGAGGAGGCTGCAGAGCACGATACATTTTCTTTCTTCGGTTAGCAACTTTTTTTTATATACTTTTGGAATTTTGGTTTTTCAAGTTGATTTTAAAATGACCTTTTTCAAGTTTGAAATTTACTAACTCGTTTTTTCCTCACAGCAGGTCAACTTGTGTATGGTTGCAACATTACGGTCCCATTGAGTACATTTTTGGAGAAAGGGACATCTGTTGCACCACAGGCGGGAGGAGGGTGCAGAGCACGATACATTTTCTTTCTTCGGTTAGCATCTTTTTTTTATATACTTTTGGAATTTTGGTTTTTCAAGTTGATTTTAAAATGACCTTTTTCATGTTTGAAATTTACTAACTCGTTTTTTCCTCACAGCAGGTCAACTTGTGTGTGGTTGCAACATTACGGTCCCATTGAGTACATTTTTGGAGAAAGGGACATCTGTTGCACCACAGGCGGGACGAGGGTGCACAGCACGATACATTTTCTTTCTTCGGTTAGCATCTTTTTTTATATACTTTTGGAATTTTGGTTTTTCAAGTTGATTTTAAAATGACCTTTTTCATGTTTGAAATTTACTAACTCGTTTTTTCCTCACAGCAGGTCAACTTGTGTGTGGTTTCAAAATTATTGTCCCATTGAGTACATTTTTCGAGAAAGGGATATCTGTTGCACCACAGGGCAGGAGGAGGGTGCGGAGCACGATACATTTTCTTTCTTCCGTTAGCATCTTTTTGTGTTTCATACTTTAGGAACTTTGGTTTTTCATGTCGATTTTAAAATGACCTTTTTCATGTTTGAAATGTACTAACTAGTTTTTTCCTCACAGCAGGTCAACTTGTGTGTGGTTGCAACATTACGGTCCCATTGAGTAGATTTTTGGAGAAAGGGACATCTGTTGCACCACAGGCGGGAGGAGGGTGCAGAGCACGATACATTTTCTTTCTTCGGTTAGCATCTTTTTTTTATATACTTTTGGAATTTTGGTTTTTCAAGTTGATTTTAAAATGACCTTTTTCATGTTTGAAATGTACTAACTCGTTTTTTCCTCACAGCAGGTCAACTTGTGTGTGGTTGGAACATTACGGTCCCATTGAGTACATTATTGGAGAAAGGGACATGTGTTGCACCACATGCGGGAGGAGGGTGCGGAGCACGATACATTTTCTTTCTTCGGTTAGCATCTTTTTTTTATATACTTTTGGAATTTTGGTTCTTCAAGTTGATTTTAAAATGACCTTTTTCATGTTTGAAATTTACTAACTCGTTTTTTCCTCACAGCAGGTCAACTTGTGTGTGGTTGCAACATTACGGTCCCATTGAGTACATTATTGGAGTAAGGAACATCTGTTGCACCACAGGCTGGAGGAGGGTGCGGTGCACGATACATTTTCTTTCTTCGGTTAGCATCTTTTTTTTATATACTTTTGGAATTTTGGTTTTTCAAGTTGATTTTAAAATGACCTTTTTCATGTTTGAAATTTACTAACTTGTTTTTTCCTCACAGCAGGTCAACTTGTGTGTGGTTGCAACATTACGGTCCCATTGAGTACATTTTTGGAGAAAGGGACATCTGTTGCACCACAGGGCGGGAGGAGGCTGCAGAGCACGATACATTTTCTTTCTTCGGTTAGCAACTTTTTTTTATATACTTTTGGAATTTTGGTTTTTCAAGTTGATTTTAAAATGACCTTTTTCAAGTTTGAAATTTACTAACTCGTTTTTTCCTCACAGCAGGTCAACTTGTGTGTGGTTGCAACATTACGGTCCCATTGAGTACATTTTTGGAGAAAGGGACATCTGTTGCACCACAGGCGGGAGGAGGGTGCAGAGCACGATACATTTTCTTTCTTCGGTTAGCATCTTTTTTTTATATACTTTTGGAATTTTGGTTTTTCAAGTTGATTTTAAAATGACCTTTTTCATGTTTGAAATTTACTAACTCGTTTTTTCCTCACAGCAGGTCAACTTGTGTGTGGTTGCAACATTACGGTCCCATTGAGTACATTTTTGGAGAAAGGGACATCTGTTGCACCACAGGCGGGAGGAGGGTGCAGAGCACGATACATTTTCTTTCTTCGGTTAGCATCTTTTTTTTATATACTTTTGGAATTTTGGTTTTTCAAGTTGATTTTAAAATGACCTTTTTCATGTTTGAAATTTACTAACTCGTTTTTTCCTCACAGCAGGTCAACTTGTGTGTGGTTGCAACATTACGGTCCCATTGAGTACATTTTTGGAGAAAGGGACATCTGTTGCACCACAGGAGGGAGGAGGGTGCGGAGCACGATACATTTTCTTTCTTCGGTTAGCATCTTTTTTTTATATACTTTTGGAATTTTGGTTTTTCAAGTTGATTTTAAAATGACCTTTTTCATGTTTGAAATTTACTAACTCGTTTTTTCCTCACAGCAGGTCAACTTGTGTGTGGTTGCAACATTACGGTCCCATTGAGTACATTTTTGAGAAAGGGACATCTGTTGCACCACAGGCGGGAGGAGGCTGCAGAGCACGATACATTTTCTTTCTTCGGTTAGCATCTTTTTTTTATATACTTTTGGAATTTTGGTTTTTCAAGTTGATTTTAAAATGACCTTTTTCATGTTTGAAATTTACTAACTTGTTTTTTCCTCACAGCAGGTCAACTTGTGTGTGGTTGCAACAATACGGTCCCATTGAGTACATTATTGGAGAAAGGGACATCTGTTGCACCACAGGAGGGAGGAGTGTGCGGAGCACGATACATTTTCTTTCTTCGGTTAGCATCTTTTTTTTATATACTTTTGGAATTTTGGTTTTTCAAGTTGATTTTAAAATGACCTTTTTCATGTTTGAAATTTACTAACTCGTTTTTTCCTCACAGCAGGTCAACTTGTGTGTGGTTGCAACATTACGGTCCCATTTAGTACATTATTGGAGAAAGGGACATCTGTTGCACCACAGGGCGGGAGGAGGCTGCAGAGCACGATACATTTTCTTTCTTCGGTTAGCATCTTTTTTTTATATACTTTTGGAATTTTGGTTTTTCAAGTTGATTTTAATATGACCTTTTTCATGTTTGAAATTTACTAACTCGTTTTTTCCTCACAGCAGGTCAACTTGTGTGTGGTTGCAACATTACGGTCCCATTGAGTACATTTTTGGAGAAAGTGACATCTGTTGCACCACAGGCGGGAGGAGGCTGCAGAGCACGATACATTTTCTTTCTTCGGTTAGCATCTTTTTTTTATATACTTTTGGAATTTTGGTTTTTCAAGTTGATTTTAAAATGACCTCTTTCATGTTTGAAATTTACTAACTTGTTTTTTCCTCACAGCAGGTCAACTTGTGTGTGGTTGCAACAATACGGTCCCATTGAGTACATTATTGGAGAAAGGGACATCTGTTGCACCACAGGAGGGAGGAGGGTGCGGAGCACGATACGTTTTCCTTCTTCGGTTAGCATCTTTTTTTTATATACTTTTGGAATTTTGGTTTTTCAAGTTGATTTTAAAATGACCTTTTTCATGTTTGAAATTTACTAACTCGTTTTTTCCTCACAGCAGGTCAACTTGTGTGTGGTTGCAACATTACGGTCCCATTGAGTACATTATTGGAGAAAGGGACATCTGTTGCACCACAGGGCGGGAGGAGGCTGCAGAGCACGATACATTTTCTTTCTTCGGTTAGCATCTCTTTTTTATATACTTTTGGAATTTTGGTTTTTCAAGTTGATTTTAAAATGACCTTTTTCATGTTTGAAATTTACTAACTTGTTTTTTCCTCACAGCAGGTCAACTTGTGTGTGGTTGCAACATTACGGTCCCATTGAGTACATTTTTGGAGAAAGGGACATCTGTTGCACCACAGGGCGGGTGGAGGCTGCAGAGCACGATACATTTTCTTTCTTCGGTTAGCATCTTTTTCTTATATACTTTTGGAATTTTGGTTTTTCATGTTGATTTTAAAATGACCTTTTTCTTCATGTTTGAAATTTACTAACTCGTTTTTTCCTCACAGCAGGTCAACTTGTGTGTGGTTGCAACATTACGGTCCCATTGAGTACATATTTGGAGAAAGGGACATCTGTTGCATAACAGGGCGGGAGGAGGGTGCAGAGAACGATACCATATCTTTCTTCCGTTAGCATCTTTTTTTTATATACATCTGGAATTTTGGTTTTTCATGTTGATTTTAAAATGACCTTTTTCATGTTTGAAATGTACTAACTCGTGTTTTCCTCACGGCAGGTCAACTTGTGTTTGGTTGCAACATTATGGTCCCATTGAGTACATTTTTGGAGAAAGGGACGTCTGTTGCACCACAGGGCGGGAGGAGGCTGCAGAGCACGATACATTTTCTTTCTTCGGTTAGCATCTTTTTCTTATATACTTCAGGAATTTTGGTTTTTCATGTTGATTTTGAAATGACCTTTTTCATGTTTGAAATTTACTAACTCGTTTTTTCCTCACAGCAGGTCAACTTGTGTGTGGTTGCAACATTACGGTCCCATTGAGTACATTTTTGGAGAAAGGGACATCTGTTGCACCACAGAGCGGGAGGAGGGTGCAGAGAACGATACCATTTCTTTCTTCGGTTAGCATCTTTTTTTTATATACTTTTGGAATTTTGGTTTTTCATGTTGATTTTAAAATGACCTTTTTCATGTTTGAAATGTACTAACTCGTTTTTTCCTCACAGCAGGTCAACTTGTGTGTGGTTGCAACATTATGGTCCCATTGAGTACATTTTTGGAGAATGGGACATCTGTTGCACCACAGGGCGGGTGGAGGCTGCAGAGCACGATACATTTTCTTTCTTCGGTTAGCATCCTTTTTTTTTTTACTTTTGGAATATTGGTTTTTCAAGTTGATTTTAAAATGACCTTTTTCATGTTTGAAATGTACTAACTCGTTTTTTCCTCACAGCAGGTCAACTTGTGTGTGGTTGCAACATTATGGTCCCATTGAGTACATTTTTGGAGAAAGGGACATCTGTTGCACCACAGGGCGGGAGGAGGCTGCAGAGCACGATACATTTTCTTTCTTCGGTTAGCATCTTTTTTTTATATACTTTTGGAATTTCTGTTTTTCATGTTGATTTTAGAATGACCTTTTTCACGTTTGAAATGTACTAACTGGTTTTTTCCTCACAGCAGGTCAACTTGTCTGTGGTTGCAACATTATGGTCCCATTGAGTACATTTCTGGAGAAAGGGACATCTGTTGCACCACAGGGCGGGAGGAGGCTGCAGAGCACGATACATTTTCTTTCTTCGGTTAGCATCTTTTTTTTATATACTTTTGGAATTTTGGTTTTTCATGTTGACTTTAAAATGACCTTTTTCATGTTTGAAATTTACTAACTCGTTTTTTCCTCACCGCAGGTCAACTTGTGTGTGGTTGCAACATTACGGTCCCATTGAGTACATTTTTGGAGAAAGGGACATCTGTTGCACCACAGGGCGGGAGGAGGGTGCAGAGAACGATACCATTTCTTTCATCGGTTAGCATCTTTTTTTTATATACTTTTGGAATTTTGGTTTCTCATGTTGATTTTAAAATGACCTTTTTCATGTTTGAAATGTACTAACTCGTTTTTTCCTCACAGCAGGTCAACTTGTGTGTGGTTGCAACATTATGGTCCCATTGAGTACATTTTTGGAGAAAGGGACATCTGTTGCACCACAGGGCGGGAGGAGGCTGCAGAGCACCATACATTTTCTTTCTTCGGTTAGCATCTTTTTTTTATATACTTTAGGAATTTTGGTTTTTCATGTTGACTTTAAAATGACCTTTTTCATGTTTGAAATTTACTAAGTCGTTTTTTCCTCACCGCAGGTCAACTTGTGTGTGGTTGCCACATTACGGTCCCATTGAGTACATTTTTGGAGAAAGGGACATCTGTTGCACCACAGGGCGGGAGGAGGGTGCAGAGAACGATACCATTTCTTTCTTCGGTTAGCATCTTTTTTTTATATACTTTTGGAATTTTGGTTTTTCATGTTGATTTTAAAATGACCTTTTTCATGTTTGAAATTTACTAACTCGTTTTTTCCTCACCGCAGGTCAACTTGTGTGTGGTTGCAACATTACGGTCCCATTGAGTACATTTTTGGAGAAAGGGACATCTGTTGCACCACAGGGCGGGAGGAGGGTGCAGAGAACGATACCATTTCTTTCTTCGGTTAGCATCTTTTTTTTATATACTTTTGGAATTTTGGTTTTTCATGTTGATTTTAAAATGACCTTTTTCATGTTTGAAATTTACTAACTCGTTTTTTCCACACAGCAGGTCAACTTGTGTGTGGTTGCAACATTATGGTCCCATTGAGTACATTTTTGGAGAAAGGGACATCTGTTGCACCACAGGGCGGGAGGAGGCTGCAGAGCACGATACATTTTCTTTCTTCGGTTAGTATCTTTTTTTTATATACTTTTGGAATTTTGGTTTTTCATGTTGACTTTAAAAAGACCTTTTTCATGTTTGAAATTTACTAACTCGTTTTTTCCTCACAGCTGGTCAACTTGTGTGTGGTAGCAACATTATGGTCCCATTGAGTACATTTTTGGAGAAAGGGACATCTGTTGCACCACAGGGCGGGAGGAGGCTGCAGAGCACGATACATTTTCTTTCTTCGGTTAGCATCTTTTTTTTATATACTTTTGGAATTTTGGTTTTTCATGTTGATTTTAAAATGACCTTTTTCTTCATGTTTGAAATTTACTAACTCGTTTATTCCTCACAGCAGGTCAACTTGTGTGTGGTTGCAACATTATGGTCCCATTGAGTACATTTTTGGAGAAAGGGACGTCTGTTGCACCACAGGGCGCGAGGAGGGTGCAGAGAACGATACCATTTCTTTCATCGGTTAGCATCTTTTTTTTATATACTTTTGGAATTTTGGTTTTTCATGTTGATTTTAAAATGACCTTTTCCATGTTTGAAATGTACTAACTCGTGTTTTCCTCACAGCAGGTCAACTTGTGTTTGGTTGCAACATTATGGTCCCATTGAGTACATTTTTGGAGAAAGGGACGTCTGTTGCACCACAGGGCGGGAGGAGGCTGCAGAGCACGATACATTTTCTTTCTTCGGTTAGCATCTTTTTCTTATATACTTTAGGAATTTTGGTTTTTCATGTTGATTTTAAAATGACCTTATTCATGTTTGAAATTTACTAACTCGTTTTTTCCTCACAGCAGGTCAACTTGTGTGTGGTTGCAACATTACGGTCCCATTGAGTACATTTTTGGAGAAAGGGACATCTGTTGCACCACAGGGCGGGAGGAGGGTGCAGAGAACGATACCATTTCTTTCTTCGGTTAGCATCTTTTTTTTATATACTTTTGGAATTTTGGTTTTTCATGTTGATTTTAAAATGACCTTTTTCATGTTTGAAATTTACTAACTCGTTTTTTCCTCACAGCAGGTCAACTTGTGTGTGGTTGCAACATTATGGTCCCATTGAGTACATTTTTGGAGAAAGGGACATCTGTTGCACCACAGGGCGGGAGGAGGCTGCAGAGCACGATACATTTTCTTTCTTCGGTTAGTATCTTTTTTTTATATACTTTTGGAATTTTGGTTTTTCATGTTGACTTTAAAAAGACCTTTTTCATGTTTGAAATTTACTAACTCGTTTTTTCCTCACAGCTGGTCAACTTGTGTGTGGTAGCTACATTATGGTCCCAATGAGTACATTTTTGGAGAAATTGACATCTGTTGCACCACAGGGCGGGAGGAGGCTGCAGAGCACGATACATTTTCTTTCTTCGGTTAGCATCTTTTTTTTATATACTTTTGGAATTTTGGTTTTTCATGTTGATTTTAAAATGACCTTTTTCTTCATGTTTGAAATTTACTAACTCGTTTATTCCTCACAGCAGGTCAACTTGTGTGTGGTTGCAACATTACGGTCCCATTGAGTACATATTTGGAGAAAGGGACATCTGTTGAACCACAGGGCGGGAGGAGGGTGCAGAGAACGATACCATTTCTTTCTTCGGGTAGCATCTTTTTTTTATATACTTTTGGAATTTTGGTTTTTCATGTTGATTTTAAAATGACCTTTTTCATGTTTGAAATGTACTAACTCGTGTTTTCCTCACAGCAGGTCAACTTGTGTTTGGTTGCAACATTATGGTCCCATTGAGTACATTTTTGGAGAAAGGGACGTCTGTTGCACCACAGGGCGGGAGGAGGCTGCAGAGCACGATACATTTTCTTTCTTCGGTTAGCATCTTTTTCTTATATACTTTAGGAATTTTGGTTTTTCATGTTGATTTTGAAAAGACCTTTTTCATGTTTGAAATTTACTAACTCGTTTTTTCCTCACAGCAGGTCAACTTGTGTGTGGTTGCAACATTACGGTCCCATTGAGTACATTTTTGGAGAAAGGGACATCTGTTGCACCACAGGGCGGGAGGAGGGTGCAGAGAACGATTCCATTTCTTTCTTCGGTTAGCATCTTTTTTTTATATACTTTTGGAATTTTGGTTTTTCATGTTGATTTTAAAATGACCTTTTTCATGTTTGAAATGTACTAACTCGTTTTTTCCACACAGCAGGTCAACTTGTGTGTGGTTGCAACATTATGGTCCCATTGAGTACATTTTTGGAGAAAGGGACATCTGTTGCACCACAGGGCGGGTGGAGGCTGCAGAGCACGATACATTTTCTTTCTTCGGTTAGCATCTATTTTTTATATACTTTTCGAATTTTGGTTTTTCATGTTGATTTTAAAATGACCTTTTTCATGTTTGAAATGTACTAACTCGTTTTTTCCTCACAGCAGGTCAACTTGTGTGTGGTTGCAACATTATGGTCCCATTGAGTACATTTTTGGAGAAAGGGACATCTGTTGCACCACAGGGCGGGAGGAGGCTGCAGAGCACGATACATTTTCTTTCTTCGGTTAGCATCTTTTTTTTATATACTTTTGGAATTTTGGTTTTTCATGTTGATTTTAAAATGACCTTTTTCATGTTTGAAATTTACTAACTCGTTTTTTCCTCACAGCAGGTCAACTTGTGTGTGGTTGCAACATTATGGTCCCATTGAGTACATTTTTGGAGAAAGGGACATCTGTTGCACCACAGGGCGGGTGGAGGCTGCAGAGCACGATACATTTTCTTTCTTCGGTTAGCATCTTTTTTTTATATACTTTTGGAATTTTGGTTTTTCATGTTGATTTTAAAATGACCTTTTTCATGCTTGAAGTGTACTAACTCGTATTTTCCTCACAGCAGGTAAATTTGTGTGTGGCTGCAACATTACGGTCCCATTGAGTACATTTTTGGAGAAAGGGACATCTGTTGCACCACAGGGCGGGAGGAGGCTGCAGAGCACGACGATACATTTTCTTTCTTCGGTTAGCATCTTTTTATTATATACTTTTGGAATTTTGGTTTTTCATGTTGATTTTAAAATGACCTTTTTCATGTTTGAAATTTACTAACTCGTTTTTTCCTCACAGCAGGTCAACTTGTGTGTGGTTGGAACATTATGGTCCCATTGAGTACATTTTTGGAGAAAGGGACATCTGTTGCACCACAGGGCGGGAGTAGGGTGCGGAGGACGATAGTTTTTCTTTCTTCGGTTAGCATCTTTTTGTGTTTCATACTTTTGGAAATTTGGTTTTTCATGTTGATTTTAAAATGACCTTTTTCAAGTTTGAAATGTACTAACTCGTCTTTTCCTCACAGCAGGTCAACTTGTGTGTGGTTGCAACATTACGGTCCCATTGAGTACATTTTTGGAGAAAGGGACATCTGTTGAACCACAGGGCGGGAGGAGGCTGCAGAGCACGATTCATTTTCTTTCTTCGGTTAGCATCTTTTTTTCATATCCTTTTGAATTTTGGTTTTTCATGTTGATTTTAAAATGACCTTTTTCATGTTTGAAATGTACTAACTCGTTTTTTCCTCACAGCAGGTCAACTTGTGTGTGGTTGCAACATTATGGTCCCATTGAGTACATTTTTGGAGAAAGGGACATCTTTTGCACCACAGGGCGGGAGGAGGCTGCAGAGCACGATACATTTTCTTTCTTCGGTTAGCATCTTTTTTTTATATACTTTTGGAATTTTGGTTTTTCATGTTGATTTTAAAATGACCTTTTTCATGGTTGAAATGTACTAACTCGTTTTTTCCTCACAGCAGGTCAACTTGTGTGTGGTTGCAACATTACGGTCCCATTGAGTACATTTTTGGAGAAAGGGACATCTGTTGCACCACAGGGCGGGAGGAGGCTGCAGAGCACGATACATTTTCTTTCTTCGGTTAGCATCTTTTTTTTATATACTTTTGGAATTTTGGTTTTTCATGTTGATTTTAAAATGACCTTTTTCATGTTTGAAATGTACTAACTCGTTTTTTCCTCACAGCAGGTCAACTTGTGTGTGGTTGCAACATTACGGTCCCATTGAGTACATTTTTGGAGAAAGGGACATCTGTTGCACCACAGGGCGGGTGGAGGCTGCAATGCACGATACATTTTCTTTCTTCGGTTAGCATCTTTTTTTTATATACTTTTGGAATTTTGGTTTTTCATGTTGATTTTAAAATGACCTTTTTCATGTTTGAAATGTACTAACTCTTTTTTTCCTCACAGCAGGTCAACTTGTGTGTGGTTGCAACATTACGGTCCCATTGAGTACATTTTTGGAGAAAGGGACATCTGTTGCACCACAGGGCGGGAGGAGGCTGCAGAGCACGATACATTTTCTTTCTTCGGTTAGCATCTTTTTTTTATATACTTTTGGAATTTTGGTTTTTCATGTTGATTTTAAAATGACCTTTTTCACGTTTGAAATGTACTAACTCGTTTTCTCCTCACAGCAGGTCAACTTGTGTGTGGTTGCAACATTATGGTCCCATTGAGTACATTTTTGGAGAAAGGGACATCTGTTGCACCACAGGGCGGGAGGAGGCTGCAGAGCACGATACATTTTCTTTCTTCGGTTAGCATCTTTTTCTTATATACTTTTGGAATTTTGGTTTTTCATGTTGATTTTAAAATGACCTCTTTCATGTTTGAAATGTACTAACTCGTTTTTTCCTCACAGCAGGTCAACTTGTGTGTGGTTGCAACGTTACGGTCCCATTGAGTACATTTTTGGAGAAAGGGACATCTGTTGCACCACAGGGCGGGTGGAGGCTGCAGAGCACGATACATTTTCTTTCTTCGGTTAGCATCTTTTTTTTATATACTTTTGGAATTTTGGTTTTTCATGTTGATTTTAAAATGACCTTTTTCATGTTTGAAATGTACTAACTCGTTTTTGCCTCACAACAGGTCAACTTGTGTATGGTTGCAACATTACGGTCCCACTGAGTACATTTTTGGAGAAAGGGACATCTGTTGCACCACAGGGCGGGAGGAGGCTGCAGAGCACGATACATTTTCTTTCTTCGGTTAGCATCTTTTTTTTATATACTTTTGGAATTTTGGTTTTTCATGTTGATTTTAAAATGACCTTTTTCATGTTTGAAATGTACTAACTCGTTTTTCCCTCACAGCAGGTCAACTTGTGTGTGGTTGCAACATTACGGTCCCATTGAGTACATTTTTGGAGAAAGGGACATCTGTTGCACCACAGGGCGGTAGCAGGGTGCAGAGCACGATACATTTTCTTTCTTCGGTTAGCATCTTTTTTTTATATACTTTTGGAATTTTGGTTTTTCATGTTGATTTTAAAATGACCTTTTTCATGTTTGAAATGTACTAACTCGTTTTTTCCTCACAGCAGGTCAACTTGTGTGTGGTTGCAACATTATGGTCCCACTGAGTACATATTTGGAGAAAGGGACATCTGTTGCACCACAGGGAAGGAGTAGGGTGCGGAGCACGATAGTTTTTCTTTCTTCGGTTAGCATCTTTTTGTGTTTCATACTTTTGGAATTTTGGTTTTTCATGTTGATTTTAAAATGATCTTTTTCATGTTTGAAATGTACTACCTTGTTTTTTCCTCACAGCAGGTCAACTTGTGTGTGGTTGCAACATTACGGTCCCATTGAGTACATTTTTGGAGAAAGGGACATCTGTTGCACCACAGGGCGGGAGGAGGCTGCAGAGCACGATACATTTTCTTTCTTCGGTTAGCATCTTTTTTTTATATACTTTTGGAATTTTGGTTTTTCATGTTGATTTTAAAATGACCTTTTTCATGTTTGAAATGTACTAACTCGTTTTTTCCTCACAGCAGGTCAACTTGTGTGTGGTTGCAACATTACGGTCCCATTGAGTACATTTTTGGAGAAAGGGACATCTGTTGTACCACAGGGCGGGAGGAGGCTGCAGAGCACGATACATTTTCTTTCTTCGGTTAGCATCTTTTTTTTATATACTTTTGGAATTTTGGTTTTTCATGTTGATTTTAAAATGACCTTTTTCATGTTTGAAATGTACTAACTCGTTTTTCCCTCACAGCAGGTCAACTTGTGTGTGGTTTCAACATTACGGTCCCATTGAGTACATTTTTGGAGAAAGGGACATCTGTTGCACCACAGGGCGGGAGGAGGCTGCAGAGCACGATACATTTTCTTTCTTCGGTTAGCATCTTTTTTTTATATACTTTTGGAATATTGGTTTTTCATGTTGATTTTAAAATGACCTTTTTCACGTTTGAAATGTACTAACTCGTTTTTTCCTCACAGCAGGTCAACTTGTGTGTAGTTGCAACATTATGGTCCCATTGAGTACATTTTTGGAGAAAGGGACATCTGTTGCACCACAGGGCGGGAGGAGGCTGCAGAGCACGATACATTTTCTTTCTTCGGTTAGCATCTTTTTTTTATATACTTTTGGAATTTTGGTTTTTCATGTTGATTTTAAAATGACCTTTTTCATGTTTGAAATGTACTAACTCGTTTTTGCCTCACAACAGGTCAACTTGTGTATGGTTGCAACATTACGGTCCCACTGAGTACATTTTTGGAGAAAGGGACATCTGTTGCACCACAGGGCGGGAGGAGGCTGCAGAGCACGATACATTTTCTTTCTTCGGTTAGCATCTTTTTTTTATATACTTTTGGAATTTTGGTTTTTCATGTTGATTTTAAAATGACCTTTTTCATGTTTGAAATTTACTAACTCGTTTTTTCCCCACAGCAGGTCAACTTGTGTGTGGTTGGAACATTATGGTCCCATTGAGTACATTTTTGGAGAAAAAGACATCTGTTGCACCACAGGGCGGGAGTAGGGTGCGGAGCACGATAGTTTTTCTTTCTTCGGTTAGCATCTTTTTGTGTTTCATACTTTTGGAATTTTGGTTTTTCATGTTGATTTTAAAATGATCTTTTTCATGTTTGAAATGTACTAACTCGTTTTTTCCTCACAGCAGGTCAACTTGTGTGTGGTTGCAACATTACGGTCCCACTGAGTACATTTTTGGAGAAAGGGACAACTGTTGCACCACAGGGCGGGAGCAGGGTGCAGAGCACGATACATTTTCTTTCTTCGGTTAGCATCTTTTTTTTATATACTTTTGGAATTTTGGTTTTTCATGTTGATTTTAAAATGACCTTTTTCATGTTTGAAATGTACTAACTCGTTTTTTCCTCACAGCAGGTCAACTTGTGTGTGACTGCAACATTATGGTCCCATTGAGTAAATTTTTGGAGAAAGGGACATCTGTTGCACCACAGGGCGGGAGGAGGGTGCGGAGCACGATAGTTTTTCTTTCTTTGGTTAGCATCTTTTTGTGTTTCATACTTTTGGAATTTTGGTTTTTCATGTTGATTTTAAAATGATCTTTTTCATGTTTGAAATGTACTAACTCGTTTTTTCCTCACAGCAGGTCAACTTGTGTGTGGTTGCAACATTATGGTCCCATTGAGTACATTTTTGGAGAAAGGGACATCTGTTGCACCACAGGGCGCTAGTAGGGTGCGGAGCACGATACTTTTTCTTTCTTCGGTTAGCATCTTTTTGTGTCTCATACTTTTGGAATTTTGGTTTTTCATGTTGATTTTAAAATGATCTTTTTCATGTTTGAAATGTACTAACTCGTTTTTTCCTCACAGCAGGTCAACTTGTGTGTGGTTGCAACATTATGGTCCCATTGAGTACATTTTTGCAGAAAGGGACATCTGTTGCACCACAGGGCGGGAGGAGGGTGCAGAGCACGATAGTTTTTCTTTCTTCGGTTAGCATCTTTTTGTGTTTCATACTTTTGGAATTTTGGTTTTTCAAGTTGATTTTAAAATGACCTTTTTCATGTTTGAAATGTACTAACTCGTTTTTCCCTCACAGCAGGTCAACTTGTGTGTGGTTGCAACATTATGGTCCCATTGAGTACATTTTTGGAGAAAGGGACATCTGTTGCACCACAGGGTGGGAGGAGGGTGCAGAGCACGATAGTTTTTCTTTCTTCGGTTAGCATCTATTTGTGTTTCATACTTTAGGAATTTTGGTTTTTCATGTTGATTTTAAAATGACCTTTTATCATGTTTGAAATGTACTAACTCCTTTTTTCCTCACAGCAGGTCAACTTGCGTGTGGTTGCAACATTATGGTCCCATTGAGTACACTTTTGGAGAAAGGGACATCTGTTGCACCACAGGGCGGGAGGAGGCTGCAGAGCACGAAACATTTTCTTTCTTCGGTTAGCATCTTTTTTTTATATACTTTTGGAATTTTGGTTTTTCATGTTGATTTTAAAATGACCTTTTTCATGTTTGAAATGTACTAACTCGTTTTTTCCTCACAGCAGGTCAACTTGTGTGTGGTTGCAACATTACGGTCCCATTGAGTACATTTTTGGAGAAAGGGACATCTGTTGCACCACAGGGCGGGAGGAGGCTGCAAGAGCACGATACATTTTCTTTCTTCGGTTAGCATCTTTTTTTTGTATACTTTTGGAATTTTTGTTTTTCATGTTGATTTCAAAATGACCTTTTTCATGTTTGAAATTTACTATCTTGTTTTTTCCTCACAGCAGGTCAACTTGTGTGTGGTTGCAACATTACGGTCCCATTGAGTACATTTTTGGAGAAAGGGACATCTGTTGCACCACAGGGCGGGAGGAGGCTGCAGAGCACGATACATTTTCTTTCTTCGGTTAGCATCTTTTTTTTTATATACTTTTGGAATTTTGTTTTTCATGTTGATTTTAAAATGACCTTTTTCATGTTTGAAATGTACTAACTCGTTTTTTCCTCACAGCAGGTCTACTTGGGTGTGGTTGCAACATTACGGTCCCATTGAGTACATTTTTGGAGAAAGGGACATCTGTTGCACCACAGGGCGGGTGGAGGCTGCAGAGCACGATACATTTTCTTTTTTTGGTTAGCATCTTTTTTTTATATACTTTTGGAATTTTGGTTTTTCATGTTGATTTTAAAATGACCTTTTTCATGTTTGAAATTTACTAACTCGTTTTTTCCACACAGCAGGTCAACTTGTGTGTGGTTGCAGCATTACGGTCCCATTGAGTACATTTTTGGAGAAAGGGACATCTGTTGCACCACAGGGCGGGAGGAGGCTGCAGAGCACGATACATTTTCTTTCTTCGGTTAGCATCTTTTTTTTATATACTTTTGGAATTTTGGTTTTTCATGTTGATTTTAAAATGACCTTTTTCATGTTTGAAATGTACTAACTCGTTTTTTCCTCACAGCAGGTCAACTTGTGTGTGGTTGCAACATTACGGTCCCATTGAGTACATTTTTGGAGAAAGGGACATCTGTTGCACCACAGGGCGGGAGGAGGCTGCAGAGCACGATACATTTTCTTTCTTCGGTTAGCATCTTTTTTTTATATACTTTTGGAATTTTGGTTTTTCATGTTGATTTTAAAATGACCTTTTTCATGTTTGAAATGTACTAACTCGTTTTTCCCTCACAGCAGGTCAACTTGTGTGTGGTTGCAACATTACGGTCCCATTGAGTACATTTTTGGAGAAAGGGACATCTGTTGCACCACAGGGCGGGAGGAGGCTGCAGAGCACGATACATTTTCTTTCTTCGGTTAGCATCTTTTTTTTATATACTTTTGGAATTTTGGTTTTTCATGTTGATTTTAAAATGACCTTTTTCATGTTTGAAATGTACTAACTCGTTTTTCCCTCACAGCAGGTCAACTTGTGTGTGGTTGCAACATTACGGTCCCATTGAGTACATTTTTGGAGAAAGGGACATCTGTTGCACCACAGGGCGGGAGGAGGCTGCAGAGCACGATACATTTTCTTTCTTCGGTTAGCATCTTTTTTTTATATACTTTTGGAATTTTGGTTTTTCATGTTGATTTTAAAATGACCTTTTTCATGTTTGAAATGTACTAACTCGTTTTTTCCTCACAGCAGGTCAACTTGTGTGTGGTTGCAACATTATGGTCCCATTGAGTACATTTTTGGAGAAAGGGACATCTGTTGCAACACAGGGCGGGAGGAGGCTGCAGAGCTCGATACATTTTCTTTCTTCGGTTAGCATCTTTTTTTTATATACTTTTGGAATTTTGGTTTTTCATGTTGATTTTAAAATGACCTTTTTCATGTTTGAAATGTACTAACTCGTTTTTTCCTCACAGCAGGTCAATTTGTGTGTGGTTGCAACATTACGGTCCCATTGAGTACATTTTTGGAGAAAGGGACATCTGTTGCACCACAGGGCGGGAGGAGGCTGCAGAGCACGATACATTTTCTTTCTTCGGTTAGCATCTTTTTTTTATGTACTTTTGGAATTTTGTTTTTCATGTTGATTTTAAAATGACCTTTTTCATGTTTGAAATGTACTAACTCGTTTTTTCCTCACAGCAGGTCTACTTGGGTGTGGTTGCAACATTACGGTCCCATTGAGTACATTTTTGGAGAAAGGGACATCTGTTGCACCACAGGGCGGGAGGAGGCTGCAGAGCACGATACATTTTCTTTCTTCGGTTAGCATCTTTTTTTTATATACTTTTGGAATTTTGGTTTTTCATGTTGATTTTAAAATGACCTTTTTCATGTTTGAAATGTACTACCTCGTTTTATCCTCACAGCAGGTCAACTTGTGTGTGGTTGCAACATTACGGTCCCATTGAGTCCATTTTTGGAGAAAGGGACATCTGTTGCACCACAGGGCGGGAGGAGGCTGCAGAGCACGATACATTTTCTTTCTTCGGTTAGCATCTTTTTTTTATATACTTTTGGAATTTTGGTTTTTCATGTTGATTTTAAAATGATCTTTTTCATGTTTGAAATGTACTACCTCGTTTTTTCCTCACAGCAGGCAACTTGTGTGTGGTTGCAACATTACGGTCCCATTGAGTACATTTTTGGAGAAAGGGACATCTGTTGCACCACAGGGCGGGAGGAGGCTGCAGAGCACGATACATTTTCTTTCTTCGGTTAGCATCTTTTTTTTATATACTTTTGGAATTTTGGTTTTTCATGTTGATTTTAAAATGACCTTTTTCATGTTTGAGATGTACTAACTCGTTTTTTCCTCACAGCAGGTGAACTTGTGTGTGGTTGCAACATTACGGTCCCATTGAGTACATTTTTGGCGAAAGGGACATCTGTTCCACCACAGGGCGTGAGGAGGCTGCAGAGCACGATACATTTTCTTTTTTTGGTTAGCACCTTTTTTTATATACTTTTGGAATTTTGGTTTTTCATGTTGATTTTAAAATGACCTTTTTCATGTTTGAAATTTACTAACTCGTTTTTTCCTCACAGCAGGTCAACTTGTGTGTGGTTGCAACATTACGGTCCCATTGAGTACATTTTTGGAGAAAGGGACATCTGTTGCACCACAGGGCGGGAGGAGGCTGCAGAGCACGATACATTTTCTTTCTTCGGTTAGCATCTTTTTATTACATACTTTTGGAATTTTGGTTTTTCATGTTGATTTTAAAATGACCTTTTTCAAGTTTGAAATGTACTAACTCGTTTTTTCCTCACAGCAAGTCAACTTGTGTGTGGTTGCAACATTACGGTCCCATTGAGTACATTTTTGGAGAAAGGGACATCTGTTGCACCACAGGGCGGGAGGAGGCTGCAGAGCACGATACATTTTCTTTCTTCGGTTAGCATCTTTTTTTTATATACTTTTGGAATTTTGGTTTTTCATGTTGATTTTAAAATGACCTTTTTCATGTTTGAAATGTACTAACTCGTTTTTACCTCACAGCAGGTCAACTTGTGTGTGGTTGCAACATTACGGTCCCATTGAGTACATTTTTGGAGAAAGGGACATCTGTTGCACCACAGGGCGGGAGGAGGCTGCAGAGCACGATACATTTTCTTTCTTCGGTTAGCATCTTTTTTTTATATACTTTTGGAATTTTGGTTTTTCATGTTGATTTTAAAATGACCTTTTTCATGTTTGAAATGTACTAACTCGTTTTTCCCTCACAGCAGGTCAACTTGTGTGTGGTTTCAACATTACGGTCCCATTGAGTACATTTTTGGAGAAAGGGACATCTGTTGCACCACAGGGCGGGAGGAGGCTGCAGAGCACGATACATTTTCCTTCTTCGGTTAGCATCTTTTTTTTATATACTTTTGGAATTTTGGTTTTTCATGTTGATTTTAAAATGACCTTTTTCATGTTTGAAATGTACTAACTCGTTTTTCCCTCACAGCAGGTCAACTTGTGTGTGGTTGCAACATTACGGTCCCATTGAGTACATTTTTGGAGAAAGGGACATCTGTTGCACCACAGGGCGGGAGGAGGCTGCAGAGCACGATACATTTTCTTTCTTCGGTTAGCATCTTTTTTTTATATACTTTTGGAATTTTGGTTTTTCATGTTGATTTTAAAATGACCTTTTTCGTGTTTGAAATGTACTAACTCGTTTTTTCCTCACAGCAGGTCAACTTGTGTGTGGTTGCAACATTACGGTCCCATTGAGTACATTTTTGGAGAAAGGGACATCTGTTGCACCACAGGGCGGGAGGAGGCTGCAGAGCTCGATACATTTTCTTTCTTCGGTTAGCATCTTTTTTTTATATACTTTTGGAATTTTGGTTTTTCATGTTGATTTTAAAATGACCTTTTTCATGTTTGAAATGTACTAACTCGTTTTTTCCTCACAGCAGGTCAACTTGTGTGTGGTTGCAACATTACGGTCCCATTGAGTACATTTTTGGAGAAAGGGACATCTGTTGCACCACAGGGCGGGAGGAGGCTGCAGAGCACGATACATTTTCTTTCTTCGGTTAGCATCTTTTTTTTATATACTTTTGGAATTTTGGTTTTTCATGTTGATTTTAAAATGACCTTTTTCATGTTTGAAATGTACTACCTCGTTTTTTCCTCACAGCAGGTCAACTTGTGTGTGGTTGCAACATTACGGTCCCATTGAGTACATTTTTGGAGAAAGGGACATCTGTTGCACCACAGGGCGGGAGGAGGCTGCAGAGCACGATACATTTTCTTTCTTCGGTTAGCATCTTTTTTTTATATACTTTTGGAATTTTGGTTTTTCATGTTGATTTTAAAATGACCTTTTTCATGTTGGAATTTGCTAACTCGTTTTTTCCTCACAGCAGGTAAAGTTGTGTGTGGTTGCAACATTATGGTCCCATTGAGTACATTTTTGGAGAAAGGGACATCTGTTGCACCACAGGGCGGGAGGAGGGTGCAGAGCACGATAGTTTTTCTTTCTTCGGTTAGCATCTTTATGTGTTTCATACTTTTGGAATTTTGGTTTTTCATGTTGATTTTAAAATGACCTTTTTCATGTTTGAAATGTACTAACTCGTTTTTTCCTCACAGCACATCAACTGGTGTGTGGTTGCAACATTATGGTCCCATTGAGTACATTTTTGGAGAAAGGGACATCTGTTGCACTACAGGGCGGGAGGAGGGTGCAGAGCACGATAGTTTTTCTTTCTTCGGTTAGCATCTTTTTGTGTTTCCCGCTTTTGGAATTTTGGTTTTTCATGTTGATTTTAAAATGACCTTTTTCATGTTTGACTTGTACTAACTCGTTTTTTCCTCACAGCAGGTCAACTTGTGTGTGGTTGCACCATTATGGTCCCATTGAGTACATTTTTGGAGAAAGGGACATCTGTTGCACCACAGGGCGGGAGGAGGCTGCAGAGCACGATAGTTTTTCTTTCTTCGGTTAGCATCTTTTTGTGTTTCATACTTTTGGAATTTTGGTTTTTCATGTTGATTTTAAAATGACCTTTTTCATGTTTGAAATGTACTAACTCGTTTTTTCCTCACAGCAGGTCAACTTGTGTGTGGTTGCAACATTATGGTCCCATTGAGTACATTTTTGGAGAAAGGGACATCTGTTGCACCACAGGGCGGGAGGCGGCTGCAGAGCACGATACAATTTCTTTCTTCGGTTAGCATCTTTTTTTTATATACTTTTGGAATTTTGGTTTTTCATGTTGATTTTAAAATGACCTTTTTCATGTTTGAAATGTACTTACTCGTTTTTTCCTCACAGCAGGTCAACTTGTGTGTGGTTGCAACATTACGGTCCCATTGAGTACATTTTTGGAGAAAGGGACATCTGTTGCACCACAGGGCAGGAGGAGGCTGCAGAGCACGATACATTTTCTTTCTTCGGTTAGCATATTTTTTTTATATACTTTTGGAATTTTTGTTTTTCATGTTGATTTTAAACTGACCTTTTTCATGTTTGAAATGTACTAACTCGTTTTTACCTCACAGCAGGTCAACTTGTGTGTGGTTGCAACATTACGGTCCCATTGAGTACATTTTTGGAGAAAGGGACATCTGTTGCACCACAGGGCGGGAGGAGGCTGCAGAGCACGATACATTTTCTTTCTTCGGTTAGCATCTTTTTTTTATATACTTTTGGAATTTTGGTTTTTCATGTTGATTTTAAAATGACCTTTTTCATGTTTGAATTGTACTAACTCGTTTTTCCCTCACAGCAGGTCAACTTGTGTGTGGTTTCAACATTACGGTCCCATTGAGTACATTTTTGGAGAAAGGGACATCTGTTGCACCACAGGGCGGGAGGAGGCTGCAGAGCACGATACATTTTCTTTCTTCGGTTAGCATCTCTTTTTTATATACTTTTGGAATTTTGGTTTTTCATGTTGATTTTAAAATGACCTTTTTCATGTTTGAAATGTACTAACTCGTTTTTCCCTCACAGCAGGTCAACTTGTGTGTGGTTGCAACATTACGGTCCCATTGAGTACATTTTTGGAGAAAGGGACATCTGTTGCACCACAGGGCGGGAGGAGGCTGCAGAGCACGATACATTTTCTTTCTTCGGTTAGCGTCTTTTTTTTATATACTTTTGGAATTTTGGTTTTTCATGTTGATTTTAAAATGACCTTTTTCGTGTTTGAAATGTACTAACTCGTTTTTTCCTCACAGCAGGTCAACTTGTGTGTGGTTGCAACATTACGGTCCCATTGAGTACATTTTTGGAGAAAGGGACATCTGTTGCACCACAGGGAGGGAGGAGGCTGCAGAGCTCGATACATTTTCTTTCTTCGGTTAGCATCTTTTTTTTATATACTTTTGGAATTTTGGTTTTTCATGTTGATTTTAAAATGACCTTTTTCGTGTTTGAAATGTACTAACTCGTTTTTTCCTCACAGCAGGTCAACTTGTGTGTGGTTGCAACATTACGGTCCCATTGAGTACATTTTTGGAGAAAGGGACATCTGTTGCACCACAGGGCGGGAGGAGGCTGCAGAGCTCGATACATTTTCTTTCTTCGGTTAGCATCTTTTTTTTATATACTTTTGGAATTTTGGTTTTTCATGTTGATTTTAAAATGACCTTTTTCATGTTTGAAATGTACTAACTCGTTTTTTCCTCACAGCAGGTCAACTTGTGTGTGGTTGCAACATTACGGTCCCATTGAGTACATTTTTGGAGAAAGGGACATCTGTTGCACCACAGGGCGGGAGGAGGCTGCAGAGCACGATACATTTTCTTTCTTCGGTTAGCATCTTTTTTTTATATACTTTTGGAATTTTGGTTTTTCATGTTGATTTTAAAATGACCTTTTTCATGTTTGAAATGTACTACCTTGTTTTTTCCTCACAGCAGGTCAACTTGTGTGTGGTTGCAACATTACGGTCCCATTGAGTACATTTTTGGAGAAAGGGACATCTGTTGCACCACAGGGCGGGAGGAGGCTGCAGAGCACGATACATTTTCTTTCTTCGGTTAGCATCTTTTTTTTATATACTTTTGGAATTTTGGTTTTTCATGTTGATTTTAAAATGACCTTTTTCGTGTTTGAAATGTACTAACTCGTTTTTCCCTCACAGCAGGTCAACTTGTGTGTGGTTGCAACATTACGGTCCCATTGAGTACATTTTTGGAGAAAGGGACATCTGTTGCACCACAGGGCGGGAGGAGGCTGCAGAGCACGATACATTTTCTTTCTTCGGTTAGCGTCTTTTTTTTATATACTTTTGGAATTTTGGTTTTTCATGTTGATTTTAAAATGACCTTTTTCATGTTTGAAATGTACTAACTCGTTTTTCCCTCACAGCAGGTCAACTTGTGTGTGGTTGCAACATTACGGTCCCATTGAGTACATTTTTGGAGAAAGGGACATCTGTTGCACCACAGGGCGGGAGGAGGCTGCAGAGCACGATACATTTTCTTTCTTCGGTTAGCGTCTTTTTTTTATATACTTTTGGAATTTTGGTTTTTCATGTTGATTTTAAAATGACCTTTTTCGTGTTTGAAATGTACTAACTCGTTTTTTCCTCACAGCAGGTCAACTTGTGTGTGGTTGCAACATTACGGTCCCATTGAGTACATTTTTGGAGAAAGGGACATCTGTTGCACCACAGGGCGGGAGGAGGCTGCAGAGCACGATACATTTTCTTTCTTCGGTTAGCATCTTTTTTTTATATACTTTTGGAATTTTGGTTTTTCATGTTGATTTTAAAATGACCTTTTTCATGTTTGAAATGTACTAACTCGTTTTTCCCTCACAGCAGGTCAACTTGTGTGTGGTTGCAACATTACGGTCCCATTGAGTACATTTTTGGAGAAAGGGACATCTGTTGCACCACAGGGCGGGAGGAGGCTGCAGAGCACGATACATTTTCTTTCTTCGGTTAGCATCTTTTTTTTATATACTTTTGGAATTTTGGTTTTTCATGTTGATTTTAAAATGACCTTTTTCATGTTTGAAATGTACTACCTTGTTTTTTCCTCACAGCAGGTCAACTTGTGTGTGGTTGCAACATTACGGTCCCATTGAGTACATTTTTGGAGAAAGGGACATCTGTTGCACCACAGGGCGGGAGGAGGCTGCAGAGCACGATACATTTTCTTTCTTCGGTTAGCATCTTTTTTTTATATACTTTTGGAATTTTGGTTTTTCATGTTGATTTTAAAATGACCTTTTTCATGTTTGAAATGTACTAACTCGTTTTTCCCTCACAGCAGGTCAACTTGTGTGTGGTTGCAACATTACGGTCCCATTGAGTACATTTTTGGAGAAAGGGACATCTGTTGCACCACAGGGCGGGAGGAGGCTGCAGAGCACGATACATTTTCTTTCTTCGGTTAGCATCTTTTTTTTATATACTTTTGGAATTTTGGTTTTTCATGTTGATTTTAAAATGACCTTTTTCATGTTTGAAATGTACTACCTTGTTTTTTCCTCACAGCAGGTCAACTTGTGTGTGGTTGCAACATTACGGTCCCATTGAGTACATTTTTGGAGAAAGGGACATCTGTTGCACCACAGGGCGGGAGGAGGCTGCAGAGCACGATACATTTTCTTTCTTCGGTTAGCATCTTTTTTTTATATACTTTTGGAATTTTGGTTTTTCATGTTGATTTTAAAATGACCTTTTTCGTGTTTGAAATGTACTAACTCGTTTTTCCCTCACAGCAGGTCAACTTGTGTGTGGTTGCAACATTACGGTCCCATTGAGTACATTTTTGGAGAAAGGGACATCTGTTGCACCACAGGGCGGGAGGAGGCTGCAGAGCACGATACATTTTCTTTCTTCGGTTAGCGTCTTTTTTTTATATACTTTTGGAATTTTGGTTTTTCATGTTGATTTTAAAATGACCTTTTTCGTGTTTGAAATGTACTAACTCGTTTTTCCCTCACAGCAGGTCAACTTGTGTGTGGTTGCAACATTACGGTCCCATTGAGTACATTTTTGGAGAAAGGGACATCTGTTGCACCACAGGGCGGGAGGAGGCTGCAGAGCACGATACATTTTCTTTCTTCGGTTAGCGTCTTTTTTTTATATACTTTTGGAATTTTGGTTTTTCATGTTGATTTTAAAATGACCTTTTTCGTGTTTGAAATGTACTAACTCGTTTTTTCCTCACAGCAGGTCAACTTGTGTGTGGTTGCAACATTACGGTCCCATTGAGTACATTTTTGGAGAAAGGGACATCTGTTGCACCACAGGGCGGGAGGAGGCTGCAGAGCACGATAGCTCTTCTTTCTTCGGTTAGCATCTATTTGAGTTTAATACTTTTGGAATTTTGGTTTTTCATGTTGATTTTAAAATGACCTTTTTCATGTTTGAAATGTACTAACTCGTTTTTCCCTCACAGCAGGTCAACTTGTGTGTGGTTGCAACATTACGGTCCCATTGAGTACATTTTTGGAGAAAGGGACATCTGTTGCACCACAGGGCGGGAGGAGGCTGCAGAGCACGATACATTTTCTTTCTTCGGTTAGCGTCTTTTTTTTATATACTTTTGGAATTTTGGTTTTTCATGTTGATTTTAAAATGACCTTTTTCGTGTTTGAAATGTACTAACTCGTTTTTTCCTCACAGCAGGTCAACTTGTGTGTGGTTGCAACATTACGGTCCCATTGAGTACATTTTTGGAGAAAGGGACATCTGTTGCACCACAGGGAGGGAGGAGGCTGCAGAGCTCGATACATTTTCTTTCTTCGGTTAGCATCTTTTTTTTATATACTTTTGGAATTTTGGTTTTTCATGTTGATTTTAAAATGACCTTTTTCGTGTTTGAAATGTACTAACTCGTTTTTTCCTCACAGCAGGTCAACTTGTGTGTGGTTGCAACATTACGGTCCCATTGAGTACATTTTTGGAGAAAGGGACATCTGTTGCACCACAGGGCGGGAGGAGGCTGCAGAGCTCGATACATTTTCTTTCTTCGGTTAGCATCTTTTTTTTATATACTTTTGGAATTTTGGTTTTTCATGTTGATTTTAAAATGACCTTTTTCATGTTTGAAATGTACTAACTCGTTTTTTCCTCACAGCAGGTCAACTTGTGTGTGGTTGCAACATTACGGTCCCATTGAGTACATTTTTGGAGAAAGGGACATCTGTTGCACCACAGGGCGGGAGGAGGCTGCAGAGCACGATACATTTTCTTTCTTCGGTTAGCATCTTTTTTTTATATACTTTTGGAATTTTGGTTTTTCATGTTGATTTTAAAATGACCTTTTTCATGTTTGAAATGTACTACCTTGTTTTTTCCTCACAGCAGGTCAACTTGTGTGTGGTTGCAACATTACGGTCCCATTGAGTACATTTTTGGAGAAAGGGACATCTGTTGCACCACAGGGCGGGAGGAGGCTGCAGAGCACGATACATTTTCTTTCTTCGGTTAGCATCTTTTTTTTATATACTTTTGGAATTTTGGTTTTTCATGTTGATTTTAAAATGACCTTTTTCATGTTTGAAATGTACTAACTCGTTTTTTCCTCACAGCACATCAACTGGTGTGTGGTTGCAACATTATGGTCCCATTGAGTACATTTTTGGAGAAAGGGACATCTGTTGCACTACAGGGCGGGAGGAGGGTGCAGAGCACGATAGTTTTTCTTTCTTCGGTTAGCATCTTTTTGTGTTTCCCGCTTTTGGAATTTTGGTTTTTCATGTTGATTTTAAAATGACCTTTTTCATGTTTGACTTGTACTAACTCGTTTTTTCCTCACAGCAGGTCAACTTGTGTGTGGTTGCACCATTATGGTCCCATTGAGTACATTTTTGGAGAAAGGGACATCTGTTGCACCACAGGGCGGGAGGAGGCTGCAGAGCACGATAGTTTTTCTTTCTTCGGTTAGCATCTTTTTGTGTTTCATACCTTTGGAATTTTGGTTTTTCATGTTGATTTTAAAATGACCTTTTTCATGTTTGAAATGTACTAACTCGTTTTTTCTTCACAGCACATCAACTGGTGTGTGGTTGCAACATTATGGTCCCATTGAGTACATTTTTGGAGAAAGGGACATCTGTTGCACTACAGGGCGGGAGGAGGGTGCAGAGCACGATAGTTTTTCTTTCTTCGGTTAGCATCTTTTTGTGTTTCCCGCTTTTGGAATTTAGGTTTTTCATGTTGATTTTAAAATGACCTTTTTCATGTTTGACTTGTACTAACTCGTTTTTTCCTCACAGCAGGTCAACTTGTGTGTGGTTGCACCATTATGGTCCCATTGAGTACATTTTTGGAGAAAGGGACATCTGTTGCACCACAGGGCGGGAGGAGGCTGCAGAGCACGATAGTTTTTCTTTCTTCGGTTAGCATCTTTTTGTGTTTCATACTTTTGGAATTTTGGTTTTTCATGTTGATTTTAAAATGACCTTTTTCATGTTTGAAATGTACTAACTCGTTTTTTCCTCACAGCAGGTCAACTTGTGTGTGGTTGCAACATTATGGTCCCATTGAGTACATTTTTGGAGAAAGGGACATCTGTTGCACCACAGGGCGGGAGGCGGCTGCAGAGCACGATACATTTTCTTTCTTCGGTTAGCATCTTTTTTTTATATACTTTTGGAATTTTGGTTTTTCATGTTGATTTTAAAATGACCTTTTTCATGTTTGAAATGTACTAACTCGTTTTTTCCTCACAGCAGGTCAACTTGTGTGTGGTTGCAACATTATGGTCCCATTGAGTACATTTTTGGAGAAAAGGACATCTGTTGCACCACAGGGCGGGAGGAGGCTGCAGAGCACGATACATTTTCTTTCTTCGGTTAGCATCTTTTTTTTATATACTTTTGGAATTTTGGTTTTTCATGTTGATTTTAAAATGACCTTTTTCATGTTTGAGATGTACTAACTCGTTTTTTCCTCACAGCAGGTGAACTTGTGTGTGGTTGCAACATTACGGTCCCATTGAGTACATTTTTGGCGAAAGGGACATCTGTTCCACCACAGGGCGTGAGGAGGCTGCAGAGCACGATACATTTTCTTTTTTTGGTTAGCATCTTTTTTTTATATACTTTTGGAATTTTGGTTTTTCATGTTGATTTTAAAATGACCTTTTTCATGTTTGAAATGTACTAACTCGTTTTTTCCTCACAGCAGGTCAACTTGTGTGTGGTTGCAACATTACGGTCCCATTGAGTACATTTTTGGAGAAAGGGACATCTGTTGCACCACAGGGCGGGAGGAGGCTGCAGAGCACGATACATTTTCTTTCTTCGGTTAGCATCTTTTTTTTATATACTTTTGGAATTTTGGTTTTTCATGTTGATTTTAAAATGACCTTTTTCATGTTTGGAATGTACTAACTCGTTTTTCCCTCACAGCAGGTCAACTTGTGTGTGGTTTCAACATTACGGTCCCATTGAGTACATTTTTGGAGAAAGGGACATCTGTTGCACCACAGGGCGGGAGGAGGCTGCAGAGCACGATACATTTTCTTTCTTCGGTTAGCATCTTTTTTTTATATACTTTTGGAATTTTGGTTTTTCATGTTGATTTTAAAATGACCTTTTTCATGTTTGAAATGTACTAACTCGTTTTTCCCTCACAGCAGGTCAACTTGTGTGTGGTTGCAACATTACGGTCCCATTGAGTACATTTTTGGAGAAAGGGACATCTGTTGCACCACAGGGCGGGAGGAGGCTGCAGAGCACGATACATTTTCTTTCTTCGGTTAGCATCTTTTTTTTATATACTTTTGGAATTTTGGTTTTTCATGTTGATTTTAAAATGACCTTTTTCATGTTTGAAATGTACTAACTCGTTTTTCCCTCACAGCAGGTCAACTTGTGTGTGGTTGCAACATTACGGTCCCATTGAGTACATTTTTGGAGAAAGGGACATCTGTTGCACCACAGGGCGGGAGGAGGCTGCAGAGCACGATACATTTTCTTTCTTCGGTTAGCATCTTTTTTTTATATACTTTTGGAATTTTGGTTTTTCATGTTGATTTTAAAATGACCTTTTTCATGTTTGAAATGTACTAACTCGTTTTTTCCTCACAGCAGGTCAATTTGTGTGTGGTTGCAACATTACGGTCCCATTGAGTACATTTTTGGAGAAAGGGACAACTGTTGCACCACAGGGCGGGAGGAGGCTGCAAGAGCATGATACATTTTCTTTCTTCGGTTAGCATCTTTTTTTTATATACTTTTGGAATTTTGGTTTTTCATGTTGATTTTAAAATGACCTTTTTCATGTTTGAAATGTACTAACTTGTTTTTTCCTCACAGCAGGTCAACTTGTGTGTGGTCGCAATATTACGGTCCCATTGAGTACATTTTTGGAGAAAGGGACATCTGTTGCACCACAGGGCGGGAGGAGGCTGCAGAGCACGATACATTTTCTTTCTTCGGTTAGCATCTTTTTTTTATGTACTTTTGGAATTTTGTTTTTCATGTTGATTTTAAAATGACCTTTTTCATGTTTGAAATGTACTAACTCGTTTTTTCCTCACAGCAGGTCTACTTGGGTGTGGTTGCAACATTACGGTCCCATTGAGTACATTTTTGGAGAAAGGGACATCTGTTGCACCACAGGGCGGGAGGAGGCTGCAGAGCACGATACATTTTCTTTCTTCGGTTAGCATCTTTTTTTTATATACTTTTGGAATTTTGGTTTTTCATGTTGATTTTAAAATGACCTTTTTCATGTTTGAAATGTACTACCTCGTTTTATCCTCACAGCAGGTCAACTTGTGTGTGGTTGCAACATTACGGTCCCATTGAGTCCATTTTTGGAGAAAGGGACATCTGTTGCACCACAGGGCGGGAGGAGGCTGCAGAGCACGATACATTTTCTTTCTTCGGTTAGCATCTTTTTTTTATATACTTTTGGAATTTTGGTTTTTCATGTTGATTTTAAAATGATCTTTTTCATGTTTGAAATGTACTACCTCGTTTTTTCCTCACAGCAGGTCAACTTGTGTGTGGTTGCAACATTACGGTCCCATTGAGTACATTTTTGGAGAAAGGGACATCTGTTGCACCACAGGGCGGGAGGAGGCTGCAGAGCACGATACATTTTCTTTCTTCGGTTAGCATCTTTTTTTTATATACTTTTGGAATTTTGGTTTTTCATGTTGATTTTAAAATGACCTTTTTCATGTTTGAGATGTACTAACTCGTTTTTTCCTCACAGCAGGTGAACTTGTGTGTGGTTGCAACATTACGGTCCCATTGAGTACATTTTTGGCGAAAGGGACATCTGTTCCACCACAGGGCGTGAGGAGGCTGCAGAGCACGATACATTTTCTTTTTTTGGTTAGCACCTTTTTTTATATACTTTTGGAATTTTGGTTTTTCATGTTGATTTTAAAATGACCTTTTTCATGTTTGAAATTTACTAACTCGTTTTTTCCTCACAGCAGGTCAACTTGTGTGTGGTTGCAACATTACGGTCCCATTGAGTACATTTTTGGAGAAAGGGACATCTGTTGCACCACAGGGCGGGAGGAGGCTGCAGAGCACGATACATTTTCTTTCTTCGGTTAGCATCTTTTTATTATATACTTTTGGAATTTTGGTTTTTCATGTTGATTTTAAAATGACCTTTTTCAAGTTTGAAATGTACTAACTCGTTTTTTCCTCACAGCAAGTCAACTTGTGTGTGGTTGCAACATTACGGTCCCATTGAGTACATTTTTGGAGAAAGGGACATCTGTTGCACCACAGGGCGGGAGGAGGCTGCAGAGCACGATACATTTTCTTTCTTCGGTTAGCATCTTTTTTTTATATACTTTTGGAATTTTGGTTTTTCATGTTGATTTTAAAATGACCTTTTTCATGTTTGAAATGTACTAACTCGTTTTTACCTCACAGCAGGTCAACTTGTGTGTGGTTGCAACATTACGGTCCCATTGAGTACATTTTTGGAGAAAGGGACATCTGTTGCACCACAGGGCGGGAGGAGGCTGCAGAGCACGATACATTTTCTTTCTTCGGTTAGCATCTTTTTTTTATATACTTTTGGAATTTTGGTTTTTCATGTTGATTTTAAAATGACCTTTTTCATGTTTGAAATGTACTAACTCGTTTTTCCCTCACAGCAGGTCAACTTGTGTGTGGTTTCAACATTACGGTCCCATTGAGTACATTTTTGGAGAAAGGGACATCTGTTGCACCACAGGGCGGGAGGAGGCTGCAGAGCACGATACATTTTCTTTCTTCGGTTAGCATCTTTTTTTTATATACTTTTGGAATTTTGGTTTTTCATGTTGATTTTAAAATGACCTTTTTCATGTTTGAAATGTACTAACTCGTTTTTCCCTCACAGCAGGTCAACTTGTGTGTGGTTGCAACATTACGGTCCCATTGAGTACATTTTTGGAGAAAGGGACATCTGTTGCACCACAGGGCGGGAGAAGGCTGCAGAGCACGATACATTTTCTTTCTTCGGTTAGCATCTTTTTTTTATATACTTTTGGAATTTTGGTTTTTCATGTTGATTTTAAAATGACCTTTTTCGTGTTTGAAATGTACTAACTCGTTTTTTCCTCACAGCAGGTCAACTTGTGTGTGGTTGCAACATTACGGTCCCATTGAGTACATTTTTGGAGAAAGGGACATCTGTTGCACCACAGGGCGGGAGGAGGCTGCAGAGCTCGATACATTTTCTTTCTTCGGTTGGCATCTTTTTTTTATATACTTTTGGAATTTTGGTTTTTCATGTTGATTTTAAAATGACCTTTTTCATGTTTGAAATGTACTAACTCGTTTTTTCCTCACAGCAGGTCAACTTGTGTGTGGTTGCAACATTACGGTCCCATTGAGTACATTTTTGGAGAAAGGGACATCTGTTGCACCACAGGGCGGGAGGAGGCTGCAGAGCACGATACATTTTCTTTCTTCGGTTAGCATCTTTTTTTTATATACTTTTGGAATTTTGGTTTTTCATGTTGATTTTAAAATGACCTTTTTCATGTTTGAAATGTACTACCTCGTTTTTTCCTCACAGCAGGTCAACTTGTGTGTGGTTGCAACATTACGGTCCCATTGAGTACATTTTTGGAGAAAGGGACATCTGTTGCACCACAGGGCGGGAGGAGGCTGCAGAGCACGATACATTTTCTTTCTTCGGTTAGCATCTTTTTTTTATATACTTTTGGAATTTTGGTTTTTCATGTTGATTTTAAAATGACCTTTTTCATGTTGGAATTTGCTAACTCGTTTTTTCCTCACAGCAGGTAAAGTTGTGTGTGGTTGCAACATTATGGTCCCATTGAGTACATTTTTGGAGAAAGGGACATCTGTTGCACCACAGGGCGGGAGGAGGGTGCAGAGCACGATAGTTTTTCTTTCTTCGGTTAGCATCTTTATGTGTTTCATACTTTTGGAATTTGGTTCTTCATGTTGATTTTAAAATGACCTTTTTCATGTTTGAAATGTACTAACTCGTTTTTTCCTCACAGCACATCAACTGGTGTGTGGTTGCAACATTATGGTCCCATTGAGTACATTTTTGGAGAAAGGGACATCTGTTGCACTACAGGGCGGGAGGAGGGTGCAGAGCACGATAGTTTTTCTTTCTTCGGTTAGCATCTTTTTGTGTTTCCCGCTTTTGGAATTTTGGTTTTTCATGTTGATTTTAAAATGACCTTTTTCATGTTTGACCTGTACTAACTCGTTTTTTCCTCACAGCAGGTCAACTTGTGTGTGGTTGCACCATTATGGTCCCATTGAGTACATTTTTGGAGAAAGGGACATCTGTTGCACCACAGAGCGGGAGGAGGCTGCAGAGCACGATAGTTTTTCTTTCTTCGGTTAGCATCTTTTTGTGTTTCATACTTTTGGAATTTTGGTTTTTCATGTTGATTTTAAAATGACCTTTTTCATGTTTGAAATGTACTAACTCGTTTTTTCCTCACAGCAGGTCAACTTGTGTGTGGTTGCAACATTATGGTCCCATTGAGTACATTTTTGGAGAAAGGGACATCTGTTGCACCACAGGGCGGGAGGCGGCTGCAGAGCACGATACATTTTCTTTCTTCGGTTAGCATCTTTTTTTTATATACTTTTGGAATTTTGGTTTTTCATGTTGATTTTAAAATGACCTTTTTCATGTTTGAAATGTACTTACTCGTTTTTTCCTCACAGCAGGTCAACTTGTGTGTGGTTGCAACATTACGGTCCCATTGAGTACATTTTTGGAGAAAGGGACATCTGTTGCACCACAGGGCAGGAGGAGGCTGCAGAGCACGATACATTTTCTTTCTTCGGTTAGCATATTTTTTTTATATACTTTTGGAATTTTTGTTTTTCATGTTGATTTTAAACTGACCTTTTTCATGTTTGAAATGTACTAACTCGTTTTTACCTCACAGCAGGTCAACTTGTGTGTGGTTGCAACATTACGGTCCCATTGAGTACATTTTTGGAGAAAGGGACATCTGTTGCACCACAGGGCGGGAGGAGGCTGCAGAGCACGATACATTTTCTTTCTTCGGTTAGCATCTTTTTTTTATATACTTTTGGAATTTTGGTTTTTCATGTTGATTTTAAAATGACCTTTTTCATGTTTGAATTGTACTAACTCGTTTTTCCCTCACAGCAGGTCAACTTGTGTGTGGTTTCAACATTACGGTCCCATTGAGTACATTTTTGGAGAAAGGGACATCTGTTGCACCACAGGGCGGGAGGAGGCTGCAGAGCACGATACATTTTCTTTCTTCGGTTAGCATCTTTTTTTTATATACTTTTGGAATTTTGGTTTTTCATGTTGATTTTAAAATGACCTTTTTCATGTTTGAAATGTACTAACTCGTTTTTCCCTCACAGCAGGTCAACTTGTGTGTGGTTGCAACATTACGGTCCCATTGAGTACATTTTTGGAGAAAGGGACATCTGTTGCACCACAGGGCGGGAGGAGGCTGCAGAGCACGATACATTTTCTTTCTTCGGTTAGCGTCTTTTTTTTATATACTTTTGGAATTTTGGTTTTTCATGTTGATTTTAAAATGACCTTTTTCGTGTTTGAAATGTACTAACTCGTTTTTTCCTCACAGCAGGTCAACTTGTGTGTGGTTGCTACATTACGGTCCCATTGAGTACATTTTTGGAGAAAGGGACATCTGTTGCACCACAGGGCGGGAGGAGGCTGCAGAGCTCGATACATTTTCTTTCTTCGGTTAGCATCTTTTTTTTATATACTTTTGGAATTTTGGTTTTTCATGTTGATTTTAAAATGACCTTTTTCATGTTTGAAATGTACTAACTCGTTTTTTCCTCACAGCAGGTCAACTTGTGTGTGGTTGCAACATTACGGTCCCATTGAGTACATTTTTGGAGAAAGGGACATCTGTTGCACCACAGGGCGGGAGGAGGCTGCAGAGCACGATACATTTTCTTTCTTCGGTTAGCATCTTTTTTTTATATACTTTTGGAATTTTGGTTTTTCATGTTGATTTTAAAATGACCTTTTTCATGTTTGAAATGTACTACCTTGTTTTTTCCTCACAGCAGGTCAACTTGTGTGTGGTTGCAACATTACGGTCCCATTGAGTACATTTTTGGAGAAAGGGACATCTGTTGCACCACAGGGCGGGAGGAGGCTGCAGAGCACGATACATTTTCTTTCTTCGGTTAGCATCTTTTTTTTATATACTTTTGGAATTTTGGTTTTTCATGTTGATTTTAAAATGACCTTTTTCATGTTGGAATTTGCTAACTCGTTTTTTCCTCACAGCAGGTAAACTTGTGTGTGGTTGCAACATTATGGTCCCATTGAGTACATTTTTGGAGAAAGGGACATCTGTTGCACCACAGGGCGGGAGGAGGGTGCAGAGCACGGTAGTTTTTCTTTCTTCGGTTAGCATCTTTATGTGTTTCATACTTTTGGAATTTTGGTTTTTCATGTTGATTTTAAAATGACCTTTTTCATGTTTGAAATGTACTAACTCGTTTTTTCCTCACAGCACATCAACTGGTGTGTGGTTGCAACATTATGGTCCCATTGAGTACATTTTTGGAGAAAGGGACATCTGTTGCACTACAGGGCGGGAGGAGGGTGCAGAGCACGATAGTTTTTCTTTCTTCGGTTAGCATCTTTTTGTGTTTCCCGCTTTTGGAATTTTGGTTTTTCATGTTGATTTTAAAATGACCTTTTTCATGTTTGACTTGTACTAACTCGTTTTTTCCTCACAGCAGGTCAACTTGTGTGTGGTTGCACCATTATGGTCCCATTGAGTACATTTTTGGAGAAAGGGACATCTGTTGCACCACAGGGCGGGAGGAGGCTGCAGAGCACGATAGTTTTTCTTTCTTCGGTTAGCATCTTTTTGTGTTTCATACTTTTGGAATTTTGGTTTTTCATGTTGATTTTAAAATAACCTTTTTCATGTTTGAAATGTACTAACTCGTTTTTTCCTCACAGCAGGTCAACTTGTGTGTGGTTGCAACATTATGGTCCCATTGAGTACATTTTTGGAGAAAGGGACATCTGTTGCACCACAGGGCGGGAGGCGGCTGCAGAGCACGATACATTTTCTTTCTTCGGTTAGCATCTTTTTTTTATATACTTTTGGAATTTTGGTTTTTCATGTTGATTTTAAAATGACCTTTTTCATGTTTGAAATGTACTAACTCGTTTTTTCCTCACAGCAGGTCAACTTGTGTGTGGTTGCAACATTATGGTCCCATTGAGTACATTTTTGGAGAAAAGGACATCTGTTGCACCACAGGGCGGGAGGAGGCTGCAGAGCACGATACATTTTCTTTCTTCGGTTAGCATCTTTTTTTTATATACTTTTGGAATTTTGGTTTTTCATGTTGATTTTAAAACGACCTTTTTCATGTTTGAGATGTACTAACTCGTTTTTTCCTCACAGCAGGTGAACTTGTGTGTGGTTGCAACATTACGGTCCCATTGAGTACATTTTTGGCGAAAGGGACATCTGTTCCACCACAGGGCGTGAGGAGGCTGCAGAGCACGATACATTTTCTTTTTTTGGTTAGCATCTTTTTTTTATATACTTTTGGAATTTTGGTTTTTCATGTTGATTTTAAAATGACCTTTTTCATGTTTGAAATGTACTAACTCGTTTTTTCCTCACAGCAGGTCAACTTGTGTGTGGTTGCAACATTACGGTCCCATTGAGTACATTTTTGGAGAAAGGGACATCTGTTGCACCACAGGGCGGGAGGAGGCTGCAGAGCACGATACATTTTCTTTCTTCGGTTAGCATCTTTTTTTTATATACTTTTGGAATTTTGGTTTTTCATGTTGATTTTAAAATGACCTTTTTCATGTTTGAAATGTACTAACTCGTTTTTTCCTCACAGCAGGTCAACTTGTGTGTGGTTGCAACATTACGGTCCCATTGAGTACATTTTTGGAGAAAGGGACATCTGTTGCACCACAGGGCGGGAGGAGGCTGCAGAGCACGATAGCTCTTCTTTCTTCGGTTAGCATCTATTTGAGTTTAATACTTTTGGAATTTTGGGTCTTCATGTTGATTTTAAAATGACCTTTTTCATGTTTGAAATGTACTAACTCGTTTTTTCCTCACAGCAGGTCAACTTGTGTGTGGTTGCAACATTACGGTCCCATTGAGTACATTTTTGGAGAAAGGGACATCTGTTGCACCACAGGGCGGGAGGAGGCTGCAGAGCACGATACATTTTCTTTCTTCGGTCAGCATCTTCTTTTTATATACTTTTGGAATTTTCGTTTTTCATGTTGATATTAAAATGACCTTTTTCATGTTTGAAATGTACTAACACGTTTTTTCCTCACAGCAGGTCAACTTGTGTGTGGTTGCAACATTATGGTCCCATTGAGTACATTTTTGGAGAAAGGGACATCTGTTGCACCACAGGGCGGGAGGAGGCTGCAGAGCACGATACATTTTCTTTCTTCGGTTAGCATCTTTTTTTTATATACTTTTGGAATTTTGGTTTTTCATGTTGATTTTAAAATCACGTTTTTCATGTTTGAAATGTACTAACTCGTTTTTTCCTCACAGCAGGTCAACTTGTGTGTGGTTGCAACATTACGGTCCCATTGAGTACATTTTTGGAGAAAGGGACATCTGTTGCACCACAGGGCGGGAGGAGGCTGCAGAGCACGATACATTTTCTTTCTTCGGTTAGCATCTTTTTTTTATATACTTTTGGAATTTTGGTTTTTCACGTTGATTTTAAAATGACCTTTTTCATGTTTGAAATGTACTAACTCGTTTTTTCCTCACAGCAGGTCAACTTGTGTGAGGTTGCAACATTACGGTCCCATTGAGTACATTTTTGGAGAAAGGGACATCTGTTGCACCACAGGGCGGGAGGAGGCTGCAGAGCACGATACATTTTCTTTTTTCGGTTAGCATCTTTTTTTTATATACTTTTGGAATTTTGGTTTTTCATATTGATTTTAAAATGACCTTTTTCATGTTTGAAATGTACTATCTCGTTTTTTCCTCACAGCAGGTCAACTTGTGTGTGGTTGCAACATTACGGTCCCATTGAGTACGTTTTTGGAGAAAGGGACATCTGTTGCACCACAGAGCGGGAGGAGGCTGCAGAGCACGATTCATTTTCTTTCTTCGGTTCGCATCTTTTTTTTATATACTTTTGTAATTTTGGTTTTTCATGTTGATTTTAAAATGACCTTTTTCATGTTTGAAATGTACTAACTCGTTTTTTCCTCACAGCAGGTCAACTTGTGTGTGGTTGCAACATTACGGTCCCATTGAGTACATTTTTGGAGAAAGGGACATCTGTTGCACCACAGGGCGGGAGGAGGCTGCAGAGCACGATACATTTTCTTTCTTCGGTTAGCATCTTTTTTTTATATACTTTTGGAATTTTGGTTTTTCATGTTGATTTTAAAATGACCTTTTTCATGTTTGAAATGTACTAACACATTTTTTCCTCACAGCAGGTCAACTTGTGTGTGGTTGCAACATTACGGTCCCATTGAGTACATTTTTGGAGAAAGGGACATCTGTTGCACCACAGGGCGGGAGGAGGCTGCAGAGCACGATACATTTTCTTTCTTCGGTTAGCATCTTTTTTTTATATACTTTTGGAATTTTGGTTTTTCATGTTGATTTTAAAATGACCTTTTTCATGTTTGAAATGTACTAACTCGTTTTTTCCTCACAGCAGGTCAACTTGTCTGTGGTTGCAACATTACGGTCCCATTGAGTACATTTTTGGAGAAAGGGACATCTGTTGCACCACAGGGCGGGAGGAGGCTGCAGAGCACGATACATTTTTTTTCTTCGGTTAGCATCTTTTTTTTAATACTTTTGGAATTTTGGTTTTTCATGTTGATTTTAAAATGACCTTTTTCATGTTTGAAATGTACTAACTTGTATTTTCCTCACAGCAGGTCAACTTGTGTGTGGTTGCAACATTACGGTCCCATTGAGTACATTTTTGGAGAAAGGGACATCTGTTGCACCACAGGGCGGGAGGAGGCTGCAGAGCACGATACATTTTCTTTCTTCGGTTAGCATCTTTTTATTATATACTTTTGGAATTTTGGTTTTTCATGTTGATTTTAAAATGACCTTTTTCATGTTTGAAATGTACTAACTCGTTTTTTCCTCACAGCAGGTCAACTTGTGTGTGGTTGCAACATTACGGTCCCATTGAGTACATTTTTGGAGAAAGGGACATCTGTTGCACCACAGGGCGGGAGGAGGCTGCAGAGCACGATACATTTTCTTTCTTCGGCTAGCATCTTTTTTTTATATACTTTTGGAATTTTGGTTTTTCATATTGATTTTAAAATCACCTTTTTCATGTTTGAAATTTACTAACTCGTTTTTTCCTCACAGCAGGTCAACTTGTGTGTGGTTGCCACATTACGGTCCCATTGAGTACATTTTTGGAGAAAGGGACATCTGTTGCACCACAGGGCGGGAGGAGGCTGCAGAGCACGATACATTTTCTTTCTTCGGTTAGCATCTTTTTTTTATATACTTTTGGAATTTTGGTTTTTCATGTTGATTTTAAAATGACCTTTTTCATGTTTGAAATGTACTAACTCGTTTTTTCCTCACAGCTGGTCTACTTGTGTGTGGTTGCAACATTACGGTCCCATTGAGTACACTTTTGGAGAAAGGGACATCTGTTGCACCACAGGGCGGGAGGAGGGTGCAGAGCACGATAGTTTTTCTTTCTTCAGTTAGCAACTTTTTGTGTTTCATACTTTTGGAATTTTGGTTTTTCATGTTGATTTTAAAATGACCTTTTTCATGTTTGAAATGTACTAACTCGTTTTTTCCTCACAGCAGGGCAGCTTCTGTGTGGTTGCAACATTATGGTCCCATTGAGTACATTTTTGGAGAAAGGGACATCTGTTGCACCACAGGGCGGGAGGAGGCTGCAGAGCACGATCCATTTTCTTTATTCGGTTAGCATCTTTTTTTTTATATACTTTTGGAATTTTGGTTTTTCATGTTGATTTTAAAATGACCTTTTTCATGTTTGAAATGTACTAACTCGTTTTTTCCTCACAGCAGGTCAACTTGTGTGTGGTTGCAACATTACGGTCCCATTGAGTACATTTTTGGAGAAAGGGACATCTGTTGCACCACAGGGCGGGAGGAGGCTGCAGAGCACGATACATTTTCTTTCTTTGGTTAGCATCTTTTTTTTATATCCTTTTGGAATTTTGGTTTTTCATGTCGATTTTAAAATGACCTTTTTCATGTTTGAAATGTGCTAACTCGTTTTTTCCTCACAGCAGGTCAGCTTGTGTGTGGTTGCAACATTACGGTCCCATTGAGTACGTTTTTGGAGAAAGGGACATCTGTTGCACCACAGGGCGGGAGGAGGCTGCAGAGCACGATACATTTTCTTTCTTCGGTTAGCATCTTTTTTTTATATACTTTTGGAATGTTGGTTTTTCATGTTGATTTTAAAATGACCTTTTTCATGTTTGAAATTTACTAACTCGTTTTTTCCTCACAGCAGGTCAACTTGTGTGTGGTTGCAACATTACGGTCCCATTGAGTACATTTTTGGAGAAAGGGACATCTGTTGCACCTCAGGGCGGGAGGAGGCTGCAGAGCACGATACATTTTCTTTCTTCGGTTATCATTCTTTTTTTATATACTTTTGGAATTTTGGTTTTTCATGTTGATTTTAAAATGACCTTTTTCATGTTTGAAATGTACTAACTCGTTTTTTCCTCACAGCAGATCAACTTGTGTGTGGTTGCAACATTACGGTCCCATTGAGTACATTTTTGGAGAAAGGGACATCTGTTGCACCACAGGGCGGGAGGAGGCTGCAGAGCACGATACATTTTCTTTCTTCGGTTAGCATTCTTTTTTTATATACTTTCGGAATTTTGGTTTTTCATGTTGATTTTAAAATGACCTTTTTCATGTTTGAAATGTACTAACTCGTTTTTTCCTCACAGCAGGTCAACTTGTGTGTGGTTGCAACATTACGGTCCCATTGAGTACATTTTTGGAGAAAGGGACATCTGTTGCACCACAGAGCGGGAGGAGGCTGCAGAGCACGATACATTTTCTTTCTTCGGTTAGCATCTTTTTTTTATATACTTTTGGAATTTTGGTTTTTCATGTTGATTTTAAAATGTCCTTTTTCATGTTTGAAATGTACTAACTCATTTTTTCCTCACAGCAGTTCAACTGGTGTGTGGTTGCAACATTATGGTCCCATTGAGTACATTTTTGGAGAAAGGGACATCTGTTGCACCACAGGGCGGGAGGAGGGTGCAGAGCACGATAATTTTTCTTTCTTCGGTTAGCATCTTTTTGTGTTTCATACTTTTGGAATTTTGGTTTTTCATGTTGATTTTAAAATGACCTTTTTCATGTTTGAAATGTACTAACTCGTTTTTTCCTCACAGCAGGTCAACTTGTGTGTGGTTGCAACATTATGGTCCCATTGAGTACATTTTTGGGGAAAGGGACATCTCTTGCACCACAGGGCGGGGGGAGGCTGCAGAGCACGATAGTTTTTCTTTCTTCGGTTAGCATCTTTTTGTGTTTCATACTTTTGGAATTTTGGTTTTTCATGTTGATTTTAAAATGACCTTTTTCATGTTTGAAATGTACTAACTCGTTTTTTCCTCACAGCAGGTCAACTTGTGTGTGGTTGCAACATTATGGTCCCATTGAGTACATTTTTGGAGAAAGGGACATATGTTGCACCACAGGGCGGGAGGAGGCTGCAGAGCACGACACATTTTCATTCTTCGGTTAGCATCTTTTTTTTATATACTTTTGGAATTTTGGTTTTTCATGTTGATTTTAAAATGACCTTTTTCATGTTTGAAATGTACTATCTCGTTTTTTCCTCACAGCAGGGCAACTTATGTGTGGTTGCAACATTACGGTCCCATTGAGTACATTTTTTGAGAAAGGGACATCTGTTGCACCACAGGGCGGGAGGAGGCTGCAGAGCACGATACATTTTCTTTCTTCGGTTAGCATCTTTTTTTTATATACTTTTGGAATTTTGGTTTTTCATGTTGATTTTAATATGACCTTTTTCATGTTTGAAATGTACTAACTCGTTTTTTCCTCACAGCAGGTCAACTTGTGTGTGGTTGCAACATTACGGTCCCATTGAGTACATTTTTGGAGAAAGGGACATCTGTTGCACCACAGGGCGGGAGGAGGCTGCAGAGCACGACACATTTTCTTTCTTCGGTTAGCATCTTTTTTTTATATACTTTTGGAATTTTGGTTCTTCATGTTGATTTTAAAATGACCTTTTTCATGTTTGAAATGTACTAACTCGTTTTTTCCTCACACCAGGTCAACATGTGTGTGGTTGCAACATTACGGTCCCATTGAGTACATTTTTGGAGAAAGGGACATCTGTTGCACCACAGGGCGGGAGGAGGCTGCAGAGCACGATACATTTTCTTTTTTCGGATAGTATCTTTTTTTTATATACTTTTGGAATTTTGGTTTTTCATGTTGATTTTAAAATGACCTTTTTCATGTTTGAAATGTACTAACTCGTTTTTTCCTCACAGCAGGTCAACTTGTGTGTGGTTGCAACATTACGGACCCATTGAGTACATTTTTGGAGAAAGGGACATCTGTTGCACCACAGGGCGGGAGGAGGCTGCAGAGCACGATACATTTTCTTTCTTCGGTAAGCATCTTTTTTTTATATACTTTTGGAATTTTGGTTTTTCATGTTGATTTTAAAATGACCTTTTTCATGTTTGAAATGTACTAACTCGTTTCTTCCTCACAGCAGGTCAACTTGTGTGTGGTTGCAACATTATGGTCCCATTGAGTACATTTTTGGAGAAAGGGACATCTGTTGCACCACAGGGCGGGAGGAGGCTGCAGAGCACGATACATTTTCTTTCTTCGGTTAGCATCTTTTTTTTATATACTTTTGGAATTTTGGTTTTTCATGTTGATTTTAAAATGACCTTTTTCATGTTTGAAATGTACTAACTCGTTTTTTCCTCACAGCAGGTCAACTTGTGTGTGGTTGCAACATTACGGTCCCATTGAGTACATTTTTGGAGAAAGGGACATCTGTTGCACCACAGGGCGGGAGGAGGCTGCAGAGCACGATACATTTTCTTTCTTCGGTTAGCATCTTTTTTTTATATACTTTTGGAATTTTGGTTTTTCATGTTGTTTTTAAAATGATCTTTTTCATGTTTGAAATGTACTAACTCGTTTTTTCCTCATAGCAGGTCAACTTGTGTGTGGTTGCAACATTACGGTCCCATTGAGTACATTTTTGGAGAAAGGGACATTTGTTGCACCACAGGGCGGGAGGAGGCTGCAGAGCACGATACATTTTCTTCCTTCGGTTAGCATCTTTTTTTTTATATACTTTTGGAATTTAGGTTTTTCATGTTGATTTTAAAATGACCTTTTTCATGTTTGAAATGTACTAACTCGTTTTTTCCTCACAGCAGGTCAACTTGTGTGTGGTTGCAACATTACGGTCCCATTGAGTACATTTTTGGAGAAAGGGACATCTGTTGCACCACAGGGCGGGAGGAGGGTGCGGAGCACGATACATTTTCTTTCTTCTGTTAGCATCTTTTTTTTATATACTTTTGGAATTTTGGTTTTTCATGTTGATTTTAAAATGACCTTTTTCATGTTTGAAATGTACTAACTCGATTTTTTCCTCACAGCAGGTCAACTTGTGTGTGGTTGCAACATTACGGTCCCATTGAGTACATTTTTGGAGAAAGGGACATCTGTTGCACCACAGGGCGGGAGGAGGCTGCAGAGCACGATAGCTCTTCTTTCTTCGGTTAGCATCTTTTTTTTATATACTTTTGGAATTTTGGTTTTTCATGTTGATTTTAAAATGACCTTTTTCATGTTTGAAATGTACTAACACGTTTTTTCCTCACAGCAGGTCAACTTGTGTGTGGTTGCAACATTACGGTCCCATTGAGTACATTTTTGGAGAAAGGGACATCTGTTGCACCACAGTTCGGGAGGAGGGTGCGGAGCACGATACATTTTCTTTCTTCCGTTAGCATCTTTTTTTTATATACTTTTGGAATTTTGGTTTTTCATGTTGATTTTAAAATGACCTTTTTCATGTTTGAAATGTACTAACTCGTTTTTTCCTCACAGCAGGTCAACTTGTGTGTGGTTGCAACATTACGGTCCCTTTGAGTACATTTTTGGAGAAAGGGACATCTGTTGCACCACAGGGCGGGAGGAGGCTGGAGAGCATGATACATTTTCTTTCTTCGGTTAGCATCTTTTTTTTATATACTTTTGGAATTTTGGTTTTTCATGTTGATTTTAAAATGACCTTTTTCATGTTTGAAATGTACTAACTCGTTTTTTCCTCACAGCAGGTCAACTTGTGTGTCGTTGCAACATTACGGTCCCATTGAGTACATTTTTGGAGAAAGGGACATCTGTTGCACCACAGGGCGGGTGGAGGGTGCAGAGCACGATACATTTTCTTTCTTCCGCTAGCATCTTTTTTTTATATACTTTTGGAATGTTGGTTTTTCATGTTGATTTTAAAATGACCTTTTTCATGTTTGAAATGTACTAACTCGTTTTTTCCTCACAGCAGGTCAACTTGTGTGTGGTTGCAACATTACGGTCCCATTGAGTACATTTTTGGAGAAAGGGACATCTGTTGCACCACAGGGCGGGAGGAGGCTGCAGAGCACGATACATTTTCTTTCTTCGGTTAGCATCTTTTTTTTATATACTTTTGGAATTTTGGTTTTTCATGTTGATTTTAAAATGACCTTTTTCATGTTTGAAATGTACTAACTCGTTTTTTGCTCACAGCAGGTCAACTTGTGTGTGGTTGCAACATTACGGTCCCATTGAGTACATTTTTGGAGAAAGGGACATCTGTTGCACCACATGGCGGGAGGGGGGTGCGGAGCACGATACATTTTCTTTCTTCCGTTAGCATCTTTTTTTTATATACTTTTGGAATTTTGGTTTTTCATGTTGATTTTAAAATGACCTTTTTCATGTTTGAAATGTACTAACTCGTTTTTTCCTCACAGCAGGTCAACTTGTGTGTGGTTGCAACATTACGGTCCCATTGAGTACATTTTTGGAGAAAGGGACATCTGTTGCACCACAGGGCGGGAGGAGGCTGCAGAGCATGATACATTTTCTTTCTTCGGTTAGCATCTTTTTTTTATATACTTTTGGAATTTTGGTTTTTCATGTTGATTTTAAAATGACCTTTTTCATGTTTGAAATGTACTAACTCGTTTTTTCCTCACAGCAGGTCAACTTGTGTGTGGTTGCAACATTACGGTCCCATTGAGTACATTTTTGGAGAAAGGGACATCTGTTGCACCACAGGGCGGGAGGAGGCTGCAGAGCACGATACATTTTCTTCCTTCGGTTAGCATCTTTTTTTTATATACTTTTGGAATTTTGGTTTTTCATGTTGATTTTAAAATGGCCTTTTTCATGTTTGAAATGTACTAACTCGTTTTTTCCTCACAGCAGGTCAACTTGTGTGTGGTTGCAACATTACGGTCCCATTGAGTACATTTTTGGAGAAAGGGACATCTGTTGCACCACAGGGCGGGAGGAGGGTGCAGAGCACGATACATTTTCTTTCTTCCGTTAGCATCTTTTTTTATATACTTTTGGAATTTTTGTTTTTCATGTTGATTTTAAAATGACCTTTTTCATGTTTGAAATGTACTAACTCGTTTTTTCCTCACAGCAGGTCAACTTGTGTGTGGTTGCAACATTACGGTCCCATTGAGTACATTTTTGGAGAAAGGGACATCTGTTGCACCACAGGGCGGGAGGAGGCTGCAGAGCACGATACATTTTCTTTCTTCGGTTAGCATCTTTTTTTTATATACTTTTGGAATTTTGGTTTTTCATGTTGATTTTAAAATGACCTTTTTCATGTTTGAAATGTACTAACTCGTTTTTTACTCACAGCAGGTCAACTTGTGTGTGGCTGCAACATTACGGTCCCATTGAGTACATTTTTGGAGAAAGGGACATCTGTTGCACCACAGGGCGGGAGGAGGGTGCGAAGCACGATACATTTTCTTTCTTCCGTTAGCATCTTTTTTTTATATACTTTTGGAATTTTGGTTTTTCATGTTGATTTTAAAATGACCTTTTTCATGTTTGAAATGTACTAACTCGTTTTTTCCTCACAGCAGGTCAACTTGTGTGTGGTTGCAACATTACGGTCCCATTGAGTACATTTTTGGAGAAAGGGACATCTGTTGCACCACAGGGCGGGAGGAGGCTGCAGAGCACGATACATTTTCTTTCTTCGGTTAGCATCTTTTTTTTATATACTTTTGGAATTTTGGTTTTTCATGTTGATTTTAAAATGACCTTTTTCATGTTTGAAATGTACTAACTCGTTTTTTTTTCACAGCAGGTCAACTTGTGTGTGGTTGCAACATTACGGTCCCATTGAGTACATTTTTGGAGAAAGGGACATCTGTTGCACCACAGGGCGGGAGGAGGCTGCAGAGCACGATACATTTTCTTCCTTCGGTTAGCATCTTTTTTTTATATACTTTTGGAATTTTGGTTTTTCATGTTGATTTTAAAATGACCTTTTTCATGTTTGAAATGTACTAACTCGTTTTTTCCTCACAGCAGGTAAACTTGTGTGTGGTTGCAACATTACGGTCCCATTGAGTACATTTTTGGAGAAAGGGACATCTGTTGCACCACAGGGCAGGAGGAGGCTGCAGAGCACGATACATTTTCTTTCTTCCGTTAGCATCTTTTTTTTATATACTTTTGGATTTTGGTTTTTCATGTTGATTTTAAAATGACCTTTTTCATGTTTGAAATGTACTAACTCGTTTTTTCCTCACAGCAGGTCAACTTGTGTGTGGTTGCAACATTACGGTCCCATTGAGTACATTTTTGGAGAAAGGGACATCTGTTGCACCACAGGGCGGGAGGAGGCTGCAGAGCACGATACATTTTCTTCCTTCGGTTAGCATCTTTTTTTTATATACTTTTGGAATTTTGGTTTTTCATGTTGATTTTAAAATGACCTTTTTCATGTTTGAAATGTACTAACTCGTTTTTTCCTCACAGCAGGTAAACTTGTGTGTGGTTGCAACATTACGGTCCCATTGAGTACATTTTTGGAGAAAGGGACATCTGTTGCACCACAGGGCAGGAGGAGGCTGCAGAGCACGATACATTTTCTTTCTTCCGTTAGCATCTGTTTTTTATATACTTTTGGAATTTTGGTTTTTCATGTTGATTTTAAAATGACCTTTTTCATGTTTGAAATGTACTAACTCGTTTTTTTTTCACTGCAGGTCAACTTGTGTGTGGTTGCAACATTACGGTCCCATTGAGTACATTTTTGGAGAAAGGGACATCTGTTGCACCACAGGGCGGGAGGAGGCTGCAGAGCACGATACATTTTCTTCCTTCGGTTAGCATCTTTATTTTATATACTTTTGGAATTTTGGTTTTTCATGTTGATTTTAAAATGACCTTTTTCATGTTTGAAATGTACTAACTCGTTTTTTCCTCACAGCAGGTAAACTTGTGTGTGGTTGCAACATTACGGTCCCATTGAGTACATTTTTGGAGAAAGGGACATCTGTTGCACCACAGGGCAGGAGGAGGCTGCAGAGCACGATACATTTTCTTTCTTCCGTTAGCATCTTTTTTTTATATACTTTTGGAATTTTGGTTTTTCATGTTGATTTTAAAATGACCTTTTTCATGTTTGAAATGTACTAACTCTTTTTTTCCTCACAGCAGGTCAACTTGTGTGTGGTTGCAACATTACGGTCCCATTGAGTACATTTTTGGAGAAAGGGACATCTGTTGCACCACAGGGCAGGAGGAGGGTGCAGAGCAATATCTGTTCTGTTCAGTGGTGCAATTCTGACAGTGCAGATTCCTCCACACATCATTGCTAACTGGTGTAGTGGTGTATTTTGGTAGTTATTTGTGTATGTTTGCACTTCTATGATTTGCTAGTTCATCCTCCCGTCCTGTGGTTGCAGAATTTCGGGGGGGGGGGGGGGGGGGGGGTAGTTAGTTCCATGTCTCCAAAAATCTAGTGCTCTATTATTAAGGTTAATTCTAGTTCAGTCTAGTGTTCTTTTAATCCCTGAGTATATGTGTCCGCCATACTATTTGCGCTGTATTTATTCTAAGTGAGTTGCACTGACAGTAGTTGGGGGTTTGAGTCCTGTCATGGAGCTAATAAGGGGTCACATTGGTTTCTGGTTGTCAGTTGGAGGGTGTTGCCTTAGAGGTTCATTAACATTGGCATGTCAGCATTGTCTAGCACTGCTGGGACCTAACGAAGAACATTGTGCTGATTAGGGAATGTTGTTACACGTTCTTGTTTTCATTTCGATATCTGTGTTTGTGAAGGCAACCGCATGAAGTAAGATCTGTTCTGAAGCTATGCTGGGTCTGGCGCTCTTGGTATTTTTGGTTTTGTTTTGATCCCGACTTTTTGGGTGTCAGGAACATCGAACTGTGTTATTAATGTTCGGTTTGAACAGCGGACACGCAGCTAGTTTAGTACGTGTATAGTGGCATGGCATCCTCGTGAAGGCGTGCCTGCTAGATTGCTATTGAGTCTCCTCAAAGTGTAATTTCCACCTTAGTAAAACCCCCTTGTTAAAAGAAAAAAAAACTTTAGAAATACCTTCTATTTGCATCAACTATCTTACCTGTCACTTAAGTAAATACCTGCTCAGTGATTAAGCTAATGGGAGCACCTATCCTAACAGCAACCAGCGCACTTCTGTTATGGTGGCCCTCGTGCCTATTTTGGCCCGAAAGATTGTATAAACAGGCTTACATGCTCCGTATCGAACTTCTGATATTGTTTTTTGAGTGATTGTGGATTATTAAAATTCATTACAGTGCAAACGTTTCTATTTTACCAACCGTGTTTATAAGTTATTAATGTGATTGGCTGGAATGCAATATGAAAGTTTTAGGACCATAGGTTGTCCAGGTAGAAATTTGAAGCCGTGCTGTGTTGTGAATTCATGTATTTATGTTTTATATTGCAATGAGAATTTAAATGTGGTAAACTCATGCTTTGCAATTAATAATTAAAGATTTAAGAGTGCGTTCACTTAGCGCTTACTTATGTGTTCTGTTATTATTATTTTTAAAAATTTATATTAGGCGTTTTAATTTCTTAAATTAAAGCCTTTCCAATTCAAAAGTGGTGGCTCTCCCATTTTGGGCAATTGTAAGCATTGAAGCAGGATTTACTTAGTTGGTGTTACATATTGTATGTTATGAATAAATTATTTGTGTGTTAAACCACGTCTGATATGTCAATTCCTTGGCCCCGTCCACACCTTGGTCGTAGTCTTTTAATATTAAATGATCAGACCACCATTCCAAATGTTGCTTTCAAGCAACGTGTTCTTTCTTATTGTCTAGTGGATGGCCTTCACGAATATGGTCCACTTCTCAGTGTAACTGACTGTTAATACTCTCCGAACATGATTCAGCACATTGGTGTTCTAACTGTTGGCAGAGAGACATGCAGAAATCATGTGTCTGAGTGCATATAATGGTTAGCTTTGACAAGTTGTGTTCTAAATTTTTATATGGTTGGTATGATAGAACTTTGAAAATGTAAGAGTATCTGCGATTTATTTGTAGAAAAATGTCTGCCATTGTAATACGAGGTGTTATTTGTGGTTTATAAGCAAAACTGAGGGACAGATAAAAGACAAAACATACACATTGCTATACAGCAACATTGCTAGTAAAAGTAGTTGAAAAACAACATCGCAGCTAACAGATACGTTTTTTTTTTCAGGTGAAACAATGATGAATTCAGTGTGCTTTTATGGAAAATGGAAGTGTAAAGCTGCTGTCTCTCCTCCTCCTCTGGACCCTTTGCTTTCTTACTGCGACAGTTCGAGTTCAGAACTAGATATTCTAGTGGGCAATACTGATGAGGATCTGGACTCAGATTTCACAAAGTAATCAGTTGATGATTGTAGCAGGAACTGATTCTGAAGATGAAGTAACAACAGTCAAAGTACCACACCAACAATGTGACTTAAGTGACGTACCAGGTTCCTCCACCAATAATAGAACTCCCCCAGCAAGTTGGTTCAAATTGGTGAAACAATACTTTATTCGTGTGGATTCAGATCTATCTAATGAATTACATAAATCATGTAGTAAACTCCTTTATGGTATTTCAGAGATAATAAAACTGATTGTCAGACAAACAAATATTCTGTGCAGTGGACATCATCCTTTAACACAAATATAAATGAAATGGAGAAATTCACTGGCAATCTAAATTACATGAGTATAATAAATTTGCCTTCATATACCAATTATTGGACTCAATCTAATAGTACAGAAAAAAATCCCCAGTGTTACAAGTTTGAAAAGCTTTCTCAAACTCTGCAGATACCTTCACTTCTTGAATAATGAGACTTTTGTAAGTTCTAGGGACAGGTCCTGTTCTGGATGCTGTAGTAATCAAGAGTCAAAACCTTGATACAGAAAATGAATATTCAATTGATGAAATTAAGGTTCCTTATAAAGGTACTGGAATGGCAATAGACATCAGTATATTCAGAATAAATCTCACAAATCAAGCTTCAAAATCCCTGTACAAGAAGGAATGTCTGCAATTGTATACAATTATATTCCATACACCAGTAAAGATATGCTTGCAGACTTAGAAGATGGACAGAACTTTGGAACTGTGGGCAAGTTGTATTTCTGCTGTGTAAGACAATAGCTCAGCCACTCAACTCAGGCGTTTACTTTGACAATTTCTCTTCAGCACTGGAACTGTTCATTTTCCTCAAGGATACAATGAACATAGATTCTCTGTGAACAGTATGTAGAAATCATATAAAAGGTTGGCCCCTTGAACCAGAGAATTTACTGCTGAAGCAATGTCAAGGAAGTTATGATTAGCTATGCTGGATGAAAATTCAGGAATCGTCGTAGTTAGGTGGACAGATAAGATGGTAGTGGGCTTAAGAAGTTCATTTTGTGGAACAGACCCAGTAAAGACTGTGAAATGCTGGAATACTGTTCAAAACAAAAGACAGATGTGCTATGTATGAACATTGCCAGTTTCTACCAATATGGGTGGTGTAGACCTGGGGGGAATGCTCTTCGAACTATGCGGAATATCTCACAAGTAATAGCACTGGTACCTGGGAATTTTTGGCTGGCTATTGGACCTGTGTGCCTGTGTCATCAGAGCATAGTTACTTTTTCACTGTGAAATTTGCGATAAGAAAATTTCATTGAAATGATTTTGAGGAGGCAGTTCTAATGCTTTGATGGGTGCAACCAAAACAAAAGCAGACCTAGCAAGGAATCGCCACCTCCGAAGAAGAAGGCAAAGTTTTCAGTGGCTGCTCAAGATGTGAGGTTTGATGGCTTTGATCACTGACCTATTCATGAATCAAAGGGTTGATGTCATTATTGCCCACCATGAGAGGTTCCATGTGCAATATACACTGCATGATAAAAAGTATCCAGACACCTGGATGAAAATGGTTTACAAGTTCATGGCGCCCTCCATCGGTAATGCTGGAATTCAGTATGGTGTTGGCCCACCCTTACCCTTGATGACAGCTTCCACTCTTGCAGGCATATGTTCAATCAGGAGCTGGAAGGTTTCTTGGGGAATCGCAGCCCATTCTTCACAGAGTGCTGAACTGAGGAGAGGTATCTATGGCAGTCGGTGGGGCCTGGCATGAAGTTGGTGTTCCAGAACATCCCAAAGGTGTGCTATAGGATTCAGGTCAGGACTCCGTGCAGGCTAGTCCATTACAGGGATGTTATTGTCATGTAATCACTCCACCACAGGCTGTGCATTATGAACAGGTGCTTGACTGTGTTGAAAGATGCAATCGCCGTTCCTGAATTGCTCTTCAACAATGGGAAGCAAGAAGGTGCTTAAAACATCAATGTAGGCCTGTGCTATGATAGTGCCATGCAAATCAACAAGGGGTGCAAGCCTCCTCCATGGAAAAAAATGACCACACCATAACACCACAACCACCGAATTTTACTATTGTCACTACACAAGCTGGCAGATGACGTTCACTGGGCATTCGCCATACCCACACCCTGCCACTGGATCACCACAGCGTGATGTATGGCTTACGAGCAGCTGCTCGACCATGAAATCTGTGTCTTCTCACCTCCTGCCTAACTGTCATAGTACTTGCAGTGGATCCTGATGCAGCCTGGAATTCCTGTGTGATGGTCTGGATAGATGTCTGCCTATTACACATTATGACCCTCTTCAACTGTCAGCGGTCTCTGTCAGTCAACTGACGAGATCGGCCTGTACGCTTTTGTGCTGTATGTTTCCCTTCATGTTTCCACTTCACTATCACATCAGAAACAGTGGACCTAGGGATGTTTAGCAGCATGGAAATCTCGTGTACAGATGTATGACACAAGTGACACCCAATCACCTGACCAAGTCTGTGAGTTCCGCGGAGTGCATAATTCTGCTCTCTCACAATATCTAATGACCACTGAGGTCGCTGATTTGGAGTACCTGGCAGAAGGTGGTAGCACAATGCACCAAATATGAAAAACATATGTTTTTGGCGGTGTCTGGATATTTTTGATCACATAGTGTAGTTCTGTGTTTTGTGTGTGGGAGAAATTGTTTCAAAGCTCTTCACGCAAAATGTAATTCACATGTGAAATTATCCACCATTGGTAGTCTTTGTTTTCAGATGTTATGTTTCTCAGGAGCCTGATAATCTCATGTATGAAGACAATAATTTGGTTCCTGACACATTTATCACCAATAAACTGAAGTGAAACCGAAAGTAGATTACCTTCACACTCAAATATGTCACTGTCACTGTCACTGTTTGGCAACTTTGTTCTCAAACAACATTCTGTATTTCTGTATATAATGAATAAATATTAAACATTTATCATCATTATTCTAAGTCTACATAACACAAGGATAAACAAGTAAAAGTTTTTTTCTACAGCTTTTATGTTTGCCAAATAAAGGGTTAAAGACACAAACCAGAATTAACAGTTGTCCTCCATATAGACTGTGAGTTTCAGAAGAGGGAGGGTTCACTGTGAAACTAAATGTATGCAGCAACACAGAAACAGAAATTGACAGTATGCAGGTTGTGCCACTTTCGCCACTGTTGAGAAGATGTTTCATGTGCTCATCAACGGGGCCACTATAACAGTGTGAAATTGATTAAATACATATGCAAATATGTTAATGAAGGTACTGATACAGTTGTTTTAGGCTTAAGCAATGAGAGAAAAAATGATGAAGTGATGCAGTATCAGCTAGGGAGGTACATTAGTAGCAATGAAGCAGTCTGGCAGATCCTAGGTTTTCCAATTCTTTATACACCCTACTGCTATGGATCTCAGTCCCATTTGGAATATGGTCAAAGATTTTACTTCACAACCTGGAGCACCCTTTCTGTGGGAGATCAGCCACAAAACATAGCATTAACAGCGTTCTTTCAACTGTGTCAGCAGGCTTCTTTTCCAAGAACTTTGTTATATCATGAGATACCTAAACATTAAATATGAAATGGATTGATCAAAGTTATATGAAGCAGAAAAGTTGGCCAACCTGTTCCCAGATGTCATACAATTGCGAACGATGCCTTGGGTCGAGTATACACAGTTCACACCAGCAACACCAAACGTTATTTCCTTATGATAATCCTACTCTCAGATTGAGTTCCACGATCATTCATAAGGCTAGAAACAGCAAATAGCAAAGTATGCCAGACACTCAGAGAGTCTTGTCAGAAGTTGGGTTTACTGGAAGGAGACCAGCACAGGAATGACACATTGTGAGAAGCTAAATTGGTCTGCCTATCAGAGCAAACTAGGAACTTGTTTTCTATACTACTGGCTACATTTAGTCAACTGTATCTGAACTCACTGAGGGTAAAATATAAAGAGGCTGTAAGTGAAGACATACTTACCAAAGGCCAGAGGGAAATTTTGACATCAGAAATTACAGTTCATCCGAACATTTTAAACAAGGCTTTGATTATCCTTGAGTACAAATGTGTGCACATGATCAACAAACCTTTACTGCAATATGGCCTGCCTGAACCAGTACGAGACTGATAAGAATAACTTCATACAAATTATATATGAGAAATGGATTACAATGTCAAACAGTTGTGCACATACAAAATAGACAAGAAATAAATAAAGACCGGAAAAAAGTATCTAATCATAAAAGATCAGGCATCAAAACAACAAGTTGGTGGCATTTTTCTCAGTGCTCCTGCAGGGATAGGGAAAAAATTTTGACAAATTAATTCTGGCTGAAATCAGGTTTCATTTTTCACTTAATTTACCACTTGAAATTGTGAGACACAAAAATCCTTCCTGCAACATAAGCATGTAAAGTGGTCAAACACACATGCTCAAAGCATGCAGATTAATCGTATAATACTATTTAACCATGACTCACAAGAAAGCTATTGAGGCACTTGACATCACTATGAAAGATTTTAGAGGAAACCACAACTGATGGGAGGAGCTTTGGTACTCCTCTATGGAAACCCTACCTGTTGTCACAAAGTCAACAACCAGCTGATGAATTCTATGCATGTTCGAAACACTTAGTTTTGTGGAGATGTGTGCAAAAAATAACTATAAAGGAAAACATGAGAGTACACCTGAAGTATGGGAGTGTACAAATGTCTTCCAATAAACTACTACAGACTGGAGAGAGTAGAGTAGCAGTCAATTCACTACAAGTATGAGACTGCCACCCAATTTTGCAATGTGGTGTTGCCAATTGCAGGACTAATAGGTGCAGTGTAACCTACTATTTTCCAGACCTATCACAGTCTGAAATGGTATTGAGACACGGCTCTTCTTGCTTCTAAAAATGAAGATGCTTACAAAATAAACAATCAAATTCTTGTCATGTTATCGGGCACTGTCACTGAATACAGGTCTATCGATATCATGGTAGATGCCAGTGAGACGTTAATTTTCTAACAGAGTTCCTGAACTTACCTGTGGGTTTGCTACATCACCTTTTGCTTAAAGTGGGATCACCAATTATTTTACTATGAAACTTCAATCTGTCAAAACTTTGCAGGGGCACAAGGCTGTGTGTTAGGAAGTTGCTGGGCAATGTAATTCAATCCATGATAGTTAGGTCAGTATCGGTCATAATGTCATCTATCTTTTTATTTCATTGCCAATCAAGATTTCAACTGATAGTTCAGTGCATTATAAGTAGTCATTTAAACTGAACATAATTATAATGACACAAACTTCTATCCATCTCGGACATGTACAAGCATTATTCAATTATTATTTCAAATAATGCTTGTATGTACCTGAGATATATAGGGATGTAGGTCATTATAATTATGTGCTCTCTACATGACAACTTATAATGCACTGATGATGGCTGAACTGTCAGTTGAAATCGATAGCTGCAATGCAGTAAAAAGAGAGATGACATTACGACCACTTTTCTGTCTAGGATTACATCATTGTCATGAGCACAATCATGCCCATTGAATTGAACATAGAGTTATTATGTCCAGGCTTGTCATCAAATATGGGGTATCTAGGAATCCTACATACTTGGATAGCTAGACAAACAATTCAAACAAATCATGTTAATGAGTTTTATTACATTATGAAAAGCTACAACACTTAACTTTGCTATTACACAGATGCGTCACAGGCAAAGGGCGACATGCAAAATATTAAACCTTATAAACAAACCAAAGTCACTGCTATACAAGTGCCTAATCCTGAAGCTGCTATTCACATCTACATCTACATCAACATGATTACTCCGCAATTCACACTTAAGTGCCTGGCAGAGGGCTCATCAAACCATTTTCGTACTACTTCTCTACCATTCCACTCTCATCTCAAATGGCACGTGGGAAAAAGGAACACCTAAATCTTTCCCTTCAAGCTCTGATTTCTCTTATTTTATTATGATGATCATCTCGCCACAAAGAAAACCGCCTTTCTTTCAGTGACTGCCACCCCACCTCGCATATCATATCAGTAACACTCTCACCCCTATTGCGCAATAACATGAAACGAGCTGCCCTTCTTTGCACTTTTTCGATGTCCTCCATCAATCCTACCTGGTAAGGATCCCATACCATGCAGCAATATTCCAGCAGATGACGTACAAGTGTAATATAGGCTGTCTCTTTAGTGGGTTTGTCGCATCTTCTAAGTGTTCTGCCAACAAAGCGCAGTCTTTGTTTCACCTTCCCCGCAATATTACCTATGTGGTTTTTCCAATTTAAGTTGCTCATAATTGTAATTCCTAGGTATTTAGTCGAATTGACAGCCCTTAGATTTGTGCGATTTATTGTATACCCAAAATTTATCAGATTTCTTTTAGTACCCATGTGGACGACCTCACACTTTTCTTTGTTTAGTGCTAATTGCCACTTTTTGCACCATACAGAAATTCTCTCTAGATCATTTTGTAATTGGAATTGATTGTCTGATGTTTTTACTAGTTGGTAAATTACAGTGTTGTCTGCAAACAATCTAAGGGGGCTGCTCAGATTATCTCCTAGATCATTTATGCAAATCAGGAACAGCAGAGGGCCTATGACACTACCTTCCAGAACACCAGATATCACTTCTGTTCTGCTTGATGATTTACCATCGATCACTACGAACTGTAATCTCTCCGAGATGAAATCACGAATCTAGTCACACAACTGAAATGATACTCCATATGTACGCAATTTGATTGATAGTCGCTTGTGAGGAACGGTATCAAAAGCCTTCTGGAAATCCAGGAATATGGAATCGATCTGAGATCCCTTGTCGACAGCACTCATTACTTCGTGGGAATAAAGAGCTAGCTGTGTTGCGCAAGAATGATATTTTCTGAATCCGTTTTGGTTATGTACCAATAAGTCATTTTCTTCAAGGTGATTCATAATGTTTGAGTACAGTATATGCTCCAAAATCCTACTGCAAATTGAGGGCATCACCAGTCGGTCACGGTGCTTATGTCTTCTTCACATAGAGGCTGCTGATGTCTCATTGTCATCCTGGAGGGAGAAATGCTGAGACCAAAGAAATTTATGTAAATTAATGCCAGGTGTGTGGTGAGAACAAAGGACATGTTGTAATGCCATTTCCCACCTGTGGAGTTCTGAGAAATTGGTGTCTGGGGGGAAGAATACAGATGGCAATCACATATTATATTTGGTCCTCTTGAAAATATGCTTTTGCTCTATCATAAATAATGTCTCACATGCTGTTTCTTGAAAGTTCTCTCTCCCTGGGAGTTACTCCCAAAGGCCTAACATTGAAAGTCCTTGTTTCTGGATGTTTAGAGTTTTAAATACAGCAATCTCTTGCACTTACTTGGCTAACCTGTGACCTGTATGCCTCATCTGTCAATTTCCACTCCACTAGAGTTCTCTCCTCCTGCAAAATTCTGCTTCCTTGGATGGTATCATCTACCAAGCCAACTACAGATTGCAATAACAGGCCAGACTTTACCTCAGAAAGGTGTCCTCTCTGCTCCTAAACTACCTCAATACTGGTGTTGCTCTTATCCCTCTCCAGCTCCCTAAACAGCCACATCAATCACCAGCCCTCTCCCATAAACTGAGCTTGGCCCACCTTATTAACATCCCCAGCCTTCACCAGTGCCTCTCCAGCGCAACAGTAACTCACGATCACAAGAACAAGCCATGTCAGTACAGTTTTCTCACCCCCTGAATTATGTGTATTGTCCAAAGGTACAAATTTCAGCCCAAAACCTACATTTAATCATGCTTCTTTGATGAAGGACCTACTTTCCTTCATATATAATGCCAACTGGAAGTACCACTTCACAAACCAATCCCAAAACCTTTACAACCACTAACCTGACACTGAACAGTTCTGACCACAATCTCAACTTGCTACACCACCACTACCACAAAACCACCACTTACAAATCTTCCGAGAATTCCTAATATCCAGTATTGCTTCATAACCCTTTCTGAGGTCCCTACAACATGACCCTAACCTGTCCTCTGATGAACTCCCGGCTTTTTGTTCCCTAAAAACTGATGTCTCCATCAGTATCCTCCAAAAGTGGACAAGGGATCTACCACTGAGGTACCTGACCAATTACAGTATGTAAGTGAGAGTCTATGTCAGCTCTCTGACACCTCTATGTACAGCATCTGCCCTCAAGATCCCATCCCTGCAATGCAAATTGACCTACAGTCCCTCCTTAAAGCCTCAGGCCCCTCACAAGAAGTAACACCTCGTTCCATAGAACTTCTTGCCTACCCAAACCGTCCATCCCCACCTTTCACCTACTTCCCAAGATCCACAATCCCAATCACTCTGGTCATCCCACAGTTTCTGGCTTCAAAGCACCCACCGACTGTATACCTGTTTAAGTTGATCAGCACCTCCAGCCTATATTACAAAGGCTTCCCTTTTTTATTAAAGACACCAAACATTTCCTAGGTCGTCCGAAACCTGTGCCTATCGCACTCTCATCACACACCTTGCTTGTCACCATTGAATACACCTACCTCTACACCAACTCCCCCGTGTATATGTGGTCTATCTGCTACTGAACATTTCCCTGACCAGAACCCACCTAATTCCAGTCCTATGACACTTTTCCTGCAAACCTTACTGAACTTTATACTTACCAACAACTGCTTTACCTTTGAGGGGCGGACATACAAACAGATCATGGGCAGGGTCATGGGAACCAAGGTGGCTCCTTCCCATGCAATCCCTTTCATGGGTCACTTGGAGAGGGCTTTCCTGGAATCCATTAGCCTTCAGCCCCTGTTTTAGTTTTGAAACACTGAAGACATTTTTGCCACATGGACTCAAGGTGAGGCTGACAAAAATTTTTTTTAAATCTTTAAATACATTCTCCCAATTAAATTTTACATGGTCCTATTCCAAATCCCATGCCACTTTCCTTGATGTTAATTTCATCCTCAACAAAGACCAGCCAAACACTTCCATCCACATCAAACCTACCAACAAACAACAGTACTTACATTTTGACAGTTGCCATCCTTTCCATGTCAAATGTTTCCTCCCATACAGCATTGAGACAAATGTATTTGTTTGGATGCAGACTCTTTACATCAATACACCACCACTCTCACTTCAGCCTACATTGGGGAGTGTAGTTCAAAAGCACATTTCCTGGGCCATCACATCCAAACCTGGTACTGCTGATCCCTCCAAAAAACAACTTCGGAGCACACCACTTGTCTTTCAGAACTACCCTAGTCTTGAATGTATCAATCAGCTACTTTGACAAGGCCATGTCTTCCTAAAATCATGCCCTGAAATGACATCCATTCTGTCTGAGATTTTGCCCACCACACTTAGAACAGCTTTTCGTTGCCCTCCCAGTCTCCGCAATCTCCTTGTTACATCCTATGCTCCTTCTGTACCCATCTCCCTACCCTATGGCTCCTACCCCCGTGACTGTCCTACTGCAAGACTTGGCCTATGCACTCTCTTACCACCACCTATTCCAGCCCTGTAACTGGCAAAACATATACTATTAAAGAGATAACCACCTATGAAGTGACACATCATTTAACAGTTGTTCAGCATTTTACATCGGCATGACTACCACCCAGTTATCAGTCGGGATGAATGAGCACAGGCAGAGGGTGTATACAGACAACACGCAATATCCCTGTTGCAGAGCATGCTGTCAACAAGACAGTCATGACCTCGGTGCCTGTTTCACCACATGAGCAATCTGTATTTTTCGTCTAGGCCCCAGCTTCTTAGAACTCCGCAGGTGGGAACTAACATTACAACACATCCTCATTCCTTAATAACCCCCCCCCCCCTTTCCAGGCCTTAATTTAGTACATCTACATCTACATCCATACTCCACAAGCCACCTGACGGTGTGTGGCTGAGGGTACCCTGAGTACCTCTATCGGTTCTCCCTTCTATTCCAGTCTCGTATTGTTCATGAAAAGAAGGATTGTCGGTCTGCTTCTTCTCTCCCTTTTAGTTTTCTGTACCTTATTTTATGGCCTGTCTAGTTTTTTCCCACCCTCCACCTCTACCAAATACAACACACTTAGTTTTCAGTTCTTATTATCTCTTGCATTATGTCTTTTCAGTAATATGTATTTTGAGTGTTGCCTGCCTGCCACTTTTAAGCTCTCAGGTTTTCAAATCTCATCCAGTGCAGTCCCCAACTGTCTTTCTTTCTTATTCCACCTGGTAAGGCTCTCCTGACTTGGGATCTTGGTGACTTTTTCCTAACTGTTCCCATTTCCTAAACCTAACCACACCTTTCCCTTCATCCCTTTCCCTTCCCCTCCATCCAAGAGCAGGAGCCACTTGTTCCAAAAGTTTGCATATTTACTTAACCTTTATATAAATTCTCTTCTGCCACTGCTTGGTGAGTACATTTTTTTAATCTACCTAGTTACATTATATATTCAAAAACTGATTATTTTCATTCGTATAATAACCATACAAAACATGCTTGTACAATAAGTAAGTGACACAGTCTAAAATTAGAACATCTAATTTCAAGCAGATCTAACAATGGGAATGCCTGAAACATAGGTAATCTATTGCCTCATATTTGGCAGGTTGTTTGTCTACAACCTAATGTGAAAGACTAAGATAATTTGGCTCAATACTGCTCCAGTTTTGAGAAAACTGCCCCTAAAGTTCATGATACATAATTAACACTTTGGGTCCTGAGCCATTGCAGACAGGTGTCTACCATAGCCACTGGCTGATTTTAACGTACTTTAAACTACTACAACTCATAAAAGGTTTCAGTTATAGCAATAAAATTACTCTTATTGAAAAACCTAGACTTTCTTGTTTAAAACTATATGTAATACCTTTCTCTTGAATTAATACACACCGTTGACAAGCGTTATTATTATAACATTGTTTCCCATCAAATCTTCAAAGTGAATGACACAGCTGCGCAAAGATTGTATACATTAGATGTTCTTTGTGCTCTGAGTATATTTCCTTCAAATGTTTATATGACAAGTACCATCTATGCAGTAGTCTGAAGGTAAATGAAGACATGAAAAGTGAGTGAAAGATAAGGCAGCCAGAAATATAATTTTAATTCTTAACTAATCCAATTTGTTTGAAGAATTTAGTTGTTTACCAGAATTATAATTTTAATTCTTTATTAATCCAGTTTGTTTGTGAAATTTAGTTGCCTACCTTGTTATTATTCCTTATTAACTCTCCCATTCCCACCAGGTCCTACACAGAAAAAATTATAAATGAAATAAAAACTGCAGAATGCATTTGGAAATTAAACACAGATTCTCTCTTCTCCAGCCAGATGCTTTTGTGGCTACACTAGTGGCACTTTCATTGATCAGTGTTTATTTTACAGGTAAATAAGTGACAATCATAACAGTTTCTTTCTTCAATTTCTAGGAAACTAAACATTTGTACAACCCACATTTGATTATGAAAAATGCACAATTTTCAATCATATTGATCTCATAAATTTTGTGTCATGAACTTTAGGGTTAGTTTTTTCAACAATAGATGCTTTTGGAGTGTTGGAGGGGGGGGGGGGGGGGGGCAAGGAAGGTGTTGAGCCAAAACATGTTAAAGTTATACGAGCTGAGCTGGTTGGCTGCGTCTGAGGCCCTCCTATTCTAAGAAAATCATTCAACAAACTAGTATAACTAATATTACCTAACAGGTGCATGAAATTGGTAATTAATGAAAGGGAACAAATCTAACATTACAACTAAACCAGTCCAAAAAGAAATAAAACATGTTGTAAAGCGCAGCATTCAAATTATTGATAGGACAAAATTACCAATGATACAACAAAATTATGAACAATCAGACTAATTAGTGCTCTACAAACTGAACTTCATAAGGGTACAGGAAAAACACCTAGAGAAATATAGAACTAAAAACTATTCCTGAGGTTAATAAGAAACTTAGTGAGCATGAAGTAATTATAAAGTCAGGTAAGGATAACAAACTGGTGTTTTATATATATTAAAAAAAGATTAAATGGACAAAAATAAAGGAGTTTTTCAGGGAGAATAATATAGTTAGGCTTGAAAATGATCCTACTGATAAACGACAGAATGAAATAAAGGCAAAAGTAAAACAGCATGCTAGTCTGGGTAGTGACATTGAGTATAGAGATCTGACAGTAAACAAACCCATAAACCCGACAATTGGGAGCATAATGTAAAATATGAGGGTAATTTGTAAAGGAAGAACCAATTTGTAATGGAGTAAAAGAAACTTTATTTATGAACATAAATTGCACACTTTTTCACTTTTCAATAGTCACCATGAACATTTATACATTTTTCAAGTCCTGGCATTAGGTCTTAAATTCAAACAGCAAAGAACTCTGCATCCTGACCGACAAGTTAGCAACAGTTTCTTTTAACATGTCACCATTTTCCAGGTGATTTCCTCCAAGAAATTCCTTCAGTTCTGGAAACAGATGAAAGTCTGATGGTCTAAGTCAGGGCTGTATGGTGGATGATTCAGTAATTCCCAGTGAAACTTGTCCAGTTGCATCCTTGTGTTTGTCGCAACATGAGACTGAGCATCGTCATGAAGCAGAATGACACCGCTAGAGAGCAGTCCTCACCTTTGATTTTGAATAGTGCACCTAAAAAGGATTTAATAATGTTTTACAGTACCTCTCAGCATTTTTTGTCATTCCTCTTGTCAAACAATCTAACAGAGGAATGCTTTTCTGGCCCACAACACTGTGGCCACAATTTTCCGTATTGAAGATTTTTGTATGAATTTTCATGGTTTCATTGGGGAGTTTGATTGATGCCACACTGGGCTGATGTTTAGAATGTAGCGTACAATCCACGTTTCATCACTGGCCACAATGTGAGTCAAGAACTCATCAGCATCCTTGTGACAGTGCTTCAAAGGACAAAGAATGTGCCATTCTCTTTGTTTTGCATTCTTCTGCAGTATTTTTGGCACCCATCTCACTCACATTTGTTGTAGTGAAGTTTGTCAGTAACAATGTGAAAAACTACTGATCTTGAAACTTGTGGAAATTTCTGATGCAGCTTGTCAATAATGAAGTGCTTGTTTTGGTGAAATGCCTCATCAACTTATTGTGTCAAGTCTTCATACATGATAGTAGGCCGTCCAGATCATTCATCATCATGAACATTTGTCCTTCCTTCATTAAAGAGCCTAAACCATTTGAACACAGTTTGATCATTCTTTAAACCTGAATCATAAACCTTAACAAGCTGCTGGTGAATTTCAGCAGGATGAACTTGTTTTGCATTTAAGAAATGAATAACCGAGCACACTTCACAATCGGTGGGATTACTGATAAACATGGCGACAAATGATGCAGTGTAACCATACAACCAACACCAGCAGATATGTGAAACATAATGGCAGTGTAGTGGGAGACTGGCCAAGAGTGGCCAACTGCGAACAGACATCACATGCAGTATGTGCGGACACATTGGGCTATCGGTTCTTACATTACAAATGACCCTCGTACATAAACATGAGATCTCTGTAAGAGCAGAGGTAAACTACATCAATAGTGCCACTTACAAATTGAGTTTGAGTTTTAAATTAAATAGTATTTTCAAATAGAACAATGTATTTCAGAACCACCATATTATTTACAACACTGGCTAGCTTGGTAAATTGTTTTATTGCTGGATTGTAAATCGTGGATGCCAGAATGTATGGTTAATAGTTGTCCACTTACATGTGACTTGGTTCTTGAATGTATTGACAGGTTTGAATTTGATGCAAAATATGACTAAGTTCTATCAAGCATATGGATGAATCCTGAATTTGTAGGTGCACTGTTCTATAAAACACTTATGGTGTTACGAACTTATTTTACTACATTCTAAATCGTGATTTCCAAGCATAATATAAAAATTTTGTTATGTTTACATGCACTTTGTTCCTGCATTTAATAAAAGATCTGAACATATACTAGACACACCTAGATTAAAATAAGATTATGGACCTAGCATTAAATTATACGCATCTAACACAAGACATTTATACAATTAGGTTTTAATTGCTAGATTTTAAACCATGAATGGTTAAATATTTCATCCTTTTACATTTAACTTTGTTCCTTAACTTTATGACAGTTCTGACTTTTATTTAAGATATGCCTATATTCCATTAAGCACATGGACACAGCACTAAATTAGATGCAGAATTGTTTGTAAGACACTTGTGTCATTAGAATTTTATAGAGTCAAAAACTACCTTCAGTTACAATCCATGCAATAACATTTCTGATGCATGAATTGTAAATGGATCAGACAAGGTCCTGTTGTGACAATTATGTTCTTTTTGCCTGGTATAGTGTAGCAACTAGTTTGGACAAGAAGAGAATAGAAGCTTTAGAAATGTGGTGCTACAGAAGAATGCTGAAGATAAGGTGGGTAGATCACGTAACTAATGAGGAGGTATTGAGTAGGATTGGGGAGAAGAGAAGTTTGTGGCACAACAACTAGAAGAAGGGATCGGTTGGTAGGACATGTTTTGAGGCATCAAGGGATCACAAATTTAGCATTGGAGGGCACCGTGGAGGGTAAAAATCGTAGAGGGAGACCAAGAGATGAATACACTAAGCAGATTCAGAAGGATGTAGGTTGCAGTAGGTACTGGGAGATGAAGAAGCTTGCACAGGATAGAGTAGCATGGAGAGCTGCATCAAACCAGTCTCAGGACTGAAGACCACAACAACAACACAACAGTGTAGCAACTCAATGTGGCACGGACTCAACAAGTCATTGGAAGACACCTGGAGAAATACTGACCCATGCTGCCTCTACAGCTGCCCATAATTGTGGAAGTGTTGCTGGTGCAGGATTTTGTGCACGAACTGACCCCTCGATTATGTACCAGAGCTGTTCAATGGGATTCACGTCAGGTGATCTGGCTGGCCAAATAATTGGCTCTGATTGTCCAGAATGTTCTTCAAACCACTCGTGAAGAACTGTCATCCAGAAAAAACTCATTGTTGTGTGGGAACATGAAGACCCTGAATGGCTCCAAGTAGTCGAACATAACCATTTCCAGTCAGTGATCGGTTCAGTGGGCATGAGGACCCAGTCCATTCCATGTAAACAGAGACCATACCATTATGGATCCACCACCACCACATGCAGTGCCTTGTCGATAACCTGGCTCCACGGCTCTGTGGGACCTGCACCACACTTTAACCGTATGATCAGCTCTTACCAATTGAAATTGGGACTCATCTGAGTGGGCCACAATGTTCCAGTCACTTGAGATTCAACTCATACGGTCACAAGCCCAGGAGCGGCACTGCAAGTGACGTCATGCTGTTATAGCCTGCAGCACAGAGGACAGCACTTCCACACATAGAGGTGTAACGATAGGCAAGCGTGGAGGGGATGAGGTCTGAACATGCACGGCGACAGAGAGTGAGCAAACAAAGACCACTTGCCCAACTGAGTTGCTGTGGTCAACAGTCAGGTTCATTTTTCTGTGGTACATGGTATTATAGAGGGTGGTCCATTGATCGTGACCGAGCCAAACATCTCGCCGAAATAAGCATCAAACGAAAAAACTACAAAGAACGAAACTTGTCTAGCTTGAAGGGGGAAACCAGGTGGCGCTATGGTTGGCCCGCTAGATGACACTGCCATAGATAAAACAGATATCAATTGCGTTTTTTAAATAGGAACCCCCATTTTTTATTACATATTCGTGTAGTACGTAAAGAAATATGAATGTTTAATTGGACCACGTTTTTCGCTTTGTGATAGATGGCGCTTTAATAGTCACAAACATATGGCTCACAATTTTAGACAAACAGTTGGTAACAGGTAGGTTTTTTTAAATTAAAATACAGAACGTACGTACATTTGAACATTTTATTTTGGTTGTTTCAAGGTGATACATGTACCTCTGTGAACTTATCATTTCTGAGAACGCATGCTGTTACAGCGTGATTACCTGTAAATACCACTTTAATGCAATAAATGCTAAAAATGATGTCCGTCAACGTCAATGCATTTGGCAATGCGTGTACCAACATTCCTCTCAACAGCGAGTAGTTCGCCTTCCATAATGTTCGCACATGCATTGACAATGCGCTGACGCATGTTGTCAGGCATTTTCGGTGGATCACAATAGCAAACACCCTTCAACTTTCCCCACAGAAAGCAATCCGGGGACGTCAGATCTGGTAAATGTGCAGGCCACGGTATGGTGCTTCGACGACCAATCCACCTATCATGAAATATGCTATTGAATACCGCTTCAACCACACACAAGCTATGTGTCGGACATCCATCATGTTGGAAGTACATCACCATTCTGTCATGCAGTGAAACATCTTGTAGTAACATCGGTAGAACATTACGTACGAAATCAGCATACACTGTACCATTTACAATGCCATCAATAAAATGGGGGTCAATTATCCTTCCTCCCATAATGCCCCACCGTACATTAACCCACCAAGGTTGCTGATGTTCAACTTGTCACAGCCATCGTGGATTTTCCATTGCACAATAGTGCATATTATGCCGGTTTACGTTACCGCTGTTGGTGAATGACGCTTCGTCACTAAATAGAATGCGTACAAAAAATCTGTCATCGTCCCGTAATTTCTCTTGTGCCCAGTGGCAGAATTGTACACGACATTCAAAGTCGTTGCCATGCAATTCCTGGTGCATAGAAATATGGTACGGGTGCAATCGATGTTGATGTAGCATTCTCAACACCGACATTTCTGAGATTCCCGATTCTCGCGCAATTTATCTGCTACTGATGTGCGGATTAGAAGCGACAGCAGCTAAAAAACCTACTTGGGCATCATCATTTGTTGCAGGTCATGGTTGACGTTTCACATGTGGCTGAACACTTCCTGTTTCCTTAAATAACTTAACTAACTGGCGAATGGTCCGGACACATAGAGAATGTCGTCCAGGATACCGAGCAGCATACATAGCACATGCCCGTTGGGCATTTTGATCACAATATCCATACATCAACATGATATTGACCTTTTCTGCAGTTGGTAAATGGTCCTTTTTAATGCGGGTAATGTATCACAAAGCAAATACCGTCCGCACTGGCGGAATGTTACGTGATACCATGTACTTATACGTTTGTGACTATTAAAGCGCCATCTATCACAAAGCGAAGAAAGTGGTCCAATTAAAACATTCATATTTCTTTACATACTACATGAATATGTAATAAAAAACGGTTGTTCCTATTTTAAAAAATGCAGTTGATATCCGTTTGACCTATGGCAACGCCATCTAGTGGGCAAACCATAGCACGATCTGGTTTCCCCCTTCAAGCTAGACGAGTTTCATTCTTTGTAGTTTTTCATTTGATGCTTATTTCGTGAGATATTTGGCCCGGTCACTATCAAGTGACCACCCTGTATATTCAAATCTATGAGGAATAATACATTTTAAAACTGAATCCAATCAGTCGTCTGTTGAGAGAAATCCTACTTCACATCTTGATCCTGCTTCCACTGCTCCACACCATCAGTCTGCGTGACGTTGGAGGCGAAGAACAGTTGATGCGGCTTTGTGAAGACGTGAAGTACATTTTTTCCCAAAATGACAATGGTCTAACAACAAGATAATCAAAACTGGTTGTGACAATAGTCATTTATTGCGATTTGGTCTGTATTGTAAGCAAAAATGTAATACATAAGAAAATTAACTTCAAACTCAAATCAAATAGAGCATAGATGCTCGACAACTGTTTTCTACTCCGCATAATTTTTTTGAATCGTATAAATTGTGCATGTGTGTGTGTGTTTAAATGTAAATTATTTACTTGGAGGAAAAAAGAATAACTGGTAGCAAAGACTAATGCAAAAGACTTTCATGAAAATTGTCAGTAAGTTATCTTTTTTTTCCCCCACTGTCAATGGGCATTATGAGTGTAAAGTAATTCATTTGACATCACAGCAAGAGACCGCATTTATGGTCCATTGAACAGGCAAATAATTAACCATCTCCTATGAGTAACTCTAGAGAATGCTGACCAATAATGTCGAAAACCACCGATATCTCGACAGGTAACCCTTAATGTCATTTTGAGGCATTTCCCACCTCGCGCCTAGAAAATCATAGGGGTTTATTCATTGCAGTATCGGAGTTTTTAACAAATTTATCCAGCCACATTCTCACAAATTGTCAGGGCATACGAAACACTGGGCAAAGTTTAATTTCTCCTTGGGCAATATGTGGAATATTACAGTCCACATTCTTCATGAGATACAAATTCCTAACCAATAAAGGCTAGGAAGTTCTCATATACCGTGTATGCAATTAATATGTTGACAAACCGATTTTTTAAAACATGAGTTTTTAAAACCAAGAAGTATTACTACTTTACTTTGTTCCAAAGCCTATATCGTACTACAATCGTCACTGCTACCAGAGTCCGTGTTTGAACCACTTGATTGTAGATTTATCAATATAATGGAAGGAAACATTCCACGTGGGAAAAATTATATATAAAAAACAAAGATGAGGTGACTTACCGAACAAAAGCGCTGGCAGGTCGATAGACACACAAACAATGTGTGTCTATCGACCTGCCAGCGCTTTTGTTCGGTAAGTCACCTCATCTTTGTTTTTTATATATGATTGTAGATTTAGGATGATAGATATAAGGCTTATATCCATCTTCACTACTCTATCACAATCTTCTTTCTGAAGCTTTTCAGCTTGTGACAAACCGTGTGTCCACACTGAAGAGTGATGTTATCTAGTGCCCAAATTAATTCTATCAGATTATACTGACAGCGATATGCGGGTAAACATAAATCTTTGTGACCACATTGACATACATTAAAGTCAAATTTGAACATTTCGTTGGGTGACTCGTATAAAGTAACAAGCTCAGAAGTTCAACATGAGTTAGGCTTATAATGTGCATAATATCATCGTTTAAATGAGAGCGCTATATCCTCTTTCCTGGTGTTTTTACTTAGTGTTTTTCCTGGAACAGGTGAATGATAACAAGGCATGATAATTACAATGACCAACTTCGAAGCAACGTATGGTAAGAATTGTTCAGTGAATCACTTCTTGAAACTGATAGTGTTCATTTCCAAATGTTGCTGTTGCTTTTACAGCTACATACTAGTTTATGGTCAGGAACAAAACCAGAAGAAGAGACAGCATCCAGAATAATTATGTGAGAAGGGTAATTCCATGTCAATTTTCAATAAACTTGGCACATTTCCTTATACTTATAACATAAGAACCTGTGCAAAATCTTTTTGCTCTCAAAAACTTTTTTATATCAAATTTTAAATGTAGTGATATTCTGATAACTGGGCTCTGCAGGAATGTCAGTGCAAAATGGTACTTACCTACATAAATGCCATAACTCAGGTGTTAATGAAGCTTTTGATTTGGAATACTTTTCATAAATTAAGAGAAGCACATACTTAACAGACATGCATTTATTTAAGCAGTAAAGTTGCATAGTACAATACAAAAAAATTTAATGTGTGCCACTTTCCAATTTCCGGAAAAAGTACAAACACAATGAAAAATGCTTATATCACTTTTCTCCAAGCTGATGGAACTTATAACTGGTCTTGAATAATTCCCAAGACAGCACACATTGTAATAAAATAAAATTATTAATGGGTTTTCTACAAATAGACACACAAATAAATCTGGAATCATAATACTTTGTGTTGTGATGAAAATGATAATAATAATTTTAAGAAAGATCACCCGTACCAGACACTCACTGCTTCAGAATTTCACGAAACTTTTTCTTCTTGTTACTTTCTGCATGGCAATAGTCAATTGCTCCATATACAAATGTATATGCCACAACTGAAGTTTGTCATTTGGATTGAATTACTCCTCACAACAACAACAACAACAACAACAATAATAATAATAATAACAATAACAATAACAGAAAGTATCTTATTACCAACACATTGCTGTCATATTTCCCCAGTCATCACAGAAAGGCTGTATCTTTATTGAAAAAAACTAATATCTATTCTTGACTTATGGGAATATAGAAAATCAACTTAAGCTGTTGTGGTCCAAACAATGATTTTTAATACGTGTAACACTTTCTGATAGATGATACAAAATTTATTTTTATCAAAACTTTGATACTATTTATTAAAAAAAAAAATGTCGATAGATAGTGGATGTTCATTTAACATATATCACATCATTGTTTAGAAGATAATTCAAATCAGCTTACATAGACTGACAACCTATAGTAAGGCTACCTCATGAAAATAAAGAGCCAAAAGTTATAAATTTAATTGAAACATTTTCAATACATGGGTTAACTTTATTTAGGGTGTCAAATTAGCATCTTTAAATAACAATTATTCTACCCAAACTAATATTAATTAAAGACGTACATGTTCAACAGCAAAGACCCCTGAAACTATCAAAACACACACACACACACACACACACACACACACACACACACACACACACACTCTCTCTCTCTCTCTCTCTCTCTCTCTCTCTCTCTCTCTCTCTCTCTCTCTCCAATAATTACACTCGAAAGTTTGGCAATAACTCATTTGAGAGTTGGCAACAAAAACATAACATTGCATCGAAATAAGTGTGCAGTTCATAGTGCAGTGAACTGTGTGCGTGTGTGTGTGTGTGTGTGTGTGTGTGTGTGTGTGTGTGTGTGAAGAACACCACCAAAAATGTAACAGGAGCATAATATGTAGGAAATTGTCCAGGCAATCTGTAAGTAGAGTTCAAAATATTACTACTTAATAGGAAATACCAGCCACCGGAACTGTTTATAACCTATAGGTAAAAGAACCAAAATGTAAATTAAATAGCAAACCTATGTACATATTCCAGGCCACTGAAGATGCCTTGCAGAAAATAAAGGCAAAGCGCATAATGGCACTAATACTGTTTCATTCAGTTACTGTTAGACGGTCCATAAAGTAATAATTATCAACATACCGTAATATCACCAATGGCACTTCGCACGATCCAGTAAGAGGCCTATGAAGACTGCTTCCAGAATTGGAAACGGCCTTAGGAGCAGTGTATCAATAGCGGAGGAGAGTATCTCAAACGAGACCATGCAGAATAAGTAAAAGGTAAGCATATAAAAATTTTGTGGAGAAACTTCCAGAATTTTTTTAACAGACCTCATACTTAGTACATATGATGACCAAAATCAATTTAATCTTAATTTAATTAAATAACAATAAAATAAACTTTCATAATATGAGCTAATGCACCATTTACTTAAACAATAATGATATAAGCTCTCATTATATGACTCTGTTGCCATGGACAGGTGAAACCCTACAGTAATGACCTACTCTAAGCAATAAACAGTACAGTTACATCAGATTCCAGACAACTGCTTATTCAATTACTAATTATTTTGTAGACAACTGCCTCATTGCGGGATTTTACTGCTAGCTCATATTGTCTGGGTCATTGTCTTCCATGGATCACAAATGTTTTCTCACCTACATTTCTATTTATTTTATATTATTGCCGCTCACTTGCACATATGAAAAACCAATTCATCACTTTGTTAGCTACAGCAATAATGAAGGAATATGTATTGGCCTGCAATTGTGAAACTGCAATAGAGTGGGGCAAAACAATTTTAGTTGTGGTTGGTGCACTTTATACATAGGTGTGCATGCCCAACAGTTAATATTTTGCTATCTGTAATAACATCATCATGACAACTCTCAATAGTTTTACATGATCGTGGGCCTTTGTGGTCAAAAAACGACATCATGACCTTACCAGAACTGGTGCACATGGCCTGTGATTTCTTTGGAGGTGGTGAAGTCATATGTTTGGTCTGACACTTGCTTTCTGGTCCAAAATGGTGACACCATGTTTTGTCACCTGTGACAAAACATGACAGAAAGCCATATTGTTCCTCATGATAACATTGCTGGTGACTCAAAGACAGCACCATGTGAGTATTGCGCTGTTCAGCAATCAGTTGGTGGGGAACCCACTGCACACAGATTTTTTGAAAATTGAAGTGTTGATGCATTATGATGTGGGTGGGGCCCACACTAATACCCAGTATTCGGATCTCGTCCACAGTGATTCTGCGACTGTCTAAGACTAAAGCATTCACTTCTGCAATCATTTCCCATGCGATGACACGAGGAGCCTGTCCAGGACGAGTATCGTCTTCCAGTGACTCGTGCCCCTCGAGGAATCGTTTGTGCCATTCCACAACACTTGCATGACTCAGACTGTACTCACCATACACAGCCTTCATCCATCGATACATTTTCATGGCCTCAAACTCCCTCCGCCACCAAAAATCAAAACACTCCTCATTGTTCCTGCTTAGTCGCCTGCATGTTTGGTAGTGGACAATAACTTGTGTTACCATCTTCTCTTCGGCCTGAAGCCACACTGGTGCTACGCAACACCGAACAGTGCACACGTGTCAGCCTCTTTACCGATAGATGGCGCAACCATAATCCCAGTTACTTGGTACAACCTAATGTGTAAGGCAAAGGCAGATGCACTGACCAGGTTTCATTTGAATGAACCTCATATATAAATACTAGATAAACATACTTTTCTACCAGTGGAACCAAACATATACTCAAACACCAACTTCTTTGTTATTTCAATTCTCTGTGCGCCATTTGCTGAACACCTACCTGTGATCATTCAGACTGTCTTTTTACGCTTCTTTCAGAATTATTTCTCTTTTCTTGCCTTTGATTAGGAACAAATGAAACATTTTTTGCGTTCACCTGGGTGACTTTGGCCAGTATAGCGAATCTTCCAATGCTGCATTTGTTTGTGTTCCACCATTCCCGATTGTTTCACAAACTGAAAAAAATTTGCTACCAATCTGATGACCATCAGAAATGATGTCTGTGAAATATGCTGTTTGTAGTAGTTTTGAGAGTGATGGTGTAAAAAAAATGCAAATGTAAGTGTTGTACATAATACGAAGTGTAATCAATAATAACAAGACTTTTTTTAATTTCATGGCCTTTATAAATCCAATTTTCAAACCTTTTTTTTTTTTTATCTTGTTGTTGGTATACATGCTCTTGATGTATGTTTGCAGTTTTCACCTGTTTTAAATATTTAGTTTATTGTTATTGATATTGTTGATTCTGGAAAATTGTCCAATCACTATAAGTGAGGTTGCTGATGATGTTGGCATATCCTTTGGCTCATGCCAAGTATTTTTTCAGAAGTTTTGGGTGTGGAATGTGTAGCAGCAGAGTTTGTCCCGAAATTGTTGAATTTTAATCACAAAACACATCGTGCAGACATTGCTAAGGAATTTCTGAATCAAGTCCAGAATGATCCAGAACATCCAAAGAAGGTTACAACATGTGACGAAATATGTGTATACAGGTATGACGTTGAAACTAAGATCCAACCACTCCAATGAAAACTGTCTGATGAGCCAAGACCGGAAAAAATATATATAAAATAAAATAAAAATATAAAAATAAACTGAACAAAATTTTTACAAGTTCGATCACATGTGAAGGTTGTTCTCACTGTTTTCTTTTATTACAGTCCATCATAAGTTCCTGCCTTATGGTCATATGGTTGATAAGGAATACTATTTAGAAGTTATGCACCATTTGCATAAAACAATCCAAAGAAAATGATCAGAACTGTAGCAAAACCACTCATGAAAACTGCATCACAATAACGCTCTCACTCACACCTAAACCCTAGTTCGTGATTTTTTTTTTGGCAAAAAATAAAACTGTTATGTTGCTTCAGCCACCATATTTACCAGACGCGGACCACTGTGACTACTTTCTATTCCCGAAGATGAAGAGAATCATGAAAGTATGTTGTTTTTCCACCACTGATGATATAAAAACAGAATCACTGAAGGAGCCACACACCATAATGGAAAGTGAGTTCCAGAAGTGCTTCCAGGTGTAGACCATCAGCTAGAGACTATAGACAGTCTTCCGTAGTTTGGAAGTATAATCTCCCGCGATAATTCAATTAGAAAGGAGTATACCAACAGAGTGCAAACGAGTGCTGAATTCTATCAAGTGAAAATCTCTTAGGAGGCAACAGTATTCCAGAAGAAGCAAAATCAGCAATGTTCACCAACTACTTCATACCAATATTGACCTACTCTATCGAAGCGCACACACTCTCATAATGTGAGTCATCAAGGCTACGGGCAACCAAAACAAAATTCCTTCAATCCACCATCCACAGGCTACGATGGCTAAGTTAAGGAATGATGAGGTGAGGAAGAAAGCTGCAATCAAGACATCCTTTTCAGGAAGAACCAGTACACCCCAACTATAGTGATAGGGGCATATAATTAGGTTGGAGATCATCAGAACAGCTCAAATATACTTGGAGGAAGAGGTGGAAGAAAAATGTCCAGTAGAAAGACCTCGCTGCTGCGAGAGGAAGGACAATGGATGATGTCCTCTGTGACAGATTACACATGGACAGTAGAAATTGGAAGGGGCTCATTACTAGTCCCTGGAAATATACGTTAATGATAATGATGAGTGTTTTGAATTTAAGTATGCAGTATCTTACTACAATACAAACTGCAAACACTACCCCACACCTCAAATTTAATTGAAAATCTTGTGTGTCCTGTTCACGGCAAAATAAGAACTTTATAGTCTGGGATAATGAAGGTATACTGTATATTTTGATACACAGTGAACTTTTGATCAATTTGCAGTAAACTGTGTATCATGTCTTCTTATTTTATCATTTAAAGAGTTTCAACACACAACTAGCTCATACTTGACATTCATAGTCTTTGTGGTGAAATCGCATACCGTAAACGAGGGTAAAATCGATCACCTGCAACTTTCTTTATACTGAATCTGTTATCTTCGGTAAATTTTAGTATTTTGCTACATGGCAACACTGACTCACTGTTAAAATAGCAAACATGACTTTATGAATGAAGAAATTCCATTAAACGAGGCATTTTATTCTCAGCATTCATTTGAATGAAAGGCATTATTTTCAGTTCTCTTCTATATGCCGAAATCAGACTGCAGCACAGGGAGTCATATTTTCATCAGAACAGAAAAGAAGAAAGAATACATAAGTAACTTGTTTCAAAGAATACATAAGTAACTTGTTTCATGATCCTAGTCTGAATTTGGTATTTCTCAAATCACAAATCTTAAGATAGTTATTTGTTACTATAAGAAAAGAAAGCCAATCATGCCTTCTAATTACAGGAAGAAGGTTGGACCTGCAAGAAAAAGAAATTACTCTCCAAAATATCTGGAACTGGCATTTAAGGCTGTCCAATCTGGCACAATGAGTATTAGGCAAGCGTGCCATATACAACGTTGAATAACTCAATCCATAACAGACATCATCTTAGTTATGGCCTGACAAACTGTCCTTAGTGCTGAGGACAAAAGAATTTAATGGAAGATATCATGCTTAGTGCAGATTGGGGAATTCCACAGATTTGCTAGAGGTGTTGCAGATATTGTTCAGAACTATCTGTATCATGAGGGTAGGTTTGAGAAGCATTTCAAAGATAATAGACCTGGCAAGGATTGGATGAGAAGTTTCCTCCGACATCACAAGGAGACACACAGAGTGTCTGAGAATGTGAAGTGATAAAGATGTGCTATCACTAGCAGGGAGGGGGAGGGGGGGGGGGGGGGGGGAAGGAAAACTACTCTGAAAATCTTCAAGAATCTACTGATGGAGTGACCCCCAGAAACATAATAAACTTTGATGAACCTAAATTTTCTGATGGGTCACAAAAGTCTTAGTTAAGCGTGATGTAAAGAATGTGGAAAGGCTCATAGACACCCTCAAAGACTAGCACGAGTGTAATGATGGCTGCAACTGCTGATGGAACAACTCTCCCTCCATATATAGTTTATAAAACCAACCAATTATACCCTGGTTGATGCGAAGAGGGGATCCAAGGCTCAGCATTCAGTAGAAATGCAAGTGGCTGGTTCAACATATAATATTCAATGATTGGTTCAGTAAGATTCTCCTACCTTATTGGTGGTAACTTATCGAGCCACATGTCCATTGACGTAATCTGCTAGTGGAGAAAACATAAGGTCTATGCTACTTTCGCCAAAACACAACATATACTTGCCAGGTCCTTGATGTGATATTTTTTGCCTTTAAAGATGAAGAACACAGGGAAAGTGCCAAAGACTGAGTTCCCTCACATGCTGACATTGGTCTTTGATAAAGCTGATACCAGGACTCAAGATCAAGAAAATGTGAAGTACGGATTTCGCTGATCTGGTATAGTTCCCTTCAACCAAAATAAATCTTACAATGCCAAAACAATTGCAATGACAGGATATGAGATCACGATGAGTTTTCTGAGGAAGGTCACTATCAAGGGAACATATTTTGTCCACTGCACCTCAGGTGATGAAGCAATTGTCAACCTAAGTGATATTGTGACATTTCTAATATTAGTTGAACAATGTTGAATAAGAAAAACTTACATTTTATTTGTTTGTATACCATGTAAAGTATTAGCAACTAACATATTTTTGTTCATTTTATTAATAACAACATATGGTAACTCCACATTAATTATATGAGTAACAGTTGTAACAGTGTCCTTTTTTCTTTTTCTTTTACTGATCAATTTTACTCTTATAATATTTTAAAATATAACTCCCATTAAATTTAATCTGAGATTGACTTTACCTGAGTTACACGGTAACTTTGATCACATTTCATGAAAAAATGACACACTTTGAAAATAACAATTCTGTTTTTCATTGAGGTGTCTGATAAAGAAAGAATGCTGTAATAAAATATTAAATTTCTGGGTCATTCAACTTTGAAACTTCAGAATCAATTAAAAAAAAAAAAATCATAAAATTTGATCGCCCTACCCTCTTTTACGGTATGTAGCAACGTAACAATGATAAACAGGCAATGTCCTTAACAGTAAGCAAATTTTAGGGCTTTGTAAGAGAGGAAAGTGAGATTTTCCTACACGTTCATATACCACTCCTGACAGTAATACTTTTTCCTTTTCTGATATTTTGTTACTCCGTAAATATATATATATAGGATTCATCCTATGTCAAATCAACAGAGCTCCCAACACAAACACCTCAGGTATTTTAAAATTTGGTGTGTTCATTCCCATGACAAGAGAATGAAATAAGCCAATTTCAGAATTGTAGCACAAGTTCTAAAAATTCAAGAAACACTGCTGACAAAAACAGCTGCAACTAATGTTCTAACAGATAGAGGACTAGGAATCAGAAAATTTTGAAAAGGGTTAAAAAGTAGTTTTCAAATGATGTCCAACATGGCCATATTCAAACTATGTGCATAATTAAGGTCAATAACCTTGTCTTTGAAGATGAATATCTCAAATATGTAACCTTCAAAATTTCTGAGAAAATATATTTGCTTCTTCATGTTACACTACACTGGATAGTAAAACATCAAGTTGGAGTAACATTTGAATTAGGAGATATAAATTGATATCTATAGCTATTCAATATTATAAAGCAATACAAACGGAATGCACTCTGCAAATAAATGATAAAGTACTAATAGCATATTAATGGTTAAAAAGATAGTGCGACAGCAATGCATAGTAATGTGGAAGGATGAACAGTTCAATGGCAAGTACCAATAGTATGCAAGGTAACTGATCTTTGACCTTCAATGGTATAAAACATGATATAACCATCCCTGCCAAATGTGTGGAATGAATTGCAAACAGGCTAAAATTTACATAACAACAAATGTACCTTTAGGACTTACCATACCTCAATACCATTTGTGCATCTTTTGGTGAAAGGACATACACTCACCTGTTGCTATGCTGACATCCACCTATGTAAGTACACTATGTGATCAAAAGTATCCGAACACCTGGCTGAAAATGACTTCCAAGCTCATGGCACCCTCCATTGGTAATGCTGGAATTCAACATGGTGTTGGCCCACCCTTAGTCTTTATGGCAGCTTCCACTCTTGCAGGCATATGTTCAATCAGGTGCTGGAAATTTTCTTGGGGAATGGCAGCGCATTCTTCATGGAGTGCTGCACTGAAGAGAGGTATCGATGTCAGTCGGTGAGGCTTGGCACGAAGTCGGCATTCCAAAACATCCAAAAGATGTTCCATAGGATTCAGGGCAGGACTCTGAGCAGGGCAGTCCATTACAGGGATGTTATTGTCGTGTAACCACTCTGCCAGAGGCCGTGGATTATGAACAGGTGCTCGATCGTGTTGAAAGATGCAGCCACAATCCCCAAATTGCTCTTCAACAGTGGGGAGCAAGACTGTGCTAAAAACATCAATGTAGGCCTGTGCTGTGATAGTGCCATGCAAAACAACAAAGGGGTGCAAGCCCCCTCCATGAAAAACATGGCCACACCATAACACCACCGCCTCAGAATTTTACTGTTGGCACTACAAACGCTGGCAGAGGACATTCACCGGGCATTCACCATACCCACACCCTGCCATCGGGTTGCCATATTGTGTACCATGATTCGTCACTCCACTCAACATTTTTCCACTTTTCAATTGTCCAATGTTCATGCCCCTTACACCAAGCGAGGCGATGTTTGGCATTTACCGGCATGACGTGTGGCTTGTGAGCAGCTGCTTGACCATGAAATCCAAGTTTTCTCACCTCTTTCGTAACTCTCATAGTACCTGCAGTGGATCCTGATACAGTTTGGAATTCCTGTGTGATGGTCTGGATGGATGTCTGCCTATTCCACATTACGGCTCTTCTGCTGGAGAGAAACCAACATTTCGGCCAAGGTTGCAGCGGCCTTCTTTTGGGTCTAATGGTGCGTTCTAGCTATGCAGTGTCTCTTATATTTTGTTGTTACTGTTCACTGCGCATGCCATTACATCATAATTTTAAAAAGGTAGTTAGTTTCATTGGACAGTTAAGGAAGAAGGAGATGGAACTTTATTTTAATAGTTTATTGCAGTGGAGGGAGAACATAACCTCTGTTGTCTACTGGCTCTTGCGTTTTGTGCCATGATTGGTGGTCACCGTTGAACGAGAAGTTGGCTGCTGTTTACCAACTGCTGGACGTCGGCCGCGCAGCGGCAGTTACTCGCTGGTAGTGCTCGTGCCTCATGTTGACAGTGTGGTCTGTTGGGCTCTGCTGGCAGCCAAAATGGGGCAAGCTTGAGTCCATCCTCCCTGTTCATGTTATTAGGATGTTTAAGTATTTTGATGGCTTCTCTGATTTTGCATTTTGCCATAACTAGCTGCTTGGCCAACACACAGGCTTCGCTGAATTTTATTTCTTTTCCACAGTCTTGCTGACGTTCTGCCACTGCAGATTTGTTGTGTTGCCCTAGACGAATATAGCGCTCATGTTCCTGAATAGCGTTGCTATTGGCTATCAGTCTCGCCGATGTACGCCTATTCACATTCACATTCCACCTTGTAAATGCCGGCAGAGTGTAATGCATCTACCTTGCCCTTAGTGGAGCCTAGCATGTCCTGGATCCTATGACCACTATAAAAGACAGGCTGCACCCAGACGCGGCGAAGGTGTTTGCCTATTCCGTCAGTAACATTTTTCAAGTAAGGTAAGCACACTGTTGGCTTCAGTTTGTCTATTTCTTGTTTATTTTTCTTACTTGTATTCATCGCCAAGGCTGTGTGGATCAACTTATGGCTGTAGCCATTGGCTAGAAACGTTGTGCATAGCCTTTTAAGGTCAGGTGTGATGTTTCGAGCATCGCTTAGGTGCTGCGCACGGATTGCCAAAGAACGGATGACAGAGTTGTTCTGCGCTGAGCGGTGGTAGGATTGGGCGTGCAGATACCTGTCTGTATGTGTAGGCTTGAGATATACTCTGTGTCCCAGTGTGCCCTCCGTTCTCCTGTATACTTCAACATCTAGAAATGGAATTGCACCATTCTTTTCTACTTCGAGCGTGAACTGTATCTTCCTCTGCATATTGTTCAAATATTCGTGAAACTTGTGTAGCTCCATTTCACCATGTGACCATATAGCAAATGTGTCGTCCATGTATCTGAACCAGCAACATGGGTGTAAAGGAGCTGAACTGAGGGCCGTTTTTTCAAAGGCTTCCATGAATATGTCGGCTGCCAGCGGAGACCCCATTGCTACGCCGTCTGTTGGCTCGTACTATTTTCCTTGCCATTTGAAGTATGTTGAACTTGGGCACAACTCAACTAGGTCGCATCTGTCTGGCGGGACATGCTCCTGAAGGATGCGGATAGTTTCATCTACTGGCACGTTCGTAAATAGTGATTTCACGTCAAAGCTGACCATGATGACCGTAGGTAAAATTGTTTCTCCCTTCAGGTGTTCTATAAAGTGCGTCGAGTTCTTCACAGAAGAGTCCGTCTTGCCAACTAGACATCTTAATTTGCAGGCTAGATACTTTGCCAAATTGTAAGTAGGCGAATTGATCCCATTCACTATTGGCCTCAAAGGATAACTTTCCTTATGTATCTTTGGAACACCGCAAATTCTAGGAGAGATTGGTACTCAGGGAATAAGACTCTTGGCTGTGTCAACGTCAATTCTCGAGTCCTTAATCACGGCCTGCCTCTTTCGAATAACTTCAACATAGGGTCCGCCCTTAGTTCTTTGTAGATGGGCTCATTTAATAATTCTTTCATCTTGTCTTCATACTGCAAGGTGTCTAAGATGACAGTGGCATTGCCTTTGTCTGCTGTTAATATCACAATTTCGTCGTCGTTCTTCAGTTTCTTGATAGCTGTCCTTTCCTCTTGGTTAAGGTTGTGTTACAGTGGCTTGGTATGTAGTAGAACTCAAACGGATTCCTGTCTAATTTTCTCAGCTTCTAGCACAGATGTGTGCCGGAGTGCTAATTCCACGGATTCGATAATTTCTTCCGTGGGAAACCGCTCAGGTGTGATGGCAAAATTTAGTCCTTTAGCTAGTGCTTCCGTAGCTGTGTTGCTGATTGATGAAATGAAACGTTCACCATTGTTCGATATGTATTCAGTCGATGTGCAGTGTTCCGTGTCATCTTTGCTAGCTGCTCAAATTTCATCTTCTAGCAAATGGCAGCGGTTTCACTAGTTACATACGCTTACAGGTGAGTGATTCTGTTGACGTTATTCCAGCTGGTAGGCGATAACATAGATGATAGCAGAAGATGTATTTGCAGCAACTGTTTGTTGTCGGTTGGTTGTTTGGGAGAAGAGACCAAACAGCGAGGTTATCGGTCTTATAGGATTAGGGAAGAATGGGATAGGAAATCGGCCGTGCCCTTTCAAAGGAACCATCCCGGCATTTGCCTGGAGTGATTTAGGGAAATCACAGAAAACCTAAATCAGGATGGCTGGATGCGAGAGTGAACCGTTGTCCTTCCGAATGCGAGTCCCTGTATGTTGTTGAAGTCAAGTTCTCTCTGCACCTGCTGAATACGCTCCTTCAGAAGAGATTTACTGGCTCACCTGTAGATGCTTCTTGCTTTGTGAGTCTCAATGTTATATTTAAACTGAAGAAATTTAGGTACAATGTCATGATCCCAACACCTCTTCAAGTAGATAAGATCGTTGAGAAGTTTCCCTTTCTTCTTCCTGAATGTTTCCAGTTTTCGGATGTTGCTGTGTGTTTCCTGCCCACACAAGTGGCCGAAACGTTCGTTTTTCTCCAGCAGCAGTAGTTTTTACATTCTGACGCAGTACCAAACCCAGAAAACTTTTATGTTGACTGACTCTGGCCGCAGAAGCCTACGCAATTATATTACAGCCCTTGTTAACTGTCGGCGATCTCTGTCAGTCAACAGATGAGATCGACCTGTACGCTTTTGTGCTGTACGTGTCCCTTCACATTTCCACTTCACTATCCCATCAGAAACAGAGGACCTACGTATGTTTAGGAGTGTGGAAATCTCATGTACAGGCGTATGACACAAGTTACACCCAATCACTTTCGAAGACTGTGAGTTCTGTGGAGCGCCCCATTCTGCTCTCTCACGATGTCCAACGACTACTAATATCGCTGGTATGGAGTACCTGGCAGTAGGTGGCAGCACAATGCACCTAATTTGAAAAACATATGTTTTTGGGGGTGTCTAGATACTTTTGATCACATAGTGTAAGGCTTTCTTACCCACAGAAAAGATGTCAAGTTTTTTTGGGATGTACAAATGATGGTGAAGGGCCATGACTATATATAGGAAGCTAATTGTAACACCCCCAGGAATCTTCATTAACATTCAAAGCATTTCCAAGCCAGCAGTGAGCTTATATGTATGGAACAGTCTCAGTGGTGTCACCGAGGTATGAGTCTTGTTGGGTCCATGTTAGTCATTTCTGATGTATGGTGAATTGGAGAAAACCTTTATATGGATTTTGTTGTGGCCAATGGGAATAACAGAGCATAACTTGTGGGTATCTGCAATTGTGTGGATCTGTGCTAACTGTACTTGAAAGAGAGAGGCTGCTTCATCATACCCACCATTAGTTTTCTAATGAAAGAGTGACAGGCACGGTAGCGTCACATGATCCTTTGCCATGTAAAGTGGCATAGGAATGCACACTGCACAGACACTGATCTCACTCAGTTGGAAAGATATGTTTGCAAAATTCTTGCAGTATTTGTACTGTGCTGCAGCACCATCTGGGAAGTAATAAATGCACTTGGGAGTTGTGTGGATATCACTAAGTTAACGGAATGACAATGGAAAAGATAAAAACACACAGTGTCATGTTTAGGGCAATCTGATATGATAACAAATGGAATTTAATCAACTGCATGTGTTTCTGGATGTCTATAAAAATAGTGCATTGTTCCGGTGAAACAAACACCTGGACGTCATGCTGTAGAACAAATGCATAAGTATAAGTGAAAGTTGGTAACATACACTAAAAGTAAAAGCAGTGGCTCAAGTTTACAAAAGAATGAAAAGGAATTTCTATTGATAGGCGATATGTCACTGAAAAATGTCACTGTTCTAGGATGCAAAATTGATGTCCATCCTGGAATTAAAATACAAAAACTAAACAAGCATTTAAAAAATATGGGAAACTCAAACAGAATACTGCACAAAATGAACTTAAGCACAACAACAGTGATGTGCTATCACACATTTGGACAAATTTGATAAAAAGTAGCAGTGAAGAAAAAATCACCAATGAGACAAGAAATGATTTGCTCAGCTAGAAGTGTCTGTGAAGGTTCCAAGCCCATGCTCAATTGAATAATAAAAAGATCTGTAAGTGATAAATATATCTGCAAAATAAACGGTGCCATAAAAGAAAAATGTGATGGGCTTGGGGAATTGTACATAGATCCAAATAAATTCCTAAATGAAAACTGCCTCAGAAAGAATGGTCGCCATCTAAATAGATTGGGGTCTCTGATATTAAGCAGGATGGTTACAGAAGTTTACAAAGAAATAATAAACAAGGGAAACTAAAATAGCCTGATGAAGGTGAAAAACTAAAAAATCCAAAAGTATCATGCAAAAAATGAGGAAAATCAGAATGTGGACCTCAAAACCAATTTTTTAAACATCCAGGGATTGACCAAGGAATTGGTATTGAATGACTTTTCATCAGAGAATAATGTTGACTAGTGTTTAAGTGAACACTGTGTCACTGAAGATGAACTTCCAGTTCATAAGTTAAAAAATTATAGCATATTAAACGGCTACTGCATAAGAGTTCACAAGAGAGGTGATGTAGCAATCAATATTGGCAGATCATTCGTTTTCTCATTAGGTAACTTGGATCTAGAGGATTTGTGCGAAGAACTGAAATTTGAAGCCACTGGTATAGTTATTAGCAGTATGAAGCTAATACTAGTATCATTGTACAGGTCTCCCAGAGGTATTATTAGTGTACTGTTAGAAAAATTGGACATCCTTCTATGTCCACTCACTGAGAACAGATTTACCAACTATGATACAATAATAGGTGGTGATCTTAATTTTGATTTTGACATGTCAACTGATAAGCACAGTGTTGTTGTTGTTGTTGTTGTTGTTGTTGTTGTTGTCTTCAGTCCTGAGACTGGTTTGATGCAGCTCTCCATGCTACTCTATCGTGTGCAAGCTTCTTCATCTCCATGTACCTACTGCAACGTATATCCTCCAGAATCTGTTTAGTGCACTCATCCCTTGGTCTCCCTCTACGATTTTTACCCTCCACGCTGCCCTCCAATGCTAAATTTTTGATCCCTTGATGCCTCAGAACATGTCCTACCAACCGGTCCCTTCTTCTTGTCAAGTTGTGCCACAAACTCCTCTTCTCCCCAATTCTATTCAATACCTCCTCATTAGTTATGTGATCTACCCATCTAATCTTCAGCATTCTTCTGGAGCAGCACATTTCGAAAGCTTCTATTCTCTTCTCGTCCAAACTATTTATCGTCCATGTTTCACTTCCATACATGGCTACACTCCATACAAATACTTTCAGAAACGACTTCCTGACACTTAAATCTATACTCGATGTTAACAAATTTTTTTTCTTCAGAAACGCTGTCCTTGCCATTGCCAGTCTACATTTTATATCCTCTCTACTTCGACCATCATCAGTTATTTTGCTCCCCAAATAGCAAAACTGTCTATCAAATAACGAGACAGCTAAGATATTTTTGGAATGTTTCTAAACTAATTTCTGTAAAAATTTAATGACAGATTTCCCATTAGAAGATGTGAAGTAACAGTGGCTGTAAAAAAGGGTGTCGAAAAAGAAAACTTCTTGGTACTCTAAAACGCTGTCTGTCATAAAAGATCATGTGCTGATGTTAATGAATTATTTAGGAATAGAAAGACAACTCACCAAAAGGCAGAAGCACTGTGTCGTCAACATATCAACAAACAAAAGGTACAGAGCTTTGCTTTGCTAGCTTTCGGAATGAAATTCCTTTCTCAAGCTGTAGGAGAAAAACACACACACACACACACACACACACACACACACACACACACGATTCTCCCTACATTGTGCTCATTCGACCAGCCCAGGGTGGGGTGGGGTGGGGTGGGGTGGGGTGGGGGATGGAGGGAAGCGGGAGGCAGGGAGGGGGTACTGGGGAAGCATCTAGCGACTTGTGGGAGGATGGGGAGCCATCCGTGGGCCAGCTAGGAGTGCAGGTAAAGGGGGCAATGGCAGGCAGCTGAAGTGGGGGGGGGGGGGGGGGGCGACGATAATACCTTTCTAAATTATGATAATGATCTGAATGAGCTAAGAGATACTATGCCCATGCACTGGGTCAAGTGAGTTCCTCCTGAATGATGACAAAACACAAGAAACCGTATTTAGTCTAAAGAACAAAAGCCTTTTAAAGATCCCAATAATATAAAGTTCTTGGGGGTATACTTAGACGCCAAACTGTCCTGGGAGTAACACACAAAATACATTAGTGCTAAGTTGTCTAGAATAATTTACTTATTAAGATGTCTTATCAAATGTGTATTGGCAGCCTATGCTAAAGTATCTTATTTTCCATTTTTCAAAGTATTATGTCATACGGATTTATTCTCTGGGGAAACTCGAGCCCTGTTCAAAACATATTACTTCTGCAGAGGAAAGAAATTAGAGTCATTGCATGTTCTGAACATGAAGCACATTGTAAGCCCTCATTCTCTGAATGTAAAATAATGACTGTTATAAATCTGTATATATACCAAGTGTTAATCTACACAAAAAAGAATTTGCACGATGTAAAATGTAGAAATCATACTCGCAGTCACAACACAAGAAAAAATAAGTCCATACGTATGTCACACCATAGACTGTCAATCAATAGCTATGAGCTAGTAGGCCATAAACTATTTTGTAAGCTTGCACAGATGGAACGAGACCTTCCAGAGTGGGGCATTTAGGAAAGCATTAAATAAATGACTTGTTGCCAACCCTTTATATCAATTAAAAAGGGTTACTTTGCCTGCAACATGAAATTGTAAGCTAACAACTGACACATAGTACTGTTCTATTTACTAATGTAATGATTACACTGTATAAAAAATTTCTCTATTGCTGTAATGGTTTAATGACAATAAAATTATCTTATCACATATAACAATGTATTCATTGTCACAAAGTCTCTCTTTCAGACGTTACCGACATTAAGACCGTTGGGCGGTTGTGAAGGAGTGCAGCAGGAGCTTTCATTCATTTTTTTCCAATGAGGTTTTGCAAGAAGTCTTTGACAGCAAATGGGCATGTGTGGAGAGTTGACCTATCTGTGAATGTCCACAGTTTGTTTGTCATTTCATCAATTCCGTTTTTGTCAAACAACTCTCCTAAGGATGTCATGAAAGAGAGTGTACCTGGGCAACTTTCACTTGTTGACATATAACAATTTGGCTGTGCACCATAACAAATGTAGATGTTAAGTTGACAGTCGGCATCACATGTCAACTTTTTCAAACTGGAACCTTCCAACACGAGCTTCACATTTTCGTGAACACTTCAAAAACACACACACACACACACACACACACACACACACACACACACACACACACACACACACACACACACACACACACACTATGATTACCAGTTGCACCAGCCATAACACACTTCTTGGGTCACGCCAAAATTTGGATAATTCTACTTTCAGTCCTATATGTGTGTTTTGAATGCTTGACACCGTTTGTTCAGGTTTCCCATCATCAGTCATTTTTGTTTATGAACCCTGGAACCATTTTCCTTGACTGAAATAAAATACGTCTTCCAGGCAAACTGTGACTTTCATAATCTCATTTGCAGAATTCTATGACACAGTTCACAATATGTTCACATAGGACATGTCTAGGTCTTGGGTTATGAGTTACTAAGATACCACATTCTTTGACTAATTGTTTTGCTTCTCTTGCTAAATAGTTTAAAGATCAAAATTAATTTTCAATTCTTTGAAAGCTCAAACTTTTTGGAAGAAGTGTTAATATTTAGATCATCTCACTGCTTGTGTTTCTAGTACTGAATTTCTCTTTCAATTGCATTATAATTTCCATTCCACGTTTGTTTCACCCTCTGCATTTTCTTGTATTTACTTTGGAATATTTCAGACAATTTCTTGAACTTTTTCTGTGCATATATTTTATCTCTCTCTCTCTTCTCTTTCACCAGTGACTTACCAATGGACACCACACTGCCATTTAATGCAACTCAATCAATAGCTGGTGCTACAAATGTATCAGACTCATCTGGTGAATTATGCACATTTGTGATTCCTATCCATTTCAATGTAGTTGCTTGAGCCACAGACCCTCATTTCTGTGTCAGTTTTTCCCTACATCTATCACAAATTTTGTGGTCTGTCACCATGCCACTGATCATATCAACCATTCACTTTTTAACTTTGTATATTACAAATGCTTGCTACTAGCCAGTTCATATCACTACCATTCTGTGCATCGCTATCACACTGTTTTTATCAGTTAACATGTTTTTAGTTACTTTGTGCCATTTTGATTCAATCTGTATTGCTTTACTGAATCGCACAGCTGTTTCAGATGACTCAGTGTTTTAATCATAAGCTGATGAGCCATAAATACAACTTTCCTAATATACACGTTTTCTGTTAAAACCAATTACCAGAAAGAAAACAATACAACACACTGTTGCATACATAGTTTGTGTTTAAAATCAGAAATATGGAGAAAATACTGATACAGTTCATCCTGGATTTTCCACCGTGATTTTGGCTTATGCTTTTTCTTCTATCCTAATGCAGTGCTTGTCTTTGTCACTATTTTCTAATGCATTACTATACTCAAGTATCCATCCTCCTTCCCCTTCTTCCCCGTGTTTCTCTTGTCACCTTACAAACTGCACTGCTCTACTTACGAGCCATGGTGATTGTTGGTGCAGCACCTCATGTCCCACATTGCTCCCACCGATATCATTACTCCTATACCTTCATATTGTTCACTTTCCCTGTGTCAGCTGCACATGTTATTTTTCCCACACCTTTCCTGTGCCACACGAACATCTCATCCTACCAATTCCTCCCCACCCCCCAGTCCTTCCACACTATTGCAGTTCACACCTACTAATTTCACGTTATCACTCACATCTGCCGTCCCCCTTCCTCACACCTATTCATCCACAGACCTGCAACTTACATCACAAATATTTTTATTTTTTTCTTTGATCTCATTGTGGCTTCACGCCAATTTCAGTTGGTTTTTGCCTTTCAATGTTGGCCTACTCCTTCAAATTTCATGTTTCATTCTAGTCATGATTCTTCCCACCTGTTTAAGGGCAGTCTGGCTCCAGCTGCCAGAGACTGTGATCATGTGTGCATGAGTTGCATTTGCGTGTGCATATGGTGTCTATTTTTGACAAAGGCCTTGTTGGTCGAAAGTTAACTTTCCAAAGGTCTTTTTGTTGTGCCATATTGCGATTCAGCATCTCCGCTATATGGTGAGTAGCAACTGTCCTTTTCATAATATAATATTTTCCATTGTTCAATTATTTTGGAAAACTAATATGAGAACATAAGAAACACCAATCAGTTGATATGGTAGGAACCACTAAACATGCAATTCTGTACCCACAAGAATTTTTTGATTCCTGAATACAGCCTGCTTTCACCCAACAATTTGAGTTGTACTGTACTACTATGCTCTTTCAATCCTCCAAAAGTCTGTAATGGTACCTGTTTGCAGATTAAAACTATGAGAAGTAATGTCATTGAAGCCAGTAACCTTACATGTTCAGAAGCTGGATAGGTCACCGTGCTCCCCCATATACCAAGGATCACAACCGATTTACCTATTTCTTTTAAGTGACTTCAGTTCCCAATCAAGGTTTCATTTACAGCAACAATAAACAGGTTACAAGGTCAGTCATTCAAATAAGTTGGAATGATTTACAATCAGTAAGTTTTTCACATGTTCAGTTGCATGTTGCCCTTTCACAGACCGGTAGTTGAGGATGCCAGTCCATATTATTCTCATACAGTACATAATAACTGAAAAATGTTGTATATCGTGAAGTTTTCTTATTGTACTGTGAACAAAAAATAAAACAAAACCTTAAAAATAATGAAAACCAAAAATGAAAACTAAGGAGTCTTTTTCACACACATTCTAAATGATTTATTAGAATTTTGGGTTCCGTACCTACAAAGCAGGCAAATTCACAAGGAGTCGAAAATTCTGACACCTGACCAAGGGACACTGCAGAGCAGGATGTATATTCGATTCCCATACATTTTTAGCAATTGCAAAGCATTGCCACGTTCGCTAATATATTACAACAATTTACGTATGTATGTTTGTTTGACAGACACTTAACTCTTGTTAATCCAGATCACAGTGACAACAGAATAATGTGTGCGACTTTAGACATTTTACTATTCGTACCACCAATTTCTTTACATGCTCCAGGCCTGCAAATTTAGCACAAAGTTTTTTTTATGTACAATGAATCCCATCTCTTGATTATTTTAATTGTTTGCTCTTTCACCATCAATTCTTTCTGTGTGATAATTTGATGATGATTCATAGCAAATATGCAGTACCTATTGCTTATGCGAATTGAGAATTTTCATCACTCTCTTCTGTCATTACCACTAATTTCAAACAATTGAGACAACAGATCGTTACACTGCCTATTTTTGTACAAAACAGCCACTGGACCTGTGAACATCCTTCATACCACGAAGAAATAGCGAAGGTTAAACAATGCTGACAGCACAATTCTGCCAAACTCAGAGTTGGGCCAAACGAAAGATGCCGCATTACATTAGCAAATGAAATGAGAAGCTGCTCCTTCTACTTCCGAGGAAGACCGAGTAAATCCAAGTGACAGGTCGGACCTTGGTCTGCCCACAGCGCTCATGAGTGAAGTCTGACACAATGAAATACTGATGTAATGCCTGTAAGTGGTTGCATGTAGGGGCATCTTTCATCTTTCATACTGCATGATACAACTGTATATGTACACACTTAAGAACTAAGTTTTGTGTGAAAAAGAGAGTATCTTTGGACTTAATGAAGCATAGTCCCTCTATGTTTACACTAAATTTCAGATACTCTCACTGATCTGTCACTCCCACTAATCCAGCACCCAAGTGTGCAAAGAATGGCTGGATTAATGGAAGTGTAGCATATTCTCCTAAACCACTGTATCAATTTCAACCAAACTTGGTACACAGATAACTTAACATCTGATAAGAAGCATAGTGTGAGCAAGAACCACTTACTATCCATAGGGGTAGAGGGCACAATTGAAAATTGGAAGAGACAGACACATAGCTCAGGAAAGCCTGGAGCAATTTCAAATATAAAAATACTGTGTGGGTAATATACCCTTATCTACCATCCACAGAGGTCGGGGGAGGGGGCGGGGGCAGGGCAGATGTAAAAAATATTTGATAACTATCAATATTAGAATCACCAATTTCTAACAAATGTAGCACATGTATCACTTGCAACCTTGAAAAAATTTCTGTAATAGTTATCCCCACACCCCTGCAGTTGAGAGTGTGGCTGGAAAGGGGTGATCAAAGCATAGATCAGGACAGGTGGAGCTATTCCAACTAATCTCGTACATACACGACTCATTTCTTTGTATGAAACTACTGTGGGAATAAATACCTCTAGCGATGGGGGAGGAGAAGTAGGTTATCTGTAAAAAGGTCATAAGAAATGTTCTAGGACAACCTACTGGCGTTTGTTTCCTGTATTTAGTTGACTCATCCTCTCTGGAGTCATATGGAGAGAGCAGAGAATCAGACATATATGTGTGCAATGTATATGACAATTTTCATACACATACATAGACAATAAAATGTCAGCACCAGTTGCACTTTTCTTTTTGTTTAACAACCATGATCAGTTTTGGCCCACAAGGCCATTATTTAGCAGTCTATGTCACGTGTCCTGACTGCTGTTCAACGTCCTCCCAGACCACCTGACGTGTACCACTCGCTAATGGCCTTGTGGGCCAAAACCATTCACGGTTGGTAAAATAAAAAGTGCAAATGGGGCTGCAATTTTATTCAAAAGCAATACTACAGTTCTGAATCTAGCACCAAAATGCACCATGAGCCAGAGAAGAAACTAGAAAGCATGTACAATAGTTACAAGATATAATCAATTTCTTATCCAAGCAAGATTTCATGAAAATTTATTTCTCATAGGATAGCTTTTAGACTGTTAATGATAATGGTTTCTTATGGAAACATTTCCTTCAAAGAAATATGAGGGGGGTTTGAAAAGTTCTCAGAACAGAACAGAAAAAAGTACATACATCACTGAAACTTTTTTTGTTTTTCAATGTAGTCTCCTTGTGGATTAATGCACTTGGTCCAACAATGTTCCAGTGCCTTGATCCAATCTCGAAAATGAGTTTCCTCCAGGCCTGCAAAATAGTTTTTAATTCCAGCTATCAATTGTTCGTTTGAAGTGAATCTTCGTACACCAAGAAAAATTTTCAGTTTTGGGAAGAGACAGAAGTCTGATGGAGCCATATAAGGTGAATAAGGCACGTGTGGCAACAATTCATACCTTAGTTCATGTAATTCTGCCATGGTGACAGCAATGTGAGAGTGCGCATTGTCTTGATGGAAGACGACTTTCTTCCTTGCTAAACCTGGCCTTTTTTCGCATATATTTCGTTGCAATTTGTCCAGAAGGTTAGCACAGTATTCTTCAGTAATTGTTTGCACAGTGGGCAGAAAATCTACAAACAGAATCCCCTTCGCATCCCAGAACACTGATGCCGTGACCTTTCCCACTGAAGAAATTGTCTTTGCTTTCTTTGGTGGCAGAGAATCAGCATGTTTCCACCGCTTTGACTGCTATTTTGTCTCTGGGGTATAGTAGTGCACCCATGTTTCATCTGTGGTCACAAACCAGCGCAAAAAGTCTTGTCTGTTTCTTTTAAAACAGGCCAAACATTGTTCCGATGTGTCCATTCTCGTGCATTTTTGATCCAGCGTGAAGAGTTGCGGCACCCATCTTGCAGAATTTTTCATTTCTAAGTCTTCAGTTAAAATGTGATCTACCCTTTCAGATGACATCTGGCAAGCATGAGCAATTTCATGCACTTTCAATTGGCAATCCTCCATGACCATTTTGTGCACTTTTGCAATGATTTCTGGAGTGGTGACACATCTTTGCCGACCACTGCACTGATCATCATCTAAGCTCTCCTGAACCAATTTAAATTCATTTATCCACTTAGTACCAGTTGAATATGAAGGAGCAGAGTCCCCAAGTGTATTCTGGAAATCGGCATGAATGTCCTTTTCTTTCATACCTTTCTTTACGAAATACTTAATCACTGCTCGAATGTCAATTTTTTTCCACCTTCGCATATCACTGCATGAGAACAACAGAGCCACATCACTGCCACAGCTTTCTTCCAAGAGCACTGACATGGCACGTGTTTACAGGCAACAGCCCAATGAATATCAAGTGAACAACTCGTTGTGCTAGCACTGACCTCTCATGGTGATTCCGAGAACTTTTCAAACGACCCTCGTATTTGGGATTTACTGTACAGGCAAATCATGTGAAAGTCAATTTTCAACTTTGGTAATCTCCTTTCATAGCAAACTTCTCCCCCATAAAGTAGTACAGATAATTTTACCTTTTTCTGATAAAACTGCTATTAGACAGACAGATAGACTTACGTGATTACCTACTGAATCTCTGTATCTTAATAATTTTACCTTTTTTATACACCTAAAATGAAGCAATCTTGTGTTTTGTCAATTTATAATTTTCTGTACTTTGTGTGTCTATAAGTGTCAGACACAAAGCCTAAACCGGTCCACATTACATAGTCCAAACGTAAACATTGTGTTTACTGAATAACGTCTTTATTAAATTATGTTAGTTTTCAATATTATACAGCGCTTTATGACATATATGAAATACAGAATGTAAAGTTCTGGCAGAATGCAAATAATCTAGGAGTGAAGATGACAAGTCAGTACATAGTGGAAGCATTAAGTTGTTGCCAAGCCTCATTTTAAAAAAAATTAGTAGCCTTTGGACGAATCCTTTTTCGAGCCAGAGTACACATACTTAATCCCCTCCTCCCCCTCCCCACCACACACAGCTACACCGTGCTTGAACCACACATAGGAAGGTAGATTGAGGTGAGGGGATATGTCGGATGGAGTGGGCGAGTAAAGAAAAGAGGTTGGCAGCAGAAAGAGGATTGGTGAAAGCCAGCTGGCAGCTCAGAGAGAGACAGCAGGTATCCAGAATAGGAATGCGGGAGAGAGAGGTTGCAGCTCCACAAGCTAAGGAAATGACACATTGGCACAGGAGCCAGGGATTTCGTGCAGCACACGATGACGATGACATGGGGATTGGATTGAGTGGGGCTAACGGAACAGAGTAAGGGCAATGGGAGACATTGAGAATGAGGTGTGGCTACAGGGCGTTAGTGGATATTGAACCCAAAAGGATTACGGGAACAAAGGATGTGTTGCAAGACATCTTTCACACGGATTGCACTTTGATCATCTTATTGCTTAAAATTCCCCTGAAGTTTACAACATATAACCTCCAAAACATAGAGTCTTTATATCAAACAGGCACAATACGAAGAATAAAAACAAACTATGAGAAAAGTTTTCAATCGATACAGTGCAAGTGTCAAAACCGAAGGGCCATGTCCTTGGTAGGGAGTGCAGGGGGTGCAGACACTTTAATCGGCCGGACTGCCGGGTCGCACTGGGCACCCTCTACATTCGTGGGTGGACAGTTCTCCCCCTCCGCCTCCACCTGCGTCCGAGTGAGCTGCAGCACCCGCTTCACGGCCAGGCGCTGCCGCACTTGGAGCAGCTGCAGCGGTGACATCGGCCGCTGGGCTTTCACCTTCGCAGACAGGCGTCGGCCAGGGAGAGCTCCCTGTGATCCGGTCGGAGTATTCCCTCGGACGTGAGACAGCGGTGCACGACTGCGGGCCTGCAGTGATAAGCTAATGTTAAACCTGATGTCACTCAAATGTAGACAGATCATATCTTGTGGTACAAAATAACAACATAAAGGAGAGACATCAGAATTTAAGTATACAGTGAATATTACTCGTACAAGAAATGCAAATGGCATCATTTTCCTCCTTGCAAATATATATTTTTCTAGAGTCCTCCCATCCCTAAAATCCAATTGCTGCATAACCAACAGTAGATATTGGAATGTTTAAGTATTTGGCTGGGTGACATAATCCAAATTGAGATATATTTCGGCAAACTGATTTGCTGCTACCTTCACGGGGTCCCGAGGACTGACTGTCCCTTGCTGGGTGCTGTCTTATATACCCTCTCCTGCTGTCAAACACAGGCTGGTGCTGGGCTGAGTGTGGCTCTGCTGCTGAGGTTGTGAGGGAAGTGCACTGGCGGGACATGAGCCAACTGCTGGAGTGAAGCAACTCCTATGTGGCGTGGTCCCAGCTCTTCAGTTGGCACGGTGTGAATCTGTCATCCCATAGTCTACAATTCTGCTTTGAGCACGCTCAAGACTTGAGGGATGGGGACGGTGCCCAGCAGGAGACAGACAGTAATAAGGATGGCACGAAGATGGCAACAAGTTTTTGCCAAAGGATAGCTCTATTTGCAATATGTCTCAGGAAAATCAACTGTATGTGATTAACATATCATCTACACCTGAGGCACAGGCAGGATTAACCGCATTTTGCTAATTGCTAAGGTGCTATTCCAGTATAGGAGAGCCTCGGCAATAGTGATGTGAATTATTTAGAAGGGAACAGCAATTGGCTGAGGCACAAGTTGGATTTGTACTGGGGAGGGAGACGTACTACAGTATTCCGTGCAGCCTTGGTAATCAGAGCACCAGTGAGGCATAACACCTAGCACATCTGTCTAGTAAGCAAAAGACCTGGTTTCAAATCCTGGTGCTGGTACAAATTTTAATTCATTGCTTTGGCCTACATCATTATCATAAATAAAGATGAGATTCAATATGTCTCTAGAATATCAACTGTATATGTTCTGGCAAAGCTTGAATTCACCTACTGTAATGTCTACAGTTCTTAGTCACAGTAACAGAAGTGTTTTCTGACTGCCTAATGGCACGAAACATACAATAAACAAAGTGGCAATTCTAATAATTGCAATTATTCCCTAGGTAAGTCAACAAATCAGCTACAGCAACATACAGAATTTGAGCATTATTGTTTGGTAGGGTGAAGTTTGCTGCACTTTCTTAGAACTGGCAAATCTCCTCCATCACTACTTTTCTATTTTTTCCCCATGTCCCAATACCAACAGCAATAAAAGTGAAACTTCCTGGCAAATTAAAACTGTGTGCCAGACCGACACTCGATGGTAGAGCACTTGCCCATGAAAGGCAAAAGTCTCGAGTTCGAGTCTCGGTCCGGCACACAGCTTTAATCTGGCAGGAAGTTTCATATCAGCGCACACTCCGCTGCAGAGTGAAAATCTCATTCTGGAGCAATAAAATTGGTCATGGCACTGTCAAATCACAGTACGCACGATTCGACCTGAACATTTCTTGTGGAAATGTTGTGCAGACATTATGCTCATCCTACTCAAGAAGCGCAAGCTCTGTGCATGAGGATGGCAAGTTTGTCATTCGACACATCGTGCTACTCTTGTCACCACCCTCATGCAGACTTCAAGCTGAGTGTTACAAGAAAAGCCTGCAAACTTAGCTATGGCACAGACACTGTGAGTAATAAATGTTACAGGAACTGAGGGTTAGTGCTATTTTAGATTAGGTCTCAGCATTAATGATGATAAATTAAAACAGAGGTTGCAAATAACATGGTCAGACTGTGGTGGTAGTAGTAACAGGAATGAGAGCAGCACATTCACTGTTGTTGGTTGACAAGGTGGTTTTGCAGAACATTTTCTTTACAACTTTTCCAAATGCACTACAGCAACTGACTCCTGGACAGAGCATTCTAAAGACCAATAAATAAGTGAAATTTATCTGGTAACATGTGCAGCGCAAGTCAATAAAAAGGGAGGAAAACTATCAGCTCAAAAACATTATGTAGGCACAATTTTAATTTACACAATATTTACACCACCAGCAATCACATGGAACGAGCAGAACCTATCTTCTGATGTTACATTCAGAGGCATCTCTGAATTCTTCAAAACAGCTTCCAAAGACACTAGATTTATGGCACACAGCTCCAGTTTCAAATAAATGAAAAGAAAGAAAGTATATGCAGAAGAAAAATGCTACGAATATCAATTGTTCTTTATGGTCAAATACTGAATAGTAATGCTACCAACAAGCAAGTGTGCATTATTTTAGCATAGATATTGAACAAAAGGCTATGTTACATGGCACATTTCTTTCAGATTTTCAACAAAAACACACAGAAATCTAATTGAATATGCCAAGTAGAAGATGTGCCCACAACACAGGTGCCACATACAGAGAATGTGCTTTATTTTTGGAATTTCCAAGAACATTCTCAGGTTTGCGCAAATAAAGCTAGTTGGAGAATATACTTAGAGTGAGAACATTTTCAGCTTGAGTAAAGAGATTCACTAAGTTCTAGTCCATATATTATTGTGTAGCTCAAGTTACACACAGTTGTTAAATGTAGATAGATATTGACAATCATCTTCACCCGTAAGTGTTTCTATGTGAATACACTATCACACGCATCTGCTCTCCATAGTTTTTTGGATGTTGCAATAGTCAAAGTATAAAAAACAAAGCAGATGGTCTGAAATCATTTACCTGCTTTGTGCCACCTCTACTCACAACAACAATCTCAGAGTCCATTGGGTAAAACCATTTGATAAAGAAAGAATTGTTTGATGCTTTTGAGCTGCTATTTGGTGAATTTTCTTTTTAGTATGTGGCAGGAAGCTGTTTTGCTGGTTATGACTTCTTATTATCACAGTTTTATGAGGTTACCCCTTGAGTGCCAGTTGTGGTGCTTATATGGCACATCAAATTAATGACACAGGTACTATAGTCCACACCAGTGCCCTATTTTTCTCACTGCAGAAACTGAATTGGCTCCAAATAAAGTGAATAAAGTGTAATTACTGTATAGGTACACAACACGTTTATGCAAAAAGTCTTGTCTTCTGCCATTTACCAGCCACTCCTTGCTCACAAAAAGAAATGTATATCTTCACAGAAATACTGTAGGTTACAAGACATTCCTAACCAAACAGTCCCATAATGTGGAGTTACAAACATCCCAGGATCGTTAAGAATTAATGTAATGTCTTTTTTGTTATAGTTCAATTTATTGAGCAACATACTGTCTATAAGGATCCTATACATTTAAAATCACAGTTTTCTGCTGTCTTTTGGCATTTTTATTAAGCCTTTTCCCTCTCATGAAGCAGTACACCGAGTTGTGAAGTATCGATAGTCAGCTCCTTAATCCATACTGATGGGAAAAAAAGTTTTTTTTCCTTAAGAAAGTGTTTGGATTTGAACATATTACATGATCATTCAATTTTTCTTTGTTTTCTCCTTTCTCTCTTCCCAAAAGCTCTCCAGTCTGTGACTGTTCATGTTACCTTTGTTCTGCCCATATTTTCCGTGTTTTCTTCCTTTCTTTTCCTCCAAATTTCATTTTCATAAATTTATTTCTGAATCTGTGTCCTACATTTATCATTTCCCTATTGATTTCTGCTTGTTTCAGGTCTCACATTTTTTGAACTCAACTCTTATTTCGACTGAGCTGTTTACCACAACAAAAATCCTCTTTGTGAATCTCCTGTTCTTCATACGTACGTGCCCATAGAATGTTAGTTGGCCTTTTCTGATAATGTAAGTCAGGGTGTGTGTTTGTATAATTCTAACTTTGATCTCGTCCTCCAGCAATGTTTAACGTATTATGATTGTTGCTCACACGGTGCACGCACTGAGCTAATATTTGAATTGAAAACGCTTGCTCAACAGGGCTCATGAGGTGCAGTTGAATTTATGTATGAATCTTGGGATAATGGGAACTCTAAACTGCACCCATTCTGAGATTGTGTATGGTTTAACCATTCACTTAGTGTTTACAGCAAGTATGCACATACTGCAGTCTGTGTTCTCGTATCCCCCCCCCCCCCCTCCCTTCTATCATTCCCTCCTGGAAAGGAGGGGCAGGCCCTTGAAGAACTTAGTTCTTTTCAACCACTGCAGGCTAGCTGGCACTGTGGCAGTGGGAACCAAAACTGGAACAATTTTTCCCATGGAATGTTATTTTTGAACTTGCGCATACAGGAAATGACATGTTTCTGTTAAAGGATATTGTCGTAATTACATTTCTTAAACAAAACAAATATCTGTGAAAAAAATTATGTCAAAAATACATATTTTTCTTTTTTCTGTGGCCCTTTCATTGTCTCAGTGAAGGGTTTACAACCTGTATACCTGCAACTTGTCCTCCCTCCCCCAGGTTTACAGTATAACTCAACTTTCAGTCTGAAGCCATTCATTCACTATGTGTGCGCAGTTTGGAAAATTTGGGGAAAAGAGAATTGGGACAATCCCAGTGTATTTTGTGATCAATAAATATTGCCAACTACAGCTCTTATTGTCCATGCCAATATCCTCTTTTTAACCCTAGATAACTAAATCCCCACAAAATTTACAATTGCGCTTGGTACCAATTTGCGTTTCCCACCAATATGCTATTGTCAGTACAGGGTGTAAAACTGGGCATTTTGTACTCAATTTGCATGGGGCGTGCCACTGGAGACCTTAAAATTGTAAGTAACTAGTGCGTAAACTATATATAATGACTTCATCTGAATAAAATAGGGAGTAGTAAAATTTATGATGCTTTTGAGACAATATAATATTTTCCCCCTTCAGTGTTCTAGGGGGTAAACAATTTGCAAAGCACCATTGGAACTGAGTCAATAAGTTACATCAATCAATTCCGATCAACTCATCAGTTTGCAAAGAATAACTGAGAAACAGAGGTAGAGAGAAGAAGATAAGTTATGAAGTTTTACAGTTCCCTTTTGTAAAAATCATGTTACAAACGAATGCAAATGATGACATTCACATTCATACCACATGTGAGAGTGCAATACTGCATACTGGCTAGTTGGTGCACTGCTGTCACAGTGGATACAAATATGAGCGCAAGTGTTGTAACCTTATGTGTTACAGAGCAATTAAGACTGGAACATGCTACTTTCACATAACACTGAATGTAAGTGCCTATCTGAAGCTTGTGAAATATATGAATTTCAATCTGTGTGTTGCATGTTGGCATCTGGGAATGAAATGGTGATGCTACGTATCACCAGTTGCAGTAATGGAACAACTACTGACCTTTGAAGCTTTCAGCAAACACAATCACAGCTGCCTCTATTCCGACATCATCATACTTATGGTTTTCATTCCCAGTCTTCTTGAGTTTAAACACTCATGCAAAATGATCATACAATTTAAGCTTCCACAGCTGGTACTGACTTATTTAGTGCTTGGTCAATGTATAAAACTTACTCCTAATGTTACCTCTCCGACTGTGGGGGACATCTACAGAGGTAAAGTGGTGGCGAACTGTAACCAAAACTCAAAGGAGCATCGAATATATAGGCAATGTAGAGGGCACCACAGTCTATCACGTGACATTGGCTACAAGATCATTGCCAGTAATGCCAATATTTTCGCCTGAAAGTAATCAATTGTCATTCTTATGCGGCATTGTTGACACCCAAATTTTATCTAATTTAGCACCTTCCTTTTTTCTGTTAAAATTGTTATGATGTTTATAAATCTCAATAATCCCTCTATACATTGTGCACGATAATAGGAGGTTTTTGATATGATACTTATCTCAGTGAATTTTATTTCATGATCACCTTCTTGGAAAAGGTGTTCCGCTACAGCAAATTATCAGTATGTTCCAGGCATAAATTTCTCTTGTGTTCAACGAGACAGATGTTGACGCTTCTTTTTGTGGTACCAATATAAACCAGGCCACAACTACAAGGAATTTTATATACACCCGGTGAAGGTATCTTTTCCTGATCTTAGCTACCTTTAGACCCACAAGGAAGATAAAAGAATGCTTAAGATCAGCAAAATATATACATATCCTTTGGCTACACTGGGTATATATAATATTCCTTGTAGTTGTGGACTGGTTTATATTGGTACCACAAAAAATAACTTAATACCTGTCTCACTGAACATGAGAGGAATTGCCATTTGGATACACTGGCTGTAGTAGAACATCCTTACCAAAAGGGTTATCATGAAATCAAATTTACAGAGACGAGTGTCATATCAAAAATGTCGCACTATCATGCGTGTGTGCATAGAGGGGCTATTGAGATTTATAAACACCATAATAATTTTAACAGAAATGAGGAAGTGTTAAATTAGATAAAATTTGAATGTCACCATTGCAACGTAAGAATAACGATCAATTACTTTCAATCAAAAATGTTGGCAGGATCAGTGATAATGTCATAGTCGATGACACACGATACACTGTAATGCCCTCTACATTGCCTATATATTTGGTGCTCCCTTGAGTTCAGGTTGCAGTTCACCATTTTACTTCTGAAGATGTCTCCCACAATTGGAGAGGAGACACTAGGAGAAAGTTTTATACATCGACCACAGCTTATTAGCCTGGAATTTTTAAGTGATGAAATCAGACCAAATGGCCATTGTAATACCAAGATAAATGCCTTTCGCCTCTTGCAATGTATCTAACATTATTCAGTGACCTGCCATATTGGTCATTGTCTGCTTCACTTTGGCGAGCAGTGCACCTGAATCACATTGTCACAATTAACACTATCCTCAGCATGTACAAAATACAACTGTCATAAGGAAAATTTCCCTCTCATTCTTGTCATACCATTTCATAATGCCCTAATCTGAACTCTACAGACAAAGGCACAGGTTTGTAGCTGCATTCTACATTTTTCTGGACCAAGTCTATTGCTCTCTTCCCATTCTGTTACAAGTTGCCATATAGTAACTCAGGGTGTATACGTGACCACGGAAAAAAATCCTGAGTTTTTCCCTGTTAAAAATACACTTTTTCCCTATTACGTGACAGTACACTTTCCCTCAAAATTGTAAAACTTATCAGTCCTTTGAATGGTTAAAGGTTTATACGCCTGTGTAGTGAAAAACTGAAAGATCTTTATGTGCAGCAACTTTTATACTACATACTTCTGTATTACAATATGCCGCATACTTTTGTATTACGACAGTATGTACCCGCGTTCCCCCAAACACAGCACATTAGTATACGAAGCATTGAAACCGAGATTGCGAAGTGCTCTTGTAAGCCAATCATAGCTTATGTCACATGATCTTGCCACATGATAGCAGATATTGAGAACATAGACCATGTGCTATAGTCAACCAATAGCAACATCACTTAAGTAGCGCGAGCACACAAATATGAGAAATTGATGGTTTAAATTAATAGACACACTCTAGCTACAAGAAAAGCTAAGCTTTCACATATCATATTGGTCTTTTTTTGCGAGTGTTACACTTTAAGATACATCACACAAATCTGCCGGTAAAATTTTAAATAATGACAAATGTCTGGTCTTCTGGGCTCGAAATTCTTCTAAGTGGCTAGCCATCAAAGTGTTAAGCTGTGGAAGTCAAATGCTGTGTGATTTAAGAAGTTCAACGCGCACATTCTCACAAGAAACCTAATTCATCTTGTGTAAAATGAAATTTACTTTGGAAGTAACGCTTTTCAACCATTCGCAATATTTTCCACAACCTGTTAGAATTCGTTTCAGCAGTTGTCAGAGAGTGCCAGAAAAGAGGCATAACTGTGACTGCAGAGCCATGATGAAGTTGGAAGTCTGTACGTTCACACGTATACAGCATTAAAATATCTTATACTATCTCGTAAATGAAACGGGTCATCAGAGGATAATCCAAGAGCTTCGGAATTTCATAAATCATAGTAAAATGCGTAATTCAGCTTAAAGTACACATACATGTGTCTAGTTCACAAAGAAGTAGGCTCCTACCTGATATTAAGGTTTTCAGTGTGATTTTTGGGATGCAAATTTCTTAGGAGTACCAATACTGTATTATCTCAAGGGTTTTTTTTTTTTTTTTTTTTTTTTTTTTTTTTTTTTTTTTTTTTTTTGTTTAATGCCATATGTATCAGAAGATGAAACCGTGCACTTGAAATTCAGCAAACAGATGAAACTAACTATTACTGTGGAATGAAACACTTAATTTCAAATAAATGGACTGCCTCTGCAGAAAACATTAATAAAAGCTAAATTTCTTTAGCATATTGATAAAAACAACTTCATTGTCCTGCAAGTCGATTAATGCTTGACTGCTAACAATGTGGAAATAAAATAAAATCAGAAAACTGAAACCAATAACATATTTTAGCCTTCCATAATTAAGTGAATGTATTTTAATTCACTTGATAGCCCCTAGCCACAGAAATCCGTTTTGTTTTCATTTGATGTGAGAGCTGTTAATGAAGAAAAAACACCAAAATCACTAAACGTAAACAAGGGTCACGTGGAGACTACTCCCCCCAACAACTACTCAGACTGGCCTTCACACGCTCCAATCTGGCAGCCTGGGGGCACCAGAAAAATTTTTCCGAGTATCATCTGCCTGCTTGTTGCTACTGCTGATACAGCTAACAATCACACTTCAGGCAGCCAGAAGCAAGAGAAAGTTCATGACTCAACTAAGCACGTGCATGAGCCCTCTGGCAACCGCTCAAACAAACCTAATGTAAATGTCATGCTAATTGGAAGAAATTTGTTGCTATGAAGTATTGCATCATCTTCGTCCTAATATCTGACATTTTGCTGTTGGCAGACATTTGTATGTGCATTGTGTTTTGTTGTTGTAAATGGCACATTTCCTTTGCAGTTTAAGTTTTATTCTGTTACCCCCTTGGAGCTGTAAAAATATCCATTCTTTCAATGGTAAAGGTTTTATATACAAGTGTGGGCCTTCAGAGAATGAAAAAACTTGCAAAAAGGTTTTGGGAAGATTTTTGATGTGCAACTACATTTACACTGCATACTTTCATATTACAATACACTGCATATTTTTGTATTTGTATTACCAAAGTACAGAAACAGCACGTTGGTTTCCGAAGCATTGGAATTGAGACTGAAATGTGCTTTTGTAAGCCAATCATAGCTCATGTCACGTGATCTCATCAGCCAATGACATCAGATATTCAGAGCATAGGACATGTGACGTACTCAGCCATCACTGTTAAATGTGCAAACAAACACACAAACAGGAAAAGTTAATGGTTTAAATTAATGTATGTGGTGTAGCTACAAGAAAAGTTAAGCTTTCACACGTAATATTGCTCTTTAAGATTGAAAGCAACAAGAAAAGCTAAGCTTCCACATGTAATATTTCTGCGTGTGTTACACTTCAAGATACACCACACAAATTTGCCAGTAAAATTTTAAATAATGACAATGCCTGGCCTTCTGAGCTCGAAATTCTTCAAAGTGGCTAGTCTTCGATTTGTTAACTTTTGAATGAGTAAGAGGCCCTGTGATTTAAGAAATTTATTGCACGCTTGCACACATAGCACAATTCATCTTGCGTAAAAGGAAATTTACTTTGAAACTAACACTTTTCAAAGCACCATTTGCAAAATTCTCCTGCGAACTGTTAAGATACAGCTTCATTTCAGCAGTTGCCAGAGAGTGCCAGAAAACAGGCATTACTGCGCGTGGGCAGCTATGAGGACGTAGGATCCTCATTTGTTCATACATTATAGTATCAAGAGATCTTACATGATGTCATAAAAGAAACAGAATACTCCAAGAGCACTGGAATTTCCTAAATCATACTAAACTGCATAACTTGGCTTAAAGTGCAAATTCATATGTCCAGATTCACAATGAAGTAGGCCCCAACCTAATATTAAGCTTTTCAGTGAGGTTTTGTGGGATGCAAATTTTCTTTGAGTACCAGTACTGTATTACCTATTTGGTTCTTTATTATGGCATAATGCCATATGTGCCAGAAGATAAAAATGTGCACTTTAAATTCAGTGAACAGTTGAAACTAGCCAATGGCGTGGAATGAAACACTTCGTTTCTAATAAACTGACTGCCTCTGAGGAAAAGATTAATAAAAGCCACATTTATTTAGCCAACCGACGAAAATAACTTCATTGTTCTGCAAGGTGACTGACTACCAAAAACTTGGAAATAAAATCAGAAAACTGAAACTAATAACATACGTTAGCCTTCCATAATTATGTGAGTGTATTATAATTCACTTGATAACTCCCGACCACCGAAATCAATTTTTGTTTTCATTTGATGTCAGAAGTGTAAGCAAAGAGGAAACAGCAAAATCATTTAACATAAACACGGCTTACGTGGAGACTAACACTTCCCCACTACAACCCAGACTGCTATGCACTTGTGCGAATCTGGCAGCTGGGGCATGCCAGAAAAGTTTTTCCAGGTAGCATCTGGCTGCTTGTCACTACTGCTGATACAGCTAACAGCCACACTTCTAGTAGACGGAAGTAGGAGAAGGTACTGCCCATATGGAACTCAACTGTGCATCAGCGTGAGCCCACGGGCAGTGGCTCAAACGAACTTAATGTCAACAGCTCAGCGGCAGCAGTTTATTGTTTATTAAGTATTCTATAGTCTTCATTCTAAATCCTTTGACACATGTTGCTGTTTATCGGTTCTTACCAGTCAAAATTTAAAAAAATTAATGTAAGACTAAAAAAAAAAATCTGGAATTCTAAAAAATTCCTGGGTTTTTTCCAGAGCGTATACACCCTGTTTTAGATTCCCATCTGCACAGAAAACCAAAAAAGGAAATTGAGCTAATGGGTCAGAAATCAGGAAACAGCAGCACTTAGATCAGACGAAAAATTATTGGAAATGCCCAAAGTTTAATCAGAAGTAGTTAGTTACGTGCCCCATAGCAACACCAATTTGAGCAAGAATAATAAGTTAAAAGAGAGCAACATTTCCCCAAGACAGTGTGCCTAGTCTGTGTGCAACACACACAGTAAGGGAGGAGGGATCAAAAGACAGCAAACTGACAGCCTTGAATGTCTTTTCCTCAGCACACCAAAAATGTGGAAATCTTCTGGGGAGAGACTGGGGCTACATGGGGGACGTGCTCACCCACATTGACAAAGATTGTTTCGAGTACGCTGCATAAGTTTTGCTGGGACACACACATCCTCCATATACTCCTGATCTTTCCCCATATCATTTTCATGTTTTTGGAGCCCTGAAGAAAGACATATGTTGCTGTCAGTTTGCTTTCTGATGGAGAACTGCATGCCTCAGTAAAATTATGACACTGTAGCAACTGCAAACATTTTTCTATGAAGGCATTGACCATCTTATCTCACACTGGGGTCAATGTATTAGTTATGGTGATCACTTACCTCTGTTCCATCTGTGTCTTCTCCATTTGAGTGGCCCTTATAGATACTGTGCTCTCTTGTAGCACAATTGTAACTGTTATACATAGCAGATACAGTTGAGAGATAAGACCTGCTCTTGACCAGATGTGTCAATGGCCAGGTATCACAACCAATTAAATCACTTCTAAACTGTCACAGTTATACTGAAGGATGTCATATCGCAATATTAGAAGTGTACATTCCATCTGGGATAAGGGTATACAGAATTCTTTTCGGGACAGTTTTTGGGGAATGTGGAGCATGTGTGGAGTAGATGCTTTAGTGGAAAAGATTAATGTAAGGGAAGTGAGTGATTTCTAAATGTGTCCTGTGATCTTTCCCCAGAGCTGTAAATATAAATTAATTACAGAAACTCATGCAGTCTGTGGAAGAGGAGGATTTGGCAGAGCACACTGTGGCAGATTAGTTTCGTAGACACTATAGCCACCGTTCGTAGTCCTTATACAAGTGTGCATGATAGCTTGTGACAGGTCGCTTACAGGATCAACATAAAGTAAATAAAGAACAGACAACTGCTTTTTGTGATATCAGCCCATATGGATTATCAGAATCATAACATCACTCTCACTAATATTATGCATGAATATAAATTATTTCACAGAACATTTTTAAGTCATACTCCACCGCCTTTAGAAAAGACAGGTGCTGCTAAAATTTTTTATTATTCTGCAGCTAGTTTTGACATTAATCTCATTCTGTACTCACACAAAGATCACCAAAAGACTGATTCAAAATATCGTGGCAGGAACTTTTATATGTCTGGCAATTTGCCAGAAATTACACTGAGCATTGCTATCACTTGGCAGACTTTATATTATTTTTATGGTGTACATATCTGATTTCTATGGGAAAAAATCTTCCACACATTGACACTTATGTCGACAGTAAATGTTGGTACCAGTTTGAACTACCGTGATCGATGGTTTAACATCTCTGTGTGCTTGTAGACTGAATAAGGGAATTAGGCTTGTCTCAGCTTGATGTAATAATTTATTAATGAAACCCTGCAGTCGGAACAGACAATAATACACTGCAACCGATAATTCGTGCGAAGGCGTCAGAAAAGTTCAGTAGGGTAAATTATTCCGTATCTAACACATCTGGATTCATGCTTTCACCAAGGAGTAGAACATGGGACAGAAATCAACAATCAAAGAGTTAATCACAGAACAAATGTTACTTGTTATAGCGTCTCTGGCGTCCAGCGGGAAAGTTTTGCGGCACTCTACTTTCAAACACCTGCACATGTCACAGCACAGGACGATGACAGAAGATGCCACACTAAATAGTATAGAAGTTTTAGTATCTTGTTGCAGTTTTACATCAAAATGTTCTATAAATATATTTCTACATGAATACTTACGACTGAAGACTAAATTTTTCAAGTGTTTGTCCTACATTCCTTTCAAAACATCCTAGTGATTCAATGTGCATCACTTCTATTGTACAAAACTGATAGAATGTATCAGTAATTTTCAGGTGTGGAGCAATTAAGAGGAACAAACCAGACGGAAGTTAAATTCTTAGCAGTTTCACGTACCGTCACTGTTACTTCAGCTGTATTTACTTTCCTTGGTGACGGAGATACGTCGAATGTCAGCTTCTTTGCAACTGCTACAACTTTCTGGGGAACATCACAGGGCTGTAAATAATAGTCTGCATTAAGCATCATATACTACACCTCTTTTCATGTGTGTGTACTAGAATGTATAATACTACTGACAGACATTTAAAAGTAGAAAGAATGTACAAATTTGCAGAGTGATATCATTCCTGAAAAAGAATAAAACAAACAAATTGTGTAAGAAGTGCCAAAAACGTGCAATTGAAGGAATACTGTGTGTTAAATGCAACTGCCGGATACATGAAAACTGCACCAAAGTATGTTTAAAATGCTTTAAGTGAGCATTTACAGTGGCTGTGTTCCGACTGTTTAGAAGAAGAAAACACGTGTTTAGCATCGGCAGTGGAGACCAAAGATGAAATAACAGAAGAGTTGGTAAGTGATACAGACTTTTTTCAAAAGTGAGATATTTTACTGATGGAAGAAAATAAAGGCAAGAAATGTCGAAAGAATTTAGTTGTGTGAAAACACCAGTTGTTGCAGACCACCAACAACTAAATGCGCAAAATATTAGTAATGGACAAAGATACGAAAATCTGTGGAGTGATACAATTTCTCATTCCTCGAAAGTACTTGCAGCAGTTGTGGAACAGACTGAAGACTGTAAATCAGTAAATAAATATAAATGGACTAAAGTAACACACAACAGAAGAGTAAATCAAAAACACTAATATTGTCAAAGAGAGTTTCTCTTTACAGGTGACAGTACATTTAAAAAAAACCATCGAAGTACCAAATGCAAAAATTGATATGCATTCAGGCATCAAATCTCAGCAAATGAATAAACACCTGAATAATGTACTGCGCTCAGAAGAATTTATCTGAGATGAATCCAGTTCAAACTGTGAAGCTGTGTTCTTACACATGGGGACAAATTTTCTTCGAAACAGCAGCGAGGAAGAAATATTAGTGAGATGAAAAATTTAATTTTAACAGCAAGGCACCTCGACAGAGCGACGCTTGTAATAAGTAGCATAATATACAGGAGATCAGTAAGCAAAATGTACATAGTGAGGATAAATTGCAATATGAAGGAACACTGCAACAGATCAAGAGCTGTATTTATAGATCCTAATGAATAGCTGGGGAAATATCACTTATATCTTAACACATTAGGTTCCAAAATGCTTAGCAAAATGTACATTGACACCTCTCATATAATATAAGAAATAATGGAAAGTGTTAAGTGCTGATGGGGGTATTATAGAATCTGAGACATTTTTCAACCAATAGTAAGATTAAAACTATAAATAAACCTGGGGGGAACGAGAACTTTGAGAGAGCTACCAGCCTTTGTAGGAAAGATAAGTCACGAGAAGTTCATTCAGATTTAGATTACCATGTACTAACTTTAAATGAAGAGAGTATTTTAGAGGGTTGATACATCGAGTTAAAGAACCTAAATGTTGTTATGTATCTATGTATAGAATCCCACGTAAAGTTACAACCGAGCATTTCCACTGTAAATTTCATTTTTTTCTAGAACAATGCAGTACCGAAAAAAGAAAAAATTAATTTCTCCTGATTTCAACATCAATGTGTTGAGTAAAAACTATGAGACATCTAAATTCATTGACTTAATAACAAAATACAGTTTCAAATTAATTTTTTTTTTTAATTTACAAGAGAAAATGCTCAGTCAGGAACATGTACGGACAATATTTTAATGAGCTATGTTTCTGATGAGGCACATAAATTTTGTTCAGATTTCGGAATTTCTGATCATTCACCATTATTCATTGAGGATACCAGATCAAATAAGGCAGTTCCACAAAAAAAGCCTACATGAAAAGTAACTTTAACTAGGAAAACAATTTTACTTCACATGAAGCTGATGGCACTTTGACCGAAACACTTCAAGGATTGCAAATTATGAAGCATTTTAAGTAGCTTTTTTAATGTCTTCAATTAAACATTTCCACCTAACTTGTTTTAATAAAGCAATAAAAATAACTGGAATGGATCACTAAAGGTATAACAATTTTTAGTTCTTAATAAATATTACTATAGGCATCACATAAAACACTTTTTTTTTTTTAATTTCAGTGGCTTCTTTCTTTAGCTCACAAAATATGTATGCCATGTGGCTATTTAAGTTTCTTTTTAGAGAGGCACCACAGAAGAGTGAAAAACATAACATTGACTACGGCAGTTATTTTGTGCTGATGGTAATGGAAGCTGTTACCAGGCCAAAAGGTAGTTTGAAAACCACAGTGTTTTTTTCAGGCAGTCCTATCAGAGATTGTACGACTTGGTCTTGTGCCAAGCTCTGAAGTTACTCAGCTAGTTACACAGGAACCCACAGTTTAACAGGGACTTTCAACTGTGCTGCAACTTGGGATATTTCGTGTACAAAAATCACTGTCCAAAGTAAAACACGCAATTTAAAAAAAAATCTTCAACCAACAGTACACTGAACCACAGTCCAATGGATTTGTAGTGAGGCACTCGTCCATCAAACTATACTGATGATGATGATTTGACATTATTTACTGTCCCTTCCTCCGTCTAAAATTCAATCTTTGCCACTGAAGGTATGACTCCATTTTGTTCTTGCCACCCATTACCAGTCACACTCCTCCAGTGACTGAAATGAGTTAATACTTGCATTTTTCTGTTTGCATTCCTTTCTTTTATTACTGTGATCACATTTTGCTGTGTTTACTACTCTTCTACAGTCTCTCTATATGACTATGTTCTCCGTGCGACACGTCTTTAACTGGGGTTCATCTATACGTATCTTGTTGTTGTCTTCAGTTTGAAGACTGGTCTGATGGAGGTATTCATGCTACTCTATCCAATGCAAGCCTCTATCTCCAAATAATTATTGCAACTTACATGCTTCTGCATCTTCTTACTGTATTGATCTCTTGGTATCCCACAATTTCTACCCCCCCCCCCCCAATTCCCTTGAATACTGAATTGGTGATCCTTTAATGTCTCAGAATGTGTCCTACCAACCGATCTATTCTTCTATTCATGCTGTCCCACAAATCTCTCTTCACACTAATTCTATTCAGTACTTCCCCATTGGTTACATGATGTAACCACCTAATCTTTGGCATTCTTCTGTAGTGGCAGAATTCGAAAGCTTTCATTCTCTTCTTGTCTAATCTGTTTCACTTCCACACATGGCTACACTTCATACGAACAAATACTTCCTAACACTTAAATCTATATTTGATTATTTGATGTTAACAAATTTCACTTCTTCACTAATGCTTTTCTTGGGATCGCAAGTCTACGTTTTATATCATCTCTACTTCGGTCATTATCAGTTATTTTCTGTCTATATAACAAAACCCACCTACTACTTTAGGTGTCTTGTTTCCTAACTTAATTCCCTCAGCACCAACTGATTTAATTCAACCACATTCTGTTATTCTTGTTTAGCTTTTGTTGATGTTTATCTTGTATCCTCCATTCGAGACACTGTCCTTTCCATTCAACTGCTCTTCCATGACCTCGGCAAACCCCCAAGTTTTTATTTCTTCCCCTAGAACTATAATTCCTACTCAAAATTTTCCTTTCATTTCCTTATTGTTAGCTAAATGTACAACTGAATAACACTGGCGATAGGCTACAATCTTGTCTCACACTCTTCTCAGCAACTGCTTCACTTTCAAGTATAATTCCCGTAAAAAAAAAAATGTATTGTAATATCTGTGTAACGCGAGTTTTTCATATCTTCGTCATACGTGTACAATTGAATCTTTGGACAGTAGAACAAAGGGTGCTCGTATGTCACAAAAACTGAACCTATTTTGTGTGTGTGTGTGTGTGTGTGTGTGTGTGTGTGTGTAACCACCTTTTTGTAAATCTTATACACTTTTTAGTCTGTTTTAAATAAATAATCTTAACAGGTTATGGGCCCATACCGTATGTGAACAGCCACGAAGTAATTGTTATCGCTCATGACTAAAATAACATGAATTTGCCCATTGTTTGTGTTTTCCACAAAAATGGCAGTCAGTGTTGGTGAATACAAAATGCAAATGGAAAAACTCTAAGCACCTGAAGACTGGACGAAGTGGCAATGGTACGTGTCGATGGTGCTGCGAGCATATGTGCTTGAAGACACTGTAAATGGTACTTACAAGTGTCCTGAAGTGCCACACAGTGCGTCCACGGAGAAAAAGGGGACACACCAGCAGCGGTTGGAAGACGATGCGAAAGCAACATTAACATGAACCCAAGGAACAAATTTGCAATAAGTTACATGAATAATTCCAACAAAGTAATACAAAACGTCTGAACATGTTGACAGAAGCATTTTTTCGTGTTCAAAGTGACGCCAAAGAGAACATTAACACACATATTGCGAAACTGCAGAGCTTTTCATGGATTTGAATGATAAATTGCAGAAGCACAATGAAAAAGAATTTTAAAAGGCCCAATTCTCTCCACTCTAGTCAAAGAATATGACCATTTCAAGAATCTGTGGGACACGAGTCCATCTGAAAAACAAAGTGTGACCCTTTTGACTGAAAAATTTGCAATTGAATTGCATGATCAAAGTATGGTTGAGCTAGCTGTGTTTGTTACACCCAGTTGCCCTGAAAAGATAATTTAGCAAAACAAGTGACGATATAGGTAGCAAAAAATCGAAAAAGGATATCGAACGTGCAAAACAAAGATTTCCTTGTCACAAATGTGGCCAGGTATGCCACTGGGAAGCAGAGTGTCCAACGAAAAAGACAGATAACATTCGCATCAATCATTCTGAAAAGAACCTGGAAACAAGCGTTGCATTTTTTGTCACATGTTTTTAGTGCTTCAACCAAAAGCTGTGTTGGAATCAACAGTTGATACTGTGACAGTGATGCCACAAATGACATCACTGGAAATAAATAATATTTCATTTCACATACGAAATTTGCCATCACTGAAACGATTTCTATTGGGAAAAGAGGTGCAAGCATGTTGGCTCAGGGACAGGGAACTGTGAAAATTCAAATTCAGTTGAATAATGCCAAAAAACTGGTGAATTGGAAGAGGTACTTTATGTTCCTGAAGGAAGGGCTGACTTGTTCTCTGTCAAAGCAGCTGTGTGAAGAGGTTTCTGCATTAGACTTGATGACAGAAGTGTTGAAATTGAAGACAAAGTGACTGGGCAAACAATGATGACTGGTCATGTCAGCCACGGTCTCTGCGTTCTTGACGTACGTGTCGTTAAACCAGTACAGCCAGCTAAAGTGAGTTTGGTGACATTGTCAGATATGCTGCAAGTTTACCGAGAGAGATTTGGACATCAACACAAACAATATGTGAAATGTATCTTTAAGCAGATGAACATCAATGTGGATGGGTGCAACGAAGAATTCTGTGATGGATGTGCAATTGGAAAAATGCATAGAGTCCCATACAGGATTAGAATGAACTGACCAATGGTTACAGATAAACAAATCCATGTTGACGTAAATGGACCTATGTCCAAAGTCTCTCTCAAAAAAGCTCACATTACACATGTTTGAAAGATGATTTTAGCAAGTTCTGTAAAATTTTCTTTCTTAAGCACAAAAGTGCAGTCAGCACAGTCCTGGAACATTCTTGAATGAATACAAGACAAATGGTCATGCTGTCAAACAGTTCAGGTGTGATGGAGGAAGAGAGCTCGATAAGAAGAAAGTGTCAATTGCTGGCAAGCAGAGGCATAGAGCAGTGCATCACTCCACCTTACACACCACAACAAAATACTGTTGCAGAAAGAGAAAACCACACTATTGCGGAGTGTGCACGTTCTATGTTGAACCCCCAGTGAACTGCCAAAGGAACTGTGGGCAGAAGCACGCAATACTGCTGCATATCTTCTTAAATTGCACTGTGAAGTCCTCTACTGAAAACAAACTTTTGTGAAGTTCTCTACTGAAAACAAACTTTCATATGAACTGTGGTACGAGCAACCAATAGGCAACCTGGATCATCTGAGAATCTTTAGAACAGAAAGTTATGTGCATGTGAATAAGAATTTTTATTCAAATTTTGATGACAAAGTTGTGCTTGGACATCTGGCAGGGTATGTAAATGACAGATGGTTTTAGGGTCTGGATTCCATCTCAAAGAAAAGTCGTACCAAGTCACAATGTAAAATTCAAGTCTGAAGTTGTATGCAATCTGCATACAAGCGCTGCTGAATTTGAAGTTGCTGGTGAAGACACTGTTCAACAGAGCCTAATTAGACTTCTGATGAGAATAAGGACTCAGAAGCTGTCAGCCATGATGAGAGAACAGAAAGAGTAAGTGCTGCGGAAGAAGACTTGGAGACAAAGTCAAGTTCCAGAGGAGTAATAAGGAGGAAGAAACTTTGGGTATGGTATTAATTTCTGGAGGATGCAAAGTTTTGAGTGAGAAGCGAAGAAGCAAATGTGACAAGAAGAAGCCAGCATGGATGACCAGAACATGGCTGGAACATGACTGGAACTCCTTTCATCAGGGACAAGGTCCAAGTGCGTATGCCAAAGCTTTGCAGTCTAGCAATAAAAATCAGCGGCTGGAGACCATTCATGAAGAATTAAAGTCCCTGAAAGAGAATAATACTCAGATATTAGTTGAGTGACCATACAGTGATGCTCATTATGCTGGTGAGAAGGACACAAGACACTCAATGAGAGGTGTTGCCGCAACTATCAGTAATGGAACAGGCAATTAAAAAAGACAGTGGCAACATCTCCCATGGAAGCTGAAATAATATCGGGCAGTGCAGGAGCAAAGGAGCTGATCTGGTTAAAAAGGCTGTATGAATTGATTGGAACTTCCAAACAGGTGAAACCTCCACAATGTGTGTGTTTGACACTGCAAGTACTGTAAAACTACGCAAAAACCCAACACACCATAGAAAATCAAAGCACATAGAATTACATCACTTCTGCATCAGGGAAACATTCTTTAATGGTGATCTTGAATTAGAACACATTGATGGGACCAACCAGTTAACCGATCTGCTAACCAAGCCACAGGAAAGGGTTTGACTCAAGATGCTGCACGAAAGAATTGGAGTGCAGAAGATTAAATCCACGTGAAATTCAGTAGTCACCTTTTATTTTTCTTTTGAGGATGTGTCAATACTAAAAGAAAAATAAAATGTGTTGTAACATCTGTTTAACACACTTTTTCATATCTTTGTCATATGTGTACAATTGAATCTTTGGACAGCAGGACCGAGGATGCTTGCCTTCGTCACAAAACTGAAACATCTCTCTCTCTCTCTCTCTCTCTCTCTCTCTCTCTCTCTCTCTCTCTCTCTCTCTCTCTGTGTGTGTGTGTGTGTGTGTGTGTGTGTGTGTGTGTAACCCTGTTTTTGCAGATCTTATGCACTTTGTAGTCTGTTTTAAATAAATAATCTTAACAATTCCTACTTCAAATTTTCATTTCACTTCCTTATTATTGGCTAAATGTACAACCGAATAACATTGGCGATAGGCTTCACCCCTGTCTCACCCACTTCTCAACCACTGCTTCACTTTCTTACCCCCTCAACTCTCATAACTACCACGTGATATATCCGTAGAAGGTGTAAATAGCCTTTCACTCCCTATATTTTACTCCTACTACCTCCAGAATTTCAAAGAGTATTCCACTCAACATTATCGAAAGCTTTCTTGAAGGCCACAAATGCTATAAATGTACGTTTTCCTTCTCTTAATCTATCTCCTAAGACAAGTCTTAGGATCAATATTGCCTCATATGTTCCCACATTCCTGCGTTATCCTAGGATTTCTACTAGGCCTTATCTTTCTTGTTATTTGATCCTCTGCTGCCATCACTATTTCATCTCTAGAAGGCACCCATTCATCATGTACTGCATTCCTTTCCCCTGTTCTAGTCAGTCCTTATCTAATGCATCCTCAAACTCAACAAATTCAGATTCATTCTATCTATCCAGGTCCCATCCCCTTAATTTTGCACCTTTGTATATTTTCTTTATTTTTAATCTACATCTTTATGCATACGTGAATACAATCTTTATGCATGTGTTTTTGTCATAAGAGAAAATAATGAGAGCTACAGTACTACCTCTTAACAAATATAGGTGCATTTACTAAAAACTTTCATCATCATGTGAAATGTTCACTGAGTATAGGTCTCCATTCAACATTTTCATGTGATGGCAGTTTGTTCTCTGAAAACTTTTCCAGAGACAGATTAATTTCCAGGGAATTGCTGACATAACGTGCATTTAAGTGCAAGGATGTAGTCAGTCTGTTATAATGAAGTTTTCAACTTATTTCTGCCATTAACAAGCAGTATGCCATTCCACATATGATGATGATAAAAATGAAAATCTTTATGTCATCAACTGCACACAGATGAGCCAAACCCATACTTCAGGAAAACAGAGAAAATCAAAACAGCTGTGAAATAAAACTTACAAGTAACATTTTACTTCTGGAGTTGTCATTCGCCCAAGTCACCTGCTGTCCTTTTAATTCGCTACGGGTATTTAAATTTTGAAGGGATGTAAGTTCAGGTAAGCAAAATACTCCCTCTTGCTTCAGCCAGTCAGCTGAATTTCCTTTAGCATTAACTCTTGTTCCTCAAAACCCTGTAAAACCGTAACTCAAGATGTGGCAGCATCAGAACTGTACATTTAGACTGTCTTAAGATGTCAAGAACGAAGAGTTCGTAATAAAAAGGGTGTAAGACAGGGATCCTGTCTTTGCCTCTACTGTTCAATCTGTACACCAAAGAAGCAATGATGGGAATGAAAGAAAGATTCAGGTGTGGAATTAAAATTCAAGGTGAAAAGATATCAGTGATCGACCCCACAATCCAGAGCCAGCAATGCTAACCATTAGACCAAAAGCTGTGGAAGAAAGTGAAGAAGAATTACACGTCTGTTGAATGGAATGACCAGTTTGATGTGTACGGATTAGGAGTAAATCGAAGAAAGACTAAAGTAATGAGTAGTAGTACAAATTAGAAAGGCGAGAAACTTAACATCACAATAAGAGATCAAGAAGTAGAGGAATTATTCTACCTAAGCAGAAAAAAGCCCATGATGGATGGAGCAAGGAGAACACAAAAAGCCGACTAGCACTGGCAAAAATGGCATTCCTGGCCAAAAAAGGTGTACTAATTTCAAATATGCCTTAATTTGAGCAAGAAATTTGTGATAATGTGAATTTGCAGCACAACATTGTATGCTAGTGAAAAATGGACTGTGGGAAAACCGGAACGGAAGAGAATCGAAGGATTTGAGAAGTGCTGCTACAGGTGATTGTTGAAAATTAGGTGAACTGATAAGGTAAAGAACAATGAGGTTCTCAGCAGAATCACCAAGTGAAAAGAATATATGGAAAACAGTGATAAGAAGAAGGGACCGAATGGTAGGACATTTGTTAAGACATCAGGGAGTAGCTTCCAAGGTACAAGTGGGAACAGTAGATGGTAGAAACTATAGAGGAAGACAGATTGAAATACATGTAATAAATGAGGATGCAGGTTGGAACTTGTATCATGAAAGTGCAAGGCTTCTAACAGAATGACATGTCATTTGCAACAGTATTTTTGTTTTAGTACTATTCAACTTTATAGGTATTAGTATAATTACAACAATGGTGACCCTCGACAAGACACTGGCACCCACAATTCCGCAAAGAAGTCTGGCAAACTAGAAAACTACTTAGTATGTTTGAGACAGCAACAGAAACCACAGTTTCGAAACCAAGCAAAGAAAGAATTAGGAATGCTAACTATTGAACCCCTCCCCATCACCCCCCCACCCACCTCTCTACTCGTGATGACACAAATTATGGAAGAGGCATCCAAGATGCTGCCCATTTATAAAATAATCTGTTGAGCAGGCTGGTCCATAAAAATATTTGGAGTTGCTGTAATTAGGTGCTAATGCAATATAGGTGGAATGTGGACCTGAGAAATGCATGAAATTCGCTGTAGGTTTAGGGTATGTCACTGCTGTTTACAATAAAGCATGAAGAGAAGGCCTGATTCTCAAGTTCATTTATGTCATAACCTAGTAATTTTACTCAAAAGCATGCACTGACTGGTGTTTTTCACTTTTCTGTGTAGAAGAACTAGCACATGGGACAAGAGCCTGAAGGATATTTTGCCTCAAGGACCAAACCTGGCTTGAATTCTGTAGAATTAGTATATCTGAGACATACCAATTACTGACTCTAAACAAATCCAGTATGCAGGTAACCTGGTATTAACACACCAGAACAAATATATTGTGCAGTGTGAGAATACATTATCAAGTGACCTTACTACAATGAATGAGAAAAATGGAGACTCCAGTCAAGTCTAAGTAAAACACTTCTCTGCTTTTCCACCTCCATAATAAATGAGTTATACACAAAGTTATATTTGCTACTTGATAGGATCAAAGTTTCATAAGACTACTTTGCTCATTGTCTAGGTGTTATCTTCTATCTGAGAACACGACAAACAAGTTTAAATTAGGAGGAAATCTATTAAACAAAACATGAGAAATCAATTGGGCAGCAAATGCAGTTATGACACAGAAGGCTGCAATTACTCTTACATATTCAGATGCTGAATACTGTGGCACAGAACCTGCATGCATACAAAAAATGATTAGTTTACAACAGAATGCAGCTATGACAACCATTACTGGTACTGACAGTTTAACTCCTAACGAATGTTTGCCTGCATTATGCAATACTACTTCTCCAGAGCTTACAAGAACCGAGTCTGGCTTTCAAATTTTTAACAACACAGCACCATATGCCCAAAGTCATACAGCTAACTCTGAACGATACTGAGCACACCACTCAAGAGCCTAGCAAATAAAAATGGGACAATAGAGATGTGACCCTAGCAGTCTTGTAGCGGAAGTGCTGCACATGAATGAATTGGAGGAACATAGGCATTCAAGGGCAGCCTTTCAAATTTTACAAAAACAATGAAGGTAAAACATTTTTGGTACAGTTTTATTGTTTCAAAACATTCACCTTTGAAATTTATACTCTTTTTCATGTGTTAAAAGCAATTCTGAAACATTTTTTCACTATCATGTAGAAGCACTGGTTTAGAGAGATTAACTGTTTATTGAGGTGGTGAAAATGCTGGTCCATGCATTTTTAGTCTGAATGCAGCATTAACTCCTTTTATGGTGTTATACAATGTTATACAATATTCCTCAAACCAACTGTGAACAGTATTTTCCGAAACTAACTGATTGTCAAAAGCTGAAAGAAGCAATTCGAGCCATTGTTGTCGAGTTACGCCTTTGAAGGAAAAAAAAAACCATTAAGAAAATATATGATGAAAACCTTCAGCACACTTTCTTTAAAACTACACTGCCAGTTTTTTCAGCTACCACTGTTTTAACAATTACAAATAATACATTTTAAAAAAGTAATAATGTCACACCTGAAATGACTCCACCTAGGAGTCATTTGTAAAACAATGAAAGGCAACCCTTATATTGTGCAGAACTGTTCAGTCCCTGTATTTACTTGGGCTCTGAGAAACTCATTAAGCCACATGAAATGCTTCCATTTCATTGAATTACTTAGACATTTGTTAGTAAATACCTGTTTATAAATACATTCTATAATGCCAATTTGATAACACTAAAATAACAAACTTGAAAACTGAAGATCCATTTGTTACATGTGAGGCCTACATATTCTTACCAGGACAGGAGTATCTGTGATGGCAGGCTTTGGAAACTCTTGTCTATCATCCACACCAGCAGAATCTTCCACAGGGGCCTCAGCATTGTCACTGTTGAGCTCCAATGGGCTTTCCACCTGCAAGATACCATGGTAATACAGTGCTACATCACTCATAGCATGCCCCCTGGATGAGGGTGTACATTGCCTTTAATGAGATACCATGATCAACACTTTTCTTTATGCCTTTTTTAAGTGCTAATGAAGGTATCATACAAGTGAGGCTTCAACTAACATTGTTGAAGTGACTTAATTGCTTTGTGCAGTTTTCATATTTTATTTATTTTTACATCAGTATCAGGGAAAGATTGCTTAACACTGTACTAAAAAAAATGCATATATGCTCATTGAAGTCATTCCCATGCTGTCACTTGTATTATAGGTAACTTCTATTGTTTATATACCTTGTGTTTATAAGGTAGGACTAATAAATACGTAATTCAGTTTTGATACCTGGACCAGAACAACATATTGATTGACAGTTAGCATGGAATTGGAGGGGGGGGGGGGGGGGGGGCAGGAGGAGGAGGAGGGGGGGAGGGTTACCATCACTTCACCATTAGGTACAAGCACAATATAGTTCTGTTGACAGCAGCTGCATAGTTGTGTAGTGAGTACATTCACATGTTAACGTGCAGGTAGAGTTTGCTTTGTACAATCCTGAAAATCTTATCAATTTCCCAAACAGTTTCAGAGTTAGTTTAACACATTCTGTTAAACAAACCCAACACACACAGAAAAGCACATAAGGACAAATCACAACAATTATGTCAAAAATCTGAATTTGTCTGCAACTGACAGGTAACAGAAAACTAACGTAGCAGAGTAATACGAGATCAAACAAAGGAAAATCCAGGATCAACTTTCCTTCTCTAATAGAGTAATATGAGAACTGCGTATGCAACAGCAAATGTGAGCAAACTTGTGGTCTGACTGGTTTTTGCTAAGCTAGCATTCCTGTAAACAACCAGCTACCAGTTACTTTGTTATTCTGATCAAAGTAAAGTGATTCTAATACCTCACATTTGTTTTTGAATGAAAGTACTGGTTTCACAGTTCATTGCTATTAGTCTTCATGTATTACAATGTTCTTGGCTGTGCATTTAGAGACCATTTTTTCTCCATCTTTAAATTCAAAGCATTGTTTATGGACTCACACAGGAAAACTTTCTTTTTTTTCCTTTTGACAAAAAACAGAATGTGTGTTTTTAAGATTTACCAAAGTAGTAAAATCAAGCATTATAATGCTAGACACCAAAATAAAGCTTACAGCAAGGCACCTACAATGACAAATTCCAGGTTCCTAGCATCAATAGTTTCTAAATTAAGGATATTATTCTTTAATGCCGGTCTCAGAGAAATTAGCAGTCTTCATTTTCTCAAATTTGGAGAAAAAAATGATGTGTATCATAAGAAAATGAAATTTGCTACTTTTTTCCTTATTCTGTGGGTACCTAAAATAATAAAATCTGACGTTATGAGGTCCAAACCTTCGGCTGGCTTGAATTGGACTGACCCTTTATTCATACATAGTTACATAAAGGAAATATTTTCACAAGCTATGCATCCGCTCCCCCTCCTCCACTATACAAATTGTCCGCCACACTTTGGACCTTCCATCACTCACAAGGCCACCTCATACTACGAGTAATAAGATTGAATTCCAAGAACAGACATAGCACAAAGAAATTAGCACTATTATCTCCTATACGATTTCTGCAGCTGGTTTTTAGAGCAGTTCCTTCAGACATGCCAAGACAGCAAGATGGTCCACACGTAGCGTGTACCATTGCAATCTTCTACCAGGAAGGGAATTATGGAATGTTGTTTATTTTTTCTTATTCCAAACACAAAAATTCTGCCAATTCACATTGTGATTGTTTAAGGCAAGTAACAGCTGTGTCATAAATATTCAACTTTCATTTCACTCACCAAAATAGGGGTTCTTGATATGCCAACAGTGGCGGACCTGGGATCATTCAACAGCCTTCTATGGTGGTGGGTATCATCCGTTGTCACTTCGTCTGTCTCAGCAGCACTTGATTTGAACAGCACCTGGAATCCAGATATTACAGATTTATATCAAACTGCTCATAAGAGTTGTGAAAAATGGTGAATAACTAATTATTATTCTTCATTTGTATAACAATAATGGAAATTCCTGGATGGAACAACACTTAGAATAAGGGAAAGGCAACCAATCATCTACAGCAGACCAATGCTTTGGGCAAAGAATCCTGTGACAGAAAACAGTGTTCACACTAGCTCTTCTTTGGACTAAAGTACACACATTTCCACACACAACTACTCAAATGTACACTCCCATGGCCATAGCCAAATTGGTTATTGATGCTTCATTACTGCTAAAAGTTAACTGAGCTGATGAAGGTGGGGAAGGTTAAAGGAGCACGCAAGGAAGGGATAGTGGGAATGAGGCAGGTCTGGAGAGGAGAGGGGGTAGAGGAGGAGGGGGGAGAGGAGAAGGGGGGAGAGGAGGAGGAGGGGGGGGAGAGGACGAGGAGGGGGGGGAGGAGGAGGAGGGGGGGAGAGGACGAGGAGGGGGGGGGGGAGAGGACGAGGAGGAGGGGGGGGGGAGAGGACGAGGAGGAGGGGGGGGAGAGGACGAGGAGGAGGGGGGGAGAGGACGAGGAGGAGGGGGGGAGAGGACGAGGAGGAGGGGGGAGAGGACGAGGAGGAGGGGGGGGAGAGGACGAGGAGGAGGGGGGGAGAGGACGAGGAGGAGGGGGGGGGAGAGGACGAGGAGGAGGGGGGAGAGGAGGAGGAGGGGGAGAGGAGGAGGAGGGGGAGAGGAGGAGGAGGGGGAGAGGAGGAGGAGGGGAGAGGAGGAGGAGGGGGAGAGGAGGAGGAGGAGGAGGAGGGGGAGAGGAGGAGGAGGAGGAGGAGGGGGAGAGGAGGAGGAGGAGGAGGAGGGGGAGAGGAGGATGAGGAGGAGGAGGGGGGGAGGAGGGGGAGAGGAGGAGGAGGGGGAGAGGAGGAGGAGGGGGAGAGGAGGAGGAGGGGGAGAGGAGGAGGAGGGGGAGAGGAGGAGGAGGGGGAGAGGAGGAGGAGGGGGAGAGGAGGAGGAGGGGGAGAGGAGGAGGAGGGGGAGAGGAGGAGGAGGGGGAGAGGAGGAGGAGGGGGAGAGGAGGAGGAGGGGGAGAGGAGGAGGAGGGGGAGAGGAGAGGAGGAGGGGGGAGAGGAGGAGGAGGGGGAGAGGAGGAGGAGGGGGGGGAGAGGAGGAGGAGGGGGGGGGAGAGGAGGAGGAGGGGGGGAGAGGAGGAGGGGGGGGGGGGGAGAGGAGGAGGAGGGGGGGGATAGGAGGAGGAGGGGGGGATAGGAGGAGGAGGGGGGATAGGAGGAGGAGGGGGGGATAGGAGGAGGAGGGGGGGATAGGAGGAGGAGGGGGGGATAGGAGGAGGAGGGGGGGGATAGGAGGAGGAGGGGGGATAGGAGGAGGAGGGGGGGATAGGAGGAGGAGGGGGGGGAGAGGAGGAGGGGGGGAGAGGAGGAGGGGGGGAGAGGAGGAGGGGGGGAGAGGAGGAGGGGGGGAGAGGAGGAGGGGGGGAGAGGAGGAGGGGGGGAGAGGAGGAGGGGGGGAGAGGAGGAGGGGGGAGAGGAGGAGGGGGGAGAGGAGGGGGGGAGAGGAGGAGGGGGGAGAGGAGGAGGGGGGAGAGGAGGAGGGGGGAGAGGAGGAGGGGGGGAGAGGAGGAGGGGGGGGAGAGGAGGAGGGGGGGAGCGGAGGAGGGGGGGAGCGGAGGAGGGGGGGAGCGGAGGAGGGGGGGGAGCGGAGGAGGGGGGGGAGAGGAGGAGGGGGGGAGAGGAGGAGGGGGGGGAGAGGAGGAGGGGGGGGAGAGGAGGAGGGGGGGAGAGGAGGAGGGGGGGAGAGGAGGAGGGGGGGAGAGGAGGAGGGGGGGGAGAGGAGGAGGGGGGGGAGAGGAGGAGGGGGGGAGAGGAGGAGGGGGGAGAGGAGGAGGGGGGAGAGGAGGAGGGGGGGAGAGGAGGAGGGGGGGAGAGGAGGAGGGGGGAGAGGAGGAGGGGGGAGAGGAGGAGGGGGGGAGAGGGAGGGGGAGAGGAGGAGGGGGGAGAGGAGGAGGGGGGAGAGGAGGAGGGGGGGAGAGGAGGAGGGGGGAGAGGAGGAGGGGGGAGAGGAGGAGGGGGGAGAGGAGGAGGGGGGAGAGGAGGAGGGGGGGAGAGGAGGAGGGGGGAGAGGAGGAGGGGGGGAGAGGAGGAGGGGGGAGAGGAGGAGGGGGGAGAGGAGGAGGGGGGAGAGGAGGAGGGGGGAGAGGAGGAGGGGGGAGAGGAGGAGGGGGGAGAGGAGGAGGGGGGAGAGGAGAGGGGGAGAGGAGGAGGGGGGAGAGGAGGAGGGGGGAGAGGAGGAGGGGGGAGAGGAGGAGGGGGGAGGAGGAGGAGGGGAGGAGGAGGGGGAGAGGAGGAGGGGGGAGAGGAGGAGGGGGGAGAGGAGGAGGGGGGGAGAGGAGGAGGGGGGAGAGGAGGAGGGGGGAGAGGAGGAGGGGGGAGAGGAGGAGGGGGGAGAGGAGGAGGGGGGAGAGGAGGAGGGGGGAGAGGAGGAGGGGGGAGAGGAGGAGGGGGGAGAGGAGAGGCAAAGGCCTGGTGCACTGAGTAATTCCCACACACCGAATGAAACACTGTATGGCTCCAGGTGATGTGTTGTAAATGGTAAGTGAAGACACTCTACCTGGTATTTGAGGACACAAAGTAGAAGCTAATCATTCTCAGGTGCAGAGACTCTAGCAAAATGAAAAAAAATGTTTGGCAGCAGCATCTAGATCAGTGTAGACATCATCATTCACAGAGATACCAGCGATGCAGGCAGGGTACTGGTGTCCATAGAGGTGATGAATTTCCCCCTAATCCGTGAAGGAAGGGTACATTCCAGTGGCAGCAACATACTGCTCCCAGCACACTCGTTTCTGTTGTTTCATGAGGTCGTGGACTTGGGCACAGAGCCACTTAACAGTAACAAGTTGGTCCAAACACTGACGTCACTTATGGCATTGGAGAGCCAGCCTGTAAATTTCTAATTGTCACAGTGATTTCAGTGGTCCAGCTGCTCATACAATGGCTGCAACTGTGCTCTGGACAACTGCACCAATACCTCCATGTGTTGGGATGTGATGGACAATGGCAGTCGTGAATGTATTTCAAGCAGCTTCTGAGAGAACCCGTATGGATGGAAGCCCAGACGAGTGACGCTGAGGGAGGGTCAAAACAATAAGATAATGGTCACTGCTGCAGATGTCATCATGGAATCTCCAAAGAATGGATGGGAAAAGATCTGGGCTGCAAATGGAAAGGTCAATGGCCAAATGAGACTCATAAGCCACACAGAAGTGTGTGGGAACACCAGTATTCAAGAGGCAAAGATTGAGCTTTGCAAGCAAGATTTTGACAACTTTGCCACATCCAGCAGTCTTAGTTCCATCCCACAAAGGGTTGTGGGCACTGAAGTCACCATTAGGAAGAGTGTGTTACAGATGGCAGATTCTGGAGATATCTTCACACGAACAGCCACAATTTTCGTAGTCGTGTTGAGTGGTACGTGTTTGCTGCAGACGGAGTCTAAAATTTATGTGCAAACACCACCTGATGCTCTTTCAGACGGTGGTAACTCTTAAAATAACCCCAAAAGTCGCAGGGAGTAGATGTCTGCACTGCTGGCAAACAAGTTTCCTCGAGAGCCATGGGGAAAAAAAACAAAAAAACAACAACAAGGAATGTGCACAACGGATGTCATAGCTCACCCAAGTGGCAGAAAAAACAGCTACAGTTCCACCGGAGGGCCACACTACCAGGATCTCGTGGGTGCATGAAGAGACCAAAGAGGCAGGTCATGCCTCAATGCCACCTGCTGTGAAGATACACCAGCAAAACAAAAACAAAGTGCACAGAATGGTCATAGGGCCCACCAGGAACACTGCTTCGGATACAGAGGTGGAACACACAGGGTCTGGCGGCATGGGGGCCATCAGAATCTCCCCCTTTTTGGAGGACTTCAATGATTTAAACTTTTGCAAGGGCGCACCTGCCTCAGATTCTGGGACAGAGGAGGAATGTGAAGTCCTACGACCTGTAAACTGTAGCTCCTTCAGGTCAGCAGAGTAGTGGGAAGGGAATGCCCCAAGGAACACCTTCCTGGTAAAGGGTGCCGGAGGGTGTTGCTTCTCTGGTTGGAGGTTGGGGACTGATGTCACTGCAGACAGGGAGTTGACATTCCCAAGAGAGCTGTGGAGGAAGAAGTTGGAGGAGGAGCCCCAAAAATAAGACGTGCAGGTGTAGTTGGGTAGCTCCTAGGGTCAGACATAGAAGACACAGAGCAATGGCACAGTCACTGAAGTGGATGACGCCATCGTAGCAGTAGCACATGTCACTGTCATACGTGTAATGTGTAAGTGACCATATTTCTTCTTGGCCCTTTTATACGTGGGGTTGTCAAGGGTCTCTTACTCCTCAATTTTCTTTTTGCAATTGAAAACAGTGCAGTCTGGGAACACTGAGAAAGGCATTCTCCAAGTTGACACAGATTGGAAGGGTGGGGGATGGGTGGGCACAAGGAGCATTCGTGTCAACTGATGGCCAC